>NC_090646.1:577324925-577924925 GCF_040937935.1 Hyperolius riggenbachi
AGATATGCGAAAAGCACCAAAAAGGCCAAAGAAAAAGGCACCCAAGTATATAACACTTGAAATTCCGAAAAACTAATACGTATCATGGCCGTTATTAAATCTGAAAGAACTGAAAAAGTAATGCGACAACGAAGATCCTGCTGCAAATCTCCTTTCTTAAAACCTTGTATAATTTTTTTAACAATAAAATAAGATGAACAAAGGGTTCCCTGCCCCCCTGAAATCTTCAAAAAAAATAAATAAATACATGCCAGCATTCTAATTTCTATGTAAACAGCTATAGTTACAACCCTCAGATATTTTTTCACAAATAAAAACCAAAAATATTTCTGGAGTGTCCGTGAAAGGTGACAAGCCAATAAATGTAATTTACCTGGCAAGTACAAAGCTTTTAGCCAAATGTTATGCTGCAAACAATAAAAGAATATGAAACAAAAGTGTTAAAGGGACTCCGAGCAGTGCAGAAACTATGGAAAGATGCATATCATTTTAAAGCTCTCTTTCTCCTCTTTCCAATGATATATAAACCGCCACCCTACGCCTTTTAGTTTTCGCTATTTTCGCGATTGAAATTGCAGCGGCCGCGATTTCAATCGCGGAAATAGAGAAAACTAAACGGTGTAGGGCGACAATTTAGGTGTCGCCAGAAAGAGGAGAAAGAGAGCTTTAAAATGATATCCATCTTTCCATAGTTATATTGTATTACACAGGGCGACTTTTTCCTAAAGTCAGCAGCTCAATTCAGCAGAATGGAGCTGCTGACACTGGGTAAAGTGTCGTCCTGTGTAATACAATGTAACTATGGAAAGATGGATATCATTTTAAAGCTCTCTTTCTCCTCTTTCTGGTGACACCTAAATCGTCGCCCTACGCCTTTTAGTTTTCTCTATTTTCGCGATTGAAATCGCGGCCGCTGTAATTTCAATCGCGAAAATAGCAAAAACGAAAAGGCGTAGGGCGACGATTTAGGTGTCGCCAGAAAGAGGAGAAAGAGAGCTTTAAAATGATATGCATCTTTCCATAGTTTCTGCACTGCTCGGAGTCCCTTTAATACTAACGTGGACCTAGCTGATAAACAATTAATCTTATTGTCAGTTTGTAATACAATTCTTTTATTAGCAAATTTTTCACCCCTGAACACCCCGAATCTATTCAACAATTCATAAAATACAATACGCTTCATAACTACCTGCTCTTTCCACTCCTCTATTGATACCCACAAACTACCCTGTAACCTACCGAAACTGCTGCATCCATTGTGAACTGTAACTCATCATCCAAACAAAAATCTTCCTATCAAAAAGTCTCCCCATTGTATGCTTTTAAAAAAAGTATCCCAAACTAATAAATCTTTTCTAACACCAAATCCTCCCCAAACATGACAACAGGGATTTTTTAAACAAGAAATAGCCATGGACAAACGTTTTAAGCCCCCCCCCCCCCCCTTCCCCCATGAGCATAAACCTAGAAACAAAGGCCAGTAGACCCAGCGGAGATTGAATTTTTCTCATTTTATTTTTTAACCTACCCACTACCTTATTTCTAGTGGCTCACATTCTCCCAACTTTTTTTTCTAGAAGGCAAAACATCATCTGGTCCCTGTCTATTGCTACGCCTAAAAAGGTAATGAATGTTTTAGGGCTCGTTTCCACTATCGCGAATCTGCATGCGTCCAACGCATGCAGATCCGCACATGTAATACAAGTGGATGGGCCTGTTTCCACTGTAGCGTTGTTGAGGTGCGTTTTTTTCAGCGTGAAAAAAACGCACAAAAGAGCCAACGATTTCGCCTGCGTCGGGAATCCGTGCGAATCGCCGCTAATGTATTTAATAGTAAAAACGCATGCGTTTGTTACATGCGTTTTTACCCGCGATTTCGCGTGCGATTTCGCACCTTTTTCAATTTTATTTAGCCCTGGCAGTGTCATGGTTAATTTCGCATGGCACCCTGCCATGCGAAATCGCAGGCGAAATCGCGGGTAAAAACGCATGTGGAAACGCATCCGCATGCGTTTTTACAAGCGTCGGAATGCGGCCGAAATCGCGTCGCAACAGTGGGAACGAGCCCTTAGGGTGGACCGTCTTTTCCAAAGCCAGCGGAACACCAAATTCCTCCATTAACCTACAGAAATTTCCTAACAAATTATTATACACCGTAGACTCCACTCCAGGACCAATCATGAGAAAATCCTCCAAGTAATGAAGAATTTGCCCCCAAGCAATCGTTGATTGTACACACACCTCTCAAAAAAAGTGTCTAATGTCTCAAAGTAAAAAAAAAAAGAGAGTACCCCTTGGGTAGAAACCTATCGAAATAATATTGACCATAGAATTGAAAGCTCAATGATGAAATGAAAACCCCTCAGGACAAATGGGTACGAACGAAAAGCTGACTTGACGTCTGTCTATGACAACTATGTCCCTTTACCAAATTGTCAGAGTACTGCTAATGCCAAATCAAACATAAGATATGAGACAGACGTCAAGTCAGCATCGACAGAATCATTAAAGAGCCCTTGGGAAAGGATTAGTGATGTATAAGATGAAATTCGCCAGGCTCTTTTTTTAGGGACAGTACCTAAAGGGGATAAACTTAAATTTGGAAAAGGCAGAGAATTAAATGGGCCCATCACTCTACCAGCTTCTATTTCCTTATCTAATTTAAGCCTCACTAAATTGGTAAATTCGCCAACATGTGTGCGTTTGTGCTAATACACAACACCAGGAACTTGCAATGCCTGTCATTATAAGCAAAGTAAACACCTTTACGGTGCTGCGTAGCATTACCCTGTACTATAGTTGCCTGCACTCTCAGTGTCTGCAACCTCTGAGGTAACAAAGACACCTACAAACTGACATCTTTAACACAGGATTTCAAGGGATCCTGAGCAGAGGCTGTGGATATGCATTTAAGCATTGCATATGCATTTCTACATTGATTTTCATTAGATTTGTGATGAACACAAGGCATATTTGCATGCTAATAGGCAGGGATTACATGCAACATTGGTTGCCACATTAAAATTTGCATTCATATGTTAATTTTTTTATTTGCAGATAATGAAAGTCAATGGGAATTTGCATGCGATGTGCAAATTTATGCTGCAAGATGTACTTTTTTTCTGCATGTGAAAAACACAAACACAAATTTGTGTTCTCCATTGACTTTCATTAGATGTGGAGCAAACGCATTTTTGCACAGTGGCATGCAAATTTTAATGGGTGTGACATGGTGCAGCTAAGCATAACACAAGACAACCAGACATTGCATAGATGACTAAAATCCGAAGAGATTTATTGCAATCTGAGGCAATACCACCCTGCTGCACATCTTAGTGGACTACTTCACTATATACAACTGAGGGCCCATTCACACTTGCTAAACGCAAAACGCTAGCACTTTTGCTAGAGTTTTGCTATGGCGATTTTTTTGCGTTGCACACGAAAAAAATCGTCATTCACACTTGGTGATTTTTTTAGCGATCGCGTTTAGCGCTTCTATAGCACTGAAACGCGATCGCCGGGAAATGGCCTGAAAATGATGCAGGCAACACGTTTGCGTTTTGCGATTTGCATTAATCGCCGACGATTAACGCAAATCGCCCAAGTGATAACGGGTCCATAGGGTATTATTGCACTAGCGCTTTAAAAAGCTCTAGCGCTTAAGCATTTTGCCGAAATCGCCAGCAAAAAACGCTTTAGTGTAAATGGGCCCTGAATTGGATCATATTACAGTGCCTAGTAACACCTATAGCCATACAGACTGACAGTATAAAAGTGTCCTTACATTGGTGTATTCTTTTGGGTGCACTACAAGCTTACTTTAAAGAGGAACTTGAAAGCGAAAGGGGGAAAAATAGTCCAATACATTGCAAAGTGAAAAGTTGAGAAATAGAAGAGAAATCAAGAAATGATTGATATTCACTATGTCAATTGTTCATGTTGTTTGAATCACAATGAGCCTCATCTTTACTACTGGCAGACAAGAACAAATCTAGACAGCACCAACTGCCATTATCTATAACTACACCCACTAACATTGTGATAGGCTAAACGGCTGCTTTTTATAGATATACACATGCACAGAGGGAGATATTGGTTGCTTGGCAGCAGAGCCGGGACAAGGTCCTTCAGCACCCAAGGCTGAGACAGCAAATTGCGCCCCTCCATCCCTCCCACCCCGGCCGTCACACACTAATTGCTATTAGACTAAGAGGCGCCCCAGGGCCCCCAACATCCCCACCACCTTAATCTCTAGTTATCTGGCTTGCAGTCACTGCTATGTATGCCCTTTTCTTATTTCTTTGTGCTTCAAACACAATTGGGAATGACAGCTGAATGAATTGTGCGCCCCCTCCTACACTGCGCCCTGAGGCCGGAGCCTCTTCAGCCTCTGCCTCGGCCCGGCCCTGCTTGGCAGTTAGAAACAGCTGTTATTTCCCACAATGCAACAAGGCTCACAGACAGAAAACTGCCATGACCTAGGTTCTGACATCACACTGTGGAAGGGGTTTCACCACAATATCAGTCATACAGACCCCCCCAATGATCTATTCGATCAAAGGTAAACATTTCTCATGAGAAAAGGGGTATTGGCTACTGTTTGCAATGAAGTTCAGTCCTTGGTACAGTTCCTCTTTAGGAAGCGGTATGTCCCCCCCCCCCCCCCACACAACCATACACAAACACTAATTTCTATGGAACTGGTGCACAGATCCAAAGGGTAAGTTGCATAATGTCAGCGAGGGTAAGCCTAGAGTTGTCCGCTACTCAGAAGCCCTGCTACGTTCTGTAGATCATCAGGGCGTGCTGAAGAACCCAGCTTTGGCATTGGATTGCGCTAGCTGCTATGTAATGGGAAATTTCATGAAGCCATACCATCTGTTTTATTTTTGAGAGCACCACAGGTTTACTTTACGATGTGGAATGGGTTAAGCAATGCTGTGTAAAGCCTTCTTGAATGTCAACAGGCAAGCAATGAGGTCATTGTTTTGACTTCATCGCATGCCACATATCAATCAAGAAGTATGCTGCTAAAATATTTCTGTTTTACATACTATTTTCCAGATCAGTTTTCGCAGGAACCGAGGGAGCAGAGTCTGATCACTACATCATGTTGGTTTTGTAGCAAAGAGAAAGAGTCACAGAGAAGCCTCAGGTTTTTATGTAATTATCTGCAGCGGGGTTTGGAATACTGAATTTAATGTGAACCAGTCAGCTCTATTAATAATTGATAGCTTGTAGAATACTGTTTTATTTTTTAACTTTGAAAAAGTGAGCAACATTTTTAACTTAGAGTACGATGTATGTGAAACGAACTCTTTCTGAGTTTCATTAATGATGCTTAGTTTTTATTTAAACTGCCGTTCAGGAAGATGGCCTTAATTGGCAGCCACGGCCACAGGGTTCTGGCTTTTTATTGTTTTTCTTCCCCTTTCCCTACTATTTCACCTTGTTCCACCCCCCCCCCCGAATGTGGGCAGTGTAGTCCAGTGTGGCCTGGGACGCTGGTGCGGGTCGAGGGGAGTCCGGGACCTGGAGTTTTTTCCACCTTGCCACTGCCTGGGTCCATTGTCTGTGCAGGTACAGACTGAGTGAAGTCCACCTCTGCTACCCAGGATGTCAGGGCTCCACTGAGGTAGGAAAACACAGCGCTGATTGGGAAACCTTTGACCTTGCTGGATGCCGGCTCCACCCATTCATCGGCTGCTGCTCCACCACAGCTAGGACACCTCTGGTTCAGCCCCTCCATGATGCCAGCCACTAAACCGGAAGTAAGGGCCGCCACTGCCGGACGCTTCTGTGACAGCCAAACTGTCTTGACCAGCCCTGCTGAATGCTGCTCAGGAGTCGGCACCACAGAAATTAACACTACTGCACCTTTTGAACTGGAACACCTTGGCCAGCATTGCCAGATGCCCGCAACCAGAATTCTCAGCAGCGTCACCCATCACTGCCGGTTTCTTTCATGAAGAGCTGGGTCATCACTGCTGAACCTTCGCCTCCCTCTGTCCCCCTCCCCCCAAGTCTCCTTAGGGATGACAGATGATTGCCAAGTGTGACTGGTGGCGCCGTAGTATGGCAGCCTCGGATCTTATCTGGCGGACATTATCCCCCCCCCCCCCCCCCATCCTTCCAGAACCTGTATGAACCAAAACCAATTCCAGGTACAACCCCATCTTTTGTACTTGGCTAAATAAATTACCAGCAAGCAAAAAAATACTCAAAATAATTTTGATAGTATTTTTTCACCTAATTTTTGGCACTTTTTCAATTGCAAAATGCTGAAAAAATTATTGTAAATACAAGATGAAAAATTTTCCATTGCTAAGTGCTGAAAAGTTATTCTAAATTGAAGATGAAAGTGAGTTTTCTCCTAGGTGATATTTTTAAACTTGTCAATAAAATTCCTTTTAAGCCACCAGTAAGCTATAAACATGCTCAAAATAGTTTTGATACTACTTTTTCAACTACATTTTGGTACTTTTTCAGTTGGAAAGTGCTGGAAATGTATTTTCAATAGAAGATGAACAATGAATTCCTAGGTGAAAACTCGGGAGAAAAAGTCAATTGCATATGGGCCCTTATATCTTCTGATTATCAGTAGTATCTGGATCATACATCACATCTGAAACATGCAGTTTGCAACTGACTTCAGAAAGAAATATCTAATGCCTGTTTGAGGTCTATGCAGGTGCATCATTTGGGCAGATGATTCTGAGCATTTCCTAAATCTTCTACCACTGTGCTCCAAATGTTAGGGCACATGGTACCCTGAATCAGTAGCGGAGCCAGTGTCCGTTGCTATGGTGCCGATATCGCTATCTCTATGCTACACCTCTGCTCCCCCTCCTACCTGCCTGCCTGTGTGGCACATCGGTCAGCGATGTCTGAAATAATCTAAGCTTCAGGCATGATGCTTGCTAAGTTATCAGATGGGTTGCAAACAGGTATAAACTCATATGGTCCAAACAATTCATTGATTCCATTTTAGTTTGAAGTAAGTAGTTCCCAGGACTTGTATAATTAGCAAAACAAAGACCCAGTCGCCCTGTAATAAACATTTATACAACCCCAGCATCGCTTTACAGCAGCTGAAAACAGTTTAGTTTCACATCATTCCTCTCCTTAGCAATGCTATGAAAATCTCCAGTGGACTTTCTTCCAACATTTATCTTGAGCACAGTGAGAAACCTCTCAGTATGCACTGAATCTTCCACCGTGGACTTGCTCCAACATTCAGTGCTCAGAATGGCTCCCATTGGCTTCTCTTTCTGAGGAATCTCATTCTTGAGTGGTTGCCAGTCTAGAACCAGAGTTAAAATTAAATAATTATGCCAGCCTCCATATCCCTCTCATTTCTGGTGTCCAGACAGCTGGTCTACACAGCAGAGAATGGAGAGTAGCTTTGGGCATAACCAGGGGTGCTGTAATGTAAAGGAATGTTCCTTAGATCTGAAGGACTGCAGAAAAGGATCTCCAGGCTAAAAACAATCGAGGGTCAGCAAATAGTACACTGCAGCTGGGCTGGTTAAACAATGCAGATTGTCCAGCTGTCCTGCTGATCCTTTACCTCTAATACTTTGAGTGATAGACCCTGAAAAAGCATGCAGACCAGGTGCCCTGACTGAAGTATGACTAATTAGCTGCATGCTTGTTTCAGATTCAGACACTACTGAGGCCAGAATGAACAGCAGGACTGTCAGGGAATTGGTATTTTTTAAAAATGAAATAAATATGGCAGTCTCCATATACCTTTCACTTTAGGTTCTCTTCAACCCACTTAGCTAGAGCTCAAAACTCTCCCAACTAGTCGCAAGCAAGGAAATAAAAACAATTATTCAGCCCACCCAGTTCATCCACAAAATTCTAGATCTAAAGTCCCAACCAGACATTTTAAAGGGCACCGGAAGAATTAAAGCTCCGAAACATTAAGATGACCCCAAGTTTTCATATACGCAAGTCTGACTCATTGGGAGAACCTATATAGGAATGCAGAAGATGATAACCAACAGCGCATAAGATAAATGTAACTTTTGCACAAAGGTCAGATGTGCCAACCTTCTAAACTGCTGGTTAGTTGATTTGCAGATAACCGAGACTCTACTGTTATATTAATTTACCTTCTGTGGCATTCACTGCACTTGTTTTCCCATTTCCTTTTGTGCATTGTTATTACATAGCATTATTACTTATATTCAGTTTTTACCTTCTTTTACTGCTTTTCTATATTTTCTTGTCCCCTCCCTTTTTTTCCTATGTATTGCCAATTCCATTCTCCCTCCCTTCCTTCTCCACTCCTTCCTTTGCATCCGTCCCTCTTTTTTCCTTCTGTGCAGGTTTGTATTCTCTGTCCTTAACCACCCTGGAGTTCTATTGATTGCGCCAGGGTGGTGGCGCAGCAGTATTTTTTGCATTTTTCTTTTTAAATCATGTAGCTAGCCTAGCGCTAGCTACATGATGCTCCCCTCCCTGCGGCATCCCTCCCACCCCTCCGATCGCTGCTGGCGATCAAGCCCATCCGGAAATCCCGTTCTGAACGGGATTTCCTTTAGGGCTTCCCCCATCGCCATGGCGACGAACGGAATGACGTCATCGACGTCCGATCCACCCCTCAGTGCTGGCTGTCACTGATTGGCCAGGCTGCGTACAGGGTTTCGGGGGGGGGGGCCTGTTACGCGGCGGGTAGCGGCGCATCGGCGGCAATCGCGTACAACACGCAGCTAGCAAAGTGCTAGCTGTGTGTTTAAAAAGAAAATGGTGCAAATCGGCCCAGTAGGGTCGGAGCGGTGCACAGCGGCGGTCATGGACGAGCAGAGCTCGTCCATACCGCCAAGAAGGTTAAAGAGAATCCGAGGCGGCATACTGGAATCTTAATAGGACCCAGAGGCATGTCATGTGCACAATGTGCACATTGTATCACCGGTGACAGCCCATCTCCCCCCCTATATGCCGCGCAGCACCCCCTTAAAAGATCGCCAGGCTAGCGACAATCTGCTTGTCGCTAGCCTGCTTTATTTATGTGAGGCTTGTCAATCAGCCTCGTAGCATCTCCCCCTCGATAATACGCTCCCCTCGCCACTCTCCGCCTGTGTTAGCTTCCTCCAATAGGAAGCCAAGCCGTGACCCAGGAAGTACTCCTTAGGATTCCAGTATGTCACCTCGGGTTCTCTTTAATATCAGCTCTCCTCCTTTCCCCACCTCCTCCTTTCATAATACTGCAGTAAACTTTATGTGTAAAGGCAGTACATAATAAGCTTCAGGGTTTTACACAAGCTATGTAATGTGCTGCAAAATTTGCATATACTCACAATATACATGCAGTGCGACGTGTTAAGGTCTGGTAAGCTTTACATATACTGCCTGCACACATAAAGTTTGCTACAGTATAGTAAATGTAACCCATAGTCATATAGATATACAGTAAAACCACCCATTATCTGGCATCAACTGGGATTGGCTGATGCCGGAAAAGTGTTGTTTCTGGTAACTTGAGAGTCGATGTTAAAAATAGGCCTAGCTAAAAAAAACAGTGCTATACCCCACACTATATACTTATCATAAACTCTGTATTAATGTTAAAAAACAGTAGTTAAAAACAAATTGGGACAAAGGACAGACTTAACTTAATGTAACAGAGGTTTAATACTGTATTTTTACTTTACTGTAAGTGTAAAAGTAAATTTATGCATTCTGCAAGGCCAGAATTTGTTTTCTGGTTGCTTGAGATTTCTGGTTAACTGGGTTCTGAATAACAGGGGGTTTACTGGATATACTTTCTTTTACTACTTCACTATCTCGCCTTTCTCAGCTGCAGCCCCCCCCCCCCCAAGGTTATTTTACCTCCCTCCTTTACTTTCTCTCTTTTTATGCCCCCTTTTCCTCCCTCCCTCATCTCTCCATTTTCCTCATTACCACCTCACCCGTACCTGCACTCATCATGGACATGACTGTTAGGAAGCAGAGTATGCAGAAATACCTTTTTTTACCATTTTATTGGTAATGATAATTTTGTGCGTTAAAACAACTATGCTCTTAAAAGAACTATGCTCTTATTATCTTTAAATGTGCGTGCATGATTTGCAAGATGTGGGCCATTTCTTTCCTAATTCTGCTTAAAATTATTTTTTATTGTTATTAAGTGTGAGCACAACCCTGAAGCAACCTTACTTTAGTAACCAAAATCCATCAACTAAATCATGTCAAAAGCCTTAAAGTGTACCAGAGACCATAGAACATAACATTTTTATACATACCTGGGGCTTCCTCCAGCCCCATGCCCACATTTCACTCTCACGCCACCATCCTCAGTCTTCTTAGTCTTCGGTACCAGGTCTTGTCACTTCAGCCAGTCGCAGCCAGTCTGCGCAAGAGAAGTGCGCCATCTATGTACAGTACATGTAGATATGTAGAGGGTGCACTTTTCTTGCGCAGACTGGCCGCGACTCGCTGAAGTTACGGTGCAGAAGAGGGAGAAGACTGAGGACAGCGGCGTGGGAGCGCTCCATGCACATGGGGCTGGAGGAAGCCCCAGGTATGTATAAAACTTTTATGTTCTATAATTTCCTTTAAAAAACCTAGCAGTAGTGCCAGAGCAATTTCTATGCATCTGGCATTCAAGAAACTGAGCCAATCCACTGAAGCAGCTACTAATAAAAATGGTTGACTACTCATAGAACATGCATGTAATTAAGGCACCAGGAAATGTGGGTGCAGGACAAAGCTGAAAAACGTCTCACTCTGCTCCTGCAAAAGTCCCGCCGGCGTTAATTACTATTCCTCCTCCAGGCCACAGTGGACTCTGGGGGTAAGGTGTAATTCAGCAATTACTACAGGCCTAATTACGCTGTTTTTATAGTAATTTGGCCTCTGTCTTTTGACAGTGCCCAAATTACTGTCTGAGCGCTGCTATAGCTGTAATTCATCATTACGGCCTATGGTGGCGCATGGTGCACCCAAATTTCCTGTTCTGTTATTGCCTGTCTCAACTCACAGAAGCTTGGAGTAGCTCAATTTATCTCCAACTTGAAATAAAAAATATAAGAATTTGTTTTCTTGACTGTAATAGAGAAAATAGAAATATTTTATGGTTTAGTTGGTATAGTTAGAAGTATTTAAATTGTTTCTCAGGTCAAAGAAATAGAACAGTCTACTGTTAAAACGGAGAGTCAGTGTAACTTAAGTTAGTGTCAGGGACACTATCTCTAAATACTGTAATGCATTAGGATAGTGGCAATTCTATTTACTCACCTGCTCGCCAACTCTATACCATTTAAGGCGAAAGCCCCACCCCTGTTCAACTCAAAGAGAAATCGCAGAACTACAGAGCGGCCACAGTGTTGGGGTGGGCTACAGAGCTGCAGGCTGAGCTGTGGAGGAGCAAACCTAGTTCTCAGAAAAGCGCTTATCACCAGGACCAGTCCTAGACTTTTTACTGCCTAAGGCAAACTCGTGAGGATGTGCCCCTCCTTCCTGATTTGGAATGATCGCACAGCATCTGACAATTTACTCTGATTCATTTCATTCAAATGAAACACTGCTGCTCTCCTGCCTCCCCCCTCCTAACTCACTGTCAGACTCCTCACACAGCACAACAAGCTGCTTCTCCCCAATGATGACCTCTTCACCTTGCTCACAGTAAAAAAAAATGCTGCCCCTGTAATCTCTGCGCCTGACGCAAGTGTTTCAACTTGCTTAATGACAGAACTGGCCCTGCTCATCACATACCTAGATGGATGGACATCAATGTGCTGAGGGCAGCAATTCCTGTGGCTTTGCCAAGTGAGCACCCTGGAGTTGGGACCACCAGTAACCAAGGGGCAGAAGCGCTTGTGGAATCTGTGGCATGATAACCAGGCGGGTAATCAGGAAGGTACAGCAGCGCTCTCACAGGCTTAGTCTGATACTGCAATGACTAAATAAACTGGTAGAACTGGTAGCAGCCAAAGGTCTGGCAATGAAGCAGTTTCTCGTACAGGCAGGGTTCGGAAACAGATCAGGTTCTTGGACAGGCAAGGGGTCAGTATCCAGAATATAAACAGGCAGACACTAGGTCGGTCAAAGGAGTACGTACTCACACAAACTGCAACGCTACAGCACTGGAGAGTGGCCTATGGCCTGGCTGGCGGTGATGCTGTGGCTTTTCTGGCAGTGATGCTGTGGCTTGGCTAGTGGTAATTCTGGTACTGGCTGGCCTGGCTAGCGGTGTTGCTAGGCTGGCAGTGATGGTGGGCTGGCTGTCTTGGCTGGTGGTGAGAAAAAGTGCATCTACCCCCTCCCACCCCCCCAGTTGACCTTTATTATTGCGGCAGATCAGATTATGCTTTACCACCCTCCACCACAGATTCTGACTGACCTTTGGACAAGGCCCTGCAAATGCAAGCGATGCCATAGTCCCGATCTCTGGAAAAGCAAAGCTTCACCTCCCTGTACTGACAGCAACCACTCTAGTGGGAGCAGCTTATACAGCACTGCAAAACAGCTTAGCACTAGCCCATCACACTGTTGTTGTTTTTTCCCCCTTTATACAGGGTTTAGATTAGAATGAATACTGCATAGACACTTAATAGAGAAATTTCACTTAAAGAAAAGGATATCAGTTCTCCCCAGGTTAGCTGTATGCTTCAGTAAGTATGAGCTGTTATTGATGAGATATGTTGTAGTCAGCATCCCTTTACATACGCAGTTGCATTGCAAATGTCTCACCGTTGCTTGCGATGTCTTTTAGCTGACCTCAAGCTCTGTGCAGACTTCTTGGAAAGGAGAGAGCCAATAGCGTGGCTTGCAAAATAAAGACAATTTTTTTTTTGCCGTTTCAGAAAGCCATAGCTGACTGCAGACTGAGATGGAAATGAAACTTTTCAGAAAACGGCATTACAAAATGGCTTGTGTGTCATCTTATAGTTAAAAAATATATATATAATGAAGGCACAAATTTCCATAAAAAGAAAACCCTTAGGAGGCAGCGGGGACACAGAGACATGTTCTCTGCCTCATGACTTGCCTCTGTGTCCCCACACTGCTTCTCTCTCCCCCCCCCCTCCCACTGCCACGCTATAGCCCCCCCCCCCCGAGATTAGCAACAATATTTGTCGCTATCTCAGAGGGTAATGGGAGGGGTTCCCTAATCAAAACGCCCGCCAGGGGCGTTCCTGCAGGGTTTCCAGAGCTGCCATTAGGCAGCTCTCTCTCCCTGCCCCGCCCCCTGCTGCTCCCCCACCTCCTTGCACGCTGTCAGAGAGAATCAATCTCTCTTTCCAGTGTTTTGACCCAGAGGTGACGAAAGTGAAAGTGGGCCAGTGCGGCCTACAGGAGCGGCGGAGAGCGGTGGTTTTGGTGGCTACCTGATCCGCTCATTCCCCCGGATTAGGAATCATATTTTTTTTTTTTTACATTTTATGAGCCCACCTCGGGATCTCTTTAAAGGACCACTATCACAATAAAAATGTTAACATACATTTTAAAAAATACAACATTTATCCTTGAGCAACATGCACTATTCATTACTTTTCACTATGTCTGTGTCACACTTTCAGTAGGTAGTAACAATCTGACCAATGTGACTGCTTTTGGACTAGTCCATCTCCTTATGGAGGATTCCCAATATTATGTTTATTCTTTACAAAAGCCCACCCTGGCAAAGATCAATACAAAGATGTCAGATGGCCTCCCTACTTGTTTACATACTTATTTGTATAGTGCTTTAAAATAAAAAAAACCATGAGAATTCCCCATGAGGAGATGGATGGGTCAACACCATGTCAGATTTTTATTACCTATTGCAAGTGACTGTGACATAGAAAAAAAGTGATTCATAGTGCATTTTCTCTGGTACATACAGTATGTACATCTTATCTAAATGTCACAATTGTTGGTGGTAGTGGTCATTTAAGGCTAGCTTCACACCAGACAGCAAATTCTATTGTTTTTTTCATAACTGACCACAAAGGACAAACAATCATGTTAATTATAGGATCTGTTCCAGGGCCGGATTTGTGCTATTTACCACCCAAGGCCACTATCACCAGCCGCCCCCCGACAAACAGCAAACCCCCTACCACAGACACACACTTTTATTGGTCCCAGGAATCACTGATTTTAACCCTTTCTGGACCAGCACCCTCTGCCCCCTTAAGGACCAAAGGGTGCTGGTCCCGTAAATCGCCGCTTCCCGACGAATCGCCGCAAGGATCCGCCGCTCCCGACGAACACGCCGCTCTGTCCCCGCCGCAGGCTGCTCTCTCTGCCGTCGCTATGACGGCAGAGCGCTGTGCGCCGGTCAGGAGCCGCTTTCATTGGCTCCTGACCCTGTCACTCCATGTAAGCCAATGAGAGCGGCTTACATGAATGACAGGGCCAGGAGCCAATGAAAACGGCTCCTGCCCGGCTCACAGTGCTCTGCCGTCATAGCGACGGCAGAGAGAGCAGCCTGCGGCGGGGACAGAGCGGCGTGTTCGTCGGGAGCGGCAGATCATTGCGGCGATTCGTCGGGAAGCGGCGATTTACGGGACCAGCACCAGGGCAGCAACGAGCGGCGGGGGCAGAGCGGACCGATCGGTGGAGACGGGCAGGGGCGCGCGGTCAATGGGACGTAGAGTTTACGTCCTGTCAGGACCGCAGCGCCCCCTGCCCGACGTAGATTCGCACTCGCTCGGTCCGAAAGTAGTTAAAGATGCTTATTAATTATGCAATTTTACTAACTGATAAACCTTTCAATTGACTGGATTGGACAGTGTTCATGGTCCCAATCAACTAGAAATGACCAATTTGTCAATCGTTTTATCAATCTGTTGTGAAAATTGATTACATCTGAAATTATCAGAATGGTTATAATTTTTATTCTATTGATGGGACAAATCAATGCTTTCCACTCTGATAGGTTGGAGCTGGTTGGAGGGTGGAGCTGGACTCGAGGAGCGGCTGACAGTGAGGATGAGTGCCAGCTCAGGTCACAGACAATAAGCTGCCCACGTTTACGGCCCCTGAGTCCCACACACTTGCCTGACTGCTGCAGTTCACATGTTTGGCAGCTTGACTGTATGAGTGTGCCAGCCCGCTGACTGCCCCTTGCTTCCTGGTGACCTATGTGGCCATGACCTATGTGGCCTTGCCTGAAATCCACTATGCAGCTTTAATGTTTGTATTTTTATGATCCAATAAAATAATCTTCTGATTAAAAGAGCTGTGCTGGATCGTCTTGGAGAAATTGTACGCTATACCCTGTGGGTACAGGGGTGGATCCGCTGCACGCCCATTCCCCGACATCGCTAGTTGCGGTCTCATACATCTTTGTGGTTGCCTGAAATCCGGCCATTATCTGTTCGGACAAGCCCTGTTTGACTTTTCCGGGCACCGGATGGAAGCATTCTATGACATGTTCCTTACTATGGACACCAACAGGCATATGTGAACAATGGAATGGTCACAGCAATTCAAGCATCAGTTCCACTGTTTTTGTCCACAGGACAGCTGTGGTCTAGTGTGAACCCAGCCTTAACCTCTTGACGACCAGCTAACGCCGATTGGCGTAAACTGGTCGTCTGCGGGTTTCCATGGAAACAGCCACTCGTTCGAGCGGCCTTTCCATGTCCGTTCACGGAGGGTGTCTCCGTGAACAGCCGGAGAGCCACCAAAAATGTAAACACACGGGGAAGAAATCCCTGCTGTTTACATCATACGGCGCTGCTACGCAGCAGCGCCGTAAGGCAGATCGGCGATTCCCGGCCTCTGATTGGCCGGGGATGGCCGGCATCTGATAGGCGGAAGCCTATCCTTCAATGCGCAGGACGGAATTCCGTCCTGCGCAGCCCAGGGAGGAAGAGGTAGGGAGGGAGAGGGAGGGAGCACAGAAAACGCTGCGGAGGGGGGCTTTGAAGAGCCCCCCCCCCACAAAGCGCAGCAAGCCGGCGGCGATCAGACCCCCTAAGCAGGACATCCCCCTAGTGGGGAAAAAAGGGGGTAAGTCTGATCGCCCTGGCATAATCCTGATCTGTCCTGCGGGCTGGAGAGCCCACGCAGCACAGATCAGGCAAACCACACCTGGTCGTCAAGTGGTTAAAGAAAACTGAAGTGAGAGAGAGGCTGCCATATTATTTCCTTTTAAACAATTTGCATTGCCTGACTGTCCTGCCGATCCACGTGTTCTGAATGAAGTCTGGCTAGATTAGCTGCATGCTTGATTATGGTGTGTGATTCAGACACTACTGCAGCCAAAGAGATCAGCAGCACTGCCAGGCCACTGGTATTGTTTAAAAGAAAACAAATATGGCAGCCTCCATATACCTCTCAGTTCAGGTGTCCTTTAAACAGTGTTTTCCTTTTAAAGGTTACATTATTATTACATTATGCCTTTTTTGAATCTGTGAAAGTAAAGTGTATTTAGTTATACTTTACTGGTCTTTTATTTATTTTTAACACAAAGCTTTTTATCTTAATCAGGTAAATATTCAATAACACAAATTAAAAATGACTGGTAAATTATGAAAATTCAAGAAAAATCTTGTTTTGCTTCTGTGTAAGTTAGCTCTATAAAGAACAAAAGTGAGTTGGTATCAGTCAGTCACCAAGTCTGGGGACTTTGCCTTTGTGATGGTGAAACCTCGTTGTATATGGCAGCAATACATTATTTTCTGCTCATAAAACATTACCATTCAAACCCAGCAGATGGAGCTCTCAAAAATCAAATAATTTTTAATATTTTATGTATTCCTTATAAAATAAAAAATCAACAATATATTTTATAGATAAATACAATACATAGATAAACATATTTGCTTAAAAAAATTCTGATAAAAAGAACACTAATTAATAAAAAGCTATAAATAAAATAAAGAAAAATTACTTGTTTATTTTCTAATTTAAAAAAAAACAATTAAAAAAAAAACCTGCAAAATTGTTAGCTTTGGTTTATAGAAAGATGCATATAAATGCCTGTGCTCCCAATTGAGGAATATTGGAGCCCCTCATGTCTGCAGCAAGGTACTGACCTATAGAATCGCCTGCTTCTATGTACACAGTAAATACTTTGAAGCGGACCTGAACTCAGAACTTCCACTCTGCTCTAAAAGATACACAACAGCACAATAACCGTTAATGAAAAACATTTGTTACAGTTAATACAAATCTTGCAATAATTCTGCAGTGTGTCTACTTCTTGCTTTCATGGAAGCAGACATAGGGTCAACATCCTGTGGTAACAAATTAGCTGCTCTGCCGTGTCAGATGAGATTCCTGAGCTGACAAAGCTGAGAGATTAAATTACAGAGGTGATTAGTCACAGATGAGGGGGAATTAGACAGGCTAAAATCTCTAAATACATACAGGGTGCATTTCTTTATGTTTTACTTCTGTCCTGTGCAAGAGTTCAGGTCCACTTTAATGCTTATTGCTCTAACAAAAGCTTGTTTCTTTGGAGCTTCTTTACCTGCACAGATCATTGTGTTGCCGTGCTGGAAGACTTAATAAAAAGGGACTGTAGGTAGCAACAAAGTTTTTCATACTCATGTTTTGTAAATAGAGAGATAACACAAACACTGTGACATCTCTTGTTTGCAACAGATACATGACCTTACCAGTGCTGCTTATTAAGCGCAGCTTATCTTGCTACATGCTGCATGCTCCGTGCTGTGATGGGCAGATAAAGTGCTGGAATGGCAGGGCAGAAGTAATACTTAATACACTGCAACCATGTTATTTTCTATAAAGTGCTGTGAAATATGTGACCACTTTATGAAGAGGAAATCATAATGATTAGATATATATTTTTTGTAGTAAAAAAAATGCTGCAAGATGAACATATGGGAAAGTAGGCAAGTAAAGCCCAATGTGGATGTAACGTCTGCGTTATGTTTTAAAAATATTTGTTGTTATGAAAGTCTGCACCTCCTTTATCAGTTCATACAAATGAGGCAGAGGCATAACTTTTGGAGGAACACCCCATGCAGCCGCAGGAGGACCCAAGGAAAGTCTTGCTAGGGGAGGACAGACATGATTTGTTGCTATGCCCATGAGATAAGGTTTAACCACTTCACCACTGAGGGGTTTTACCCCCTGAGCACCAGAGCAATTTTCACCTTTCAGCGCTCCTTCCATTCATTCGTCTATAACTTTATTATTACTTATCGCAATGAAATGAACTATATCTTGTTTTTTTCGCCACCAATTAGGCTTTCTTTAGGTGGGACATTATGCCAAGAATTATTTTTTTCTAAATGTGTTTTAATGGGAAAATAGGAAAAATGTGGGGAAAAAAATAATTATTTTTCAGTTTTCGGCCATTATAGTTTTTAAATAATGCATGCTACTGTAATTAAAACCCATGAAACGTATTTGCCCTTTTGTCCCGGTTATAAAACCATTTAAATTATGTCCCTATCACAATGTTTGGCGCCAATATTTTATTTGGAAATAAAGGTGCATTTTTTTCAGTTTTGCGTCCATCCCTAATTACAAGCCCATAGTTTATAAAGTAACAGTGTTATACCCTCTTGACATAAATATTTAAAAAGTTCAGTCCCTAAGGTAACTATTTATGTATTTTTTTTAATTGTAAATTTTTTATTTTTTTTTTAATTACAAAAAAAAAAAAAAATGGGGAGTGTGGGAGGTAATGAGTTAATTTTATGTGTAAAAGTCATTTATTTGTATGTGAAAAATGTGTAGGGTGTAGTTTACTATTTGGCCACAAGATGGCCACAGTAACTTTTTGTTTTAATGCGACCTCCAAGCTTCCTTCCGGAAGCTTGGAGGAAGTATAATGAGCATGGACACGTGAGTTTTTTCTCACAATGATCGCGCTGCCCATAGGAGAGCAGCTGATCATTGCGGGGCTTAGATCAACGAACGGGAATGGATTTTCCCGTTCATTGATCTCTGGGCGAGCGGGCGGCGGCGGTTTTACTAGCGGCGGGCGGCGTGTTTACGAGCGGGAGCGCGGGCAGCGTCGGGAACGCGGAAAGTACGTGTTTCTCCGTCCCTGGTTTTTAAAGGATGGAAAAAGGGGCGGAGAAATACGTACGCGCGGGGGTAAAGTGGTTAAGATATGGATAAGCTAATGTTTATGGGACCCTCAGAACATCATTATCATGTGGGGAATTCATATTACACGTTGCACAACCCTAGGGACAAAAAGCAGATTAACTTTTTGTCCCTAGGGTTGTACAACGGACAAGGGGACATGATCTGCGTATGGAAGAAAAAAGTTTTTGCCATCTTTTTAGAAAGGGGTCCTTCACAGTGATAGTGGTTATAATCTGGAATATCTTACCTCAGGAAGTATTTATGGCAAACTCTACATCTGCATGTTAAGGAGGCTTGGATGTTTTCCTTGCATTGAAAGGCATCCACGGCTATAATTACTAGGTAATTCCCGGGAGAGTCGATTCAGGGATTTATCTGGAGTCATGAAGGAATTTTTCCCTTTTAAGGCTAACTGGCTAAGGCCTTGGGTTTTTTTGTCGTCATCGGACGTCCTCCGGGCTGTACTGCGCAGGCTCAGAACTACCTGGCCAGGTCGGGCGCGCCACCGGAGACCACCGGGAGCCTTCGGAGCGGTGCCGAGGGCACCTCCTGCCTGCCACGGGCTGGAGAAAGCCCCAGGTAAGTGGATGTGGATTTTTATTTTTTTTTAATCGACCCTGAATCTTCCCTTTAAATGTAAGTCTTTTTTTTTTTACTGAATCTCCTTATCCTTACTTATTTGTGGTGTAACCTGCAGATTACTGGAATATTTAACTATACTAATAATCTGTAGACTACTCCACAAACATAATATTTCCACTCGATCATTTTCTACCAGGGCCAATGACAATTATTAATGACCTCCGCTCAATCTGCTGGCAATCTAACCCACCTACTCTATACACTATAGCCAGGCTACCCAAATACCCCATCCAGGGGAAAATGATTACTAATTGCCACCTCATGCAGATTCCTTGCCTGATCTCAGACCCGGACTTCAGTTCTGCAAGACACCAGTTTCAATTCCTTCTCCAGTTAGCTGTAATTTGCAGCAAACGATAGATTATATTAGGAGAATGTCACATACGCTAAACAACTGCTATGCCAGAATCACAAGGGACAAAATAATACAGCACAGAAGCAAACGCTAAATATAGTGAAGCCTCCCAAGATTTATAAATAAACAAGAAAACCGATCATCGCCAGTAATTGCTTTTAATGCACTGGAAGTGCTACATGCGGATAATTAGCACTAATATATCCTACTGAATTCTTATTCCCCTTTATCTGGAGCTGCTTTCCCGCTTTCCCGGCTTCAGCATTTCAAGATCTTCGATAAAAATTCTGTGCACGCTTCCTCTGTGAAACACAGGCTACTCTGCAATCCCTGTGCTCTCACTGGAACCGCTGCTCTGCTAAAATGTTAAAACAGCAGCTCTAATGATGTTTAGACCATAGAGTAATGCAGTCGGGGAGAATAACTGCATTGTGTTGACCTGGTTAAAGTAAGTAAATAAAGTCAAATGCTAACGGTAGCCATGGACTTGGGGTAGAAGCGGGAAGATTTTTTTTTTACAAATGCATATTGAATCAGGTAAGCATACATATCATCTGCATTTATATGTTGAGTTGCTGCTGGCATTCTATCAGAGGAACATCGGCAATTAGCAGGAAAAGTCCTGAGGTGAATTCCTGCTTCAGGATGGGTTACCTGTCGGGGACTGAGTCAGCCTGTAGACATTCAGTAACTTCCCCATCTCATTGTCATAGAGCACCTTACTAAATCATTTATTTAAAAAAAATCACTAAATACAGTTCCAGTTAATATTTTATTTGAGCTTGTGCAAATATCAGGGCGAGTATAAACTGTTTGTGCCTTCTGTCAGGGCAGTTCATAAATGTTTCCAGAAGCAGACCTACCATGGAACTCTTGCTTCAGGCAGCAGATTACCTGGGGGCGACGCAGTGACAGTGATGTCGTGAGCGAGGTGCGGGCTTGGAAGGGGTGACACCTGCCCAGCAGGAATGGGGGCGGGGGGGCTGACATCAATCCTCCCTCCTTCTCCTCCTCCTGTGTTCCCTTGGCGATCTGGCCCAGTGGTGTGTTTTTGTAAATCTCTCGCCTGTGCATGCGACATATCCATGCTTCTTGGCAGCTGGCTCCTCTCTACTTCCTGTTTCCCAACACGTCATGCAGGGAAACAGGAAGTAGAGATTAGAGAAGAGTCGGCTGCAGAAAAGCATGGATGCATCACATGGACAGGTGAGAGATTTACAAAAACACAACGCTGCATCAGCTCTGCAAGCAGACTCAGGCAGGGGCCTCATGGAGAGGGAGGGGGGAATGATGTCAGCCCCACTCCTAACTTCTGCTGGGCGGATGTCACCCCTTCCAAGCCCTGCAAGGGGGAAGGGGGGGGGGGGGGGGGGCGGCAGCAAGAAAAAAACTGGCTTCAGGTGGCAAATAGTGTAGAACTGGCCGTGCATTTTCTCATAATGCCTAAACAGCTGACGCTTATATGATATGTTCTGACATCACTAGAACAAGTTTAATTTTAATGATTTTTGAATGCACAGCTCCAACTGACATATATAATATGTCTTTTGAACTTCTGTGTTGACCAAAATGTTTATAGCGCTGACATCTCATGGATCGCTTTTACATAGTGTATATAGTCATGTCACTAATTGTCCCTCAGAGGAGCTCACAATCTAATCCCTACCATAATAATTCATTGTGTTATCTTCCTATTGCAGTTTAAGGACAATTTTGGGGGGAAGCCAATAAACTTATCCGCATGTTTTTATGGATGTGGGAGGAAACACATGCAAGAACGGGGAGAACATACAAACTCCTTGCAGATAGTGTCCTGGCCCAGATTCAAAACAGGGACCCGATGCTGCAAGGCGAGAGTGTTTCTCAACATTTTAGTGGTATGTACCCTTTTTAAAAAACCTGTACTCACCAAGTACCCCCTAGCATAGTAACCATTATCACATGTACCTCTTGACAAATATATATTTAATCGTAGTATATGATAATTAATTATAAGCAATTTCCAAGCATTTACTATTGCTTTTAATTCTTAAATAAATCTTAATTTCTTATACTTGGTTAAGTATATGAATCCTGAGTACCCCCTGGACCCATCAGAAGTACCCCCGGGGGGTACGCGTACCACATGTTGAGAACCTAGGCACTACAACACCACCATGGTATTTTAACATTCTTGATTTAGGCGCTCAGCTATAACATAACCAATGGCAGTGCTCAGGGAGTTCATTGGCTTCAAGGGTTGTTTCAACTGTGAGGCAAACGTTTAGCTATTGTTAGGGATGATCAGTGAGATGCAAATATTTATACATTCATGCAGGATTATGTATATTTGCATGCAAATGTATGCAGCTTGAAAATGGACCAATCAAATTAAACCTTGGTGGGACTTGATTGGTCCATTTTCAAGCTGTATATAAACCTATATAATTCTGCATGAACTGAAATATTTGCATCTCTTTAATCATATTTTAAAGCCAAAATGCCAGCTGTCAAGATTTTGGCACCAGAGATGAAGATGCATTTCAGTTCAGGTTATTGCTTATGGTTAAGTATTGTTCAGGAGGGTAAGGGGTAGGCAAAGTGTAGGCTACTTTTACAGTCCAGAGATGCGTACAAGTTAAAAAGAAGCCTGGTAAAAAGGGCACTGGAGATAGCCGCTACTAGAGTATCAGTAAAATCACAGATAATCTACTACAGTACTCTATTAATCTGTACTTATATTTTACTATGGCATACCCTAACCCTACTCTAACATAGAACTTTACCTCTAACAATGCCTAAGACCCCCCCTCCCCCTCGTGGAGCCTAACCTTAACTTCCCCATGGTGCCTAACTTTTTAGTGGCGATCAATGATAAATGGCAGCTATAAGCCATGCTAAACATTAAAGAGAACCAGAACTGAAAATAAAAAGTGAAAATAACCATACACAGGTCATACTTACCTACTGTGTAGTCTACTTCTCAATCTCTTTCTCCTCTCCTGCACAGGGATGCTCAGCAGAGCTCGAATATTCGAGTAGCTCGAATATTCGAGCTCTTTTTCAGCTATTCGAGCTCGAATACCGAGCTCGAATAGCTACAGCTATTCGAATGGGCTATTCGAGTGAACTCGAATAGCCCACTCACTATTCGAGCGATTCGAGCAAACAGCGCTATTCGAGCTCGAATACCGAGCTCGAATAGCGTCATAGCCCAGATTGATGTCCTTAGAGCCAATCAGAGGGCTCCCAGGCCCTCTGACGGCAGCCAATCACAGAGGGGGACCCTGGCCAGCCCCTACCCTATAAATAGCGGCCGCCATGTTCGGTTTTTCCGTCCTTGCCTGAGACTTGTACAGAGAGAGATCTGCTCCTTTGTGCTTTGGCTTAGCAAGTGCTCTATAGTGGTCAATTACCTAGCGTTTTTGCTCACATACACCTGCTATATACACCTATATTGTTGTTAGCTAGATAGAGATTGTATTTTAGTTAGTAGCTTGTGTGTTACATAGAGGCAGCTGCTGCTGCAGGCAAGCTTACACAGCTTTAGGCCTCAGGGCCTTGCCTGTGTGGGCAGCTGTCCTCCTGTCCTCTGTTAGTTTATTTCTCATCTATACCAGTGTTTCTGCTGTTTAGTCTACCCTGTCTTGTCCTTTACTTACTGATTGATTATTGTATTTTGTATACTGTACTAGGGACACTCACTGTTACTGTTCATAGCTCCTGCGTGTGTGTGTGCGTGCACTGTCTATAGTGTACACAGTACACAGTATTCCCTTCTACTGAATCATCTGAGTGATTACTACTGAATCAGATTATTGTATTTTCTAGTTGTACTTACTGTACTAGGGACACTCAGTCACTGTTCATAGGCTAGCTCCTGCGTGTGTGTGTGCGTGCACTGTCTGTAGTGTACACACACTCTATTTCCTTCTACTGAATCTGATTACTACTGATAATTGTATTTTCTAGTTAGTGTACTAGGGGACACACTCACTGTTCACTGTTCACACTTACTGATTACTGAATTATTGTATTTTGTATTTGTACTGTACTAGTAATCACTTAGCGATCTAACCACTTAGTGATTAGTGTTACCTCACCCACCAACCCACTCCATTAAAGAGACTCCGTAACAAAAATTGCATCCTGTTTTTTATCATCCTACAAGTTCCAAAAGCTATTCTAATGTGTTCTGGCTTACTGCAGCATGTTCTACTATCACCATCTCTGTAATAAATCAACTTATCTCTCACTTGTCAGACTTGTCAGCCTGTGTCTGGAAGGCTGCCAAGTTCTTCAGTGTTGTGGTTCTGTGATGCATCTCCCCCCTCCAGGCCCCTCTCTGCACACTGCCTGTGTATTATTTAGATTAGGACAGCTTCTCTCCTCTCTCTTATCTTTTACAAGCTGGATAAATCCTCCTCTGAGCTGGCTGGGCTTTCACATACTGAGGAATTACATACAGGCAGAGCTGTCTGCACTATGCAGGAAGAAACAGCCTGACACTTCAGTGGAAGATAGCTGCAGGGGAAATAAACACACAAATGATCTCTTGAGATTCAAAAGGAAGGGTGTATACAGCCTGCTTGTGTATGAATGTATTTTCTATGTGTGGACATACTGTACATCAACCTACTTCCTATTTTGGTGGCCATTTTGTTTGTTTATAAACAAACTTTTTAAAACTGTTTTTAACCACTTTTAATGCGGCGAGGAGCGGCGAAATTGTGACAGAGGGTAATAGGAGATGTCCCCTAACGCACTGGTATGTTTACTTTTGTGCGATTTTAACAATACAGATTCTCTTTAAAGTACCCCACTTTTTCACCCGCCCTTTTAAAAAACTTTTTTGTTTACGCCCAAAACATCTAAGATGTCTGGAAGTGGCAGCCAGCGCGGTTTGGGCAAGGGGAAGGGCAGCAAGGGAATCAGGAGGAAAGGGAGAAGCATTGTGGCAAGCCGCGGCCGCGCCACCATGCACAGTTCCGCAGCAGCAGCAGCTGCGTCAGTGGCTAACATTCCGCCTATAGCCACTGGCCGTGGACGCCTTGGGCGCCGCCCAGCAGGAGCAACTCACGCTGCAGAGACACAGCAGCAGCAGCGTGTAGTACCTGCTCCTATTTTCCTCCAGCCGGGTCGGAAACGTCCCATTGAGGAAAAGGATGCAGCCACTGTGGTGCAACTGATGACGGAGGATGAGCAGCCCGCAATCAGCTCTGCATCCGAGGCCTCCACCCTCACCACCACCACCACCCCTGTTCGCAGCAGCCGCCCAGCAGGGCCTGGGGAGGAGGCCAGTTCACCGTCAGTTGGCGATCTGTCATTCAGCAGTCTTTTGACCCCAGGCATCATGAGTCAATTGTCTGCTGTTGTTGGCGATTTTGAGGAGGAGATGCTGATGGGCACTTTGGGGGAGGAGGGATTGGACAGCAAGACTGTGGCGACAGTCAAGCACCCCATCCATGCATCAGGAGAGGAGTTTGGGGGGTCATCATCCCCGCAGGACATGTTTCAGGAGGGGGAGGATGATGATGATGACGTGGTGACAGACAAAGACTGGGTGCCGCCACCACCAGCACCTGGGGATGTCATCATCAGCAGCTCTGAGGAGGAGGAGGAGGATGCGCTTGTGGGCCTTGCAAGGAGGCGCATCATTGCAAGCATTGGCAGCAGTAGGCAGGTCCCACAGCCTGCTGGTGTCTCAGGCTCAGCAGCAGCAGCAGCAGCAGCATCTTCCAGTACCAACACCAGCCACACCCAAGCCCCCCCCCCCCCCCCAACCACCACAGGGAGACAGGCAGCAGCGGCTCCAGGCCGTAGGGGGCTTTTCTTGTCACCAATCTGGCAATTTTTCACCATGCCCACAGTTGACAGCAAGTACGCCACTTGTAACCACTGTCAGCGGAAGTTGAGCAGAGGTGCAAACCCCTTAAAGTTCAGCACCAGCTCTCTGATCAACCATCTTGCTGCTAAACATTACCACCAGTATGAGGAGTTCCAGAGGCTGAAGGCATCTGGTGCTGGCAGTGGCACCACACCCATCACTGCACAGCCTTCAGCAGCAGCAGCAGCAACAGCAGCCACCCGCCCTCCTGCTCCTCCAGCAGCACCAGCAGGAGTGCGGAAACGCACTGCTCCTCCCCCCTCTGCAACTCCTGCCGCCGACACTGAGGCCTGTTCTGGCAGCCAGTCCTCAGTGGCCTCCTCTGCTGTCTCCGCTGATTCCCGTGCTAGCAAAAGGCAACGCCAGAGCCTTTTGAGCGAGTCCTTCCAGGGGGTGGTTAGGGCTCTGCATCCCAGCAGCCGTCGCGTGCGGCAGCTGAACGGCTTGCTGGCACGGGCCATGTGCTCCCAACTCCTGCCGTACACGCTCGTGCAGGAGGGGAGCGACATGCGTGCGCTGCTTGCTTGTGCAGCCCCAGACTGGCAGCTCCCCAGCAGACACTTCTTCGCCCGCCAGGTCATGCCTGCACTGCACCGCTTTGTCATGGCCAATGTGGTGCGAGGGCTGGAGCACGCGGTTGGTGAAATGGTCCACGTCACCATGGACTCCTGGAGCAGCCGCTTCGGGACAGGCCGCTACCTGTCCTTCACTGTCCACTGGGTCAGCTTGGTGGAAGGGGGTGAGGATGGGAGAGCAGCAGCGGGCACAGCAGCAGCAACACAGTGGGTGGTGCCACCCCGCAGGGTCAGGGGAACTGCAGCAGGTTCCTCCGATCCTCTGCCATCCTCCCGCACACCTGGCCAAACCCCCCGCCTCAGCAGCAGCGTGAAGCCACGCCACTGCCAAGCGCTGCTGCAGTTGGTCAGCCTTGGGAAGACCAAACTGACGGCAACCCATGTGTTGGCCAAACTCCAGGAGCAGGAGAGGATTTGGCTGACCCCCAGAGGCCTCAGAGTCGGAGAGGTGGTGGCCAACAATGGGGCCAAGCTGGTTGCCGCGATCGACAGGGGAAACCTGACCCACATCCCCTGTCTTGCCCACGTGCTGAACCTGGTGGTGCAGAAGTTCTTGCGCACCTACCAGGGGATGGGCGAACTGCTGGAAACGGCAAGGAATGTTGTGCGTCACTTCCGGCGCTCGCCTGCAGCCTCTGCGAGCCTGGAAGACGTGTAAAAGGAGCTGGAGCTGCCACGCCATCGGCTGATCCTTGACGTTCCAACTCGCTGGAACTCCATCCTGGCGATGTTGAACAGAAGCACGCTGTCAACCAGTACCTTGCCCTGGCCACTGTGTCCGCCGCTCAGAAAAGGGACAAGACCAGCAACATCCCGTCCATCGTCCCCGATGACGACTGGGGGCACATGCAGCAGGTGTGCTTAGTGCTGGCTCCCTTTCTGCAGGCCACCAACATGGTGAGCAGGGACCATGCTATGGTGTGCAAGTGGTTGCCCCTGGTTTGTCTGCTGAACAGGGCCCTCGATGCTTTGCTGGAACAGGGAGCAGCAGTCTTGGCCCAGCAGGAGCGGCATGCAGCTGCACAGTCCACCTCTGAGGGGGAGGAGGAGGAGGACTTGGTGGAGGTCCCTGACCTTGCTGCTGATGAGGGGGATCAGCACAGTGCAGCTGAGTTGGTGCGGGGGTGGAGAGAGGATGAGGCGGCAGAGGAGGAGGATGAGGACAGCACTGCCGTCGATGTGCCAGCAGACGTGGCCCGCCTCTTCCCAATGGCAGCGCACATGCTGATGTGCCTGCGCAAGGACCCCAGGGTGATCCAGATGAAGCAGAGGGAGGAGATCTGGATCAGCATGATGTTGGACCCGCGCCTCAAGGGGAAGTTGAGCCAGTTCCTGCCGCCTGCAGGAGGAGACCCAGCGCAACAAATAAGGAGCTTGCAGCAGGCCCTTGTTGAGCGCTTGGAGGAAGCCTTCCCCCAGCCTTCCACCCCCACTGTCCAGCCAGCACAGAGGCAGCAGCAGGTGCCTGCATCCAGCAGCAAGCGCCCCACAGACCTGCTGTCTCTCAGCAACGAGCTCTACAGGACTGTAGAGGCTCCAGCAGTGACTAGAGAGGAGGTGCATGCAGCAGCATCCTCCTCCGGTCACAGCCAGCGCCTGACCCGCATGGTGGCTGACTACATGGGATCCTACAGCGGGCTTGACAGCGATGCCCCTGTTGATCCCATGGAGTATTGGGTCAAGCGCCTGGAGATCTGGAGCGAGCTGGCGCAGTATGCCCTGGAAGTGCTGTCCTGTCCCCCTTCCAGCGTGCTGTCCGAGCGCTGCTTCAGTGCAGCTGGTGGCGTGGTCACCGAGAAACGCTCACGTCTGTCTCACAAGTCTGTGGACAGACTGACGTTTCTCAAGATGAACCAGGCGTGGGTGGAAGGCGAGTTCCTGGCCCCTGTTGTCGGCGAGAGGGGGACATGAACTGGCTGCCGGAACCATCGTTAATATGCCTTACCACCCTTTACCACCTACTGGCTCCTGCTCACTAGTAAGCCAGCCTGGTTCAGTTTGAATATTACGTCGCCTCGCCTGTAGCCACACATTTTACACCTACAGTGGGCTGCTGTGTACTGCCCTTCTGCTGTCTGTCTGTGTTTCCCACTGCCAGGGTACACAGATTTTACCTTCTGCTGCCACTCTGCCACCAGCTATTACGTCGAACAATAGCTATATGTGTAATTTGCTGTAAAAAAAAAAAAAAAGTAAACCATTAAAAAAAAAAAAAGTTTAAATTTTTCTGAGGTGCCCGGGTTGAAAACTGTGTTGTCCCAGTTGTGTATTGGACACGATGTGGGCTGCACGACCACTGTCTGGGACCTCCTGTTGTGTTTATTTACAGCCCTGGTATCACCGCTAGGTACCAGGGCTATTATGTCACGCTGCCTACCTACCTGCTGCCACACTCACACTACTCCTCCATTCCTCCTGCTTCTGCTGCTGTCTGTCTGCTGTGTTTCCCACTGCCAGGGAACACAGATTTTACCTTCTGCTGCTACTCTGCCACCAGCTATTATGTCCAACAATATCTATATGTGTAATTTGCTGTAAAAATAAATAAATAAATAAACCATTAAAAAATAAAAAAGTTTAATTTTTCTGAGGTGTCCGGGTTGAAAACTGTGCTGTCCCAGTTGTGTATTGGACACGATGTGGGCTTCACGACCGCTGTCTGGAACCTCATGCTGTGTATTTACGGCCTGGTACCACCGCAAGGTACCACAGCCTATTATGTCTCGCTGCTGCCTCATTGACTGCCTGCTGCCACACAATCATCCTCCTCCTGCTGCTGCTGCTGAATCTACCTCCTGCTGTCTGTGTGTTTCCACTGCCAGGGAGCACATACAATGGCGCTTCCACCATGCGCCACCAGCTATTTATTACGCTCAAAAATAGCTGCATTTCTTTAAAAAAACGAAACAAATATATATATACTTTTTAATACTTTGTGATATTATTTTTAGAGGTGTCCGGGTTGAAAACTGTGTTGTCCCAGTTGTGTATTGGACACGATGTGGGCTTCACGACCGCTGTCTGGAACCTCATGCTGTGTATTTACGGCCTGGTACCACCGCTAGGTACCACAGCCTATTATGTCTTGCTGCCTGCCTCATTGACTGCCTGCTGCCACACAATCATCCTCCTCCTGCTGCTGCTGCTGAATCTACCTCCTGCTGTCTGTGTGTTTCCACTGCCAGGGAGCACATACAATGGCGCTTCCACCATGCACCACCAGCTATTTATTACGCTCAAAAATAGCTGCATTTCTTTAAAAAAATGAAACAAATATATATACTGTTTTTAATACTCTGTGATATTATTTTTAGAGGTGTCCGGGTTGAAAACTGTGTTGTCCCAGTTGTGTATTGGACACGATGTGGGCTTCACGACCGCTGTCTGGAACCTCATGCTGTGTATTTACGGCCTGGTACCACCGCTAGGTACCACAGCCTATTATGTCTCGCTGCCTGCCTCATTGACTGCCTGCTGCCACACAATCATCCTCCTCCTGCTGCTGCTGCTGAATTTACCTCCTGCTGTCTGTGTGTTTCCACTGCCAGGGAGCACAATCAATGGCGCTTCCATCATGCGCCACCAGCTATTTATTACGCTCTAAAATAGCTGCATTTCTTTTAAATAAAAATAGAAGAGAAAAAAGTGAAGAAGAAGAAGATATAGAAAAAGAAGAAGAAGATATAGAAAAAGAAGATATAGAAAAAGAAGATATAGAAAAAGAAGATGAAGAAGATGATGAAGAAGAAGAAGATGAAGAAGAAGATGAAGAAGAAGAAGATGAAGAAGAAGAAGATGAAGAAGAAGAAGATGAAGAAGATATAGAAGAAGAAGATATAGAAGAAGAAGACGATATAGAAGAAGAAGAAGATATAGAAGAAGAAGAAGTATACAGTACTGAACAGAATTTTGGACACAACTTCTCTTTCCACCTTTTTTTTTTTTTTTAAAGGAACATCCCCACATAATCACTTGCTGTTGTTACTTGGAAAAAAAGATGTTTCTTGCATCATTCACCCCCAAAACAAGTGTTGGAAGCTATTTAAGGCCAATTCGAATAGTCAGCTCGAATAATGAGCTCGAATACCGACTCGAATAGTGAGCTCGAATTTCGAGGTCGAATCAAATAGTAAAAAATATTCGACTCGAATATTCGACCGACCTCGAATAATTTACTATTCGAATTCGACCTAACTCGAATAATAAAAAGGGGTATCCGAGCATCCCTGCTCCTGCATCCCATTTATCCACTGTGATCTATGGAATTTTCCACCCTCCATTTTAAAAATGGCCATTACCCCATAACAGCTTCCTGGTCAGCACACTGTTAAACTGTAATATCACCCACTTGAGCCATAGGGAAACATGGACATTACCTTGCACATTCAGTTGTAACTGACAGCTGCTGATATATAACTGACAGCAACTGGTATATTTCAGTTCTGACAAAATATTGTCAGGACTTGAAGGGATCACTGTAAGAAGAAAATGGTGAGCTTCTGAGAGGAACTGATGATGAGGTTAGTATGTAATATTCATTTGCAGCTACGTCATGTGTTTATTTTAAATAATTTTATTCATTTCAGGTTCCTTTAAATAGTGACTATAAACCTCAGACGCCTTGGGCACCCAAATAACCATTTATAGCCACTAATTGCGGCTTTTAACACTCTCACCTGTGGCGGTGCGCCATCCTTAACAGGGTGCCTCCTGCGTGCTCTTTACCTGCCATGCTTCAGGATATTATAACATAAGACACCTCCCAGCATCCTGTCCTAATGACACTTTGGGCACCCATATGTTTATACATGAGGCATTGTTTAGATAACATGACCTTAAACATTTGCTGTGGAAGGTTATGGTCAGCGTCATGTATGTGCTGGGTCAGCTTTCATATGACAGGAGTAGTCATAGGAACATGAAAGATGTATCCAATAACACAACACCTCAGGGCCAATGCATCCTCCACCATTAGCAATCCACTGCTGGCTGCCATTCTGGAAGCATATTTAACCCTTATCCAAATAGAAACTATCCTCAGATTTGACATCATCTGGCACCTGTTACAGAGTGACAACATAATAAAGAACTCATTCATTTTAACTTAAAATGAATTTTATGTCATCCAATTAAACCCGGTGCTGTTTCCTGTAAAGCAAGGAGACCTAGGCGAATGAGACAAAAGTTGCTGGTCTGTATATTTACAAGACGCAGCAATTGCTATTCCTGATACGCCGGCTTTCTGCCATCAATGCCATTTCAAGGAGAGGAATAATCTGAAGCACTGCGGTACAGCTGTAAATGGATAAAAAAAAACAGAGCACATGCCAGACAGGCTGTGTTCTTTGCATGCATGTCAAAGATCAGTTTTCACTTTCTTTATTAATACATAGCTCTTTAATAGAAGTATCCCAAATGACATAGGTACATGTAACCCTAGGGGCATGTCTGCTGGGTTCAGGCAGGGGCGGTTCTTCCATGAAGGAATGTGAATCATGTGCTTCAGGGCGGTAACAATTAGAGGGCAGCAAGAGGCGGCTCCCCTCCCTTAAGAGTCTTCCTCCTCGCACTCCCTCTCCCTAGATGTGTTGCCCCGCTTTACTCACCTGCTCTCAGCATTCCAGCAATGGGATCTCTATCTGCCTGTCCAGTGTCCTGTATCCTTGGCTACAGTGGTGCCTCATGCGACCTGTTACATGCTGCCGGGTCACATGAAGTGCAGCTGTAGTTGGAGAGCAAGCAGGACTTCACGTGTGGCTAGCGATGCAGTGCCAGTGGGTGCTGCAACATCCTAACAATGTATTACTTCAGGCAGCAAAAAGTCTAGAACTTGCCTTGGGCTCAGGGGGTTCTTCTAGCCAAACCAAATTCACTACAATAAGGTTAGAGTTTTATATAACAAACCATGCATAAACAAAACGTATTCAAACAAAATTTGTGATGGGTAGGGGGGAATAAATTGTAGATAACTACCTTAGTACTGTGGATTTTATAGTGGCTTCCCAAAACCTCTTTAAGCCCACGGTTCCTGCATGTCCCCCTCATGCGCACCCGGACCTTACTTGCGCACGCCCAGTCTGGATGTGCTTTGCTTACAGAGACACTGAAGCGAAAAAAAAATTATGATATCATGAATTGGTTGTGTAGTACAGCTAAGAAATAAAGCATTAGGAGCAGAGACATAAGTCTAATGCCTAGCACACACCATACAATTTTCTGTAATGCTGGGAATCAGTGGCGGACACAGCCAGCAGTGGGCCCCTGTGCAAAATTGTAATTGTGGGCCCCCTACGACCTGCGGCATGGCTACAACCTGCGGCGCCGCATCAAAAAATAGTGGACAGAACCGCGGCAAAAAAAATGGGCGTGGCAATGACCGGATGAGGGCGGAGCTAACTGTAACTTAAAGCGAACCCGGGCTGAGGGTTTATTTCCTTTTAAACAACACTAGTTGCCTGGCGGCCCTGCTGATCTATTTGGCTGCAGTAATAAACTGAATTACACCAGCAACAAGCATGCAGCTAATCTTCTCAGTTCTGACAATATTGTCAGAAACCCCTGACCTGCTGCATGCTTGTTCAGGGTCTATGGTTGAAAGAATAAGAGGCAGAGGACCAGCACGGCAGCCAGGCAACTGGTATTGCTTAAAAGGAGAGAAATATGGCAGCCTCAATATTATTCTCACCTCAGGTTCCCTTGAAAAGTGCAACACAAAGACAGTGGGCCCAAGTTTTGGTGACCCTTTCCCCAGAAAATTCACATAATTGTGCAGGTTTTCTCAAGAAAATACACATCATGTCGGCAGATATGCCCAGAAAATACGTGCAATCATGTCGGCAGATATGCCCAGAAAATACGTGCAATCAAGTCGGCAGATATGCCCAGAAAATACGTGCAATCATGTCGGCAGATATGCCCAGAAAATATGTACAATCATGTCGGCAGATATGCCCAGAAAATACGTGCAATCATGTCGGCAGATATGCCCAGAAAATACGTGCAATCATGTCGGCAGATATGCCCAGAAAATACGTGCAATCAAGTCGGCAGATATGCCCAGAAAATACGTGCAATCAAGTCGGCAGATATGCCCAGAAAATACGTGCAATCAAGTCGGCAGGTATGCCCAGAAAATACGTGCAAACAAGTCGGCAGATATGCCCAGAAAATACGTGCAATCAAGTCGGCAGATATGCCCAGAAAATACGTGCAAACAAGTCGGCAGATATGCCCAGAAAATACATGCAAACAAGTCGGCAGATATGCCCAGAAAATACGTGCAATCATGTCGGCAGATATGCCCAGAAAATACATGCAATCATGTCGGCAGATTTGCGCAGAAAATACATGCAATCATGTGGCAGACCTGCCCAGAACATACACCTGCTAATATAAATAAAAAAACAAAAACATTTACTCACCTGCAGCAGCAGACCTCCTGTCCCAGCCTCCATCCGGCGCGCAGCTCCCATGGGTGGTTGGGTGGATAGGTAGCCTGGTGGGTGGGTGAGTGGGTGGGTGGGTTGGTAGCCTGGTGGGCGGGTGGGTGGGTTGGTAGCCTGGTGGGTAGGTAGCCTGGTGGGTGGGTGGGTAACTAGCCCGGTAGGTAGGTAGGTAGGTAGGTAGCCGGGTGGGTGGGTAGGTAGGTAGGTAGCCTGGTGGGTTGGTAACTAGCCCGGTAGGTAGCCGGGTGGGTGGTTAGGTAGGTAGCCTGGTGGGTGGGTAGGTAGCCTGGTGGGTGGGTAGGTAGGTAGCCTGGTGGGTGGGTTGGTAACTAGCCCGGTAGGTAGCCGGGTGGGTGGTTAGGTAGGTAGCCTGGTGGGTGGGTAGGTAGCCTGGTGGGTGGGTTGGTAACTAGCCCGGTAGGTAGCCGGGTGGGTGGTTAGGTAGGTAGCCGGGTGGGTGGTTAGGTAGGTAGCCGGGTGGGTAGGTAGGTAGGTAGCCTGGTGGGTAGCCGGGTGGGTAGGTAGCCTGGTGGGTGGGTTGGTAACTAGCCCGGTAGGTAGTCGGGTGGGTGGTTAGGTAGGTAGCCGGGTGGGTAGGTAGGTAGCTAGGAAGCCTGGTGGGTGGGTGGGTAGGTAGGTAGCCGGGTGGGTGGGTAGGTAGCCTGGTGGGTGGGTTGGTAACTAGCCCGGTAGGTAGCCAGGTGGGTGGTTAGGTAGGTAGCCGGGTGGGTAGGTAGGTAGGAAGCCTGGTGGGTGGGTAGCCTGGTGGGTGGGTAGGTAGGTAGGTAGCCGGGTGGGTAGGTAGGTAGGAAGCCTGGTGGGTGGGTAGGTAGCCGGGTGGGTAGGTAGGAAGCCTGGTGGGTGGGTAGGTAGCCGGGTGGGTAGGTGGTTAGGTAGCCGGGTGGGTAGGTAGGTAGGTGGGTAGGTAGCCGGGTGGGTGGTTAGGTAGTCGGGTGGGTGGTTAGGTAGGAAGCCTGGTGGGTGGGTAGGTAGGTAGGAAGCCTGGTGGGTGGGTAGGTAGCCGGGTGGGTAGGTAGGAAGCCTGGTGGGTGGGTGGGTAGGTAGCCGGGTGGGTAGGTAGGTAGGTAGCCGGGTGGGTAGGTAGGTAGGTAGCCGGGTGGGTAGGTGGGTAGGTAGCCGGGTGGGTGGTTAGGTAGTCGGGTGGGTGGTTAGGTAGGAAGCCTGGTGGGTGGGTAGGTAGCCAGGTGGGTAGGTAGGTAGGAAGCCTGGTGGGTGGTTAGGTAGTCGGGTGGGTAGGTAGGAAGCCTGGTGGGTGGGTAGGTGGTTAGGTAGCCGGGTGGGTAGCTATCCGGGTGGGGGGCCCGACTCCTATCCTCCCTCCCTCCCTTCCTCACCTCGGGGGCCCCCTCCCGATATGCGCGGCGGGAGAGCGAGCGGCAAATGCAGGAAGTCTTCAGGGCTCTCCAGGCAGACGCTAGAGGCCCAGCCGCTTAGTCTCCAATATGTCTCCAACTGGAGACATATCGGAGACCAAGCGGCTGAGCCCTCTAGCGGATGCCTGGAGAGCCCTGAAGACTTCCTGCATTTGCCGCTCGCTCGCTCTCCCGCCGCGCATATCGGGAGGGGGGCCCCCCGAGGTGAGGGAGGGAGTATCGGAGTCGGGGCCCCCCGCCGGGAGAAAATTATAAAAAAAAAAAAAAAAATATTAAAAAAAAAAAAAAAAACTTAATGGGCCCCTGAAGAAAACAGAACTTCAGGGGCCCTCGTGCGGCGGCACGGCCTGCACGGCCGTATGTCCGCCACTGCTGGGAATACATGGTGCGTTTCCGCAGCTAATTTCCGGCGTGTCCGATCACCCACCGGATCGATTCAGCGCTCAATACCGCGGGCCGGACAATAGAAAAAGATAAGGAAAACGAGCAGAAGATAAGAGAATCGTCCGGCGGCATAATTGAGCCGTGGAAACGTCCCGTGTATTCCCGGCATAAGATTTTCTGTTAGATTTACCTGCCAGATAGATAATTTCCAACATGTTGGAAATTATCTACAGTGATGTGAAAAACTATTTGCCCCCTTCCTGATTTCTTATTCTTTTGCATGTTTGTCACACTTAAATGTTTCTGTTCATCCGTTAACTATTAGTCAAAGATAACATAATTGAACACAAAATGCAGTTTTAAATGATGGTTTTTATTATTTAGTGAGAAAAAAAACTCCAAACCTACATGGCCCTGTGTGAAAAAGAAATTGCCCACTGAACCTAATAATTGGTTGGGCCACCCTTAGCAGCAATACCTGCAATCAAGTGTTTGCGATAACTTGCAACGAGTCTTTTACAGCGCTCTGAATGAATTTTGGCCCACTCATCTTTGCAGAATTGTTGTAATTCAGCTTTATTTGAGGGTTTTCTAGCATGAACCGCCTTTTTAAGGTCATGCCACAACATCTCAATAGGATTCAGGTCAGGACTTTGACTAGGCCACTCCAAAGTCTTCATTTTGTTTTTCTTCAGCCATTCAGAGGTGGATTTGCTGGTGTGTTTTGGGTCATTGTCCTGCTGCAGCACCCAAGATCGCTTCAGCTTGAGTTGACAAACAGATGGCCAGACATTCTCCTTCAGGAGTTTTTGGTAGACAGTAGAATTCATGGTTCCATCTATCACAGCAAGCCTTCCAAGTCCTGAAGCAGCAAAACAACCCCAGACCATCACACTAATACCACCATATTTTACTGTTGGTATGATGTTATTTTGCTGAAATGCTGTGTTACTTCTACGCCAGATGTAACGGGACACGCACCTTCCAAAAAGTTCAACTTTTGTCTCGTCGGTCCACAAGGTATTTTCCCAAAAGTCTTGGCAATCATTGAGATGTTTTTTAGCAAAATTGAGATGAGCCTTAATGTTCTTTTTGCTTAAAAGTGGTTTGCGCCTTGGATATCTGCCATGCAGGCCGTTTTTGCCCAGTCTCTTTCTTAAGGTGGAGTCATGAACACTGACCTTAATTGAGGCAAGTGAGGCCTGCAGGTCTTTAGATGTTGTCCTGGGGTCTTTTGTGGCCTCTTGGATGAGTTTTCTCTGCGCTCTTGGGGTAATTTTGGTCGGCCGGCCACTCCTGGGAAGGTCCATCACTGTTCCATGTTGTTGCCATTTGTGGATAATGGCTCTCACTGGAGTCCCAAAGCTTTAGAAATGGCTTTATAACCTTTACCACACTGATAGATCTCAATTACTTTTGTTCTCATTTGTTCCTGAATTTCTTTGGATCTTGGCATGATGTCTAGCTTTAGAGGTGCTTTTGGTCTACTTCTCTGTGTCAGATAGCTCCTATTTAAGTGATTTCTTGATTGAAACAGGTGTGGCAGTAATCAGGCCTGGGAGTGACTACAGAAATTGAACTCAGGTGTGATAAACCACAGTTAAGTTATTTTTTAACAAGGGGGGGAATCACTTTTTCACACAGGGCCATGTGGATTTGGAGTTTTTTTTCACTAAATAATAAAAACCATCATTTAAAACTGCATTTTGTGTTCAATTATGTTATCTTTGACTAATAGTTAACGGTTTTTGATGAGCAGAAACATTTAAGTGTGACAAACATGCAAAAGAATAAGAAATCAGGAAGGGGGCAAATAGTTTTTCACATCACTGTATCTAACCATCTATCTGCCTAGCAATTAAGCATTGTTCTACTCAGCAGGAGATAACCAGAAGACAATGCACCAGAGATCATTTATTATTATTATTTAAGTAGATATATTTAGCAAAGCGCTCAACAGCCCAGACTCATAGTAATGTCCAACGTTACAAAGTCCACAGTCAGATATACTTGAACTTGCTACTGAACATCCAATATGCAGTCCACTTTAAAATTCCTTCATGTCTCATTCATATCAGTAATAATATGCGCTCACCAAAACGACTGGCCAATCACCATAGGATTAGCATTCACACTTTTGGACCAAGCCAGTATTCCTGAGGTTTTTCTCGTAGTTTCTCAGATGATATGGGCCTCCTCAGTTATCCATATGCAAATTACATGTAAATAGCGATAGAAATACAGCAATAGCGTGATACCGTTTAAATAACGAGTATATTCAGTATCACCAGTGCCCCCACTCCACTTATCATATCACCCGGCGTGCCTCCACCAGTTTGAGCAATCAAGCCTCTCACCAGATAGATTGGCCGACCTCTTACAGACCAGCAACTTCAGCTTATGGTATAGAGGTTCCTCTCTTGGCAGAATAATCCTAGGACTCAAACAGGTGTATCATAGCATAACTCCATTTATTTAAAAAAACATTATAAAAATAGTGCACTCACAAAAGTTCCATAAAATTGCGCATAAAACAGTTCCTCGAGGTTTCGTAGCGTCTGCTTGGCTCCTACCGCACCGTGCCAGTTCAAGTGGAAAAATATTTATTCAAAAAATTAACAACACATTTCGCGGGCCATGACCCTCTTCAACAGGTCAATACAAACATTGCCTTTGCAGCATCAGGAGTCGAGCGTAGGCACCTCTAGAATAGAGGTTTTAACACCCATATATTTTTGCCGCCTCCACCCCACCCTTTTATCAGTCAGACCTCCTTTGGAGGCAATAGCTTTACAGTTTTCTGGAAAGTATATTGAACTACAGGAGAGCAATTCTCCAGTATCCCGTAGGACCTGGAGCACTGAGCGGGGACGGTGAATTCCCTGCAGTCTTATACCTTTGTGAGTATATAACCATATACACTGTACTTTCGACCCCTTATACGTAACGATACTGCACCATTGGGCTCCTTATCTCTCTCTACTTCTTGTTTAGGTGCTCTTGGTCCGTACAAGAATCACCGAACCCCTTTTATTGTACATCTTTCAGTTTTGGTTTTCACATTATGTTTATATTTTTTTCTTTACTCTTTTTCTTATTGTTAACAAACATACCGTTAAAAGATGGAATTTTTACCTGCAGAAGATGAATTTCACATGAATAAAGGTAAATTCTGAACCACTGATTGCTATGCAATTAGATCATATTATCAGATCTATGCGTGGAGATGGGGATTAAGTGCTTAAGGGGATTGCTCCCATGATGTACAGGCCAAATCCCTCATCATTCTTGAGAGACCTTTAGACTAGTCACTCTCTGGACTTTCACAGTGGGATCACTCCACAGCTATATAGTTATATTTTTAACTTCCGTTTTGAAGCATGGAATTCAGACTCACTAATGTATCTCTTAATTTAAAATTGTTATAATAAAATAATCAGCAATATCAGTGTTGATCCAGTGTAAGGAACAAAGAAAGGAAACATATGGCTCTGTCAAAGAATATCTTCCAGATGGTGATGTGAAGAATAGTATTGTATATGACCCTGCATGATAAGATTTCATTACAGTAAAAGCATAAGATGTATGACATCTGTTACATACTGACACGTACTCTAGCCAACCCACGCGTTTTGTGCCAGTGCATAATACATCATTTCTTTTCCTTGTTATTGAAAAACGCACAGTAATATCATTCATGACAGACATACCCCGATCTCTGAGAACTACATGGTAATAGTGAACAAAGTCTTGACTCTCCTCCTTCCAAGAAAGCCAACCTTTCACATCTTCTTGATCTTGACATCCTAGGCTGGGGCTGCTAAAAAGGAATATGACTACTTGTTTTCCCACCTCTTGATGGACTTGGCGAGAGATTTGCTTCATCAGTGGCTTAAATCCTGCTGACAGGCGTGATGACAGCTGCTGTAAGCGATACTGAGCTGTTGCTTGGGTGGAATGTCCGCATAGTGTGTGCAGTGAGTGGACAGCCTTGCTGACACACCACACATCAATGGATACTTATAGTATTCTCCAAGAATGCCTACTGGAAAATGCATTGGGATAGTTGTTGCATTTACGACTTAAGGTCGCAAGTTAGGTCAACTACTCCCATTGCACACATCTTCCACTGGTAGCTGCTTTCATCATTGGAAACAGTAATAAATAAACCATCGTTCCTATATGAAGATTTCGGTTGCCTTTATGGGGAGCTTGCTTTAAATATTGCAAAACTCAACAATGGAATCTGAGAAAATCATTGTAAAAGTAGCAGATAAGACAGGGGTCTTCCTGAAGACCTGATCACCCTGGATAGATTACAGAGGGTGCTCCTCTTAGAACCTTCTGCTCTAGTTTGACATTGTTGTGTAACGTTTTAAGGGTGGAACCCCACAAGGGGAAATGGGTCTCCTCTATACTTATAATACTTTCCCCTATATTATTTATGGCTATTTCTGCCTGAGCCCGATCAGAAACCTGCTACTGCACCTGTGCTGGAGCCAGGGAATGTAAATATTGCAGGCGCTACTACACCTGTGCCACAGCTGATACCCTTGATACACAAAAGAAGAAAAAGGGTCCCCCCTCATAAATTATATACATTCCCTACCATAAATGAGCAAAATATATACATCGAGCCTGAGACAAAAAGGATCAAATTGAAAAAATCTTTATTCATAGCCAACTCAACAATTAAAAACAATTAAAAACACGCAGCCAATCAGGGTCACAGATCCCTCAAGTTATTAATAATAAACTGAGTCACATGTCAAATAATATATAGATATATGTAGATTGCCTGCCTGGGAAACCATGTGGTAAAACGTATAGCGGTGCCTCAAAAAAATGTATAAAATAAATAAAAATCTATAATGTATATATCATCAACTAGAGACGACCGCCCCACATGTATACCCAGGAAAGCAAATCCCAATTCCAATAATACCCTTTTAGATAGAAAATCCCCTCCCAATCCTGTCACTATAATAAAGTGCTGTTGCTGTGTAAATATCACCAATCTGTGCTAATACTTGCCACCAACAATAAATATAAATATGCAAAACATTCACAAACATTTAAAACTTCATAACATCAATATAAATCCATAAATCCATAATGGTAATCTTGTGCAAAAAAAGACAATGAGATAGATAGAGAAAACAGAAAGTGCGTAAGTATTGAGGTAGATAAAGGGAGAGGCAATTAGAAAAGATGGCGACGCAAACGCCAATATAGGTGAAAAAGGTGACCAGGATAGCGGCAGGCTAGGAGGAGAGAGACACAAGGACTCACCAGATATAAAAAGTATGAAGACCCCGATTGGCTACAACAGCGCTACCCGCGCTGTCCCACTAGTTCCGCCGAAGCTGCCAAGGGACGACTTGCTAGGGAGCTGGCGCAGTTTAAATATCCCTCTCTACACCGCCAGACGCGGCCGCGTCATTGGCACGACCCCACGTGCCGTCAGTAACGTCAGCACGTACGGCCGGCCATGCGTCACATGAAACGCATAGAGGGCGACTGGTACGCATAGAAAGCTGAATGAAAATACCTATGACGTGTGAATATCCGCATGGTCGCCATCTAGTGGACAAAATTCAAAGTACATACACAATCCAACCAAGATTCAACACAACAATTCGAGTATGTATTCAGCCGCCATCTAGCGGCGAGAGAGGAAAACAACAGATTCAGATAAGATAATGAATAAAGAAACCCCAAAAGACCCAATTATCCCAAGCCCACACAAATTTCAGAGCACATAGATTGATAACATAACTCCTTACAGTATTTCTAATGAACATTTCTAAATATAGTGCTTTAATAAGACACATTCTTGAGCAATTTTAAACAGAAGGATCCCTGCAAACAAAGGACCCAAACAAAAAATGTCTCAACATATTCATAAAAAGAAGGGGAGACAAGAGATATGCGATGTTTCCAATCCAAATGCGTAGATCAAATTCACCCCCAAGGGGCCCAAATTCTCTATCTCAGTTCCAGAGCATAAGTCAGATCCTAAATCAGAACAGCACAAAAAATATAAAACAAATATTTATAAGTAAACATCATATACAATAAGACAAAAAAAAAAAAAAAAAGGGGGGGGGGATGAGTAGAAAACCCCCACATTTATTTACCTATTACTCAAGAGAGACAACTTCATCGAGCCTATAAAAGATGAGAGAGACAAGACCAGTCCCCCTACCTAGGACTGTGGAATCAAATCTACGGCCTCCATCTACTCACAAAATGTTGGCCAAGGGACAGATTGGTTAAAGCCCCTATATCAAAGAATGTCATAAAAACCACCCAAAAGTGCAAACTCACAACACAGAGTAGTCCGACCTCCTCACCTTGGGGTCATAGAAACATATTAAAAAGTAGATAAGACAAAGAAAAAGCCAGATTTCAGGATGGAAAACACCCAAAAAGAAGGGTGAACTATTATGCATGCACTAATTTTATCTTATTTTATTGTGGTAAGTAACAACCCAAGTTGAAGTCCTCATTGAGGCCATTGGGGACCCGCGTACCCAGTTTATGTATCCAGCGTAGTTCCCATTGTAACAACTTGGTGATATAATTTCCACCTCTAAGGCCCGGTTCACACTTGCGGTGGCCCTCCGGAATCGCCGTGCCGGAGCCGCACCGCTTGCAGAACGGACGGAACGGACGCACGGCATAGCAATGAAAGCCTATGCGTCCGTTCACATGCGTCCGTTCTGCCGAACCGGAGCCGGGCCGGATCCGGACTCCGGCCTCCGTTCCAACATGCGCTATTTTTTCATCCGGCTCCTCCGGCAGCCGTATCCGGGGCGGAGCCGGACTGCACCATCCGGCCAATACAAACCAATGGGAACCGGAGAGCGCACAACACACTGGCTGAGAAATCCGGATGTTCTACCCCACTTCCTATGGGGATTGTTGCGGCGATATTGGATGGGGACACATGGGCAAGCATTTTGGAGTGGAGCAGCACAGCTGGATCCGGATCCGGAGATGTTGGCAGCATGTCGCAGGTGGAGGTGAGTGCTAAACAGCAGAGGGCCTGATTCCACAGGTCCCCCTTCTGCTGACCTCCCAGACCCCAACATTTTTTTTGTTTTTAACGTTACTTTTGCCAAACGGATCCGGATCGCATCCTGATGGACACCTGATGCAACCTGACCGGATCCGGATCGGATCTGGATCAGAACCGTACGGTTCCGATCCGGATCCGGTCCGGATCCGGTCAGGTCATCCGGTCCGTTTGGCAAACAACCGCAAGTGTGAACGGGGCCTAATACTTGGTTGTAACCTTTGAAGTCCATAGACCTTCCAATTTTCTATTTTGCCCAAAGGACAGATCAGAGAGTGTGCTGCTACAGTTGTTAGGACTTTATTATCCTGGTAATCTCTATATGCCAGTTTTAGATTTGAACAATGTTTTTGAACTCTACACTTAAGTGGATTTTTCGTCTGTCCAACATATCTCTTGGAACACCCACATTCAAGAAGATAAATTACCCATGGCGTCTGGCAATTAATAAAATCATAAAGAGCAATTCGTGAGTTATCTGCATAATTGACAATATTCTTGGTAGACGGCATCAACGAACAGATTGAGCAGTTCCCACATGGGTAGCTACCTTTAATACTCAAGGGCCTTTGTGGATAGGAGTAATGGCTGTGACAAAGCTTATCTTTTAAAGTAGGTGCCCTCTTGGCCGTTATTGATGGTTTCAAAGTGATGAACTTCTTGAGTGTTGGATCACTTTGTAGGATCCTCCAATGATTTTTGAGCACTCCATAGATTTGGTTCCAACCTTCATTATATGTTGTAATTAATCTTACTATATTGTCCCTTTTTGTGCGACTTCCTCCCGACTGCAACAGCCGCTCCCTAGGGGTAAATCTGGCTCTTCGCCACGCCTTTCTTATGCATTTATTAGGATAGCCTCTATTTTTGAATCTTTCTGCTAATTTTTCTGCTTCCCGTTCGAACTCCTCATTGGTGGTGCAGTTGCGCCTGATTCTCAAGAATTGCCCAGTTGGTATTCCGCGTTTTGTTGCCATAGTATGGAAAGAAGAATAATGCAGGAGACTGTTAACTGCTGTAGTCTTCCGAAATAGTGTAGTATTTAGTTGTCCCTCAGACCCCTTGAAGATTTTGATATCCAAAAAGGAGACTTCGTTCTGGGAAAAGTCAAAAGTGAGAAAAATGTTGAGATCATTATTATTGAGAGCTGCCATGAACTCCCGTAGCAAATCCAGATTTCCCTGCCACAAAATGAGGACATCATCGATAAAACGATGCCACCCCGCAATCGCGGGGTGGAATCGTTCCAGCGACGACGTCCACAAATATTCTCTTTCCCACCATCCGAGGAAGAGGTTGGCCACTGAAGGGGCACATTTGGCCCCCATGGCCACACCTCTAACCTGGAGGTAATAGGTACCATTGAATAAGAAATAATTGTGCGTTAGCACAAATTCCAAGAGGTCCAACAGCCATCGATTCCTCTGGCGATTTTCATTAGACTCCATATCTAGGAAATACTTAACCGCCTGTAGACCGTGTTGATGTGAAATGTTTGAATATAAACTCTCAACATCACATGTAACCAAAAAATCTTGGCTATCCACTTGTATATCACCCAGCTTACAGATGACGTCAGCCGAGTCACGTGTGTATGATTCAAGCGATGTGACATGTGGTTGTAGGAAGAAGTCTATAAATGCACAACATTTTTCATTGAGGCTCCCCATACCCGCTATTATGGGTCTCCCTGGTGGGTTCTGCCGATTCTTATGTATTTTGGGTAAAATATAATAAGTAGGCGTCACTGGTTTTTCTACCCATAAATAATCAAATTCTTTCTTGGTAATTATCTTTTCTTCAAATCCTAACTGGAGTAAAGTTTTAAGTTCCATTTGAAATGTTCCAGTTGGGTTACCAGCAAGTTTTTTATAAAATCTGGTATCCTTCAACTGTCTATACGCCTCCTTCTCGTATTGGTCTCTAGGCCATACAACAATATTGCCTCCTTTGTCTGCCTCTCTTATAATGATGTCAGGTCTACTACTCTAGTCAAATTATCTCTAACATTGTTCTTACATGAAATTTTCTGCAGGTCAGTCGAGACTGCATCAAAGAACACTTGTACTTGAGGACAAGAGTTAAAGACAGGTAAAAATTTTGAGGCAGGCCTAAAATGAGTATGCCTACTTACCCCAGCTGTCTCAACTTGTTCTTCTAATAGAGACATTAAGTCCAAAAATATACTTTTGTCCTGTTCATCAATGTTCATTTCCTCTACCAGGTGCGTCAAAGGTTCTTGGTTGTGATATAATTTTTTAAGAACTAATTTCCTACAAAAAAAATAAAGATCTTTGTTTTGGTGCTAACAGCTGATACCCTTGTCGGCTGTGGTTTTGGGGGAGCCAGCGTTGGATCCCTGAGGCTTAAAGACAACCAGAGACGAAGCACCCTCATGTATTTTATTACATTTATCAGTGGGAACATGACAGTAAACACCTACCCTGCTTTTAGTTTCATTATTATCTGCTTAATTAGTCTATTAGCAGCTGTGATAAGAATCCCCGACTGGCTCAGTCTAGGTTTGACCTGGAATCATTATAGCTGAGTCACTCTTCTGTGGAGTATTTTCAAGCCCAAGCCTGCCACCTCCTGACTTAGATTTCCTGCTTTGCATATTGAGAGCTGTGATGACATGGGAGGGGCTGCTCCTGCTGAGAGAGAAGCTCTGAACAGACAAGTGTGGCTGCAATATGATCCCTGTGTGCTCTGTGTGCACTAGATACTGATGATGACTGCAGTTCATTCCTATGAGAGACACTTCCTACAGGCAACTGTACATCATACCAAAATGAAAGCACACAGATGAGCCTTTCTCATATAGCCTAGATAGCAGCATAGTCTCATATAGCCTAGACAGCACATCCAGAACAACTCATAACCCGGAAGGAGAAGGGATATGAGCCGGCAGCCATATTTGATTTTTCCTGGAGCAATAATGGATAAAAACCACTAAAAAAGGCACACCAGAGCGGCGAAATTATCAGGTAGAGCATTTATTCTTTACAAGCTATCGACTGATATGTTTATTTTGTGTGAAACGTTCATCTCTGGTTCCCTTTAAGAAGATGAGGGAATCCTCATTAGGATCCAGAGGCTTCCCCCTCCCAAGGTAAGTATCCCCCAGGGGAAAGGGGTTTCTTACAGATACTCTTTAAGACTCTGTGAATCTCTGTTGCTGGCCAGAGGACATAAATTACATCTTTGTAAAATGTCTGTTGATATCTTTTTCCTCGTATATGTTATGGACGATGGCTGTCCGTTATACCCTTGTGCTTTTTTTTACTCTCTATAAATGTTTGTAAAATTGTACTCTGTTGTTTCAAATCGATGTTTGAAAATTAAATATTGCAGAACACTTTTCTAAAAATGAATAAACTTCATAAAATGCACACTAAGTCCAAAGAAAACAGTCAGATGTATTCTTTAATTTTTGGACTACATGGATATCATTTATAGGATTAGTCTACCTTGAACTAATAATTGCAATCTAGCTGAAAACCATTAACCATAATCAACCACTGGCTCCCTTTATTTCTTGGGTTACCAGTTCTCCTTGGGGTTCAAAAGGGCACCATCATTATCATGGAAATTGTCTCTTTTCCACGGATGTGGTTCAGTTCTTCTCCAAACCTAAAAAATTAGTGTAGAAGATAAGTGCTAACAGATAAGAGAGCTATCACACCACTTACAACCCAACATGTTTTGCGGGAAAAGGCTTTGTCAGGAGTCCAAATAATAAACAGTGCAGTTATAAATCAAAGTATGAAGCCCTTCCCCCAACATAGTGCAGAGCAGAGAACATTCAGGTAAGGTTGCAGCAGCCCATATCTGATCTAATGGGTCGCCATTACTCGCACCTCTATGTATGTGTCAAATATGTCTCCAACCCAAAGGCTGGGCAGGAAAACCCCCATATTTATTTTCCTAGAACTATGAGTCTGATTTTATAAGGCTGTTACGGACCAGGAGAAAAGTGAATAACAATGGACAGCCTATGTGATGCAGAAAGCATCACCTGCAATAATGTGCTCAAACCCTCAATAAGATCTTTAACATATCCAAAAAAGCCTGAGATCATTAAAAATGGTTCTAGCTGAAAATGCATGCTTGTTTAGACAGGCACTGGGTCAGCTCAAATGATGTCCACTACTTGCCCGTTTTCTGGAAAGGGCAGCAGTGGACCATGGTACACTGTTTCTATGGCCGGGTTCACAATGTCAGTTTTTCCCAGATACAGGTTTGTCTGCTACATAATTGCAACAGGCATTCCTGATCTGCACAATGTTTTTTTTTTTTTTTTTTAAATGCATAGCCCAAGGGCTTCACTAGGATCAATAAATCGTATGTGTTTTGATTTTGTATTCACTGTGCTGTATTTTTTAAATGCCCAGTCTAGTGTATTTTTCAACCCAAAACACTTATCATTATTTCCTATTTTTACTTAGCTGAGAATAGCAAAAAAATGCAAAAGCTGAAAAAAATGCATATGTGCGAAAATTCAAATGCAAAACATGCACGTTTTTGCAAAAGCAACACTGTACTATGTATAGAGATAAGACACAAACAAGACAGAGAAATCGAATGTAACCATACATTTTCTAATGCTTCAGCGCATGGACCCAATTGTACATCCTGCAGTTGTGTTGAGCCTCTTAGGCTTCGTTCACAGTGGCTGTTGCCTTCTCTGTGAGACTGGTGGCCACTAATGATCCAATCTTTTTCATCCAATCTTACCAAATCTATGTAGTAGAAGGGTAAATTGAGTGAATATACTGAATGGATACTTCAGGCAGTTACCTTATATTACATAGAAATGGTAGGATTGGATGAAAAAGATTAGATCATTAGTGGCCACCTTAAGACAACAGGAACCCAACCAATCGAGAAAGCAGCTCCACATGTTATGCTCACATTGCGTCAGGTAAAGCAAAGCATATAGTCAATGAAAAGTATACTTCGCTTTTACTGGTAAAAAGTTTTGATCCTTGATGGTTATCCATAACCTCCAAGTCTCTGTGAATAAGAGAGACCAGGAGCCCAATGGTGCAGTATCGTTAGAAAAAGGGATGTAGGCACACGTGTATAAGTATTATACCCACAATGATGGGTTGCAAAACTTGTAAACCTGCGGGAATATAACCGCCCCCGCTCAATGTCCTAGGTCTGTTGGTGCAGATGCTGGTCGCTCGCTCTCCTGGATTAGTTGTGAGGACTAAAGGTCCTCGAGACTAAAAAAAACCCTATGAGGTATGGGCTATACTAAAAAAACACACTGGTGGAGGTGCCCTTGATGATATGATACTACTAGATGTAGTATATATGAGAAGCGCAATTTCCATTATTTAACCACCTTGGCGGTAATGACGAGCTCAGCTCGCCCATTACCTCCGCGGTGGATTTCTCAGGCCCTGCTGGGCCGATTTTCAATTTTTTTTTTAAACACGCAGCTAGCACTTTGCTAGCTGCGTGTTGGACACAATCGCTGCCGCTCGCCGCCGATCCGCCGCTACCCAACGTGTAACAGGCTGCCCCCCCGAGACCCCTGCGCAGCCTGGTCAATCAATGCCAGGCAGCCCTGAGGGGTGGATCAGGACTCCCTCTGACGTCACAACGTCAATGATCACGATCGTTGCCATGGCGACTGGGGAAGCCAAACAGGACATTGGTCACAAATTTGCTCTGATCGCCGGAGGTGATCGGAAGGGGCGGGGGGATGCTAGGCTAGCTACCGGTACATGATTTAACAAAAAATAAATAAATAAATAGTGCTGTGCAGCCACCCTGGCGCAATCAGTAGAACTCCAGGGTGGTTAATGGAAAAAGTAATGTTCATTCCTGCACGGTAGACAACACGTTTCACGGACCTTGGCCTGCTTTCTCGGGTCAATACAAGTGCCTGTAGAACTTTTGGTCACAAATGTAAGTGCATAAAAATCACTTTTACTGTTAACACGTGCGTTCACCGGTAACGCACTGCATGCAATGTGTTACGATGCTGCAACCTGTTATACCGCAACACTCTTTCTCACCACATTGTGAATGTCGCATTGGTAGAGCATTGCAGTGTGGTAAGCCGCGTTACAAAGTGGCCATTACACCACACCACTATGAACGTGGCCTCAGAGGAACCCTCTGCAGAAGGTTTAGTTCACAGCAGCTTTATACTATATGTGCATTCAAAAGTATGGAGAGAAATAATAGCTTTATACAGTATGATGATATTAATCTCATAAACTATTAACCTTGGTTTAGCTAGCTAATGTCCTAAAGAGTCATTCAACATGGTTATCATTTGCAAATGGTCATTCTAAGAATATGTGAACATGTATGCAGTGGTTGTGTGAGTAGAACTATTGTAGTACAAACTGGAATCAATAATCTCAGCAGTCATAAAATGAAGATTTCTGTGTGCATTCCACGGGCACTGGACACTCCTGCTCAGGACTGCACAAAGGCAGCTGACACTACCAAGGACTGGAAATTATTTGTTCACACTGTAATTGGAATGTGTGATTTGGCACTTGTTTTCCGTTTCTGGACATTTTCAGACAAACAGAAATAAATACTATCGTCAGATCCAAATAATGGCCTCAATTCACTAAAGGCAGTTCGGTAAAATAACTTTCACTTTCAAATTACGCATCTGGAATTTTTATCCCTTTTTTTCCAAATTCACTAGAGTTTCCATATGAGGTAGAAGTTCAGTAATTAATCGTACAAACTTGATTCAATTCACTAAGCCCTGCTCAGGAAGTGTCACTTAACAGCTGTGGAGCAGGTCAGACTGCAAGCTGTGACTTCGGGATTTCTGTCCAGTGCATCCCCGGCATCTAGATGACCTGTAGAGACCATGAGGGAAGCACTTCTTTATAACAGTATACACATCTAAAGGGATGCATAAAAAGTCTCTTTCCCCTGCTCTGCTACAGTGAAGTCCCGCCTTCCAGGGTGTTGGACCAAATCAGCTTGAGAAGCATAGCTGTGTGGCTTTCCCTATTGGCTGCCTGGCTGTCTATCGAAGATATTGCATGGAGAGAGCATAGAGAAAGCGAGTTATCGGCTCGTCAGAGCTGGAGAAAAAATATTGAACACGTTTGCCCGATTTACTGAATGCAAATTTCTTGACATTTCTTGAGGTATTTTTCACTTAATTTGGTAATTTACCTCACCAGTTAGTAATTCTCATTTTCTGTTCAGTAACAGGTTTAGTGAACTGGAATTTGGGAAGGTGTTCGTACAATCATGTTTACTTGCTGAAACAGCAGGCTGCCGCAGAATTTTTTTGTAGTTGCTGCTGACCCACTCTAGAACTTGTGTACTACTGTCCGAGGGGTACTGAAGGATGGCCAGTTCCAAGCACTCTACTTCCTTGTCACATGATCACACAAAGAGAATTCAACTTTGAATATGAACACTTACATAAAACATGAAAAAAAATGCTCAAAAATTCCAACAAAACAGACCCGAAAAATTGGAAACACAAATTTATGCAAATCACATGTAGAAATTGCTGTGGTAAGTGTACAGTAAATGGCCTCAAACACATTATGCTATCATAGAATTGTGTAAACTATGTATCAATAAGGAAAATCTAGAAAGCCAACAGGCTTGCTTTGACGCTTTGACATTCTTGCTTTGACGCTTTTTTAGCAACTTTATTAGCACTACTTGCCTGCAACGAGACGCCCGAAAGAATGCAGCGATTCTCTTGCTCTAACCAGCTTCAGTCAGCAAAACACAAGTTCTACTTTTTTTTTTTTGAAACAGCATTATGATGACATTCACAAAGTCACACATATACCTGTAAATTGTCAATAGCAGTTAAACTGACTGCCGAATCAAGGTCAGGCATAAATTTCATGCTTGATAAGTCTATCACTGATGTTGCTCATTTTTTTTCCTAGCCGTTGATGCTAAGGACAATTACTGATAGGAAGAAAGTTTAAACACATCACAGTGGTACTTGACCGCAAGCTGAAAGTAAGAGTTTAAAAAACCTGACTGATTTTCAGCCTTGAGGGCGGTTTTACACGTATTTTTTTGCATTGGGGTGGAGATGCAATGCTCCTGCCGCATCCCACAACGCTAAAATAGACAAACGTATGAGCCTGCCGCAGTGTCGCTGAGCAGGAAGTACGTCACTGGGATTTCCCGTCGTCCCTGCATGTGCACCGCGTTCCACTCCCCCCCCTCCCCCCCCCCCCCCCCCGAATTAATTCCTGCATCACCCATTGACTCCAATGACTTTTGCAGCCACTACGTTGCCGCGGAAGTCATGCGGTTTGCGCGCTGCAGTCTTTGCCCCGGCTCGGCGGCAATTTGGATCTTTCAGGCACAACATGACACGGTAAGTGTAAAATGCCCCATGCAGTTACATTGTCGCTGCATTACCATGCGGTAGAATAGGGTAACGCAATGAAGGTTTAGACTCCTAGGGCCTTATGCAATTCACTTTTTCACCTAGGTGATATTTTCAAAACTTGTAAATAAAATGCTTTTTAAAGCACCAGCAAGGAAGAAAAAGCTCAAAATAATTTTGATAGCACTGCTTCACCTACTTTTTGGAACTTTTTCCATTGCAAAGTGCTAAAAAGTTATTTTAAATCAAAGATGAAAAATGATCTCCCAGGAAAAAATTCAGGAGAAACAGTGAATTGCATATGGGCCCTAGTGTTAAAGGGACCTCAAATATGACAAAAGAGATTGTAATAAGTGTCACCTGAAATGATCATTAACCTCTTTTGACAATTAATATCTGATTGATTTCTGTGCAAAACGTGGTTTAATTAATTTTCATGACATTTTTGCCTGCAACTTTGCCTGCAACCAAAATCAAGCAAGGGTCTAGTATACATTATGTATATAATAAAAGCGACAACCAAAAAATTAAAAAAATGAAATTTAATAATCACTAATAGAAATATCTTCTCAAATATAAACGCAGAAATAAATATATGGAGGCAAAAAAAAACATACTGGGTTTAGCCCTTATGTGGTACACCTTAAAGCAAGGGATGACACACAGTGCCAAATCACAATCTAGGCCAGGGGTCCCCAAACTTTTTAGATCAAGAACCGGGTCAACATACTTCAAACTGCTGGAAGGCCGGAGAATACATAAAATGATGTAAAAAAAACTTTATATTGAACCTAGGTATTGTAGACAGCGACTGTTAACATGGGCAGCCCATCATGTCTCCCGTTTATCCAGTGCCGATATTATGCCACCAACACAGCATGTGCAGATAGTATGCCCCCCAACACAGCATGTGCAGATAGTATGCCCTCCAACACAGCATGTGCAGATAGTATGCCCCCCAACACAGCATGTGCAGATAGTATGTCCCCCAACACAGCATGTGCAGATAGTATGCCCCCCAACACAGCATGTGCAGATAGTATGCCCCCCAACACAGCATGTGCAGATAGTATGCCCCCCAACACAGCATGTGCAGATAGTATGCCCCCCAACACAGCATGTGCAGATATTATGCCCCCCAACACAGCATGTGCAGATATTATGCCCCCCAACACAGCATGTGCAGATAGTATGCCCCCCAACACAGCATGTGCAGATAGTATGCCCCCCAACACAGCATGTGCAGATAGTATGCCCCCCAACACAGCATGTGCAGATAGTATGCCCCCCAACACAGCATGTGCAGATAGTATGTCCCCCAACACAGCATGTGCAGATAGTATGCCCCCCAACACAGCATGTGCAGATAGTATGCCCCCCAACACAGCATGTGCAGATAGTATGCCCCCCAACACAGCATGTGCAGATAGTATGTCCCCCAACACAGCATGTGCAGATAGTATGCCCCCCAACACAGCATGTGCAGATAGTATGCCCCCCAACACAGCTTCCTGGCTTCCATGTGGAAGGATTGTGCCAGCACTGCTATGCTATATATGAGCCACCAATATTTAAAGATGCAGCAGGTGACATTATAAGTAATACATTTTGTGTGTGGGGGCCAGTGAAAAAGCCTCAGGGGGCCGCATTCGGCCCGCGGGCCTTAGTTTGAGGACCACTGATCCAGGCAATAAAATCGTGACTTTTTCCTGACTTTTCTCCCCGTCAGGTGAACACGCTGAAACCAGCGCAGGAGATTTGGGCGCAGCCGGCGCCACCATAGGCCATCATAGGAATTATGGCTATAGCGGAGCACAGGGAGTAACTTCAGTGCCGTCAGAAGACGGAGCTGAAGTTACTTTTAAAACATAATAATTTGGCTTCCAGCAATAGCTGGAAGCTGAATTATTTCATTCCCCACCATCCATGGCGGCCTGGAGGGGGAATAGTATTTAATACGGCCGGGAATTGTGCGGCAGCAGGATTAGCCATATACCGGCTGTATCCTGCACCCAAGTCTCCAGCGCACTTAACTTTCGTACGCCCGTCAGGGCCTTTTTTGGAGCAGCACTCCGTACACTTTCTTGTGGGGTGTTGCTTGTGTACGGTCGCTGGCAGATAGTCCACAAAGTGACGTCCGGTAAGATTCAAGGCTTTGGACGCTCAGCGTCCCAATCTACCTGCCACAAAATGGGCTGAGGGTTGTTTGACACATATGACGTCACACATTTGCCACACAAAGTCATGATGCAGTATGTATGAGTTCCAGAGGCTTTGCTGAAGCAAATGACAAAACATCTTTTTATAGTATTTCCACAGCTGTTTCTGGACATCAGGATAACATCCTATGGCCTGCTCAGCCCATTTCCACACCTCCTATTGTGTGATTATAGTCCATCACTACCTGGGGCTTCTCGATCTCCTTGTCATCTCTGGTACCGGTATGAACAGAGGCGGAATCGTGCACCGCGCTAAGGAGGGTCATGCAGCGCGATGCTCTTCCCCTTCTGCCAGGCCATAATTTCCCCACTCTTCAACTTCTTTGCAGAAAAGGGGTCTGGCAGTTGGGCCAGTTAGCCCTAACCACGCTGTAAGCATCCGTTTGTGCACGATCAGATGCTCGTATAGCTCAGGGGAGGTATAAAAATTGTCATTGGTCAGGCCATCCCCCTGATCCAGCAGTGGCTCACTGAGAGTAAAGCACGGATGAAGTTGCCAACCCATAGGCACTGTACTGTGGTCTTAACTTCATGCCTTTGCCTGTGTATGATACCTAATTCCAGATATAACCAGACTGGGACTTACAGAGCATAAACGACTTGATCCCGAAGCGGGCCCATTTTGATGCATGGAACCGCACTCAGCTAAGACTACCTTTATAGACCACAAGACTCTCGTCACCCGTGATGTCTCTTTCTGGTTTGTAGGAATTCCAGAAATTAGAGATGATAAGCTGGTAGATCTCCCAGATCTTCTTCAGTTTGAGTGCAAGGATGGGTGGCAGCCTTGAAGTCCTCATTGTTTGTGAAGTGCAGGTACTTCAAGACGAGGGAGAAACAGTATTCTGAGCAGTCAAACATGAACAGGTGTGCTGTACTGTGCAAGGTGTGTCATAGGATTATTGTTGTTGACTGTTCGGGGGTCTCTGTGCTGGGAAGCGATGGCTAAGGAGGACAGAGGAAGCCTCAGAAGGATCCAGAGGCTTTCCCCTCCTGAGGTAAGTATCTGTTTTTTTTAACATTTTTTTTTAACTTACAGATCCTGTTTATTGTTGTAACATACACAAAACCAAACTATTATTTACTTTTAATATGTACCTGCAGTGAAAAAAAAGTGCTTCCTCTGCTCCCCTCCGCTTCATCGTTCCAGTGCTGTGATCCCCTGAAATCCTGTTAACGGGCTTGTTGAGGGAGCGCAGATGGTTTGCACCTGTACAGTAGCACTGAGCCAAACAGGCTTGGATTTTTCCTGAGCCCAAGTGGCTCCATGCTACTGCGCAGGTGTGAGCCGTCCTCCTACCTATTCTCATGCGGGAGCAAGGCCACTAGCTTCGGGTGGGGGAGGCGTCCCAGCACTGAAATTGCCTGGTGGAGAGGAAGCCTCTGGAGGATCGTTTTTTCATCATAGGATTTCACAGGTTTGCTTTAAAGCAGACCTGAACTCAGAACTTCCTCTCTGCTCTAAAAGATAAGCAACAACACAATACCCTTTAAAGAAAAACATTTCTTTGTTACAGATGATACAAATCCTGCAGTAAATCTGTAGTGTGTCTACTTCCTGCTTTCATGGAAGCAGATATATTGTTAACATCCTGTGTTATCCAATTAGCAGCTCTGCTGTGGCAGAGAAGATATCTGAGCTGACATAGCTGAAGAGATCAAATTAGGACTGGGGCACACCAAGAAAGCTTCTGAGAGCTTTTTAAAACGCTAGCGCTTCGAAAAGCGCTTGGCTAATGTGTTTGTATGGGATGGATCACACCACAGCGATGTTACTTTTTCCCAAACACAAACATGGGTCCTGCAGCATTTTGGAGGCGATTTATCCTCAATGTTAAGTATAGGAAAAGTGGAAAATCGCTCAAAATAAACGCTAGAACAGAGCGATTTTCCAAGTTCACTCAAAACACTCCAAGAATCGCTAGGCATAACGAGAAAATCGCTAGGCACATGCCTGAAATCGCTTAGAAAAACCGCTTCTAAAAATGCTTATCCAGGCTAAACTCTCTAAATACATACCGGGTGCATTTCTCTCTGTTTTCCATCTGTCCTGTGCAATAGTTCAGGTCCACTTTAACTGCCTTTGCCTTTATTTTATCTTATCCTTATTCTAGGCTGATTTTTCCTTAAAGAGAACCCGAGGTGGGAATTACTTTTACTATTGGGGCACAGAGGCTGGTTGTGCGCACTAAGACCAGCCTCTGTTGCCCCATCGTGTGCCTCCATGTCCCCCCTGCTCGCCGCTATACCCCCCGCATTGCTGGCTGTGTCGCCAGCTCAATGTTTACCTTGCGCTGTCAGTCAGCGCTGCTCCCCCGCCTCCTCCGCATCGGCGCCACCCGCCGCGTCACTTCCCTCCTATCAGCGGGAGGGAAGGGACACGGGCGGGTGCGCCGATGCGGAGGAGGCAGGGGAGCAGCGCTGACTGACAGCGCAAGGTAAACATTGAGCTGGCGACACGCTGCGTGTCGCCAGCAATGCGGGGGGTATAGCGGCGAGCAGGGGGGACATGGAGACACACGATGGGGCAACAGAGGCTGGTCTTAGTGCGCACAACCAGCCTCTGTGCCCCAATAGTAAAAGTAATTCCCACCTCGGGTTCTCTTTAAGGCCTCTTTCACAGTACGACGTTAAAGTCGCACGTTATAAAATGTTTTAATGCGGACTAACGCACAGCAATACTAAGTCTGTGCGACATTCACAGTGCACACATTGCGTTTGTGTGAAACGTGTAGCATTATTTGAAAGTGCTGCATGCTGTGCGTTATACACGTTATTAACTACGTTGGACTGTTTGCACATGCTCAGTAATGACCTGGAAGCATACTTTTCATTGCCTGTATGCCTACTGTATGCGACGATAACAGGGCATAGAGTTGCGTTGTGACATTTTTGGGACTTGGTGTTGTTAGTTTGCGTTGCGACTTTAACGACGCATCAAAATGCAACATCCCACTGTGAAAGTAGCCTCAGGGCTCGTTTCCACTAGTGCGGCGTGCGTCTCGTAGACGCATGCCGGCACTGAGCGGGTGGGCGGGATCGCAGGCGAATCCCATGAGCCGTGCCATGCACGGCTATGGGAATCGCAGCCTCCGCCGCGAATTCTGTAGGGGGTTCCGGCCAAATCGCTACTGCAAGCGATTCGGCCGGCGGCGCAGTTATCCCCTATGGCAGAGTTTCTCGCGCGATTTGCCTGCGGGGAAACTCTGCGGATTCCGCAAGAGTGGAAACGGTCCCTAAAGGGAACCTAAACTGAGAGGGATATGGATGTTTCCTTTTAAACAATACCAGTTGCCTGACTCTTCTGCTGATCAATTTGCTGCAGTAGTATCTGGATCTCACACCTGAAACACGCATGCAGCTAATCCTGTCTGACTTCAGTCAGAGCCCCTGATCTGCATGCTTGTTGAGGGGCTGTGGCTAAAAGTATTAGAAACACAGGATCAGCAGGAGACTCAGGCAACTGGTATTACTTTAATAGGAAAAATCTATATCCTTCTCAGTTTAGGTTCCCTTTCATTTTAGGTATTATTAAAATAGTTTAAAAAATTATTTAAAAAAATGAGTGAAATTCAGCCATAAAATGTCTTAGTTTTTTAACCCATGCTAGTGCGGTAAAGCTATGTAGCATTCTGCTGCTTTTACGTGTTCATGAAACCACAAGAGAGTTCCTTTTCCTGACACACCCCCTTTCGTGTTTTCACATTGACCGCTCAGCAGCTGGAGGCCTCTGCAGAAGCCTAAATAGAGGGGTGTCCTTTCAACCGAATTGATAAACATGTTTTTCTTGGCAGATCAAACTGGATCCAATGGAAAGAAGTCCCACCCCGTGCTTTACACACTATCCTCATACACACGTAAAGTATGCGTGAAATCTTTTAACATACTGACCTACAAGAATATTCATCAGATTGTGCTTTGTGGCTATGATGGATAAATTGATACTCGTGTGTAACAAAGTCATGATGAAACAATTAGCTGCAGCGAGGCAGACTGATAAACAGCAGCAAGAGGAGTAGGCTTGTGTGTCTGTAGCGGAGCAGCGCTGCTAGATTTGGGCGCAGCCGGCGCCTCCATAGACAATAATAGGAATCATTCCTATTGCAGCGCTCAGTGAGTAACGTCTGCTCCGTCAGAGACGGAGCCGATGTTGCTTGAAAAACACAATAATTCGGCCTCCAGCAATCGCTGGAAGCCAAATTATTTCATTCCCCCACTATCCATGGCGGCCTGGAGGGGGAATAGTAATAAAAACGGCCGGGACTTGTGCAGAAGCAGGATCAGCTATATACCGCTGTATCAAATGTACTCGTCTGTAGCGCTTACTATGATTTCATGATAGAGTTTCTACACACAATTATAAGGGAGGTCTAACTAATACTGTCCACCAAAACAGGTTACAGGAAATGTTCTCAGATTCCTAAGCCCCCCTTTCCCATCTTATAGGTACACCAACAGGGAATCTCTCTGTTTGCAAGAAAAAATGTAGGGCCCATTTCCACTAAGTATGAATTCGCAATAAAAAATGAAACCATTGAATATCAATAGAGTAATTTCCATTGAATGCAGATATTCGCATTCGATGTGATGCAGAAAAAATATGGATTGCATGCTGCAGATTTTTGCACCACGTATCCATTTCCCATGTGATTAATGTTAGACGCATACGGAAATTTGCATTAAAATTTGCATAAAGGCCGGTTTCCATTAGCAGGATGGTTTCTGCATCTAAATTTCCTTATCGCAGACAGCCGCGGGTGTCTTCCTGTTGTCTTCCAGAAGTCCGGATGGGGCTGTCACTCGCCGCTGAGGGGAATTGGATGCGTGCTGCAGAAATCTGCAGCATGCAATCTATATTTTCCCCTCAGCACTTAGCTTTGTAACCACTAATAACATCGCGCATAGCCCAGTGCAGTGCGCGCGCGCGCAGCTGGTAATAGTGCGTGGTGCTTTGATAACGTCGCACCCGCTGCCCAATTGGCGAATTGGGTGATCATAAACGGCGAATCAGTGCGCAGCTTTTGGGGACACCCGAAGCGCCGTTTCCGTTGCACTGGGTGCAACGTTTACAGGGCAGCGGGTGTGACGTTATCGTCGCACCGCTCACTATTACCGGCTGCACACACAATGCACTGGGCTGTGCGCGATGTCTGGGCGCAAACCACTTAACTCCGTGGTTTGCGCCCACTAGTCCTTAAAGCACACTAACCAGCTTAGCGCTGGTTAGCGAATCAAGGCCATAGTATCGCTCTGCAATGGCTCAACTGCATTCAATGAACAACTCAATCGATACGCAATGGTTTCAGAGCCATTGCGGAAAATCGCAATACAAATTTGGATGTAGTGGAAACGGACCCTAAAACCCAAAAATGTGCATACCGGTAAATATGAAATGTAACATCCTAGTGGAAATAGACCCGTAGGGAGGGTGACATGACAAAGAAATATAAAGGGGGAACCAACAAAAACTGACATTAAGGGCCTGTTTCCACTACACGCAGATTCTGCATGCAGAAAACTGACTCCAATGAATGCCTATGGGAAATCTGCATCAGAAAAATCGCGTTCAGTGGAAACAGGCTCATAGGCATTCATTGGAGTCAGTTTTCTGCACGCAGAATCTGCGTGTAGTGGAAACAGGCCCTCTTTCACAGTGTGACATTAAAGTCATTAAAGACATTAAAGTCATTAATGACATTAAAGACATTAAAGTCGCACGTAAAAACAACATTTAATGCAGAATAACTCAATGCAATCAAAAATCAATGCCCCATTCACAGTGCACACGTTGCGTTGGTGACTAACACTGCACGTTAAATGAAAGTACTAAATGCAGTGCTCTAGACACGTTATTAGCTGCGTTGGACTGTTTGCACATGCTCAATAATGACTTGGAAACATACTTTTCATTGCCTGTATGCTCTACTGTAAGCGACCATAACGGGGCATTAAGTTGAATTAGGACTTTTTGGGGGCACTGCGTTGTAATTTGCGTTGCAACTTTAACGTCACATCAAAACGCACCGTCCTACTGTGTAAGAGGCCTTAGGCTTCTTATACACTGCAAATTGCAATTTCGATTTCCAATTTGAGATTCCGATTTGTGATTTTCAATGGATGCTAGCAACACAAGAAGAAAAACTCAGAAAAAAACGCAGCATGCAGGACTTTTTTGAATTGCATGAACAATCATAATCGCAAGTAAAATCGCATCAAAATCGGACATCTAAATTGCATGTAGTGTAAAAGAGCCCTTGTATATTTTCTGTGCAAAGAATGGGCAGGTGGTGACACACGTGATTACCCCAAGTGATTTACAACTGTCAGGGATGGAACACACACTATATTTTTTAAAGGATACCTTAGCCCTTACTAAATTCTGAAATTGATGCTGTGTGTGTGTGGGGAGGAGTGCATAGCCTTACCGCACCTCTCATGGCCCAGCGTCTCTCTACGTTCTTCAAAAAAAGTGTAGCGCTGTGGTCGGTGGCGCAACCGCAGTATGTCCATGGGCAGGGCTGGCGTGCATGCCCTCTGACCCGTACATACTGTGCACGCATCTACTTGGGCACCAGACCACATCTTCCTGCATGATTGTGCGCGTACTCCTGCGGACATACTGCAGCTGCGCCGACCACATCGCTATACCGGGAACTTTTTGTGAAGAACGGAGAGAGACGTCAGTCCAAAGGAGGAGCGGAAAGGCTATGAACTCCTCGTCAATTTCAGAATTTAGTAAGGGCTAAAGTATCCTTTAAAAAAATCACCATTCTGATAGGCCACTTTAGAAAGCAACATTAGCTGAAGTATGCATAAGAAATGAAAATATAAACAAATCCAACCTAAAGACTAATATAGAAGTATAACACTACACGAAAGCCTTGATAGAGAGAGAAGCTTTATGTACCAGCACTGATTTCTTTGGGCAGCATAAAATCACCCTCCTCGCAGAAGACAGACAACAGATAAAACGGCAGGCAGCCATCATCAAATGCTCTGCTTTCACATCCCTGCATTATGCGCTCACTAGCAAATATCTTCATGACCACACAGTTCTGGAATTAGGTTTCTTCTGCTAAGTCTCCCAGTCTGTGCGTTTGTGATTTTTCAGTTATTTGTGTAACATCATGTCTATAGAGGAGAACTGAACTCTCCTGAAAACATCCAAACAAAAAGATTTTCAGCTGGCAAATAAAATAAAGTTGCCTCCATTTTCACTTTACACACTTAGGCCTCTTTCACAGTGCGACGTTAAAGTCGCACGTTAGAAAATGTTTTAACGTGGACTAACGCACAGCAATACTAAGTCTGTGCAACATTTCCAGTGCACACGTTGCGTTGTGTGTAATGTGTAGCAATATTTAGAAAGTGCTGCATGCTGTGCGTTTAGCAATACATTTGCTGCGTTATGTGTGTTGCACATGCTCAGTAATGTTTCTTTCTTTTTTTTAAATGTAACGCATGCGCCGTTTTCGTTCCATCAGTATGCGACAAAAACAACGCACCAAAAGGCACATAACGCAGTGCAAAATAAAGTCCAATTTCATAACCTACATGCGCTGCGTTAGGGGCACGTTGTTCGACTTTAACGTTGCATCAAACGCAACGTCCCACTGTGAAAGAGGCCTAAGGGGTTGATTCACAAAGCCACGCTATGCTTCGCTAAAACTTTACGCGCGCTATAACAAACGTTTGTGCGCATTCACACTGCACAATCTGCGCAAAAGTACATGTTGCGCCGTGTGAACGCATGCAAACGTTTGTTAGCGCGCGTAAAGTTTTAGCGAAGCATAGCGCGGCCGTGCTATGGGTTAGCACAGCTTTGTGAATCAACCCCTAACAGTGATTCCCTAACATACCGTAAAGGTGTGAATATCGCTAACTAGTGGCATACGCACATTTACAGAGCAGCAGGATTCAGTAACTGTATCCTTCCATTAGCAATGGTGGCGAACTCACCTGTGAGACCTAAGCAAAGATATGTAACTACTACTACCTGATCTCCTATGCCAATAGCCTTACAGATAAACTGAAGGCTAAGTTCACAGTGGGAGCTGTGTTGCATTCCTCGTAAACAATGGAGAGGAAAAGTTGCATTGCTACTTTGTACCGTGCCACGGGCTTTATAAATCAATAATAATTGCATACAGTGAAGCACAGAGTCAATGAAAAGTATGCTTCGCCACCACTGTTAATGCACACGTTATGTGTTAACAGGCTGCACTCGGATACTGTAGTCTGTTGGATCGCATTGCACTAGATGCACTCTGATGGCGGGAACCCACTGGAGCGATTTTTTTGAGCATTTAGGGAGCGCTTTAAATCGTTAGCGCTTTCCCTAAACGGTCTGCCAATGTAAATAAATGTAACACATTCCAAAGTAGCGATTGCGAATAGCAAAATCGCAATTGCAGGACATGCGAATTGTGGGAGCGTTTGCGCTGCAATTTAATGTATTGAAGCGCTGGCAAATCACTCATGAATCGCTACACATAGCGATTTGAGTGTGATTGCAAGCTGTAATAAAATTCTGATACATTGAAAGGACAATCGCAAATCGCTACACAATCGCTGGCAAAAAGCTTACACTTTTTAAAATCTCTCTCAAAAGCGCTGGAAAACGCTCATGAAATCGCTTACAAAACTCTGAAAAAAAACACTAGCGATTGCTAAAATAAACGCTAGCGATGTCAAATAGACTTTCAATTACAGTGCAATTTTGAGCAGTAAAATGCCTCCGTTACATCGCACCACAATGCCCCACTGCGAAATTAGCATTTTTTACAGGTGAAATCTGACTCATCTTTCCTGTGTATGGAATAAAAGCTTATAAGAACATGAGAAACTAAAAACATAGTTACTATGATGGAGAAGTTATATACTGTATGTACAGTATACATATTTATTACGCTAGACACTAGGGTCAACATAAACAAACCTGAGGTGAAAATAAACGAATGAGATAAACAACGGTATCTAAAGTCAGTCCGAATCTTGAAGCAACCTGAGCGCCTCATATAAAAAAAATATTTAAAATGAACCTTGCCCTAAGGGGGATTTGTAAATCATGTGCACTATGTGAGGGGGTAGTGTTAAATTAACTTACATACGTGGGCTGCTCCACAGCATTAAGAATTAAAAAAAAGGAACATAGGCTAGTTCTAAGTAGGATTAATATTTTGCATACACATGTTTATCTGATCATGTCACGTCACTTCAGGTACCCTTGATCAGTTTGATTAACTAAGGCTTTGTTCACATCAATTAGCGCAGATGGCCGTGTGATCGGAACACAATGTGTACGATCACACACTATCTGCACTGCCGATCCCATTCACTACAATGAATAGGTCAGCGCTGCGATTCCCAAAACATGCATGCAGCAGTGCGATGTCGTGCATATGATGGGAACGGTAAAAGGACTGTCTATGCACTTCTGCCGTTCTTGCGTGTCGCACACCATACGCACTGCCGAAATGCGCATGGCAGCGTGTAAAGTGTTAACGAGCCCTTCGACTGAGTCTATCACCTAAGTATGGATTTTACCACAATCAAAGAATTTCTGTAATCAAAGAATGTTGATTTGGTGAACAGATTAATATTTCAGGTTACAAATAAAAATTCGGACGATGAAGAAGCTGACTTTAACCTTTTAACAAACGTGTGCGGCGGGTCTTGACATGACAAAGGTGAAGGAGCTCCGGTCAAGACTGCGGTCATGCATTAGGTCTGTTACACAATGTGCACTGGAAATTAAAGTGTCTCATTGTACGAGTCATTTGCTGCTCCAGGAAGTTAATGAGATCTGAAAATAGTTGTCTTGATGCTCACTTTCGTTCTAAATCGGGTGAAAATGTGAGCTTAGAAAATCAGACTTGTGCATAAGTCTAGTCTAGGTCACTTGCACATTCAAAAGGTTAATTAGGCTTAAACTCAAATCAAAAACACCATTAGACGAAGACACTTTGAGATGAGTGCTTTAGTTAATCACTGCCTAGCGTAACAATATGGCAGTCACTGACTTAGAGGCACATCAGATGGACAGTCTTTCTACACATCCATACTTTTCCTGTTATGTTACATCTGGGCAGTATCATTACTCTTATTTGACAGAAGAGATTGCTCTGTACCTTTCCTCATGCTGGTGTAGCAGCACCAAGGCACTTTTTACATAAGAAATAGACAGACCATTGACAGCATCTATGGCATATCACCACATATAATATACTAGGGAAATGTGAATTATTTTCTCAGCATCATTATAATGAAGACTTTGTTATGCGTTAACCATACAGCAGCCAATTTATTTAGAATGTATTTTAGCACATTTTTTATGTGTTACATTTCCTTGCTAACAATTGGTACTGCTGTAATGTGTATTTATGGCCACTTGCCACTGGGGGCAGTGTGAGACAATAACAGAGGACTTCTGCTTTAATTTTCAACATTTTCTTCTAGCAGAGAATAATCAAAGCATTCCAAAAATTGACAGCACAAGGAGTTCTGCCGACTGAGGTCAAAAGCAGTGATCTCAAACGAGATAATTCCTTAGAAGCTGCTAATGGGTTAAAGAAAACCTGAAGTGAAAATAAACTTATAAACATTTTTGATGTTTAATCATTTCATCAGCCAGTGAAACCTTTTTAAATAGTAATTAGCAACAGTTACAAAGGATCTCAGCCTAGTTTTAAGCAGAGTTGTCACTGTACATACACATTTATCTCATCATGCTATATGTCACATCAGGGTCCCTTTAAGTAAGGATGTGCTTTAAAGAATACCAGAGCCGAATAAACCTAGAGAAAAAGGGGGAGCAGGCTTATACTGTTACCTGTCCTGATGCCTACTGCTCCCCCCTTTCTCCTCTCTGCCCCTGCATTCCACCTAAATGCCCCTTGTGCAACCTGTTCCACGTTGCCGCAATTGGGCACTACTGCCCAGACGATGACCAGGCTGTGCGCGTCCTATAGCGCGCGCCTGTGGCCGGGAGCGCTCTGCGCATGCGTATGATGTCACTATGTCATGCGCATGACATCATACGCATGTGCAGTGCGCTTGCGGCCACATGCGCAGCCCGGCCAGCGCCTACACAGTAGTGCCCGACTGTGGCGACCCAGAAGAGGCTGCAGGAGGGGCACTTAGGTAGGATGCGAGGGCAGAGAGGAGATTCATTTCTACTTGCATTTAAATTTCAAGATGCATATAATTCACATGAAATTTGAATATAAGGAGGTATTATTAACCACTTCTCCTCTCCCAGGACAAGTAACTACGTCCGTACAAATTCCCTCTTCCCCTTGCAGGGATATAGCTACTACATCCTTTGCCACCGCGCACTCCCGGTTGCCCCCCGCATGCGCTCCTGCACTCGTTATCGCCAATCGTTAGACGGGAGATGAAAGAATGGGAGTGCAGTTCCCATTTATTAATCTCTGTCCCCGTGTGAATGATTGCAGGCATCAAAGAGATGCCGCGATCATTTATTTACTTCTGACAGAACTCATGCACGCATTACTTCCTATTTAGCGTATTATAGGTATGCAATAGAAAGTAATGCGCGAGGACATATTGTAGCCAAATAGTAAAATTAGGCCTACACACAAATTTTTTTTTTTTCAAAAGACCCACACATAGTTACATTGTATTACACAGGGCGACTTTTTCCTAATGCTGCTGAATGGAGCTGCTGACTTTGAGAAAAAGTCGCCCTGTGTAATACAATGTAACTATGGATTTTAAAGCTCTCTTTCTCCTCTTTCTGACGACACCTACATCGTCACCCTACGCCTTTTAGTTTTCTCTATTTTCGCAGTCGAAGTCGCGGCCGCGGCAATTTCGATCGCGAAAATAGTGAAAACTAAAAGGCGTAGGGCGGTGGTTTATATATATCATTGGAACGAGGAGAAAGAGAGCTTTAAAATGATATGCATCTTTCCATAGTTTCTGCACTGCTCGGAGTCCCTTTAAAAAATAAATACATACGGTAAATAGTTACCTTAGGGACTGAACTTTTTTAAAATGTATGTCAAGAGATTATAATACTGTTAATTTTTAAACTATGGGCTTGTAAATATAATACAAATAGTGATGGAAAATTGAAGAAATGCACCTTTATTTGCAAATAAAATATTGACGCCATACATTGAATTAGGGAACTGTAACGGTGGCGGGGTCGTTTTCGTGGTCAGCGCACAAGACGCGCACTGACACAACGAAAACCCTCCACCAGCGTATAATTTTGGGAAACCCAGGCTAGGTGCTATGCACCCGCAGAGGGCAATTCCCACTGGCAGATGGGAGTGCAGGCGAACACCGCCGCTGCACAGCCACAGATGCCAGATGGGAATTGTACAGAACCCGACAACGGGGCTGAAGAGCCCTTAAAGAGAAAGAGCACAGGGACAGGATGTATGTGTGTGCATCAAACTAGCCGCCACCCAGCGACAGTGAACACACAACAGCGGAAACAAAGTGGGAACACAATCGCAAGATTGGCGATTGCCGATAGAGACACAAGACAGAGCAGGACAGCGCACAAGGGTAGCAAAGGCACAGAAAATCACACAATGAGAAGATAAGAAAAATAACAAACGCTAGCTAAACGCGTCCACCGCACTCATTCGCAACAGTGAACGCGTTTACGCACGGTCCCTGCGCGTTAAGCACCCGGGGACAAGCGTGCCGCCCTAACTAACCAAAACAAGACAGACACCACACAGACACGCTTGCTACACGGTTGCCTTACCGCAGGCACCAGCAAGCGTAAACAAACAGACAAACAAACAACAGGAAAAGGTCACACAGGAACCACTGCTCTTACTGTCAGAGCCAGTGCGAACCAAGTATGAGAAAAGACCCACTGCTTTTCCGCCAGAGCAGTGTGATCCAAGCACACGACAGACAGAAGGAGTAACCGATAGTGACCGCAGCCAAGGTTAACTCCCAGATTCAGACCAGAAGGATCCACCTCCTCTAACGCTAGGGCGAGTGCGATCCAAACACACGGCAGACAGAACAGATGAGGTAGGCAGAAACAACCGCTGTTCCAACCTACACTCCAGACTCAATCAGAAGGATCCACCGCCGCTAACGCTAGGGCTTGTGCGATCCAAACACATGACAGACGGAACAGGCAAAACAGATAATGCAATCCTAACTGCACTAGGGAAACTGCCTAGTGCATTCCCACGAATTACACTAAGATAACTTTAACAAACGAGAATGGCTGACACTCCAGGAGTGTCCATCAGGAACAGACCATGAAAGGGAAATGTCCAGCAAAGCATTCTGGGAGCAGAATGCTTTTATAGTGCCAGTCATCAAAAGAAGGCAGGTAAGGGATTTGCATGACTAATGTATGCAAATTCCTCAGCAACACAAGCGGCAAAACTGACAGAAGGTCTCCTTTCCAGAGTCCTGCAGCATGCAAACCTAAACAACGGTCAAAAGGCTGCCTGCCTGCGCAGGCAGCTGAGCGGATTCTCACAGGAACTATTTTAAATGTTGCAATAGCCGGGAACAATGGGCAAATAAAATGTGTGGGTTTTAATTAAGGTAGCATGTATTATTTGAAAACTATAATGGCCGAAAAATGAGAAAGAATGACTTTTTTTTCAATTTTTTTTTTATTTTTCCTGTTAGTTAGAATAAAATAATTCTTAGCAAAAATTACCCCACAAAGAAAGCCTAATTGGTGGCGAAAGAAGCAAGATCTAGATTGTTTCGTTGTGAATAATAGTAATAAAGTTATAGGTAAATGAATGGAAGGAGCGCTGACAGGTGAAAATTGCTCTGGTTTTTAAGGGGAAAAACCCTTGGCGGTGATGTGATTAATAGGTATCTCATTGACCATCCCTATTGTTTATCCTGCCTCACAGTAAACCCATAGTAGCAGCACTAAGGCCTGTTAAAGAGAAACTCCAACCAAGAATTGAACTTTATCCCAATCAGTAGCTGATACACCCTTTTACATGAGAAATCTATTCCTTTTCACAAACAGACCATCAGGGGGCGCTGTATGGCTGATATTGTGGTGAAACCCCTCCCACAAAGAAATTCTGAGTACGTACACTTGGCAGTTTCCTGTCTGTGAACCCTGTTGCATTGTGGGAAATAGCTGTTTACAGCTGTTTCCAACTGCCAAAACAGCAAGCAGCAGCTACATCACTTGCCAGCAGTAAAAATTTCACCATGTGATAAATGTCAGAATATAAATCAGGGATTTAAAGAAACACTGAAGCGAAAAAAAATGTATGATATAATGAATTGGTTGTGTACTATGAATAATTACTAGAAGATTAGCAGCAAAGAAAATATTCTCATATTTTTATTTTCAGGTATATAGTGTTTTTTCTAACATTGCATCACTCTATAATATGTGCAGATTACACAACACTCAGCATTCAAAATGAGTCTTTCAGAGCAGTCTGTGAAGTAATGAACTCTCCTCTAGCAGAGGAAAAGTAAACAGTTCAATTACAGTTGAGATAATAAAAGTCAGATAACAGCCCTCTCCACCACTAAGTTAGTCTGAGAGCTTAATAGCTTTTTTGCATAGAGATAACAACTGGAGTTTCTCAACTCTTCCTGTACTGGAAACAATTAGACTGATGTATCTGATCTTAATGTTTTTTTTCTTAGCTGTACTAATAATGTACTCATAATATCATCATTTTTTTTTCGCTTCAGTGTCTCTTTAAAATATTTTACAATGGGCAAACACTGACTAAATCATTTATACATAATTATTGTAAAAATGAAGCACTTTTTCACTACATTATTTTCACTGGAGTTCCTCTTTAAGGGATGTTTAATACAAAACAAAAGCCCAGTGAAGAAAACAGACAACCATAAAATAGTTGCCATAGCAACAATCTTAAAATGACAAAATATTGTAGATTCTGTCAATAGATGTGTTTACAAAATCCCCTTTCTATTTAAATATGCAGTACTAATTGTTTTCTCAGTTCTGTGCTTCAGACCAAGTTTTTCCTCCACCCTCACTGTCCCTGTGTGTAGTGTGTTTACAACATGTCCCTCACACTACCTGCTAAGGTGTATGTGCTAAGTGCCCTTGAGTTGGTGTTGGCACATAACAGCCCTGAGGGTTTCCTGGAAAAAACACTGTCTTCAGTGAAGCATTTTATGGTAGCTTAATTGTCTTCCTTTGCAGTGGTTATTACTGGGTGAAGGTATCATGTAGATGAACTTCCTGTGTTCTTCCTGCCTCCAATCTTTTCAAGCATAAAATATTTCTGTAGAGAGATTTCTTCTCTGATGATGTGGCCACAGTATTATCGGCAAAGCACCTCATCTCAGCACCGATTGGTTTGTTCTTATTGATGCCCATGGTATTTACATATTCTGCTCCTGTACCAAAGGTGTCCATCTTCTTCCAGTCTAATGCTGGATCCACACCATACAATTTTTCGGCCAATATACATGCCCGATCGATTATTTCCAGCATGTCAAATCTAAGGATCGATCGATTTTATGAGCAATTTTATGACAGATTTCCATAGAAATGAACGGAAATCGGTCATAAAATCGACCGATCCTTAGATCGGACATGCTGGAAATAATCGATCGGGCATGTAAATCGGCCCGAAAAATTGTATGGTGTGGATCCAGCATAAGATCTTCGCAGTCCAGCTTGTACACCCATACATAGTTACTAGGTAAATTAAAATAGCTACCCAACATTTTAAGATCTTATTTTATGCTGTATTTTTCCAGTGCAATACGTAGAGTGTTTACCATTGATCCAAGCAGGCACATGTTGTCCACCCCGTCTATTTCCTCTCAACCAAAGGAAGAGTCAGTGGGCTCGATCCAATTCATTTTTTTTCTCCTGAGTTTCCTCCTAGGTGATATTTTCACATCTTTTCAATAAAATGCCCGGTATACCACCAGCAAGCAACAAAATACTCTGAATAATTTTGACACTGTTTTCCCTACTTTTTGGTATTTTTTCAGTTACAGAGTGCTGAAAAGTTATTTTAAACATAGAAACATAGATACTTTGCTGACAAAGTATCCTCTATTCGGTCTCTCATTCAGTCCACAGCACCTAAGACTTATGCAACTCCTGGAAATAGTTGCAAGAACAACCTAACACCCTGGACTGATTTCAAAAGTATCAGTGAGGAAGAGATCTCAGACCTCCTCCGTCGCCTCCGCCAGACAACCTGCGACCTGGAACAACTAAACATATGCTGAAATGCCCTGACCTGCTTGGTCCAGCATTTCACAAAATAGTAAATTGCTCTCTGCAAGCAGGGAGGTTTCCTACCTCTCTAAAAGAAGGAATCATCAAGCCCCTTCTTAAAAAACCTTCCATGGATCCAGATGCTATGAGCAGCTACAGACCTGTCTCCAACCTCCCCTTCTTAGGTAAAGTTATTGAAAAGGCTGTCTATCTGCAACTTGAAACCAGGCTGTCAGTAAACAACATCCTGGACCCTCTACAATCTGGATTTAAGAAACACCACAGCTGTGAAACAGCCCTCATCCAAGTCTGCAATGATCTGCTCATGGCAAGGGACAGAGGGGAATGCTCCATCCTAATCCTGTTGGATCTCTCAGTGGCTTTTGATACAGTTGACCATGAAATCCTGCTTAACAGACTGCAGGAGTACTGTGGCATCAGTGGATCAGTCCTCCAGTGGTTCAGATCATTCCTGACTGACAGAACACAGAGAGTATCCGTAGGACCTATAATGTCCAAACCTGCACCTCTACAATTCGGAGTGCCACAAGGATCAATCCTATCCCCTCTGCTGTTTGCAATCTATATGTTGCCACTCGGCACACTTATCCAACGACATGGCCTGTTGTACCACTGCTACGCCGATGACACACAGCTATACCTGTCCTTCAAACCTGGTGGAACAGACCCTACTCCAAAAATAAACTCTTGCTTAGCTGAGCTACAGGCATGGATGAATGATAACTGGTTGAAACTGAATGCTGAGGTCCAGAGCTGGGACAAGGTCCTCCAGCACCCAAGGCTGAGACACCAAAGTGCGCCCCTCCATCCCTCCCACAACAGCCATTACACACTGGTTGCTATTAGACTAAGAGGGCCACAGGGCCCACAACCTCCCCAACACCTTAATATCTAGTTATCTAGCTTGCAGTCACTGCTATGTATCCCCTTTTCTTATTTCTTTCTGCTTTATACACAATTAGGAATGACAGCTGAATGAATTGTGCGCCCCCTCCTACACTGCGCCCTGAGGCTGGAGCCTCTCCAGCCTATGCCTCGGCCCGGCCCTGCTGAGGTCCTTTTTGTCCAAAGCCAGCGCTCGCCATCAAAACAGCTCTATCCTAAAGCAACACCAATCAGGATTGGGAATTCAGACATAAACAGCTCCAACCTTGTGTGCAGCCTTGGCATACTAATCGATAGGGAATTGAGTTTCAGAAACCAAATTTCATCTGTAGTTAAATCTTTCTTTCATCTGAAGAACATTGCAAAGATGAAACATCTGATTCCCCCAGAGGATCTTCCAACCCTAGTTCACGCCTTCATCACGGCTGGACTACTGCAATGCCCTTTATGCTGGCCTCCCCAAAAAGGACCTGCGACGCCTGCAATTAGTGCAGAATGCTGCTGCCAGATTGCTAAAAAACCAGCCTTGCCACTGTCACATTACACCGATCCTTCGCTCACTGCACTGGCTACCAGTAGAATGGAGAATACTCTTCAAGATTGGACTGCTGACATTCAAATCCCTGCACAATCTGGGCCCTGGATACATGAAGGACTTGCTGAAGCTGCACCACACCTCTCACAACCTCAGATCAGCAAGTTCTATAAACTTGGTCACTCCCAGAGTGCACCTCAAAAAATCTGGAGATAGAGCCTTCTGTCATGCTGCCCCTACTCTTTGGAAATCCCTGCCACACCCAGTAAAGACAGCACTATCCCTGGAGCTATTCAAATCCAGACTGAAAAGCCACCTGTTTAGCCTGGCATTTCCGGACTTATAAAATTCTTCCTCTGTACCACGATGGTCTGAGCCATGCTTATGCGCTTTGAGTCCTACGGGAGAAAAGCACTTTACAAATGTTATTTGTTGTTGTTGTTGTAAACATAAGATAAAATCTTATCTCCCAGAAAAAAACTTTGAGAAAAAGCAAATTGGATCGGGCCCATAGAGCCAGTTGTCATTTACCTTGTTTTCTTGATATTCAGGTATAATTTCATTCAAATTCTCAGCTTTTTGATGCTAGATAATAGCTGCTGTGGACCTTCTTTTCTTACAGCTAAAGTGGTCTCATCAGCATACCGAAAGCTGTTAATGGATTTTCTCTGACTATAATATCCAGGCACAACACTGGAGGGATATATTTGGGGTCTGGACCAGAAGTCTATTGTTTGGGTGCCCTTAATGTCAGGTGTCATGGTGCTCACCTGTGACCTGGACGATTCCAAATGTTGGGCACCGTGACATCAGCGCAGTGAAGGCTTGCTATATTCGATAGTGAGCCATGGTCGGGCCCTCCACCTGCAGGGCCATGTCTGTGTTACAAGGTGCCGGTCCCCAAAGCTGTGGGCAGCGGAGGACGGCAGCGTAGGAGCGATCGGAGCAGATGGGGCTGGAGGAAGCCCCAGGTATGTATACAATCTTTTTCATTTATCATCTCTGAGTCCCTTTAAACAGAACTAGACCCCACACCCGGCTTCTGAGCTGGGCTGGCTGGACTGGGCTGGCTGTTTTGCTAAGGCTGACCTGGCTACTGTGCTTGCTGACATCCTGGGCGGCTGGCTGGCACGGCTGGCTGGCTACTCTGCTGGCTGGCAGCAAAACCAGATGAGACAGTGTATATTTGGGAAAAATCTTTTCTAAGATAATCAAAAAGGCAAAAAGTCCTCTTATAGGCGATCCACCATGCCCACTTGTCAACAATTATTCAGATAGAGAGAACTGGACACAATCTTACAGTACAAAATCTTACTTGAAAACTTTATTGGCACAGTACAAAATTGTTAAAAAGATTTTAGTTACTTCGTGTGTATGGTCCTCATGAGCGTTATTAAACACAAAAGAAGCTTTCATGAAACCAGAAGTGTCATGGTCTGACTTGATATATAGCACGATCAAAACAATGGGCTTAATATTGATTCAGGTACAGGCAACGACACACGTTCGTTTCGGGCTTTCTCTGAAACCCTTCATCAGGCCACCATATATATATATATATATATATATATATATATATATATATATATATATATATATATATACACACAAAGATAATTCTAAAAAACGAAACAGACAAAAGACACATATTAAAATCCACGTTTCTACATATATTTTTCAAAGAAAACTTCCAATAGACTGGAAAAGGCCGCCACATAGAGGTGAACAATCAAAACGCCACCAAGAGGAAAAAGGATGGAATGAAAAGAAATAAAGACGAAGGAAGGAGAGGGTAAAATGCATAGCCCAGACTTCAGGGGCGAACATTTTGTTGATACACATATTTACCATAGAGCGCCAAAGAAGTAAAGATCAAGAGGACCCCATGGGAATATGCACAGAGGCTTTTTAATCTCTAACCCCAATATTCTCCAAATCGAGGGTGGAGAGCGGAAAATAGATGTGAGCTACTACCACGTGAGGGATTGAAAGAGCACTAGACATATTATAGAATACGAGGCTCAATTACAATAATCCACATTCAGAGAAAATATAACAGTACAAAAGGGAAATATAATGAGGGAAAATACACAGAAACTGAGGTCAGAAACAGATGGCAAGACAGAATATCAGTGTATATGGGAGGAGTGGAGTACACACAGAGGGCTAATCGTCCTCATGGGGTAAAAAAGTTGTAATCCCCAGACTCCATGAGTATAGAGAAAGAACAGGATGTGTCCCTGACCAGTGAATATCGGTCAACATCCAAATAGAGAATTTTTTTGCAGATAAAAAAAGTTAGAGCACAGGTAAGGTTCATAGTACTGGAATGGCCAAAATAAAAAGAGGGCAAATACAGCAGTAAAAGGTTACCATATACACATCTAATGGGCCCAGCTTACATCAAGAACCAATATTACACAAACAGGAAAGAAAAAGGGGCATCTGAGCCTACCAGACGCACAAGCCACCTGATGAAAAAAGGGGGGTGCAATGTTACTAAAGCAACAAACCTTAGAAAACACGCTATATAGCAAAGGAATATATTGTAAATAGCCCTATCTCTCCATCAACAATCCATGTACCAAAATACATATATAGAGCAATAAGTCTTTATCCAAGTCATTATACAGGATAATGGCAGGTAAAAACTAGAAGGCTACAGTTATGTCATAGGCCCCGTTCACACTTGCGGTTTTGTAAAAACCGGAACGGATGACCGCACCGGATCCGGACCGGACCTGATCCGTACGGTTCCTATCCGTTTGCATCCGTTTTCCTGCGGTATGAACACGGTTGCGGTCCGGATCCGGTTTCTTAAAGAGATAACAACCTGTATAAATACCTGGGGTCTGGGAGGTCAGCAGAAGCTCTGGGGTCATTGTTGGAGACAGGTGGACGTGTGGAGACCATCCGTGGATACAGAGACTGCAGTTGGGACCATGGATCCAGTCATTTTTTACTCGTATTACCTGGCAATTCTCTCTTTCCTGTTGTTCACCTACTACTATGTGGGGAGAAGGCGTGCTCCTCGCAGGAGATGGTGGGTGCACCCTCTACTAGCCAGGAGGCAGAGGAAGGGAGAGTTCCAGGCCCTCTACCGAGACCTCAGACGACACCCACAGAAGTTCTACAGCTACACTCGGATGTCTATTCCCCTGTAAGTATCTAGGCCTAAATACACCAACCCCCACCATCCCTAAACACCCCACCCTCACCCCCACAACACCTCATCCCTGTATACCTAGCTAAACACACCACCCTGACCCCCACACCCCTGTATACCTAGCTATACACTACACCCCCACCCTCCACAACACTCCCAAACCTCTGTAAACACACCTCCCCCATCCTCCACCCAACACCTTGTCCCACAACATACTTTACAGCTTCTTCCTTTCCATCTCCTGACAGGTTTGATACCCTCTTGGAGATGGTGAAGGATGACCTAAGGAAGAAGGATACCACGTTCAGGAGAGCAGTCACACCACAAGAACAACTACTCATCACACTGAGGTATGTAAAAACAATTTTTTTTTTATTTAAAAAAAACAATTATTAACCTTTTCAACATGAAAATATTCTTCCAACATGGAAGACAAAACTTAAATAACATTTCTATGGTATAGCCCGGTCAGTGTTGAGGAACACCAACCACCAACTTTGTGCGGGAAGAGTTGCAGGGCATAGCTGCCCAAGTGTCTTTTGGGGACACCAGTCCCTAAAATTAAAGTGCTTTAAAAACCTAACCACTGGCACATGACCCTCTGAGCCATGGATCAAGGACACAGGTCAGTGAAAAGGCTAGGCCTCTCACCGACCAGTCAAGGTGTCCTTCATCCATGGTTCCAAGGGTCTTGTGTAAGTGGTTAGGAACAACAACAAAGTGATGAGCAAGAGGAACCGACGGCAGAGGTGCAGGACTACAGGTCTAGTGCAACAGGCACAAGGTTGTGACCCAGGTAGTGTCTTTTGGGGACACCAGGCCCTAAATTAGTGCTTCCAAAACCTAACCACTGGCACATGACCCTCTGAGCCATGGATCAAGGACACAGGTCAGTGAAAAGGCTAGGCCTCTCACCGACCAGTCAAGGTGTCCTTCATCCATGGTTCCAAGGGTCATGTGCAAGTGGTTAGGAACAACAACAAAGTAAGGAGCAAGAGGAACCAAAGGCACAGGTGCAGGACTACAGGTGCAGTGCAACAGGCACAAGGTTGTGACCCAGGTAGTGTCTTTCGGGGACACCAGGCCCTAAAGTTCAAGTCCAGCAAAAACAAAAGTACCCTGACATGGTCATCTGAACACCTCTGAACCTTGGTTGAAGGAGATGGGGCAGGGAAAAGGTTGGGCTAAAAAGCCCTGGGATGGTATCCTTCCTTCTAGGTTCGGAGGGATTCAGAGGAGCATGTCCAGGAACAATATGACTGTTTTTTTTCAAATTGTATCGACACCACTACTAGAGAAGGTGGGAGTTGCTGCCTGGAAATCCGGACTTTCTTGGGTGCTGGTCGTGGATGAGCTGGACCCTGATAGCGGCGGTCCGTATTGACTGCCTCTGTAGCCAGTGTACATCTGTGATGAAGATTGCAAGGGGGGCACCACTGTAGGTTGTGGGGGTCTAAAAGTTGGTGGTTGGAGCAATGGCGTATCCATGTGTTGTTTGATCGCCTCCAGCAAAGTTGAATGGCACGCCATCATGTTTTGGGAAGGCACCTTTTCCAAATACGGTAGTAGAGACATCACAGTGTGAAAACACGGGTGTGCCTGCAATTTCAGCAGTTCCTTACATTGTTGATGCATTTGCTGCATCATGTTCTGCAGCTGGCCCACCGACTGATGATGCTGCGCACGCAGTTGGTCGATTTCTCCTCTGTGCATCTCATGCATCATTTTAAGCTCGTCCCTGTAGTGCCCATGTACAGCTTCGAGCTCACATTGCAGTGAACTGATGTGGGCCTTGTACTGCTCCATGATATGGCCCCTGTCCCCATCTTGCAACTGCCGGGTTATGAGCGTTTGGTGGCTCTGCAGAATCCCGAGAAGTCCGGAGACAGCCCCGGACATCTCGGACTCTGTCTCTCTTCTTGTTGGGGGGAGGGCACCTCGACGCCTCAGTGGTGGGGTGGTAGCATCTTCCCGTCCTCTGGCTTGCGTAGGGGTTGCCCTGCGCGCTGGTTGTGCTGCAGTCTCTCTGTGCTCCTCTCTTTGCTCTTGGTCCCCTGGAGCTTCCATACCGGTCGATTGTGGAGGTGCAGCTTCTGCCACACTCGGTCCTGCAACCTCCAAATCACAGCTCTCTTCGCCCAAGTCAACTTCAATGTCGAGAGCTTCGACAGGGAAGGACTCCCTCCTCCTACTCCTCTCCTCGGGGTAATATGTCACATCGGTGACCTCATCATCCACCAAGCTCTCCTCACTGCTGAAGCGTGCCTCCTCGGTCGGTTCCTCTTGCTGCAAATTGTCTTCAGTCCTGTAGATAAAAACAATATTTATTGGTTTGCCAAACAGCATGTGGCGTCAATTCACAGAGCTAGCAAACACTTATCAAACACTTTATCAACCGTTTTAAAGGTAGCAAACGTTTGATAAAGCATTTGAGAAAAGTTTGCTAAAGCCATGGGAATTGAGGCCAGTTTTAGCAATACATGGCCGAAGTCATGGTAGTTGTCTGGTACAATGAGTTCTCAGTTCCTGCCCACAGTGGTGGTACTTACCGTCTAGGTTCCACGCTTGCATTTAGGAAAGTTAATTGCTTGGCGAATTGGTAGTCCTTTGGGCGCTTTCCGCCGCCACTGCCACTTCTTTCGGCAATTGCTTTCCTGCGTAGAAATTTTACGTAGGCATCCCGCATATTGCGCCACCTTGTCTTGAACCTTTCTCCTGTAACGACATGAAAAATTGATTTTGATTATTTCTCTTGTAGGTACATGGCAACTGGACAAACATATACATCGCTACATGTGACATTTCGTATTGGGAAGAGCACGGTGGCAGGCTTCGTCGTGAGGACTTCGAGGATCATTTGGACGCGACTGAGGGACAGATACATGCCAGTGCCAGACACCAAGAAATGGGAGGAGATCGCCCAGGGCTTCTGGACCGAGTGCAAGTTTCCTAATTGTGTTAGCGCACTGAATGGGAAACACATCCGGATTCAGAAACCCGTGGGGAGTGGCAGCCATTATTTCAACTATAAAAAATACTTTAGCATTGTTCTAATGGCAGTGGCAGATGCGGACTACAAGTTTGTGTACGTGGATGTGGGGTCATACGGTAGTTCCAATGACTCTGGAATCTTCCAGCGTACAACCCTTTGCCGGCTGATGGAGGAAGGCAGACTGCGTCTCCCCCGTGACAGACCCTGGCCTGGGACAAGGGCACCGGCCTACCCCTATGTGTTTGTGGGGGACGAGGCCTTCGCCCTGTCCGACCATGTAATGCGGCCGTACCCAGACAAGGGACTTGATGCCAGCCAGCTACACTTCAATGCTCGGTTGAGCCGTGCAAGGAGAATGGTGGAGTGCACATTTGGGATCCTGGTGTCAAAGTGGAGGGTGTTCCACACGCCCATGCTGCTGAAACCGGCCAACGCAGTTGTCGTGGTGAAGGCAGCATGCATCCTCCACAACTTTGTGCGGCAGGAGGAAAGAGAGACTCCGGAACCCCCGAATGTGCTTCCACTAATGCCCCTGAGGAGGTATGCAACCAGGCCAAGGGTAGTGTCACTGCGGAACAGGGACCGACTGAGACTTTATTTTAACACACCACCAGGACGAGGGTGAATGTTTGGTTTTTAATATGTTTTGTTGAAATGTGTATATTTTGTAGTTTAAAGTTTTTAAGTGATTTAAAATGTGTTAATTTTTTAAAATAAATGGTTGTTTAATAATTGGTCATTGTGTATGTTTTATGTGCACAGGTGGGGTACATCACAGGTGGGTGGGATACATCACAGGTGGGGTACAGGTGTGTGGGATACATCACAGGTGGGTGGGATACATCACAGGTGGGGTACAGGTGGGTGGGATACATCACAGGTGGGGTACAGGTGGGTGGGATACATCACAGGTGGGTGGGAGACATCACAGGTGGGTGGGGGACATCACAGGTGGGTGGGATACATCACAGGTGGGGTACAGGTGGGTGGAATACATCACAGGTGGGTGGGATACATCACAGGTGGGGTACAGGTGGGTGGGATACATCACAGGTGGATGGGATACATCACAGGTGGGTGGGATACATCACAGGTGGGGTACAGGTGGGTGGGATACATCACAGGTGGGGTACAGGTGGGTGGGACACATCACAGGTGGGGTACAGGTGGGTGGGATACATCACAGGTGGGGTACAGGTGGGTGGGATACATCACAGGTGGGTGGGATACATCACAGGTGGGTGGGAGACATCACAGGTGGGGTACAGGTGGGTGGGATACATCACAGGTGGGTGGGATACATCACAGGTGGGGTACAGGTGGGTGGGCCACGGGTGGATGGGCAACACGTGGGTGACACAAATCAATAGCAAAAGTGGAATATATCACAAGCAAACAAAACCACAAGCCCCCCCAAACACTTCTAGTCAACATACCCTCTGTGGCTTGCTGTTTGCGGCTCATGTTTTCAAAGCCCTCCACGTACAGCTTGGCAATTTTTTTCCACAGGCCTCTGCATTTCTTTAGTTGCTGTGGTCCGCATCCCCCTTGTCCCACAGGGCTGGTATCTGCTGCACCTGTAGGATGAGGTCTTCTGCTGTGTAGGGCCTCACCCCCTCGTTATCAGACATATCATCAGACATGTTGCAGCCAAAGAGCTCCAGCATGAAATCGCTGCTGCTCCACTCTGTGAACGCTGGGCCCATGTGGTCCCCATCCAAAATGGCCACTATACCATAGTAAAAGCATAGGAAGTGGGGTAGAACGTCCGGTTTTTATAGCCAGTGTGTTGTGCGCTCTCCGTTTCTCATTGGTTTGTATTGGCCGGATGCAACAGTCAGGCTCCGCTCCGGATACGTCTGCCGGAGGAGCCGGACCAAAAAATAGCGCATGTTGGATCTTATGCCGGAGTCCGGATCCGGTCCGGCTCCGGTCCGGACGAAACGGACGCATGTGAACCGTCCGTTCCGCATGCGGTCCGGCTCCGGCACGGCGATTCCGGACGGCGACCGCTAATGTGAACCGGGCCATAGGCAAGCATGTAAGTCACAAATACTGATACTCACAATCCCTTCGGCAGATAAAAAGATCCAAGCAGCTACACAGGGAGTGTAATACAGAATGGCGCCTCAGCCTTTTAAATGCTGAAGCTGGGTGTCTCTCTAAGTGAACTATGCAAGCGAGAGCTCACGAATCCAAAGTGGCCAATAGAAAGCAGGACCCCCGATTGTACATCACGTTATGCGTCCAGCCAGCCGTCAAAAGACGGAACCACGCTGGAGTGCATAGGGCGGAAGCGGCGACACCCGGAAGTGACGTCAGCCGCTCCCCGCCCGACCAGGATGTACCTCGCCAGCGCCCAGACCACGCTGGAACGCGGAAGGTATATACAAGGAGGCCATTGTACAGCTCATGTCAATACAAGGTCACGCTGGGATGCGGAAGAGAAATAAACAAGACCCGCGTTTGCATCCAAAATACATTAAGAAGTAATAATAACATGCCTATTTACCCTAAATATAGTTAAAGCCAAGTTATATACATACTATATAGGGAACCACAACTATTATATGAAAAAAGGGGCATGAAGACTACTCAAAAAGACGCAAGAGCTGCACAAGGCAGCCCAATGCTCTTAAAGGGGAATGTGATAGCCACAAGTACTCCAATTGAATGCGATGCCAGAGTATCACCTCAAGGGACAAAAAGTCCACTAGGTGGATAATATGCATGAAAAAAAGAGAAAAAGAATATCAAAATATAACAAAACAAGCTGGAGCCCCATACGTGTGTAGATGATGACAAGAGCCCCCAGCCCAAAGGATCCAATTCCCACTGCAATACCGAATCTGGCCTAAAGAGATTTTTAAATTAATTTACAGCGCACAATTAAAGTAACATGAACATATAATCAATCATTGAGGTCTATACTCCAGATTCATCCCCCTAGGGGTCATAGTCTGTAAATATCTGATCCAATATGCTTCCCTATGAAGCAACAAGGCTTCTCTGTCACCTCCTCTCCTTGGGGGGGTCAACAGTTTCCAAGACACAAAACCTTAATTAGTTGGCAGCGTGTCCCATTTCAATGAATTGCTGAGCTACAGGGGAGTCTACCTCTGTTTTACTTAGTCCCCTCCGAATGGCTACATTGATCTTGGACCTGTGTTCTCCTATGCGCTCCTCAACTGGCCGTGTTATCTCCCCCACATACATCTTGCCGCATGGGCATTTTAGGCCATATACAGTATAACATAGGCTGTGTTGCTTGCAGGTGGCAACATGATTAAATTTGATGGGGAAACTCTTCATAGGGTGGTTGATGCTCCTACCCTTTAGTACCAATTGGCAGCATGTACAATGCAAACAGGGGAAAGTGCCATTCTGCCTAGGAGCCAATAATCATTAGGGATTCCTCCCAGTAGAGCCAATATTGGCTCTAATGAGATGGTCCTTGATTGACTGTGCTCTTTTGTAAGCCATCATGGGGATAGATTTAAAAGATGGGATGTCTGCACTGATGGATCTCAAGATGGGCCAATGCTGTTTGATCACTGATGCAACTCGAGTTGATAATGTATTATAAGATGTTGCCACAATCATCCGGTCCTTATTTTTAACAGTACTTCTCCGAGACTCCAGCAGCTTACACCTATCGCACTCCATAACTTGTGTTTTGGTCTGTTCTATCAATTTTTGTAGGATAATGTCGCTCTATAAATTTAGATGCCATTCCCGACATACGTCTTTCACTTTGTTGTTCATTACTTACAATACGGCGGACCTGCATGAATTGGGATTTAGGGAGTGATTCTCTTAAAGATTTAGGATGGAAGCTGATAAAGTCAAAGAGCGTATTTCTATCTGTTGGTTTAGAATATAAATCATAAGACAACAGACGACCCTTCTTCTGTACATCCACATCGAGGAATGCAATTGTGTCATTCTGTACGTTAAAGGTGAATTTCAATGAGGTCGAAGCATTTTGCAATTGTTCATAGAAGAGGTCAAAGGAGGATCTAGGGCCGGACCACACCAGGAAGATGTCATCGATGTAACGGCGCCATGCACAAGCAAACTGCCTGAATAGATCATTATGGTAAACCCAATCCTATTTGAACCTCTCAACAAACAAATTTGCGTACACTGGTGCCACATTTGAGCCCATTGAAGAGCCCCTCAACTGTAGGTAGAACGTGTCCTAGAAGAGAAATAAAATCCTCTCCAGGACCAGCTCTAATAGGGACATGATGAACTCAGCCTGTATGCTGGACACCCTCTCATCATTAAGCAAAGACCGACATACGGCCTCTTTGCCCTCTGTGTGCGGAATACACGTATATAATGACTCAATGTCTAATGTAATCAGAAAGCAGTCACCATGGGGTAAAATTAATTTACTCATCTGTTTGATAAAATCTGATGTATCTCTCAAGTAGGATTTTTGATTCAACATGTACTGTCTCAATATGTTATCCAAGAAAATTGCAGTATGGCTGAGAATTGAATCACAGCCTGCCACTATGGGCCTACCTGACGGTTTTTCAAGCCGCTTATGTATCTTTGGCAAGCAATAGATAACAGGGGTAACTGGTTTTTCAACAAGAAAATAATCATACAATTTTTGATCGATCAAGTTACAACTTAATGCATCCTGTAAAATCATTTTCAATTCTCCCAAGAACTTGGATGTAGGGTTAGCATCCAATTTCTTGCACACTCTTTTATCACCCAATTGTGTAAGTATTTTTGACACATAATCATCTTTGTCCATAACAACTACTGCACCCCCCTTTTCCGCTGGCTTTATTATTATTGACTGATTCTTTTTGAGTTCAAATAGTGCATCTTTTTCAGCTTTGCTTAGATTATGTTGTACAAAGGGTAACTTTCCTCTCTTAAAACTATCCTCCAATCTAGCCACATCCCGTTTAACCAATCTAATATAAGCTTCCACCTACTCGTTACCTAGTGGTGGTTTATTGCGTGTTGGAAAAAAAAAGATTAAGTTCTTTAGCATTATATATAGTTCTACAAGCTGTGGGTTTAGACAAGGAAGCCTGTCTTAAAAAGAATGATTACCATCTAAGCTGATCAAAAAATGTCTCCAACTCTGTGTCCATGTTGAAAAAGTTGGGAGTAGCCGTTGGACTATCCTCTGGATAAGACAGAAAATTCTTCAGGAGACAACACATATGTAAAGATATTGATCACTGAGGATACTTGTGATCCTTCTGGGATTTGGGAACCCATTAAGTACGGTCTCTGAAGTAGTAGTCCCTTTTTGGCGTCTGTTTGGGTGGTCTCCCCTTGGGTACCTGGACCAGTATTGTATTTGGAACCCCTAAAAAAGAGGTGAATTCCGATGCAGATGATCCAGTAGAGGGGGTTGGAGAACTTGGTTGTACTGTTGTATGTTTGGGATGCCTCTTTCTGGGCCTCCGTGGTGGTTTGCTGCCCCCTGGTGAAGGTGGTAAGTTGCTGTCAATAAACGTAGCCTGAAATATAGTCACGGAAATCGCGTTGGAATTTCTCCCTCTTATATTGTAGTACGTCTTTTTTGTATTTCACAAGAGACTCCTCCAAAGCGGCAATTTAAGTGTCCAGTGAGTCCTTCGGTACTTGTTCAGAAAGTTTCTTTCTAATTTCTAGCGCCTCAGATTTGTACAGTGGGAGCATTTTGTATATCCTCTCTACATAAAGCAGAAGAATATCAAAAGACGACTTGTTAAGAATTCGCTCAAATGTACACAAAAATTCACAATCGTCCCTGAAGATGTTTGGGTGAATCTGTGATCTCACACCTCTAGGAATGTTCAATGCTTTGTAGTATTCCACCAAGGTCTGGCCATGCAATTCCTAATTTATAATATATTTCTCGATTTTTTCCAATACCTTTAAGTTCACTGTGTTACCATCTATATCATTCAGTATTTGGCAGCATCCATCAACATTACTCAAAATCCGCTTGTCCTCATCTAAATAGGAAAAAATAGAAAAACTGCCAGATTGTGAGGTTTCCTCTTTCAGAGGAGTTAGGTCATTAGATGACATTTATGCTTCTAATTCCAGTATAAAGTCCAAGAGATTGTAACTTATTTATGGAAAAAAATGTTTTTTGAGAGGTTCGAGGAGGATTGGGTTTACCATAATGATCTATTTAGGCAGTTTGCCTGTGTATGGCGCCGTTACATTGATGACATCTTCCTGGTGTGGTCTGGCCCTAGATCCTCCTTTGACCTCTTCTATGAACAATTGCAAAATGCTTCGACCTCATTGAAATTCACCTTTAACGTACAGAATGACACAATTGCATTCCTCAATGTGGACGTACAGAAGAAGGGTTGTTGACTTTAACAGTTTCCATCCTAAATCTTTAAGAGAATCACTCCCTAAATCCCAATTCACGTGGGTCCGCCGCATTGTAAGTAATGAACAACAAAGTGAAAGACGTATGTCGGGAATGGCATCTAAATTTATGGAGCGACATTATCCTACAAAAATTGATAGAACGGACCAAAAAACAAGCTATGGAGTGCGATAGGTGTGAGCTGCTGGAGTCTCGAAGAAGTACTGTTAAAAATAAGGACCGGATGGTTTTGGCAACATCTTATAATACATTATCAACTCGAGTTGCATCAGTGATCAGACAGCATTGGCCCATCTTGAGATCCATCAGTGCAGACATCCCATCTTTTAAATCTATCCCCATGATGGCCTACAAAAGAGCACAGTCAATCAAGGACCATCTCATTAGAGCCAATATTGGCTCTACTGGGAGGAATCCCCAAAGATTATTGGCTCCTAGGCAGAATGGCACTTTCCCCTGTTTGCATTGTACATGCTGGCCGCCCGAGTTACGCTCCACCCGGGATCCAGATGAGGCCCACGGAATATCCAGGCGAAACGGCTGTCAGGGCTGTCGCCCTGGAGGACTCCTGAGCACTGGCGCTTTCACCCAGATCCGCTTCTGCCACCACTCATGTCACGCAAGTATGGCCTGCACTGTCTGAATCATTGCTCCCCGCATGTCATGTGCTTTGCAATCTGCTTTGCTACTGCTCACAGCTGGAGCTGCCTGAATTGTATTGCTTATGTCAGTGTAAAGTGTCACAAGTTGCTTGATGCATAATAGTGACTTTGAATTATTCGCTGAGTGAATAAAGTGGTGACAATTTTTATCCTGAAGTGCTTGCCAGTTCAGACTCTTCTTTGTTTGCTAACTTTTTTTATCTGCAAAAAAAAAATCTCTTTTTGGATGTTGACCGATATTCACTGGTCAGAGACACATCCTGTGTGTACAGGATGTACTCTGTGTGTACTCAGGGGCGCTTCTAGCCATTTTGTCACTCCAGGCGGAAAGCTGGTGGCTCCCCCGGTTTAAGTGCACATTTAATGCAATTTGTTAAAAAAAAGTTTGAAATGGGGCAATTATGTTTAATATATATTACCAAATATAACGCATCCCCTTTGATATAAAGCATGCGCCATATGATTCATGCTACTACTGTTCCCTATAATAAAATAAGCAGATAGCATGGCCTCTTCAGAACATGTTCAGATATATAATAGCACAAATAACACAAATAACAATGTCAGGTATCATGTCCACTACAAATCAAATGCACATAACACGTCCCCCACAGATCAAATGTAGATATGTCCTCCATAGATTAAAAGCACATAACATGTCCCCTACAGATCAAATCCAGATATGTCCCCATATAGATCAATGCACATAACATGTCCCCTACAGATCAAATCCAGATATGTCCCCATATAGATCAAATGCACATAACACGTCCCTCACAGATCAAATCCAGATATGTACCCATATAGATCAAATGCACATAACATGTCCCCCACAGATCAAATGCAGATATATCCCCCACAGATCAAATGTACATAACACGTCCCTCACAGATCAAATCCAGATATGTACCCATATAGATCAAAAGCACATAACATAGCAGTCAGTGACATGACTATGTACTCTGTAAAGTGCTGCAGAAGATGTCAGTGCTCTATAAATACATAACAATATGGTAGGACATAAGACTATGACTATGATAGGATTAAAGTGTGAGCTTCTCTGAGGACAGCCAGTGGCATGCCTATGTACTCTGTAAAGTGCAGAAGATGTCAGTTCTATATAAATACATAATAATAATAATAATAATAATAATAATAATAATATAGTAGGACATTGGGGAGAGGTCACTGGGTGCTGCTTCGAGGAAAAGGGGCAAGAAAGATCATTGGGTGCTGCTGAGGGGCTCAAGAGAGGTCACTGGGTGCTGCTGAGGGTTAGGAAGAGAACACTTGGTGCTTCTGGGGGTGGGGTCAGGAGAGGTAACTGGGTGCTGCTGGGGGTCAAGAGAGGTCACTGGGTGTTGATTGGGGGTCAGGAGAGGTCACTGAGTGCTGCTGGCGGTCACTGGATGCTGCTGAGGGGGTCAGATGAGGTCACTGGGTGTTACTGGAGAAGGGTGGGGGGTGATCAGGAGAGGACAATGGGTGTTGCTGGGGGGCATCAGGAGAGGTCACTGGGTGCTGCTTGGGGGTCAGGAGAGGTCACTGGGTGCTGTTGGGGGTTGGGAAGAAGTCACATGCTGCCGGGGGGGTCAGAAGAGGTCACTGACTCCAAATAGGGCGGGGGGATCAGTTGAGGTCACTAGGTGCTGCTGGGGGGCAGGTGGATCAGGAGAGGTCACTGAGTGAAGCTGACCTGGAGTCATTCTGGTGGTGAGGAGAAGTCATTGGTTGCTTCTGCTGATGCAGTGGAGGCACTATCTTACCTCCTCACAGCGTCCCAGTCTTCAAGCCTGCCACCACTCTAGTATTCCTGTCATGACCATAGTCAAGTGGGGGCGGAGCTTCCATCTGGTGGGGGTGGAGCTTCCATCCACTGGGGGCGGAGCTTCCCACAGCCGTGGCTTCATCAGCATGCAACCGAAGGTCCTGGAACCGGGCCAATATCTCCTCCCCTTCCCTCTCTGTGAGTCGCAGCATGCAGGGGAAAGCCTATGTGGGGGGATTCAGCAGTTTCTTTTCTTCTTCCTCATGCTGGAGTCACGCTACAAGGGGGGCGTGGCTCCTTTAGCTAAGCATGCTTGCCACCTTGGCTCTCCTCCTTCCACTGCAAGGCACTCCCCCCGCTCTCCTTCCTAGCTCTCTAAGTGGCTGCTGTTTCACTATGTTGCCATAGTGGCGAGAGAACTTACCCGTGGCTTTAAAGGGGCCATGCCGCGGGTAATTTTAATGACACAGAGCGTGCCCTCTACATTGTGTGCGCTCCAGGCAGTTTGCTGGAAATCCAGTGCCTAGAGGCGGCCCTGTGTGTACTCCACTCCTCCCATATACACTGATATTCTGTCTTGCCATCTGTTTCTGACCTCAGTATCTGTGAATTTTCCCTCATTATATTACCCTTTTGTACTGTTATATTTCTCTGAATGTGGATTATTGTAATTGAGCCTCATATTCTATATGTCTAGTGCTCTTTCAATCCCTCACGGGGTAGTAGCTCACATCTATTTTCCGCGCTTCACCCTCTATTTGGAGAATATTGGGGTTAGAGATTAAAAACCCTCTGTGCATATTCCCATGGGGTCCTCTTGATCTTTCCTTCATTGGCGCTCTATGGTAAATATGTGTATCAACAAGGTCTGTTTTGTTTTTTAGCATCATCTTTGTGTGTATATATATGTACATATATATATATATACATACATATACTGTATATATATATATATATATATATATATATATATATATATATATATATATATATATATACATATACTGTATATATATATATATATATATATATATAAATATATATATATATATATATATATATATATATATATATAGTGGCCTGATGAAGGGTTTCAGAGAAAGCCCGAAACGAACGTGTGTCGTTGCCTGTACCTAAATCAATATTAAGCCCATTGTTTTGATCATGCTATGTATCAAGTCAGACCATGCCACTTCTGGTTTCATGAAAGCTTCTTGTTTGTTTAACCACTTAAGGACTGCAGAGAAATATCTCTGTAAATGACAACTTTTTTGATTTTTTTTTTACACGAAATTGTCCATTTACAGAGATATTTCTCCCACCCAGCATGGGTATGTGTAAAAATACACCCCAAAACACATCGTACGGCGATACTACATGTGTGACACTTTTTTGCACCCTAACTGCGCTAAGGGGCCCAACGTCCTATGAGTACCTTTAGGATTTTACAGGTCATTTTGAGGCATTTGATTTACAGACTACGCCTCACAGTTTAGGGCCCCTAAAATGCCAGGGCAGTATAGGAACCCCACAAGTTACCCCATTTTAGAAAGACGACACCCCAAGGTATTCCGTTAGGAGTATGGTGAGTTCATAGAGGATTTTATTTTTTGTCACAAGTTAGCGGAAATTGATTTTTATTGTTTTTTTTTCACAATGTGTCATTTTCCACTAACTTGTGATAAAAAAATTAAATCTTCTATGAACTCATCATACACCTAAAGGAATACCCTGGGGTGTCGTATTTCTAAAATGGGGTTATTTGGGGGGTTCTTATACTATCCTGGAATTTTAGGGGCCCTAAACCGTGAGGAGTAGTCTAGAAACCAAATGCCTCAAAATGACCTGTAAAATCCTAAAGGTACTCATAGACCTTTTGGGCCCATTAGCGCACCTAGGCTGCAAAAAAGTGTCACACATGTGGTATCGCCGTACTCAGGAGTAGTAGTATAATGTGTTTTGGGGTGCATTTTTACACATACACATGTTGGGTGGGAGACATATCTCTGTAAATTACAATTTTTTGATTTTTTTACACACAATTGTCCATTTACTGAGATATTTCTCCCACCCAGCATGGATATGTGTAAAAATACACCCCAAAACACATTATACTACTTCTCCTGAGTACGGCGATACCACGTGTGACACTTTTTTGGCAGCCTAGTTGCGCAAAGGGGCCCAAAGTCCAATGAGTACCTTTAGGCTTTACAGGGGTGCTCACAATTTAGCACCCCCCCTCCCCCCACATGCCAAGACAGTTAACAAACCCCACAAATGACCTCAAATGACCCCATTTTAAAAAGAAGACACCCCAAGGTATTCCATGAGGGGCATGGTGAGTTCATAGAACATTTTATTTTTTTGTCATAAGTTAGCGGAAAATGACACTTTGTGAAAAAAAACAAACAAACAAACAACAATTTCTGCTAACTTGTGACAAAAAATAAAATCTTCTATGAACTCACCATGCACCTCACGGAATACTTTGGGGTGTCTTCTTTCCAAAATAGCATCATTTGTGAGGTCTGTCCTGGCATTTTAGGGTCTTCGCAATCATTACATGTATGGCCAGTATTAGGAGTTTCTACTATACTCCTTATATTGGGCATACGGGTAATGCACTCTGGGCTGAAAGGAAAAATGAACGTCAAACAATCAATCAATGTGAATGAAAAAATATCTGCCAAAAAATGTGAAAAAAAGATGGGAAGGCATCTGCCAGGACATAGGAGCTGCCATCCAAAAACGTCCAAACCCACTCAGCTCGTATGCCCTGGCAAACCCGATTTCTCCATTCTCATCGATCGACAGCAAAGCAATAACTTCATTAACATTAACATCAACTTTCATAAACTTCACATTTTTAACCCAAACATTAACATTGGGAACCAAACATTAACTTTTTTGCTTACCTAGTAATCGTATTCAGCCTAGTAATTAACTGCGTCGCCATAGACTAACATGACTTCCGGGCCGACCCAAATTGCTGCAGAAGCCACGCAGTAACGTAGGCATGCACTAGCGTTAAGTCAAGCACTTCCGGCGTAGGGGGGACCGCAAAGTGTGACTTTCGCTAGGCAATTTTCCCTAACGCATCGCGCCAGTGTGAAATAGCACAGAGACCCTTGTGTGCCTACTGCTATGTCTGGAGTTCCCTACTCTCTAAAAGTGTATCTGTTCATGATACCTCTGGAAACACTCCCCTAGGCATAGGCCAGGCTGGTCAGGACAGGTGGGACAGTAAACAGTGGTGTCACGCCTTATTCCAGCCCTGCTGCAGACACGACAACGTTTTCTTGGGGTACGTTGATTTGAGGTACTCGGAATGGGAAAGGCGTAGTGCCTTTCATGTAGCCGGCTAACTACATTTTGGGGTTGGGCCACGGCACCTCCTGGATACAGGAGTTCCGTAACGATCGCTTCCTGGAATTTAAACGAGTCATCAGGCAAAGTCAGGTAAAATGAGTGGTACTTACCGGGGGCTTCCTCCAGCTCCAAGCTCCCAGGATGTCCCTCGCCGCAGCTCTCCGTCCCGGTCCCTGGCAATGACGTCCAGGTCGCTCTGATCACCACCACGTGGGCCAGAGCGGTCTGCGCAAGCGCAGAACTACTGCGCCTGCGCTGCGGCGAGGGACATCCTGGGAGCTTGGAGCTGGAGGCAGTCCCCGGTAAGTACCACTCATTTTACTTGACTTTGCCAGATGACTCCTTTAAGGAAAGATCCAGTTCTCCCAGCCTTACTGTAGAGAACAAAGCTGTTGTAAATAGCCAATTGAATTAGATAAACAGACACTTTTTTTATACCAGTGTCTGGTTTTGCGGGAAACTAAATAGGGCCCTAACATCTGGTCATTGAAGTCCACCCCTCCCATGTTAGCATTATAGTTGTGGACGGCGAGGGGTTTTTCAGTGACCTCAGTTGCCCGTTGAATTTGCACTGTCGTATCTGTATGAATGGTAGACAGAAGGTAAACGTCCCTCTTGTCCTTCCATTTCACCGCAAGCAGGTCATCGGTACACAAGGCAGTCCTCTCCCCCGTGCAAGTCAGGTACTAACGAGCCGTTGGGGGAAGCCCCGGCGACTAGGCCGCACGGTGCTACAGCAGCGGATTCCTTCTATCTTTAAATGCTGATAGAAGGCCACACTTGTGTAAAAGTTGTCCACATAAAGATGGTACCCCTTCTGGAACAAAGGTGACACCAAGTCCCACACAATCTTGCCACTGCTCCCCAGGTAGTAAGGGCATCCGTCCGGCTCCAATTTTGAGTCTTTTTCCTCATAGACCCTAAAACCATAAGTATAGCCTGTGGCCCTTTCACAGAGCTTATACAGTTTCACCCCATACCGGGCACGCTTGCTTGGGATGTACTGTTTGATGCCAAGGCGCCCTGTAAAATATATGAGGGACTCGTCTACGCAGATGTTCTGTTCAGGGGTATAAGCATCTGCAAATTTTGATGACAGGTGGTCTATGAGGGGCCTACTTTTGTGGAGCCGGTCATAAGCAGGGTGGTCACTTTCATGGTTGTGCTGTCATTAAAGTGCAGGAAGTGCAGGATCATCTTAAATCGTGTCCTGGACATGGCAGCAGAGAACATGAGCAGGTGATGTATTGGGTGCGTAGACCAATAAGACCGCAATACATTCAGTTTGACTAGACCCATGTTAAGGAGAAGGCCCCAAAAAAGTTTTAAGTTCGGAAACTTGGAGTGGTTTCCACCGGAAAGGCTGGGCATAGTACCTATCCGGGTTGTCGGTGATGTATTGGGTGGCATAACGGTTGGTCTCAGCCACAATTAAGTCCTAGAGATCCTCGGTGAAGAACAGATGAAAAAAGTGTAGGGCCGATCCTAGATTATCTGTCTCCACCTGGACTCCAGACTGGGTGGTGAAAGGGGGCAGTACGGGTGCGGCGGAACCAGGGGATTGATTTGCCAGCACCTCTGGAAGACAATGGGTAGTACGGGCCCGTTTTGTTGGTGGCTGTGACTCAGGTCTTAATGCACGTGCCACCGAACCAGTTTCAACTTCCATTCTGGTGCTCACCACTTCACCAGGGTCTACAGAAGTACTGGTGCTAGGTCCAGGAGATGCTGCGCTTCTGGTGTATGCCTCACCATGAAACCTCAGACCAGCGCTAGCACCACTCTGCTGCCCTTGAGGCAGATCCAGTGCCACCTGCGGCCCAGTGACATGGGGTGTGGTATGCCTGGCTCTAGTCGGGACCTCAACCTCGTCAGCGCTATCGGTCAACGAGCCACTGCTCTCTACAGGTTCAAACTCTGACCCAGAAGATTTGTCAAATGAGTCGTCCCAATCGTCCTCATCCAACTGGGCCATGTACCGGTACACCTCATCATCGGAATACCCCTTTCTTGCCATGGTGAACTGCTAAATTTAGGGGGTATTCCCCTGAGACTACCCAGGAAAAAGATCACCTACCTAGCAAAAGGGAGTACTTGTGGAGTAGAAAGCTGTGGTCACTGAGTTTTGATTAATAAAAAATCAAAACTGATCTTTACAGTGCCACAGCTATTGTACAGTGTTTTTTGCAGTGATCAGAAAAAAAAATTCTGTCACTGTGGTGGGGCGGGCTGAACGCAAGTTCAGGCGAACGATCAGGCCTGATCGGGCAAACACCGCGTTTTTAGTGGATCCTAGTGACCCTAATATAGATCTGACTGCGATCAGTAATGGTCACTTACAGATACTATATAGTACCAATGCTGATTAGCGACAGTGATGACGCTAATCAGCGACTAATTATTGACTGCGGTGCGGTGGGCTGATAGCTAACTGACACTAACACAGGGGCCTAGCTAACTGGCCTAACTGGTAACACTAGTGATACTAAAAAAGCGTCAATTTTCGCTAATTACTGTTTTTAGATCACTAGGATAGTGACCGAGGGGCGGGGGGGGGTGGTGATCAGGGGGCAATCAGACAGCAATGGGGGCAATCAGAAACAATCACAGACAATCAAAGCCAATCAGAGGGCAATCAAGGCAATTACAACACAATTAGAGCCAATAAGAGTGATTAGAGGCAATCAGACGGCAATCACAGCCAATCAGCGCAATCAAAGCCAATCATGGGGCAATCGAAACCAATCACGGGACAATCGAAAACCAATCACGGGACAATCAAAAACCAATCACGGGACAATCGAAGCCAATCACGGGACAATCGAAAACCAATCACGGTACAATCAAAAACCAATCACAGTACAATCGAAAACCAATCATGGGACAATCAAAAACCAATCACAGGACAATCGAAGTCAATCACAGGGCAATTGAGACAATCGGAGCCAATCAAAGCACAATCAAGCGTTACAGACAGTAGATTAGAGGTACACAATGGCAGGGGGTGATCTAAGGGCAGGGGGGGAGTGATCAGAGGGGGATCTAAGGGCAGGGGGGATGATCAGGAGCCCGCAGTGACAGGTGGTGATGGGGTGATCAGTAGGTAAATACAGGGGAGAATACAGTGGGTTACAAAAGTATTTGGCCCCCGAATACTTTTGCAACCCACTGTATATGCAAGCAATGCACTGGCGAGGTGATCAGGGGGGGTCTGTGGGCGATCTGAGGGTGTGGGCGGGTGATTGGGTGCCCGCAAGGGGCAGATTAGGGTCTGATCTGATGGGTAGCAATGACAGGTGGTGACAGGGGGTGACGGGGTGAATGATAGGTGATCAGTAGGTGATTACAGGGGAAAATATATGCAAGCAATGCACTGGCGAATTTATCAAAGGTGATCTGAGGGCGATCTGAGGGTGTGGGTGGGTGATTGGGTACCCGCAAGGGGCAGATTAGGGTCTGATCTGATGGGTAGCAGTGACAGATGGTGACAGGGGGTGATTGATGGGTGATCAATGGGTGTTTAGAGGGGAGAACAGATGTAAACAATGCACTTGGGAGGTGATCTGAGGGCGGGTTTGCGGGCGGTCAGGTGCTCGCAAGGGGCAGGTTAGGGTCTGATCTGATGGGTGGCAGTGACAGGGGGTGATTGATGGGTGATTGACAGGTGATCAGTGGGTGATTACAGGGGAGGATAGATGTATACAGTACACAGTGGGGGGGGGGGGGGTCTGGGGAGGATCTGAGGGTGTGTGGGGGGGTGATCAGGAGCCCCTAGGGGGCAGTTTAGGACCTGAGCTAAAGGATAGTATTGACAGATAGTGACAGGGGGTGATTGATGGGTGATTAGGGGGGTGATTAGGTGCAAACTGTGGTCTAAGGGGGCGATCAGGGGGGGGGGTCTGAGGGGTGCTGTGGGCGATCAGTGTGCAGGGGGGGGGGCAGGATCAGTGTGTGTGTGTACTCACAGTGCTGCTGACCTCTCTGGTGGTCGATCGGTCACTGTGACCACCAGGGGAGAAGGAAGCCTGTATAATACACTTTGTTTACCTAACAAAGTGTATTATACACTTTCTATTGGCCCATTTAAAAATTTACAACCCGCTGGGTGCTAATTGGCCGGCGGGTTGACGTCACAGGTGGGCGGAGCCTAATGCCGGAGATTGCACGCAATCTTGTACTGCAAGATTGTGTCCAAGTATTTTTTTCCTTAAAGGATAACAGTTCTGTCTATCTGAATAATTGTTAGCAAAACCAGATGAAAAGAAGCAAGCAGAGTTATGTCAATATGGCATCCAAAGATGAGTCCAACAGGTCTTAAGATGTCCAACTAGCTACTGGGGAAGAGTAGAAGGCCAGAATGAGTACAGGAAGAACTAATGATGCTGATGGATTAAAGCCATGAAGACATCCAAATGCTGAGGTGCAGTGCAATGCTGCACAAGACCATCAGAAGCTGGAACATAAGATCTATGAATCAAGAAAAGTTGGACGTGATCAAAGATGAGATGACAAAGCTAAATTGACATTCTGGGAATTAGTAAGCTATAATGTAGAGATGTGGCGAACTGCTCGCAAGTGAACAGTCCCTGGGGAATGACCTCGGGATCATTTCTATGTTGTGACGCTTTCTGCATTACTGCGCAGCCACACGCAAATGCTTATCCTACAGCTGCGCGTCCGTGAGCGCGCGCCTACAACCGGGAGCAATCGGCGCATGCACATGGCATCACACAGAGCGCTCCTGGCTCCCTGCGCTCCACTCAAGGACGCGCTGCCACCGGCTGCGCAGTAATACAGAAGCGTCACAACACGCAAGTGACCCGAGGTCATTCCCCAGGGACTATTTGCTTGTGAGCAGTTCGCCACATCTCTACTAAAATGGACTGGCGCTGGTCATTTCACATAAGATTTTCTATTGTGGCCCGGATACTTACAGAAAGAATTTTACCACTAAAATGGTGTCAACATTAGTTCTTGGTTAAAATCCAAAAAGTGACAAAATGAACCCACTTTGATTGCAAGGAAAGCCAGCTCCAACAACTGAAGCTGATCAGAAAAGAAGTGGAACAGTTTTATGATGCTTTTTAACAGTTACTGGACACAACACCCAAGAAAGACAGCACATTTGTCATAGATGACTGGAATACTCAAATTGGCATAACAGGCAATCTTGGTCTAGGAAAACATAATAAAGGAGAGAGGCTAATAGAATTTTGCCAAGACAACACATTGGTTATAACAAATACCTTATTTCAACAGCACAAGAGATCACTTTACACATGGACATCACCAAATGGTTTGCCCAACACAGAGTTCCAGAGAATTGCACGCAGAGATAAGGAAACTTATCGGAACCAACAGTGAAATAGAAACAAACAATGTAATGGGAAAGACTAGAGATCTTTTTAAGAAGATTTGCAACATCAAGGGAACCTTCCGTCCCATGCAAAATGGGACTGGTGAAAGAGAAAAATGGAAAGGATCTGACAGAAGCAGAAGAGGTTAAGAAGAAAGATTAACAATATACTGAACAGTTATAAAAGAAGGACATAGACAGTACTTATACTTGGGATATGCATGCTGAACAAGAACCAAGCATCCTGATGAGTGAACGAAAAAGGGCATCAGAAGGTCTTACTAATAACGAGGATCGAGGAAGTGATGGAATGCCAGTAGAACATCTGTAGAGCTTGCACGACGATGCTGTTGGAGTGCTGTTGGCAATTTGCAATCAAATATGGAAAACACAAGAGTGGCCTTTGTACTGGAAAAGATCAGTTAACATTTTAATCCTAAAAAGGTAATTCCAAACTTAAAAGCTATGGTCCGTCGTGCCGTCTGATCATCAACCCCTGGTCACCCGACCCCTAACACATCCTTGCACGACTACCAGCTCCAGGTTTGATGCATATGTATGTGATGGATAGGGATATGTCTTTATCTTAAGCGTGGCAATACACAAGAAATAAAGCATTTAAAGAGACAGTGCCCGGACTGCCTTTATGTACCAAATACTGTTAGTGTGTTTTAACATTGTATACCGGAAGCACGTTTCTTTGCTGAACCAATGTGCCACCCGTGCTGTAGTGATGAAGTATGTGTGACAGTGTCGATTTATAGGTGCAGTTGAGACCCCTTCACCCCCGTTTACTGAGTGCCGAGTATTCCTCTCTCCTGTGTGCACAGTGCTCAAAGAAATATATCCAGAATTCACTAGAAAGGCTGACACTACTATTCAAACACTAATACTTTGGCCACATAAGGAGAAGACCAGATACTTTGGAGAAATCTATGATGCTTGGAAAATTGAGGGCAAAAGAAGAGGAAACAGGGCACAGGTTAAGATGGATAGACAGCAAATGTGAAGCTATTAACATGCCTATGCAAAAAGCAGTGGTCACAAAGAGCCAGAGTCAACTAAACGATGAGGAGGAGGAGATGAAGAAAGTATGGAGTCCTGATGAAGACGTTACTTAAACCACTTTGCTTCCTAACATTTCCTTACTGGTATAAAGGATTGAATTGGCATAATCAAGTGTTCTGGTAGATTCATGTCTCTAAGTGTGTCTCAAAGTTTTTTGTGAACCACACATTCACAGGCTTTGCAGTAGTCTATGCAGCAGATCTAGACATTGCTACTCTTTGGTTTGGTCCATTGAATAAAAATTAAATTGACTTCATTTGTGGAACTTGCAATGGGCAAGCATAATAACATCCCCCAACATTTTTGGACAACCTAAGGAACAGATTCTCAGCTTTAGATTTGCAAGACAAAACTGCAGAAATATTACGGAAAGACATCAAGGAAACTATGGATGATTAATGTAGAAAGACATTGCATATGGTCAAGAAATCAAAGCAGCCCAAACGATCATTAAAACCTTTGAAACTGGTCAAAAACAGAAGGAAACTAAGGCTGGAAGCCAAAAAATAAGGGTGTTGATGTAAAAAAAAGAGTATTTCAGCTACCTTTGAGACCTTCCATAGTAAAAGACATAGGAAAAAAATCAAAAACATCTCGATACTGTATTCCTGTGGACAATATAAAAATCTATATAAAACAGATATAGTTTTAGACTACACTGACTTTACTATATGATAATCTCCTGACTGATTTTAAAGCTGTATCTTGTAATAGGACAGTATTATCCATAAGTGTGTGAAGCATGCTTATTGAAGTGATTGTATTCATTCATCTGTCTCCCACTTTCATAAAGCACCATCATATTACTCACTTGACTCTGATTAACACTTTGTCTTCTGTGCGTATTTAATAACCTGCGAGTGAGATTATTGACAATCTTCCACTGATAACTCTTGGCAGTTCTGATTACCTGAAGCTCCACCCTTGTCTCCCAACTACTCCCCTAACCTTTTCAATTACAAGTATCATTAAGAGCTACCCATGACATATGTGAGTTCTGGAAAGAGAATTTCATCCACAAAGCATATGAGTAGAGTGTTGCAGGCTCATGTAACAGAGAGTTGGATATTTTTTTGGGAGAAATTGAAGCTCCATTAAGGACATATCTTGATGCCATTGGGCAACTATAGACTTCAGTTGTTCCATCTAATCAAACTTTCCATGGACAAGTGAAACAAGATAATGCCTGAAGATGTTTGCATTACGCCCTTTTTGACCTTGTATATTTTTTGCAAATATGTTATTTTCGCACAACTGAGAACATTCCTAAAAATATATGGGCATGAAAAAACTCATTTTCACCAAGTGCATTAGAGTCTATGGGCATCAGAATTTTTTTTTTGCACAGTTGAGTATAAGTGTGAAAATATATGGACAGTAATGGGAAAACTCATTTTCACTAAATGATTGAAGTCAATGGGCATTAGAAAAAAAGGTTCTCATTTTGTAAAAATGTGCATATTGCGAAAATTCTTCTTGATTTTTGTGAAAATTTGGAGTCAGGTGAAAATGTTAATTTTGATGTGAAAAAAAAAAACATGTTAGCAACCCTTTGGCAAAATGTTTAAATGGAACAGAATTGATTAATTATGCAAGGACTACTAGGACAAAGTAGAGTGGTTGACCACTTCTTTCTAAAATCTGATTGGCTGCTTCAAGTAACTGTTTCCTACAACATTTCTCATTGTGCACACTGGGACATACAGTTTTGCATTGGTAATGGGGGTATAAAATATTTAAGGCGAAATTCACAAGGTATATCAGTAAGATTACTGTGCGCATGTTACTTACGCAGTTAGCGCAACCCGTGTTATCTGGAAGATTCTTGTTTTGGGTTCAGAGGCTACCCTACTTGCACAACATGCAAAGTAGTCTATGAGACACAGAATATTAAGTGGCACTTCCCATCCTGTCATACCATACTCAGTTAAAGTAGACCTGAGCTCAAAAGTCCTCTATGCTCTAAAACATATGCAACAGCATAATAACCTTTAAACAAAAATATTTCTTTGCTACAGCTGATACAAATCCTAAAATAAGTCTGAACCATTTCTACTTCCTGACTCATGGAAACAGACATATTGTTAACAGCCTATGCTTTCAAATGGACTTATCTACAATCTCTGCCATAGGCAGTCATGTGACACAGGGGAGAGATCAGATTACAACTTGTGATTAGACACAAAGGAGGGGGAATTAGACAGGCTAAACTCTCTAAATACACACAGGGTGCATTTCTCTATGTTTTCCTTCTGTCCTGTGCAATAGTTCAGGTCCACTTTAAGGCAAACTTTAGCCTATAAGACCAGGCCAGAGGTGGGTCCTGGGTGGAACCACAAGACGGCTCCAATTTAATGGGATTATTTGGGAGTAGGTGGAGCTGCAGACGCCAAGGTGCATCATACCTATAGAGATTCATATGGTAATGATAAATGGACAGTCAGAGGGGTGGAGTGCAAGGCGGGATAGGGCGGAGACAGGAGATACCAACTATGGCATTTAGAGCCGCATGTCTGGATACCGGACCTCCCTAGACACCGCTATCTCCTGTGTAACACCTCTGAAGATGTGAGCATAGCTTATGCAAAAGCTGGAAAGTAGGGGGGAATGCAGCCTGCCCGATAGAGCCTCCGCTATTCTCAACTGCATACAACCACTGGTTTTGATCTTACCAGTGCCTGACAGCTTTTGCACTACTGTATATGAAAATGATATATATCTTGTCGCCAGATACCACGGTTTATCCTCTATGGTCACTGATTGCTGCAGAAGTACATTGGGTGCTCATCATACTGTTTAGCTGATTAGTTTTTAAAAATTACTCATAAAGCATTGATTTAAGGCACAACTTTTTTTTTTATGTAAGTGTAATTTTACTTAAAGTGGACCTGAACTCTTGCACAGGACAGATAGTTTAGCCTGTCTAATTCCCCCTCAACTGTGATTAATCACAAGTGTAATTTGATCTCTTAGTTGTGTCAGCTGGCTGCCTCGGCAGAGCAGCTAATTTGTAACACATGATGACACACAAGTGACACTGAAGCGGAAAAAAAACAACAACGTATGAAATAATGAAATGTATGAGTAGTACTGATAATTAATAGAACATTAGTAGCAAAGAAAAGTCTCATATTTTTATTTTCAGTTATATAGCTTTGTTTTATATAACATTACATCATTCTATCATATTTGCAATTACAAACCACACTCTGTATTTTAAACTATGAAACAGAGTAAAAGCTTATCTGAAACTGTGTCTCTCTGATTCTTTGATGGTATAAGTGCTTCAGAAAATAGAACTGTCTCCCCAAGTTGGGTCGGAGAGCTCACACAACCTTCTCCCCAGAGCACTCTGGGAGATCATGCAATGTTTCTGCTCACTTCACAGAAGAAAAAAAAAACACACCCCATAGTGATTACCGTTGCCAGCAGTAAAGATACCAGCATCACAGATAAATGTAACAATGTAAATAAGTGTGAGGTAAGATTTCACAATAGCAAACATTGGGGTTGATTCATTAATCATTATCATGCTTGTCAGCAAGTTAATTTTAGCACGCGAACGTTACTTGCGCTCCTGGCAATGTAGCGTGCGCTCCTAAGTAACGGAAGATCGTTCTTAAGCTGTGCGCTATACTTGTAGTGCGACCACGATACTTCACTAATGCGTCTACTACTACTATGTTAATTGATGTTGTAAGGGCTGCTCTAGTCAACCACTTCACCCCAAAGGGGTTGTTACCCTAACGGACAAGAGCGAGTTTCACCTTCCAGTGCTCATCCCTTTCATTTGCCAATAACTTAATCACTACTCATCGCAATGACATGATCTATATCTTGTTCTTTTCACCACCAATTAGGCTTTTTGGGGTTGATATTTGTTTTCAGTAATTACTTTAATTTCTATGCATTTTAAAGGGAAAAACAAGGAAAAAAAATGAAAAAATGCACTATTTCTCCAATTTCATGCCCTATAGTTTTAATATAAACACTGCTACTGTACATAAAACCCACACCTTTATCTGCCTATTAGTCCTGGTTATTACCAGATTTTAATTATGTCCCTAGTACAAAGTATGCGGACAATATATTATTAGAAAATAAAGGTGTATTTGTTTTTTGGGGGGTCATTTTTTTTTCACTGATCTCACGTGCACGCGCGCGGGAACGCACGGGAGCGCACGTTTTGCAGCGCTGTGTGACTTATAAAAACATCTTGCAGCTGTTAAGAGGCTCTAGCAGGACTTTTTTTTATACGCCTGCTTGTCATTAAGTGGTTAAGTATCGCGGGTGCTTCAAGTGTAGCGCACGGCACTGAGAATGATCGAGCGTTACTTAGGGGAGCACACTACGCTGCCAGGACCACACGTAGCATGCGCATACTAAAATTAATTTGCACTAACGAACGCAATAATGGTTAGTGAATTATCCCCATTGACTAAATAATTTATAGATTCATATTCTGAAAGAAATAAGCAATGTTATTCATTGTATTATGTAAAGTTCCTTTTGGAAGGTAGATTCACACAGTCAAGGCATGCTGAAAATACTGAAAACCAACTAATGAATGCATAAGAGCAGTAACAACCAATCAGCCATCATCATTCCTCCAGCTGCTATAGTCTGGGGAAAGGTGAAATCTGTTTGTCTTCTATGGGTGATTTCAGTTTTCAAATCGGTTCCCCTTGTTGCCCTCTGCACTGTCATATTAAATAAGCATGTTCTCTGTGTATTTTTCTAAGTGTGTAATGCCTGTGATCGATGCAGCTGGCCTTAGCAGCACGCGTCACACTGATGCCCAGAAGCACAGGGGCTTGATTTAATCCATGCACAAGAAAGGAAAACTAGGACAGCAGAGATTATGAGAGGTTGAACAAATTAGCCTAATTTTTCATATACATGGAATCTTGACCTTGATAATAGAAGGTTACATAAGCATTTACTGCAAACCGACTTGCTGAAGAAAAAAAATATTTACAAGATCATGAAGGAAATGCATTCCAAAATAACAATCATATTCAATCAAGATCACCAAGATTATAATATGAAAAGCATAAAACGGATGTGTCTCTTCTATGTGGTCATATTTCAGTTTGAAGTGTGTATTCTTGTTAAATAAAAACAGTTTACTGCTGTATACTGAGAGGATGGTCAATGAGACGCAGGATTATGCTAATGCCCTCTTGGATCACATTTTAACATCAGTGATGAGGTAGAATCCGTCATCTTTAACATTAGAACAATTGTGTTTTGCAAGGGGGAAAGAAAGATTTACTCTCCTGCATGGCACGTCCTCTTTCCCAAATTGAAAACCACATGATTGGTATTGACCAGAGAGTGGAGTCCCATGCTTACTGGCACAGCCCTCCTGACTGGAAGCAGGCCCCGCCACCTACGTGTTTCGCCTCCCTATTGGATGCTTCGTCAGGGTGTGGCCAGACACGTCAACATACTCTTTTTTTAAGACAATCCAGGCTATGCCTCTTTTACACTACCATCCCAAACACATTGTTTATTGCACGACGTGCATAGATGCTTGCTCCTTCTCATGTTATGCTGAACTATAATGTTCGTTTTGAAGTTTCCCACATAGAAGTCTATTTGCACCAAGTTGCCTTGCTTAATGCCTAAACAGCAGCAGTTAGTAGATGTTACATATTGCAAATACTAAAACGGTCTTCAGGTAATTGCAGGGTAATGCACAGCAGCTTCTGTGTTACCCTTTGGCCCCTCGAGCACTTCCGTTGCATCGCACCGCGGGTACTGTGGTCTGTCTCACAAAGTCTAACGCACACTGCCACGAACCGGCGTCGAGGGAGAGTACCACATCCCGACATGTAAAAGTAGCCTTATAATTACAGAGACAGTACCATGAAATGTAAAAGTTTGGGAAGTTTCCTATACTCAAGTAATTGGGGAATATATTATTAAACATCCCAGAACTGAGACAGCGGTAAATGGCGAATACTTTCACAAGTGCCTGTGAGCCCCAAGTACACCGTTAGCTGATTGACAGCCACTTCTTTACCGCATAGCAATACTGCTGGCCCCAGATATGCTTACTTGAAATATAGTTTGTAAGAGCTGCAGCACTACTATGAAAACATTCTATTTATATGCCTTAGCATCTTTCATCCGACTGCCAGCAGGAACCAGAGATTTATGAATAATTAAAATGGAAAAAAAAATATTGATTTCTCCATTCTCCGTATTACCAATGTGTTGGAGTCATTGTTTTTATCCCACGTATAATACTCATGTTTGCTTTTATTTCTGATCTGTGATCCTGTGATCAAATAGAAATTGTAATTTCATTATCCAGAAAATTTTGATCATCAGGGGTCTCTCCATAGGGGGATTTGCACCTGGGACTCCTTCTCAGAAGACAGATGAAGGGATGGCTTCTTCTATTTGGGATTAAACCCTAGCTTGTGAAACCAATTACAAAAATCTTAACACTCTACCTGCACGTAAACACATTAAGTACACATGCCTAGTGAGCCCAGTTCAAAAATCTGCTAACTGTCTGGGAAACAAAAGTTGTCTTAATAATTTGTTTGTGACTGGAGGCTCCATGATTTAGGCTAGGTTCACAGTGGTCAGTTGCAGAATGCACACGTTATAATGTGTTATCAGAGCCGGCCTTTGGGGGTGGCAAGTGGGGCATTCGTCCCAGGGCCCCGCTCCTGAAGAGGCCCCGCACCCTCTGCAGCGGTGGGGAGAGTGGGCATAGTAGTTAAAACTCACGTGTCTTCCTCCGATCCTCACATCAACCATCTATTTCCTCTCCCAGCATCTGTGTGTTGGTAACAGCGCCCCCTGTGGTGACATGCGGTCACGTCATCATAGGGGGCGCTGTTACCAATACACAGATGCTGGGAGAGGAAATAGATGGTAGCTGTGAGGATCGGAGGAAGATACGTGAGTTTTAACTACTCACCCCACTGCTGCAGGCTGCAACCACCTTCATATCTAACCTGTACTGCGGGGCACCTACCTATCTATACTGCAGGCACATACCTAATCTATACTGCAGGCACCTATCTAATCTATACTGCAGGCACCTTCCTATCTAATCTATACTGCAGGCTTGCACCTATCTAATCTATACTGCAGGCACCTATCTAATCTATCTATACTGCAGGCTGGCACCTACCTATCTAATCTATACTGCAGGCACCTTCCTATCTAATCTATACTGCAGGCTGGCACCTACCTATCTAATCTATACTGCATGCACCTACCCTATCTAATCTATACTGCAGCCACCTTCCTATCTAATCTATACTGCAGGCTGGCACCTATCTATCTAATTTATACTGCAGACACCTCTAATCTGTACTGCAGGGCACCTACCTAACTAATCTATACTGCAGGCACCTATCTAATCTATACTGCAGGGTACCTACCTACCTATCTAATCTGTACTGCAGGGCACCTACCTGTCTAATCTATACTGCAGGGCACCTACCTACCTATCTAATCTATACTGCAGGGCACCTACCTATCTAACCTATACTGCAGGCACCTATCTAATCTATACTGCAGGGCACCTACCTACCTAATCTATACTGCAGGGCACCTACCTATCTAATCTATACTGCGGGGCACCTACCTATCTAACCTATACTGGAGGCACCTACCTATCTAACCTATACAGGGTGTGTGCTTTCACAGCGTGTGTGTGTGTGTGTGTAAGTGTATCCACAGCATATGTCTCTAGGCCCCACATATGACACTCTCCCCAGGCCCCGCGTACTCGAAGGCCACCTCTGGTATTATAATGAGTGTGAACTGTAACAGAGAATGGTTATAGACTTAAATACAAAGCGTGCATGCAGCAAGTTAGAATAACGCGATCAGTTACAACTGAGCACTGTGAACAGGGCCATAGAATTGTATGGACAGCGAGCTGAAATGCAGAATTAATCAGCAACGCAAGTGACCACTGTGAACAGGGCCTCATTTAAAGGGACTCCGAGCTCTGGCTAAAATAAAAATGTTCACTTACCAGGGGCTTTCTGCAGCCCAGTGCTGGTCGGGACGTCCCACGCCGGCCTCCTGGCTCTTCTCCCCACGGCTGTCCATATAGGGCTGATTGGCGGCTCCCCGGGCGACACTGGCCGAGTGTCGGGGCTCCTTCTTCCGCAAACCTCATCAATGACGCCGCACGCCTGGCGGCCTCGCGTCATCACGGCGGCCGGCGTGACAGCACGGCGCATGCGCGATTAAATCGCGCATGCGCCGTGCTGTCACGCCGGCCGCCGTGATGACGCGAGGCCGCCAGGCGTGCGGCGTCATTGATGAGGTTTGCGGAAGAAGGAGCCCCGACACTCGGCCAGTGTCGCCCGGGGAGCCGCCGGACAGCCCTATATGGACAGCCGTGGGGAGAAGAGCCAGGAGGCCGGCGTGGGACGTCCCGACCAGCACTGGGCTGCAGAAAGCCCCTGGTAAGTGAACATTTTTATTTTAGCCAGAGCTCGGAGTCCCTTTAATTAAAAAGTTAGAACGTTCACAATGTTTTAAAACAATATTGTCATGTGTTTGTGATAAGTGTTGGTGAGCATGCCTATTGCAGTCATTGCCTTATGCTCCTGGTCCACTGTGTGAAGTGGTTTAACAATAGAGGATGCAGAGGTTGTGACCGCACTGGGGCCCCTTGGACCAGGGGGCTCTCCCTTAACTGCAGTATGAGTTCTTCAATGGTGCTATGCTGGTAAAGATCACTTCTATGTACAGTATGCTGTAGTATGCTTTGAATAGTGGCAACTATTAACTGCCTCCAATGGCGGCGCCAGGGGAGTGCTTTGGGTGGTGAAGCACCCCCTAAAATTCTCCAAGCACCCCCCAGCGTGAACGGACTTTCGGCGTCTGATAGACGCCGTGTCAGTTCACTGACAGCAGCAGCCCGCAGCTCTGACAGCGGCAGAGCAGGGCTACGGTAAAATGCGTCCGAAGCCCTGCTCTGGAGACTTTGAGTCTGCAGTGCACGGCTTCGGGCGCCATTTTCCCGTAGCCCTGCTCAGCGCCGGAGTTTCAGACAGTTGCCGGCTGCACTCTGCAGAGGATCGTGGGAGCTGCGCGACAGACGGAGGCCGGGAGGAGGTCTGCAGTGCTGCAGGTGAGTAAATGTGTTTTTTTTTATTTATATTAGCAGCAGTAAAATCTTCCACATGATTGCACGTATTTTCTGGTCAAATCTTCCACATTATTGCACGTATTTTCTGGGCAAATCTGCCGACATGACTGCACGTATTTTCTGGGCAAATCTGCCCACATGATTGCATGTATTTTCTGGGCAAATCTGCCGACATGATTCCACGTATTTTCTGGTCAAATCTGCCGACATAATTCCACGTATTTTCTGGTCAAATCTGCTACATGATTGCACGTATTTTCTGGTCAAATCTGCTACATGATTGCACGTATTTTCTGGTCAAATCTGCTACATGATTGCACATATTTTCTGGGCAAATCTGTCAACATGATTGCACGTATTTTCTGGGCAAATCTGCCCACATGATTGCATGTATTTTCTGGGCAAATCTGCCAACATGATTCCAAGTATTTTCTGGTCAAATCTGCCGACATAATTCCACGTATTTTCTGGTCAAATCTGCTACATGATTGCACGTATTTTCTGGTCAAATCTGCTACATGATTGCACGTATTTTCTAGTCAAATCTGCCGACATGATTGAACGTGTTTTCTGGTCAAATCTGTCACATGATTGAATGTGTTTTTTGATGAAGGTGAGAATAATATTGAGGCTGCCATATTTATCTCCTTTTAAGCAATACCAGTTGCCTGGCTACCGTGCTGGTCCTCTGCCTCTAAATCTTTCAACCATAGACCCTGAACAAGCATGCAGCAGGTCAGGGGTTTCTGACAATATTGGCAGAACTGACAAGATTAGCTGCATGCTTGTTTCTGGTGTAATTCAGTTCACTACTGCAGCCAAATAGATCAGCAAGGCTGCCAGGCAACTAGTATTGTTTAAAAGGAAATAAATATGGCAGCCCCATATCACTCTCACCCCGGGTTCACTTTAAATTACAGTTAGCTCCGCCCTCCTCTGGCCACACCCATTGTTGCACCGCAAGTTAAAGCCACGCCCATTTTTTGCTGCGGCGCTGCGGGTCATCAGCTACCCCAGAAATTGGTCCAGCACCTGCATAGCACCCCCCCAAAAAAATCCTGGAGCCGCCACTGACTGCCTCCCTCCTCTGCTTACACCTCTCATACTGTGGATGTCCTTGGCAAATTTTGTAAATGCTTGGGGGGGGGGGGCAATGGAAAACTTGCACTGGGGCCCAAAGCTCCTTTGCAACGCCACTGTCCGTGTGTCTAACTCTGGTAGGCTGGCTCACTAAGCTTAAAGTGGTATGAAACTCAGCAATTCTTCTTTGCTCTAAAATATTATTTACAGCATAAAATCTACTACCACAAAAGAAAATTGTAGCAGAACAGCATTCAAACAGTTAAACACAGCTCTTTCTTCTTCAATGGAAAGCTTGCTGCAACATCCAAAGAGGTGATCATATCTTTTGTTTGCATTACAGCAGCTATGCAATAAAATGCAATGGCAGCCTTCAGAGCAGATAAACTGTACTTTTGGAACTTGTAATATGTAAACTGACAATATTACTTGTGCATAAATGCAAATATGGTAACTGTATTGGTAATAAAAAGAAGGAAAACACATTTTTATTGAATGTTATGTCAGAGTTGTATCCCACTTTAAAACACACCTGAACTGAGAGGGATATGGAGGTTGACATTTTTATTTCCTTTTAAACTATGCAAATTGCCTGGCTGTACTGCTGATCCTCTGTCTCCAATAGTTTTAGCCAAAGACCCTGAACAAGCATGCAGATCAGATGTCTCCGACTGAAGTCTGACTGGATTAGCTGCATGATTGTTTCGGGTGTATGATTCAGACAACGAAATAGATTAGCAGGACTACCAAGTAACTGATATTTTTTTAAATGAAATAAATATGGCAGCCTCCATATCCCTCTCAGTTCAGGTGTGCTTTTAAGTGTACAAAAGACCTTACATACCTGGGGCTCCCTCCATCCCCATCCGCACGGATCACTCCCACGCCGCTGTCCTCAGTCTTCTCCGTCTTCTGCACCGGTTCCTGTAAGTTCGGCCAGACGCGGCCAGTCTGAGCAAGCGCTGTGGGCAGTACTGTGTCTGCGCAGACTAGCCGCGACTGGCCAAACTTACGGGGCCCGTTAACGAAGGTGGAGAAGACTGAGGGCGGCGGCGTGGGAGCGATCCGTGCGGATGGGGCTGGAGGAAGCCCCAGGTATGTATAAAACTTTTAAGGTTCGTCGCCTCTGGTTTACGTTAAGCTGGACCAAATACTGTAGTTGTCAAATTATGGTCCCATATGCCAAAGCAACTGATCGCTCTTCCAGTGGAACCGCATAGTGATTGATTGCTATCGTACATGGCAAACTCAATTTCATTATATTTGAGCAGAAATCTTTGAGCATTGATCAAAGTGGTTTTTACTGGTCAATGCAATGCAACACTATGTGCCACTGTTCCTGTCTCGGGGAGCCTCTAGGCATAGGCAGTACAGGCCATTGCCTGGAGTGCCATTGGTCCTGGGGGCGCCATGTTGCTGGATTAAGCCACGCCCCCTGGATGAAGCCACACCCCTGACTAAGCCCCACCCCCACGGGTGTTCTATTACTTGCTTCTAATGCATCTGCTTAGCGTAAGTTGCAGCCAGCTGCCACAGTGTCCCTCTGTGCCTTGTGCATCCTTTCCCCAACCCCTCTTTGTACCCCCTTCTGTCCCTTTTGTGCCTCCTTCAGTCCCTTGTGGGCATGTCTGACCCCGTGTTTATCCATCTGTCTCCCTTTATTCCTTCTGTCTCCACGTGCCTCCTTCAGTCCCCCTGTGCCTCCTTATGTCCCCTTGTACCTTTCTTTGTTCCCCTGTGCTACCTCTGCCCTCCCCCCCATTCCTCCTTCAGTCTCACTCTGCCTTCTTCTGTCCACATGTGCCTCCTTCTGTCTCCCTTTGTGCCTCATTCTCTCTCTATGTGCTTCTTCGGTCCCCATGTGCCACCTCTGTCCACTGCACCTTCCTCTGTCCCCGTGCCTCCTTCTGTGCCCCTTTGTGCTTTCTGTCTACCTGTGGCTCTGTCTGTCCCCCTCTCCCTCCTTCTGTCTCCCTGTGCCTCCTTACATCCCCCTCTGCCTTTTTCTGTCACCCTTTTGTGGCTCCTTCTGTCCCCCTTTGTGCATCCTTCTGTTCCCCTTTGTGCCTCCTACTGTCTCCCTGTGCCTCCTTCTGGTCCCTTTGTGCTTTTTTCTGTCCCCATCGTGCCTCCTTCTGCCTCCTTTGTGCCTCCTCCTGTCCCCTGTGTGCCTCCTTTAGTCCCCCTGTGTCTCCTTCTTTCCTCCTGTGCCTCCCTTTGTCCCCCTTTGTTCCTCAATCTGTCTCCCATTGTGCCTCCTTCTGCCCCCCGTTGTGCCTTCTTCTGCCCCCTTTGTGCCTCCTTCTGTACCCCTGTGTGCCTCCTTCAGTCCTCCTGTGCCTCCCACTGCCCTTTTTTGTGCCTCCTTTTGGCCCTCACTGCCTCCTTCTGTCCTCCTTTGTGTATCATTCTGCCCCCCATTGTGCCTCCTTTTGTTGCCCATTCTGCCTCCTTGTGTCCCCCTGTGTGCCTCCTTCTGTTTCCTTGTGCCTCCTTCTGTCCTCCTTTGTGACTTCTTCTGACCCTCATGCTTCCTTCTGTCCCCCTGTGCCTCTATATGTTGCCCTGTGTGCCTTATTCAGTCCCCCTGTGCCTCCTTCTGTCCCACTTTGTGGCTCATGAAAGCCTTGCCTATGTGTATTTTCTGGTGAAATGCTCCTGAATTGTGTATTTTCTCGTGAAACGCTGCCCGCATTGTGTATTTTCTGGTGAAACACTGCTGCATTGTGTATTTTCTGGTGAAACATTGCCTGCATTGTGTTTCTTCTGGTGAAACACTGCCAGCATTGTGTATTTTCTGGTGAAACGCTGACACAATAAGTGTAATTTCTGGTGAAACGCTGCCGCAGTACGATTATTTTTTGGTGAAAAGCTGCCGCGGTATGATTATCTTCATTGTGGGGGGCGCCACAGGATTTCTCGCCTGGAGTGACAAAATGGCTAGAGGCGCCCTCATAATTTTCCAACATGTCCAATTAAACTCTATGTGTGCCCTAACATACAGCATTTTTTTAAAAAGTTGTTTTTATCGATAGTTGTCCTTTAAAGGACTCCCGAGGTGAACAGGCTAATCTATCTTTACATACCTAGGGGTTCTTCCAGCCCCTAGAAGTCATTTCAGTCTCTCGCTGCAGCTCCAGTCCGCCTCAGTGTCCCGCTGGGCGCCCGTAAAGATCGCCAACCTGTCGGCAGGTCGGCTCCTCTCCGCATGCACGTGTCCACGTCATGCGGAGAGGAGCCGTGCAGACAAATTTCCAATTTTTCGTTTTCAGAAGGCATCTTTTATTGAAATCAATGAAAATCGATTTTTACGTTTCATAGGAAAAACGTTTTTTAAACTGGGTAAAATGACTTTGCTGTGGTTCCCTGTATTGCATTCCGAGTTCTGCATACATACTGTATACATTTCATGAAAATAGACAGCATGGGGTCCCCCCTCCTGAGCCTCTTTAACCTCTTGTCACCCATGCAGGCTGGGATAGCCAGGATGTGGTGGCTTGGCGGCGTGGGGCTCTGCAGCCTGAACTATACCAGCCCGCAAGGTCCATGATATGGGGGGCTCTGGGCCCCAGAGCCCTTGTCCGATCCATGGCAAGGGGCTCTTCCCCACCTCCAGTGCCGAGGAAGATGTGGGGGCCCTCAACACCCTGGAGGGGGGTTCATGGTGACATCTGGAGGTCTCCTTTAAGAAGGAGATGCCCACCCCCTCCCTAGGTGAAATGAGTATAGCTCAGACTTTACCCAGTTTAAAAACCATCTTTCCTATGAAACTTTTTTCCTCAAAAACTACACGGCCTTTTTCTCAAAATGTTTTACCATGTTCCCATCAATCTCCCTAACATACGTGGCAAGCTTGGTGACGATAGCATTTACGGAGACTTTGCTATTACCTGTGGAAGTCTGCGTTATTGACTTCAATAGAAAAACGGATCACGCTACTCAAAACAGAGCGATTTCCAATTTTCGAGTTTGTGCTCAGAAGTACCAAATTCTGGAGCGAAAATAGGAACTGTTTCAATTCTGAGAGCTCAACCCTAACTACTAATGTACAGATGCAGGAATAGACTATAACATTTCCCAAATGAATGAATCTCCCGTTGTTTGTTGCATTATACAGTATTTTCTTGTGAACTTTACACCTCCTGCTGGTTTAAAACAACATGACTTGTTTGATGAAGTATGGCAAGGCAATATCTATATACGTATGTAAATCCTTCTTGTGGATAAAGAAAAGTATAATTTCCAACTCACCTACGTGAAGACGTTAGAGAGAGACTCACTTATTTAAGTAGGACACTCTCTGTAGAGACACTTCTTTAAATAAGCCAACACAACAGTAACAGGTTTTCCCAGTGGGCATTATTTAGTGTTTAATCAACAGTTTGGCACAATAAATTGCCTTCAGTGATGGTTACAGAACTATCGTACCCAAACGCACTTCACTGCAATGAACTGAACACCTCCTGCCATTCACAGGGAATGCTGCTAGTTGGCTCGCCTTCACTTTTAAAAGAAAGTAGAATAGAAATCTTTGGGATCATGGTTGGCTAACTAATCATCGCTCCACAACTGACAACCGTTCAGCTATGAGGATAATGGCTTCTCTTTACCTGTCGCTTTGTTGTAAAATAGAGGCTTATTAGGTTTTCCATGTCTAAACTTGAACAGAAAAGTAAGAAAGAGCAAAGTATTCCACACACGGGTGGATTTTAGTTTCATGTGAATGTAAAGAAATCGATTATTTAATGTGACTGGAATTTCTGAGCTAGATTGCTTGATGACTTCATAACATTGAAAAATTATGGCAATAAGCTGACTATTGTTAAAGTGTACCTGAGCTGGAGTCTCTAAGAGGGAAGCCTCTGGAATGAGGCTTCCCATGTTGCCTCTGGTACACCTGTTGCCACTCGCAGACCCTCCAATGATAACCGACAAGGGCTTTTTGGTAATCTGATCTGCAGCCATACTGCGTCTGAGCAGTAGGCCAGAGCCGCACGTGCACGGCCCCGCTTGTGCAAGAAGAAGAGCATGGCCCCAATCAACTGGAGAGTCTGCGAGTGGCAACGGGGACCAGAGGACGTAGTGGGAAGCCTCATTAGGATCCAGAAGCTTCCTTTGCCTTAGGGATGATTTTTTTCGGGGGGCAAGTGAAGTGTGGTCCGGTGTTAGTCGAGGAGCAGAAATGCAGATATTAAACTAACAAACCTTGATTCTGGTGATACCTTTAACCACTTAAGGACTGCAGTCATAAAACCCCTTAAGGACCAGAGCCTTTTTTTCCATTCGGACCACTGCAGCTTTCACGGTTTATTGCTCAGTCATACAACCTACCACCTAAATGAATTTTACCTCCTTTTCTTGTCACTAATACAGCTTTCTTTTGGTGCTATTTGATTGCTGCTGCGAGTTTTACTTTTTATTATATTCATCAAAAAAGACATGAATTTTGTCAAAAAAATGACTTTTTTAACTTTCTGTGCTGACATTTTTCAAATAAAGTAAAATTTCCTATACATTTGAGCGCGAAAGTTATTCTGCTACATGTCTTTGATAAAAAAAAAAACATTCAGTGTATATTTATTGGATTGGGTAAAAGTTATAGCGTTTACAAACTATGGTGCCAAAAGTGAATTTTCCCATTTTCAAGCATCTCTGACTTTTCTGCGCACCTGTCAGGTTTCATGAGGGGCTAAAATTCCAGGATAGTACAAATCCCCCCCAAATGACCCCATTTTGGAAAGAAGACATCCCAAAGTATTCAGTGAGAGGCATGGTGAGTTCATAGAAGATTTTATTTTTTGTCACAAGTTAGCGGAAAATGACACTTTGTAACAAAAAAAAAAAAAAAAGAAAAAGTTTCCATTTCTTCTAACTTGCGACAAAAAAAAATGAAATCTGCCACGGACTCACTATGCTACTCTCTGAATACCTTGAAGTGTCTACTTTCCAAAATGGGGTCATTTGTGGGGTGTGTTCACTGTCCTGGCATTTTGGGGGGTGCCTAATTGTAAGCACCCCTGTAAAGCCTAAAGATGCTCATTGGACTTTGGGCCCCTTAGCGCAGTTAGGCTGCAAAAAAGTGCCACACATGTGGTATTGCCGTACTCAGGAGAAGTAGTATAATGTGTTTTGGGGTGTATTTTTACACATACCCATGCTGGGTGGGAGAAATATCTCCGTAAATGACAATTGTTTTATTTTTTTTACACACAATTGTCAATTTATAGAGATATTTCTCCCACTCAGCATGGGTATGTGGAAAAATACACCCCAAAACACATTATACTACTTCTCCTGAGTACGGCGATACCACATGTGTGGCACTTTTTTGCACCCTAACTGCGCTAAGGGGCCCAAAGTCCAATGAGTACCTTTAGGATTTCACAGGTCATTTTGAGAAATTTCGTTTCAAGACTGCTCCTCACGGTTTAGGGCCCCTAAAATGCCAGGACAGTATAGGAATCCCACAAATTACCCCATTTTAGAAAGAAGACACCACAAGGTATTCCATTAGGAGGATGGTGAGTTCATAGAAGATTTTTTTTTTTTTGTCACAAGTTAGCGGAAATTGATTTGAATTGTTTTTTTTCACAAAGTGTCATTTTCTGCTAACTTGTGACAAAAATAAAATCTTCTATGAACTCACCATACTCCTAACGGAATACCTTGGGGTGTCTTCTTTCTAAAATGGGGTCATTTGTGGGGTTCCTATACTGCCCTGGCATTTTAGGGGCCCTAAACCGTGAGGAGTAGTCTTGAAACCAAATGTCGCAAAATGACCTGTGAAATCCTAAAGGTACTCATTGGACTTTGGGCCCCTTAGCGCACTTAGGGTGCAAAAAAGTGCCACACATGTGGTACCGCCGTACTCAGGAGAAGTAGTATAATGTGTTTTGGGGTGTATTTTTACACATACAGATGCTAGGTGGGAGAAATATCTCTGTAAATGACAATTATTTGATTTTTTTTACACACAATTGTCCATTTACAGAGAGATTTCTCCCACCCAGCATGGGTATGTATAAAAATACACCTCAAAACACATTATACTACTTCTTCTGAGTACGGCGATACCACATGTGTGACACTTTTTTGCAACCTAGGTGCGCTAAGGGGCCTAACGTCCTATTCACAGGTCATTTTGAGGCATTTGGATTCTAGACTACTCCTCACGGTTTAGGGCCCCTAAAATGCCAGGGCAGTATAGGAACCCCACAAGTGACCCCATTTTAGAAAGAAGACACCCCAAGGTATTCCGTTAGGGGTATGGTGAGTTCATAGAAGATTTTTTTTTTGTCACAAGTTAGCGGAAAATGACACTTTGTGAAAAAAAAAACAATACATATCAATTTCCGCTAACTTGTGACAAAAAATAAAATCTTCTATGAACTCACCATACTCCTAACGGAATACCTTGGGGTGTCTTCTTTCTAGAATGGGGTCATTTGTGGGGTTCCAATACTGCCCTGGCATTTTAGGGGCCCTAAACCGTGAGGAGTAGTCTTGAACCCAAATGTCTCAAAATGACCTGTGAAATCCTAAAGGTACTCATTGGACTTTGGGCCCCTTAGCACAGTTAGGCTTCAAAAAAGTGTCACACATGTGGTATCGCCGTACTCAGAAGAAGTAGTATAATGTGTTTTGTGGTGTATTTTTACATATAACCATGCTGGGTGGGAGAAATATCTCTGTAAATGACACATTTTTTATTTTTTTTACACACAATTGTCCATTTACAGAGAGATTTCTCCCACCCAGCATGGGTATGTGTAAAAATACACCACAAAACACATTATACTACTTCTCCTGAGTATGGCGATACTACATGTGTGACACTTTTTTGCAGCCTAGGTGCGCTAAGGGGCCCAACGTCCTATTCACAGGTCATTTTGAGGCATTTGTTTTCTAGACTACTCCCTACGGTTTAGGGCCCCTAAAATGCCAGGGCAGTATAGGAACCCCACAAGTGACCCCATTTTAGAAAGATGACACCCCAAGGTATTCCGTTAGGGGTATGGTGAGTTCATAGAAGATTTTATTTTTTGTCACAAGTTAGTGAAAAATGACACTTTGTGAAAAAAACAATAAAAATCCAATTTCCGCTAACTTTTGACAAAAAATAAAATCTTCTATGAACTCATCATACACCTAACAGAATACCTTGGGGTGTCTTCTTTCTAAAATGGGGTCACTTGTGGGGTTCCTATACTGCCCTGGCATTTTACGGGCCCAAAACTGTGAGTAGTCTGGAAACCAAATTTCTCAAAATGACTGTTCAGGGGTATAAGCATCTGCAAATTTTGATGACAGGTGGTCTATGAGGGGGCAAATTTTGTGGAAACAGTCATAAGCAGGGTGGCCTCTTAGATGACAGGATGAATTGGGCCTGATCTGATGGATAGGAGTGCTAGGGGGGTGACAGGAGGTGATTGATGGGTGTCTCAGGGGGCGGTTAGAGGGGAAAATAGATGCAATCAATGCACTGGGGAGGTGATCGGAAGGGGGTCTGAGGGGGATCTGAGGGTTTGGCCGAGTGATCAGGAGCCCACACGGGGCAAATTAGGGCCTGATCTGATGGGTAGGTGTGCTAGGGGGTGACAGGAGGTGATTTATGGGTGTCTCAAGGTGTGATTAGAGGGGGGAAATAGATGCAAGCAATGCACTAGCGAGGTGATCAGGGCTGGGGTCTGAGGGCGTTCTGAGGTGTGGGCGGGTGATTGGGTGCCCGCAAGGGGCAGATTAGGGTCTAATCTGATGGGTAACAGTGACAGGTGGTGATAGGGGGTGATTGATGGGTAATTAGTGGGTGTTTAGAGGAGAGAAGAGATGTAAACACTGCACTTGGGAGGTGATCTGATGTCGGATCTGCGGGCGATCTATTGGTGTGGGTGGGTGATCAGATTGCCCGCAAGGGGCAGGTTAGGGGCTGATTGATGGGTGGCAGTGACAGGGGGTGATTGATGGGTGGCAGTGACAGGGGGTGATTGATGGGTGATTGACAGGTGATCAGTGGGTTATTACAGGGAATAACAGATGTAAATATTGCACTGGCGAATTGATAAGGGGGGGGTCTGAGGGCAATCTGAGCGTGTGGGCGGGTGATTGGGTGCCTGCAAGGGGCAGATTAGGGTCTAATCTGATGGGTAACAGTGACAGGTGGTGATTGATGGGTAATTAGTGGGTGTTTAGAGGAGAGAATAGATGTAAACACTGCGCTTGGGAGGTGATCTGATGTCGGATCTGCGGGCGATCTATTGGTGTGGGTGGGTGATCAGATTGCCCGCAAGGGGCAGGTTAGGGGCTGATTGATGGGTGGCAGTGACAGGGGGTGATTGATGGGTGGCAGTGACAGGGGGTGATTGACAGGTGATCAGTGGGTTATTACAGGGAAGAACGGATGTAAATAATGCACTGGCGAATCGATAAGGGGGGGTTTGAGGGCAATCTGAGCGTGTGGGCGGGCGATTGGGTGCCCGCAAGGGTCTAATCTGATAGGTAACAGTGACAGGTGGTGATAGGGGGTGATTGATAGGTGATTGATGGGTAATTAGTGGGTGTTTAGAGGAGAGAATAGATGTAAACGATGGATTTGGGAGGTGATCTGATGTCGGATCTGCGGGCGATCTATTGGTGTGGGTGGGTGATCAGATTGCCCGCAAGGGGCAGGTTAGGGGCTGATTGATGGGTGGCAGTGACAGGGGGTGATTGATGGGTGGCAGTGACAGGGGGTGATTGACAGGTGATCAGTGGGTTATTACAGGGAAGAACGGATGTAAATAATGCACTGGCGAATCGATAAGGGGGGGGTTGAGGGCAATCTGAGCGTGTGGGCGGGCGATTGGGTGCCCGCAAGGGTCTAATCTGATGGGTAACAGTGACAGGTGGTGATAGGGGGTGATTGATGGGTGATTGATAAGTAATTAGTGGGTGTTTAGAGGAGAGAATAGATGTAAACGATGGATTTGGGAGGTGATCTGATGTCGGATCTGCGGGCGATTTATTGGTGTGGGTGGGTGATCAGATTGCCCGCAAGGGGCAGGTTAGGGGCTGATTGATGGGTGGCAGTGACAGGGGGTGATTGATGGGTGGCAGTGACAGGGGGTGATTGACAGGTGATCAGTGGGTTATAACAGGGAAGAACGGATGTAAATAATGCACTGGCGAATCGATAAGGGGGGGGTTGAGGGCAATCTGAGCGTGTGGGCGGGCGATTGGGTGCCCGCAAGGGTCTAATCTGATGGGTAACAGTGACAGGTGATGATAGGTGGTGATTGATGGGTGATTGATGGGTAATTAGTGGGTGTTTAGAGGAGAGAATAGATGTAAACGATGGATTTGGGAGGTGATCTGATGTCGGATCTGCGGGCGATCTATTGGTGTGGGTGGGTGATCAGATTGCCCGCAAGGGGCAGGTTAGGGGCTGATTGATGGGTGGCAGTGACAGGGGGTGATTGACGGGTGATTGATGGGTGATTGACGGGTGATTGACAGGTGATCAGGGGGGATAGATGCATACAGTACACAGGGGGGGGAGGGTCTGGGGGGGTCTGGGGAGAATCTGAGGGGTGGGGGGGTGATCAGGAGGGAGCAGGGGGCAGTTTAGGGACTAAAAAAAAAAATAGCGTTGACAGATAGTGACAGGGAGTGATTGATGGGTGATTAGGGGGGTGATTGTGTGCAAATGGTGGTCTGGGGGGTGGGCAGGGGGGGGTCTGAGGGGGTACTGTGGGCGATCAGGGGGCAGGGGGGGGCAGATCAGTGTGTTTGGGTGCAGACTAGGGTGGCTGCAGCCTGCCCTGGTGGTCCCTCGGACACTGGGACCACCAGGGCAGGAGGCAGCCTGTATAATACACTTTGTAAACATTACAAAGCGTATTATACGCTTCCTATCCGGGGATCGTCGGGTTAACAACCCGCCGGCGCTTCCGATTGGCCGGCGGGTTGACGTCGCGGGTGGGCGGAGCCTATTGCCGGTGGATGCGCGCGCATCTCAGCGCGCGATCCCCGGCCAGAGAGTGCCCCAGGACCTGACGCCAATCTGCGTTACGTGGTCCTTGGGCTGCCACTTTGCCGCCGCCAATATGAAGTAGGCGGTCGGCAAGTGGTTAAAGGACACCCGAGATGACATGTGACATGGTGACATAGAAGTGTATGTACAGTGCCTAGCACACAAATAACTATGCTGTGTTCCTTTTTTTCTTTCTCTGCATGAAAGAGTTAAACATCAGGTATGTAAGTGGCAGTTCCTGTCTGAGTCAGGACTGGGTCAGACTACAGTGTGACCCTCACTGATAAGAAATTACAATTATAAAACACTTTCCTAGCAGAAAATGGCTTCTGAGAGCAGGACAGGGATAGAAAGGATCAATAGTTCATAGATTTTAGCTCTGGCATACTTGAATGAATGAATGAATGAATGAATGAATGAATGAATGTGTCATTGAGCAAAAATGATAAAACAATAAAAACTTAAAAAGTAGATTTAAATATAAAATAACACTGAAATATCTTAAAAAGTCATATTTAGGAGGAAGATAGATACAATTGTTTATTTCATTAGTTTATTTTCACCTCGGGTGTCCTTTAATGACTAACTGTACATTGTTTATTGCAAGATTTTGAAACGTTAAGTTTCTTCTTCAGGTATTATACTGCACTGTTTATTGTACGGTTCTGATACAGTTCAGGCCTAATTGTTCATTTTTATAAAACCATTCCATATATGCAAAATCAAACTATAAACATTTAAATGCAATCGAATAATTTTTATCATTGTCAATTTACATTGGATGGGAGGGCCTGGAAATGTTGATTGGATTGAACTGAATGGATTATTTTTAAGTTCTGGAAGGATCACTTTAGAAATCTATTGCAGGTGTTTTAAAATCAGGATCAAACTCTATTCATGCATAACTGGCATAAGCTGCTCTCCTGTGGTATCCACAAAGAAAGACTACGGAAAAGAAAACGGCTAAATATTGATTGTAAAGGGTGAGAGGAAAACAGGGAAGTTGTTCTGCACCACAAACTGTGTTCTGTCAACATGGCTGTAAAGAAGTGAAATTAGAACTTATTGATGATGTTGGAAAATCCTCATTGGCTGAAAACTAAAATGCTTAAAGGACAACTGTAGTGAGCAGTATATGGAGGGTGACATATTTATTTCCTTTTAAGCAATACCAGTTGCCTGGCTATCCTGCAGATCATCTGCCTCGAATACTTTTAGCTATAGCCCCTGAACAAGCATGTAGCAGATCAGGGGGTTGATTCACAAAGCTGCGCTGCTTTAACAGTGCAGCTTAATGACTACAGCGCTTGTTATTAATTCTCAGTGACGCTATGCAGTCATAGCGTGCAATGCAAAACAACGCTCTTCATTGCTACTTTAATGAGCGGCTCGTTAAACTTAATGAGTGCTCCACTGAACCTGCCCGGAGGCCAGCGGGTCCAGTAGCTTCAAACTTTGATTGGCCCAGTAGGCTGCCTGTCAAGTGACCTTTCCTGACTTGTGAGCAGCAACAATGCAGGTCCTCACTGAGATCATTTGTCTTAGCCATGACTGTCCACAAACCAACTGCAGAGAGCTGATGTTTTTTTACCTGTTGAGTTGATTAAACAGCTGTCCCCAATTAATCAGGTTAATTCGGATGCTTTAGAACAGCTTGGACTATTTGGAAGAGTATAGAACTTTGGATTTCCCCACAGACTGTGACAGTTTGTGAAGGATGTGACTAATTTTGGACTGGAAAGTTTTTGCTTAAATGTAAATGAAAGCTGATAAATGTTTTTTCTCCACAATACTGCCTATTGTACATCGTCTTACTATCTTTTGGGAGACACCTATGTTATTTGACTTTCTGACTTAATCTGACTTTCCTGAACTGAAGGTCAGGAGGCAAGATGTACTGGTGCGTTTGTTAGTTTTGGTTGGGGGTATTATTTAGCAGCCAGATCATGTTTTATTAATCTCCACATTACACCTCCTGTCTCAACAGAAAGTGAATAGAATTTTTTGCATATAAATTGTGTACCAGAAACTGAAAGCGCAAGGATTCAAGGAGAAAGGCAAGTGTGGTACAGATGTTTCCATTAATTATTTATATTATTCTTGGTGCTGATTGATTTAAAATAGTGCTATTTGAATGGGTAAAGGTCAATTTCAAAGCTGAACTAAATATAAAAAAAACATCCCAGCACACAGGAAAGTCACCTTGTATGACAATGATTAAAGTGGAATAAACTCTAACATACCATTCAATCAAAATGTGTATTTCTACTTTTTAGTACCCATACAGTTACCATATTTGCTTTTGTGCTCAAGTTATATTGCCTGTTTACAAATTACAAATTCCCAAAGTACAGTTTACCTGCTCTGAAAGCTGCCATTGCATTTTATTCTTAGATTTTAATATATAAGTACAGCAGCAATCTAGTGAAAATGTCTCATATATCTCTGCTTGTCAGCTCCTAGCAGTTCCTTCTGCATGTGGGTGGCTGTAACTAATTGTAGCAAAAGAGGAATGTAAACAAAAGATAATGTTATCACCTCTTTGGTTGCGGATCACAAGCTGAAGGAGCTTTCCACTGCAGTGCAAAGTGCTGTATTTAACTGTTTGAATGCTGCTCTGCTACGATTTTTTTTTATGGTAACAGGTTTAAGGCTGTAAATAATCTTTTAGAGCAAAGAAGAAATGCTGAGTTTCAGTCCACTTTAACCACTTAACGACCGCCTAACGCCGATAGGCGTCGGCGGGTCGTTAGTGGTATAGCATGGAAACGACCGCTCGATCGAGCGGCCTTTCCATGCCAGTTCACAGAGGCTGTCTCCGTAAACAGCCGGAGAGCCGCTGATCGCGGCTCGCCAGCGAAATGTAAACACGCGGGGAAGAAATCCCCGCTGTTTATATCATACGGCGCTGCTGCGCAGCAGCGCCGTGACGTAGATCGGCGATCCCCGGCCTCTGATTGGCCGGGGATCGCCGGCATATGATAGGCTGAAGCCTATCCTTCAATGCGCAGGACGGATATCCAACCTGCGCAGCCCATGGAGGGAGAGGGAGGGACAGGAAGGCAGGGAGCGCCGAAAACGCTGCGGAGGGGGGCTTTGAAGAGCCCCCCCCGCAGATCACAAACAGCCGGCGGCGATCAGACCCCCCAGGCAGGACATCCCCCTAGTGGGGAAAAAGGGGGGGGGGGAGTCTGATCGCCAAGGCTCAATCCTGATCGGTGCTGCGGGCTGGAGAGCCCACGCAGCACTGATCACTGCAGAAAGCCCTGGTCCTTAAGTGGTTAAGGTGTACTAAAAGCAAAATTACATTTTGAATTAAGCCCATGGTGGGTTAAATTACTGCTGAAAATTTTCCTGCAGCTTGTTGTCTTGAGGGTCCTCCTGTTCCCATTAATAAACTTAACAAACTACAGGTGAAATGAAAAAAAAAATAGAATATCGTGCAAAAGTCCATTTACTTCAGTAATTCATCTTAAAAGGTCAAATTATTGAGTCTATTTCTTATATTGGTTTCACCTTTTAAGTTGAACTACTGAAATAAATGGACTTTTGCAAGTTATTCTAATTTTTCAAGTTTAACCTGTATATGCTTTATGCAGTTGTATTGAAGGTCCAACCAATGTGGGTAAATAAGAAAACAGCAAAAAAAAAAAAAAAAAGAAAAAAAATGTATAACAGACCTCATTTTATGGTATCAAAGTTTAAAAGTGATCACCAGATCTGTCCCTTCCCCCACAAACACTCATGCCATTTAGAATATAGGCCTGACTAATCCAGCTGGATTGTCTGTGCCTAATGGTTCAAATAATTGCCTCCATACGGATAGTTAACAAGATAATACATAATAGGTATGTCAATAACACGCACAATAGACATAAATGAATGCATTTAAATTCATGACTCCAAAATTAAATCAATTATAGATAAAATTCCACACATCATGTAGACAAGATGAAAGTTAATACACCTCTGGTACATGTTAATCATAGAGCACATTCACTTTATCCAGCTGTTTCTTAAAGGTACATAAACTTGTCTGATTTGACCGATCCGCCAAGCGGAACCGGAAAAACCAGCATTATCAGCTGAACAACCGTTTCTACACACACCGGATTTGACGTCCAAACGACTGGTCGTTTGGAAAAATCAACGTGTGTTCGCACTTTTAGCCTCATATTAAAGTACAAGGCATGACATTTGGCAGGGCTCGGGACCTGATTCCATGGTGACATTGCAGGGCTGAAGCTGTACAGTTGCTTCACTAGCCCGCAGCCTAGCCTGTTCCTATGCCGGGGGTAGGAAGAAGTGACGTCATGCGGCGGACAGGGTAAGTGGGGAGAACAAAGCTCTCAGCCATAGCTGGCCACCCAGGGTCAGGGACGTCTGTACATATGCTGGATTCTTGGCAGAAACGGTAGTTATGGGCCACCCCGAGTTTCATCTAGTGTGTATGGAACTTAAAGTACAACTGATGTGAACAAAAAGAAAAGTTAGATACAATTTTCTGCTAGTCCTCTCTTCCTCCCCTCGTTCCTGCGCCATCCCCTAGTGAAGTTCAGTGACCGGATACCTCTTTGTCCTTCCTCAGGCGGCCCTCAGAATTACCTACACAGTAGGTATTAATAACGTGACAGCTCTGACAGCCCTGTTTCTGATGAATACATCTCATGGGGAATGGAGAGTGCACAGGAGTAGGCAGGCCCCCTAGAATCTGTATGGGCCCTTGCCGCAAGTTCTTTTGAAATAAAGGGAACTTTGAGAATCCCCTATAAGGAGATGTACTAATTAAAACCCTGTTGGTAAGAAGTTCAAAGAAGTTCAGAGACTTCAGATTAATAATATGAACTTGAACTGATTCAGGATGGCACTGCTTTGGCCCTGCAAGGACCAGAGCCTTTTTTATTTTTCTATTTTTACAAATTGATCACAGGGTCACAGAGCTCAGCTGTCACTGGACAGCTGAGTGTAGCAGTGGTGGCAGAGGCAGGAGTACACAGAGACAGAACACTGAAATCTACTTCCTGGCAGAGATAAGAGTCTCCAGACTTCAGTAGAGCATGTACAGAACCACTTGAAGGGTACCTAGTGTGACACAATGTGACATAAGATAAACATAGGTACATACAGTACTAGTATTTTTAAGTAATTGTGTTATTTCACTTTCTGTTTTCTTGTAAAGCAAGTTGTAATGTTTGCGGGTTTCTATCTCCGTGGTCAGCGCACAAGATGCACGCTGACACAGCGGAAATCCTCCACAAACGTGTAATTTGGAGAACCCAGGTTAGGTGCAATGCACCAGTAGAGGGCAATTCCCACCAGCAGATGGAGCTGTGGAGTGCAGACGAGCACAGCCTCTGCACGGCCACAGATGCCAGGATGGGAATTGTACAGATAAGGCAAAGTAGGGCACGATAGCCCTCAAGAGAAATAGCACAGGGACAGACAGAATGTGTGTTCACCAATCTAGTCGCCCCCTAGCGACGATGAACACACATCAACGGAAAGAAAGAGCGAATGCAATCGCAAGAATGGCGATTGCCAACAGACACCAGACTGAGAAGGACAGAGCATACTGTAGGTCCTACCAACTCGTTTGAATGCTTGGGGGTGCAACTTTCAGCTGAGGAAAACATTAACATATTGCTGATCTACCGCCCACCAGAAAAATACTCAGACTTCCTTGAGGAACTTGTAGACCTCCTATGCAACCTAACAATGGAACACCCCAGATGGATTGTTCTTGGAGATTTCAATACATGGGTGGACGACTCCTCTTCACAATTTGGAAAAGAGCTACCTCGTGCCTTACATGAACTGGGCTTCCTCCAATCAATCAGCTCTGCTACTCACAGGAAAGGTCACACTCTGGACCTTATATTCCATACTGGGCTGTCAATAGCCAATGTGGAAATTAATCCTGTTGCCTGGTCAGACCATCACACTATCCACTTCTCCCTCTCAATACCAGCCGTCAAACACCAGGTCAAGAATCAAATAAAATATCGCCGCTTAAAAGGGCTAACACCTCAACATATCCGAGATAACCTTAGCTTTGATGAATTGACTGACTCCAGCTTGGACCCTGATACTCTGGTGTTTAAATACAACAAATGTGTTTCCTCCACCTTTGAGACCATTGCTCCTCTGCGCACCAAATATCTTACTCCACACCATCATGCACAGTGGTTTGATAACGCTATAAAAGAGCTGAAAAGACAAGGCCGAAAACTTGAGAGGCTGTGGCGCAAATCTCAGTCCCCAGAAGACAAACATGCCTTAATCTTCCACTTGAAGAGCTACCAAAAGGTAATCACGGGAAAAAAATCATCCTTTCTATCACAAGAGATTGCAAATGCAGTTAACAAACCAGCCCAACTGTTCCGCACAGTGGAAAAACTCTGCAACCCAGCATGTCAAAAACTTAATATCGAGTCTTCAAAGGACCTCTGTGACCAATTTGCCCATTTCTTCACAGACAAAGTCTCCGCTATAAGGGACAGAGGCAAGAGACAGAGGAGAGTGCTCGATTCTCATACTGCTAGACCTTTCTGCAGCCTTTGACACAGTTGACCAGGACATCTTGATAAAAAGGCTACAGGAATACTGCGGCATTGATGGCATAGTACTTCAGTGGTTCCAATCCTTCTTGAGTGGCAGAACCCACAAAGTGTCTATGGGGCCCTTCCTGTCCACCCCTGTAACACTTAAGTATGGGGTGCCCCAGGGCTCAATCCTCTCCCCCCTGCTTTTCACGATTTACATGCTACCGTTGGGAAAACTAATCCAAAAACATGGCCTGACATACCACTGCTATGCAGACGACACCCAACTATATCTTTCCTTCAAGCCTGGTGTGACAGACCCAACTCTAACTATAAACGCCTGCTTACGTGAACTACAGCAATGGATGAATGACAACTGGCTGAAACTAAATGCAGACAAAACTGAAGTCCTTCTGATTGGAGAGCAGAGCATGATAACAAAACAACTTAACTTGCAGTCTTCACCACTGGGAATAGGAGGCACGGATCTACGCAGCTCTGATCATGTGCGTAGCCTGGGAGTTCTAATTGATGGGGATTTAAACTTCAGAACTCAAATCTCTGCTGTGGTGAAATCATCCTATTTTCACCTGAAGAACATTGCAAAAATCAAGCACCTCATACCCCCAGAAGATCTGCCAACCTTAGTCCACGCCTTCATCACATCCCGACTGGACTACTGCAATGCTCTCTACACTGGCCTTTCAAAAAAGGTCTTGTACCGCCTACAGCTGATACAGAATACTGCTGCCAGACTGCTAACCAACCAACCCCGTCACTGCCACATAACGCCAGTCCTGCATTCCCTTCACTGGCTACCTATAGAATGGAGGGTCCTATTCAAGATCGGCCTACTGACATTTAAATCCCTGAATAATCTAGGCCCTGGATACATGAACGATATGTTACAGCTGCGTAGCAATCCCCGCATTCTCAGATCCACAGGTTCTAATAATCTAGTCATACCCAGAGTCCACTTGGAAACTTTTGGTCCCAGAGCCTTCTGTCATGCTGCCCCTACGTTTTGGAACTCCTTACCTCAACAGATCAGGACAGCCCCATCCCTGGACGTGTTTAAATCCAGACTGAAAACCCACCTGTTCAGTCTGGCATTTGCAGAAATATAACTTTTGTTGTGTGAATACTTCATCCTACTAATTACTGAATCTGAGAGAGCCTAAGCGCTTTGAGTCCTATGGGAGAAAAGCGCTATAGAAATTTTATTGTATTGTATTGTTATTGTATTATGAGAGTAGCAAACAACAATCAGAAGATAAGAAAAATAATAAACGCTAGCTAAACGCGAACACCGCACTCATTCGCAACAGCGAACGCGTTTCTTCACGATCACCGCGCGTTAAGCACCCAGTGATAAGCGTGCCACCCTAACAACCACAAGTAATACAAATGAACACAAATAAACTGAGACAGACAGAATGAACGCTTGCGAAAGCAAACGATCAACACAAACAGGTTGCGTAGACGCTTGCTAATCGGTTGCCTCACACCAGGCAACAGAAGGCGCAAACACAGGACAAGACAGACAGATGAGTGCAGCCAGTAGCCACCGCGGCTATGGTCTACACTCCAGGAACTCAGGCAAGGAGGATCCACCGTTGCTACCGCTAGAGCGAGTGCGATCCAAACAGACAAACAGATGAGGCTACCAGTAGCAACCGCTGCTCTGGTTAGCACCCGAGGCAGAATACAGAAGGAGGCACTGCCACTACCACTAGGGCGAGTGTGATCCAGACAGACAAACAGATGGGGCTACCAGTAGCAACCGCTGCTCTGGTTAGCACCCCTAAGGCAGAATACAGAAGGAAGCACTGCCACTGCCACTAGGGTGAGTGCGATCCAGACAGATGGAGCAGCCAGTAGCGACCGCAGCCCTGGCCTACACTCCCAGACAGACAGAACGATTTCCTGTCGACTGCCGCTGGCGACAGGACAATCGCAGCAGAAGGAAGCACTGCCACTACCATTAGGGCTAATGCAATCCAGACAGATGAACAGAAGGGGCTACCAGTAGCAAACGGCCAACCGCTGCTTTGGTTAGCACCCCTAGACAAACAGAACGATTCCCTGTCGACCGCCGCTGGCGACAAGGTAATTGAGACACAAAGACTGTACAGGCAAAACAGATAATAAAATCTGACTGCACTAGAGGGAATGCCTAGTACAGTCCCAAGAATTACTCTAAGATAATCTTTGACAAACAGGCAAGGCTGACACTCCAGGAGTGTTTATCAGTAACAAACCAGGAGGATGACCAGCAAAGGAGTCTGGGAGAACATGGTATTTATACTGCCAGGCTTCAAAGGAGGCAGGTAGGCAATTTGCATAACGAATGTATGCAAATTCCTCAGCAGCAGAGCAGGTCTGAAACTTGCAAAGCAAAGACAGGTCTCTTTTCCAGAGACCTGCAGCCCTCAGACTTAAGGAATGGTCAAACAGCTGTCTGTCTATGCAGACAGCTGAGCGGATCATTACACAAGTGTTAAAAAACTGAAATTGTTATCTATGCAAATGAGCTTGTCAAACAGACAAATTCAGCTGGATTCCTGAAAAGTATATAGCAGACAAAACCCTCTTTTCTGGCTGAGAAAACACTGCTGTTAAGGTGTTAGTGCAGGAGTATTCAAATGGTCATTACTTGTTTTGCAGCTGACTTGAAGCGGATTTTACATCAGATTGCAATGGCTTAAATATGATCCAAGGATGGTCAAAGCTAGAACTGGTTGGGAAAATTGGGGGAAAGAAATTCCAGCATCTGAATGGCTGGAGTGTGAGGAGTCCTACATGGAAACCGTGATCAAAGCTTATACAATTATGCTGGTTTCACCAGATTCACTATACGCCTCCCAAAATGTCTACATTTTCCAAAGGTGTCAGTGATGCTTGTTGGAGGTGTGGGCATAGGCCAGGTACGTTTAAGCATATGGCTTGGGACTGTCCATTGATACAGTCGTTTTGGAATTAAATTACACAATGTATGGATACTGAGTTAGGTCTTCATGTGGTCTCCTTGTATTACTCGTCTTTTAGGATTACTGGATGATTTGCCTCTCGGGAGTAATAAGAAATTATTGGTTATATTACTATTCTTTTACGCTCAAAAATCTGTCTTATTAGAATAAAAAAAATCCGCTTAACCTTCATTAAGCCTCTGGAAGCAACTGATAAACACAGCAATACCCCTGTATCAACTAACTTGGCTGGCCAGAGGGACTGGTTCAACCTTCTGAGGTGTGGGGGGAATAGTTCCATTATAATGAGTCTGCTACTGCTAATTTGGAATGTGACCCCAAGTATTATTGATGCTTTGTGATGTAAGCCTAAGCCAGTATAGATATATGTTTTCCCCTGAAGATATTATTATTTTGTTATAATGTCTCCGAAGTATAATAGTATTTGGTACTATACGGAAATAATATCACAAATTTTTGAGGGGAGGTTAGCTTGCGCTAATACTTTGTTTATAGCTAAAGGTGTATGTACTCCTTTTGATAATCTTTGTCATGCCCCTACTGTGATGTATACTTTGTTACACTGTCAATTGACTGTTTAATGTTTTGTTTGTTGGAAAACAATAAAAAGACTTTGGAAAAAAAAAAAAAGAATGCAATTGATGGTGTTAAGAATTCAATCTTAAAAATGAAGCTCTTAAAGTGGAAGTGAATTCTTGCACAGGACACAGAGAGAATTGAGTGAAATGCATCCTGTATGTTTTTAGAGAGAAGAGCCTGGGCAGCACGGTGGCGTAGTGGTTAGCTCTCTCGCCTTGCAGCGCTGGGTCCCTGGTTCAAATCCCAGCCAGGGCACTATCTGCAAAGAGTTTGTATGTTCTCTCCGCGTCTGCGTGGGTTTCCTCCGGGCACTCCGGTTTCCTCCCACATTCCAAAAACATACGGATAAGTTAATTGGCTCCCCCTAAAATTGGCCCTAGACTACAATGCTTACACTACATAATATAGACATATGGCAATGGTAGGGATTAGATTGTGAGCTCCTTTGAGGGACAGTTAGTGACAAGATATATATATACACTGTACAGCGCTGCGTAATATGTCGGCGCTATATAAATACTAAATAATAATAATAATTCCCTCCTCACCTGTAAGTAATCACAAATGTAATTTGATCTCTTAGCTGTGTCAACAACAAAAATGCGGCAGTCTTTTCAGACCTAGCCAATATGTAAACACAGGATGTTAACCCTTTGTCTGCTTCCATGAAAGCAGGAAGTGGACACACTGTAGATTTATTGCAGGAGTTCTGTAAGCTGTAACCAAGAAATGGTTTTCTTTAACCTTTTTTAACTTTTTTGACTACATTTATTTTTAGTTCAGGTTTATTTTAAGTGACAGGTACATAGGAAGAAAGTTATTTACAGTGCATTTTACACTAGAACAAATGTACATCATCTATATGTAGGTTCATACATGTGCTTAAAATTTTACATTTTGTCATCAGTGGTTCTTAAAAGGCTATCAAAACAAACCTTGTTCTCCTTTTGTTCCCCCCATTACTAAGGAGAGGCCTGCTTTCTCCTAAAAGCCCTATCAAGCAGATGTTCAAAGCTTGCTAATGTTTCTAATGAAAATATGTGAGCTGACCCATAGACTGTAAAACAAGCTGTTGCAACCACTAGAACAATGAGGTAACTGTACTCACCTGAGCTACAAAGCATCATAGTCAAAATCAGTAGGCTTGGTCTACCGCAATGTATTATGGTCAAAATAGGTAAGCTTGGTTTAATGTAACCACTTAGCAACCTCTGCCACACTTTTCTACATCCCTGTTTATAAACACCTGTAAACACATGGTTCTGTTTTCTATTTTTAGAAAACGGAGTTAGTATAACACTATCTTGTGGCCAAAAAGTAAAACTACTTCCAAATAAACCACTATACCGTACACGTACCATAGAAAAATTAAATACATTTTCATTATTTCTTAACTCCTTCACCCCTAACCCAAAATAAAATATTATCGCCATACATTGTACTAGGGACACAATTTAAGCATTGTAATAACCGGGACAAATGGGCAAATAAAATGTGTCTGTTTTATCTGCAATAGTACATTTTATTTTTAAACTACAATGGCTGAAACCTGAGAAATTGTGCATTTTTTTCATTTTTTTCTTCTTCTTCCCTGTAAAATGCATATAAAATAATATAATTCTTAGCATAAAGTACTGCCCAAAGAAAGTCTAGTTTGTCCCCCAAAAAATAATATATACCGTATTTCGCGCCGTATAAGACGCACCCAGGTTTAGAGGGCAAAAATCAGGGAAAAAGAAAATACTAAACCTGGTGCGTCCATATTCCAGGAGCGTCTTGTACTTGTCCTTCTGTGTGTTCTCATGTGCCCCATGTGTCCTTCTGTGCCCCCCATGTGTCTTCCCGTGCCCCCCATGTGCCCTTCTGTGCCTCCCATGTGTTCTCCTGTGTGTCCTCATGTGCCCCATGTGTCCTTCTGTGCCCCCCATGTGTCCTCCTGTGCCCCCCATGTGTCCTCCTGTGTCCTCATGTGCCCTTCTGTGCCCCCATGGGTTCTCCTGTGTGTCCTCATGTGCCCCCATGTGTCCTTCTGTGCCCCCCATGTGTCCTCATGTGCCCTTCTGTGCCCCCCACGGGTTCTCCTGTGTCCTCATGTGCCCCCATGTGTCCTTCTGTGCCCCCCATGTGTCCTCCTGTGTCCTCATGTGCCCCCCATGTGTCCTCATGTGCCCCCCATGTGTCCTCATGTGCCCCCCATGTGTGCTCCTGTGCCCCCCCATGTGTCCTGATGTGCCCCCATGTGTGCTCCTGTGCCCCCTCATGTGTTTTTCTGTGCCCCCATGTGCCCTCATGCCTTCCTCCCTCCCACCTGCCCGAGTCTCCTGCCCTCCGGATTGGAGTGTTAATAGCAGCAGCAACTTACCTTTGGCAGGCTCCTGCGCTGATCCTAGATCATTGCGCTGCCCCCCGCTAGCCTCCTCTGCCTCCCCCCTGTGTATTTGGCCCCCCGGGTGAAGGAATAAAGTATCGGCAGCTTACCTCCGCAGTGCGCCCGCGATGACTGCAGACGTCCGTCTTCCAGGCACTTCTCGCTCTAGTGGCCGGCTTGAACTGCGCGTCATCAGTTCAAGCCGGCCACTAGAGCGAGAAGTGCCTGGAAGACGGACGTCTGCAGTCATCGCGGGCGCACTGCGGAGGTAAGCTGCCGATACTTTATTCCTTCACCCGGGGGGCCAAATACACAGGGGGGAGGCAGAGGAGGCTAGCGGGGGGCAGCGCAATGATCTAGGATCAGCGCGGGAGCCTGCCAAAGGTAAGTTGCCGCCGCTATTAACACTGCATCCGGGGGGCCAGGAGACGCAGGCGGGCACAGAAAGGCAGGAACAGAAAGGCAGGGAATCCCCAACATGGCAGCGGGTCGCGGTCCGTATCGGCGGGCGTTATTAAGTTGGGGATTCCCTGCCTTTGCCGTATAAGACGCAAGGACTTTTTCTCCCCATTTTTGGGGGAGAAAAAGTGCGTCTTATACGGCGACAAATACGGTAGATCATTTCAGTGTGATAATTAGCAATAAAGTTATTACCGAATGAATGGGAAAAAAACCTGTAGTAGAAAAATGGTTAATGTCAAAAACTAGTACTGAATAAACAATCAATTTATTAAGGTAATGCATGAAGACTCTTTTTACAAATGCACCACTCTAAATCGCAGGCTTAGAGAGATTGGTGAGAGCCAGCACACGTGATGATGACCACTTTAATGGCATGACTACTTTAACATTTTACTAGATTTGCTTGCAATACGTATCACAATTATATCAGTTACCTAATTATTATTTGTATATACAGTACACTATACAGGATCTTCTCAAAAAATTAGCATATTGTGATAAAGTTCATTATTTTCTGTAATGTACTGATAAACATTAGACTTTCATATATTTTAGATTCAAATACACACAACTGAAGTAGTTCAAGCCTTTTATTGTTTTAATATTGATAATTTTGGCATACAGCTCATGAAAACCCAAATTTCCTATCTCAAAAAAATAGCATATTTCATCCGACCAATAAAAGAAAAGTGTTTTTAAAACAAAAAAAAGTCAACCTTCAAATAATTATGTTCAGTTATGCACTCAATACTTGGTCGGGAATCCTTTTGCAGAAATGACTGCTTCAATGCGGCGTGGCATGGAGGCAATCAGCCTGTGGCTCAGGTGTTATGGAGGCCCAGGATGCTTCGATATCGGCCTTAAGCTCATCCAGAGTGTTGGGTCTTGCGTCTCTCAACTTTCTCTTCACAATATCCCATAGATTCTCTATGGGGTTTAGGTCAGGAGAGTTGGCAGGCCAATTGAGCACAGTAATACCATGGTCAGTAAACCATTTACCAGTGGTTTTGGCACTGTGAGCAGGTGCCAGGTCATGCTGAAAAATGAAATCTTCATCTCCATAAAGCTTTTAAGCAGGTGGAAGCATGAACCCACTTTTGAACCAGAAACAGCAGCAGAAGCGCCTGACCTGGGCTACAGAGAAGCAGCACTGGACTGTTGCTCAGTGGTCCAAAGTACTTTTTTTGGATGAAAGCAACTTTTACATGTCGTTCGGAAATCAAGGTGCCAGAGTCTGGAGGAAGACTGGGGAGAGGGAAATTCCAAAATGCCTGAAGTCCAGTGTCAAGTACCCACAGTCAGTGATAGTCTGGGGTGCCATGTCAGCTGCTGGTGTTGGTCCACTGTGTTTTATCAAGGGTAGGGTCAATGCAGCTAGCTATCAGGAGATTTTGGAGCACTTCATGCTTCCATCTACTGAAAAGCTTTGTGGAGATGAAGATTTCATTTTCCAGCACGACCTGGCACCTGCTCACAGTGCCAAAACCACTGGTAAACGGGTTTACTGACCATGGTATTACTGTGCTCAATTGGCCTGCCAACTCTCCTGACCTGAACCCCATAGAGAATCTGTGGGATATTGTGAAGAGAAAGTTGAGAGATGCAAGACCCAACACTCTGGATGAGCTTAAGGCCGCTATCGAAGCATCCTGGGCCTCTATAATACCTGAGCAGTGCCACAGGCTGATTGCCTCTATGCCACGCCGCATTGAAGCAGTCATTTCTGCAAAAGGATTCCCGACCAAGTATTGAGTGCATAACTGAACATAATTATTTGAAGGTTGACTTTTTTTGTTTTAAAAACACTTTTCTTTTATTGGTCGGATGAAATATGCTAATTTTTTGAGATAGGAAATTTGGGTTTTCATGAGCTGTATGCCAAAATCATCAATATTAAAACAATAAAAGGCTTGAACTACTTCAGTTGTGTGTATTTGAATCTAAAATATATGAAAGTCTAATGTTTATCAGTACATTACAGAAAATAATGAACTTCATCACAATATGCAAATTTTTTGAGAAGATCCTGTATATACGTTATTTTTAAACTGTTTCCCTCATGCATGTATTGTCATGTAAGTATATTAAAGCATAAAGGTGGCTTTTGGATGGCCATTTCTTTCCTTTATGGTATTATTTCATTATTTTATATTATAATTTTGGCATACAATTCACTTTTTGCAGCATCCTGTTAATTTGGATTTTTTTTTCAGCTTGGTGCATTAATTTTATTTATACAAAAGAAGGGCAGTGTACAGTACAACAGTTGGACATTTTAAGCATCACAAATCATTGAAGTATCAGGTAGCAGGAGGAGTATAAATGCATTTAATTTGTATGTTATAACGTGTATCTCAATAACATTCCAAATGTTAATAAATATAAGTGCTGCCATCTGGGAGAGATATTGGCAGAAGGTTACCTGGCACGCTTTTAAAGAGACTCTGTAACAAATTTTTCAGCCTTAGTTCTTCTATCCTATAAGTTCCTATGCCTGTTCTAATCTGCTCTGGCTTACTGCAGTCTTTCCTAACTGCACTGTCTCTGTAATAAATCAATGTATCTTTCCTCTGTCCTGTTTGTCGGGCTAAAGCTTGATTGTGTGGAATGTGCAGGGCTGCTTGTGATTGGTAGAAGCGATACACACCCTCTGCAGGCCCCCTGCATACTCTGAATGACTCACACACTATGCTTAGCTGAGCCTATTAGAAGCTGGTTAGTTTGTTTGTAAACACTGCCTAAAACTGTTAATTACAAGCCAGGATTGCAGTAGAGAGTGGCAGAAACAGCACAGAGGGGCACAGGAGAAAATAATGAATAGAATGGTATGCTTTTTATTGTAAGAATATTAGAGTACAGATTCTCTTTAATGGCTTATCAATTGTTTGAGCCTGCCTGACCAAAACAAAGAAAAAAGTTTACATTGCGCCCATTTCTAGAAGACCACATCAATACAATGTCCCCAAAGTGAGTGGGGGAGACAAAAACTCATCTCTCATCTAGGGACCATAAGAAAACCCACAGTGACAGGTTAAAACCATCTTAGAGCGGATTATAACCCTGCATTTCAACTTTGCTCTAAAACATTATTTAGGCCCCGTTCACACTGCACGCGTTTCCAGCCGCGTCTTGGAAACGCGTGCAGGTGGCCGACACGCACGACATCAGACAGTGCATACAGTGCACTGTCTGATGTTCACACTGCATGCGTTCCGGACCTGTGCGGTCCGGGAACTCATGCTGCATGCATTTTTTGCCAAAACGCGTGGCTGTCCCATTCACTTTTCAGTGATGGGATCAGCCACGCAACGCATACAAACGCGGATGGCGTGCGTTCGTACGCATTGCGTCCGCGTGCGTGCCCGTCCGCGTTTGTAATGTGAACGAGGCCTAACAGTATATTATATGCAACCAGCATTTTTTTTTTTACTAGACCAGCATTGGAAGGGTTACACAGAGCTTTAAAGTTCCTGGAGATTTCTGCAGACGCATCCGAAGCTGACATAGATACATTTTGTTTACATAAATGTATCGAAGTGTTGAATGTGACTCACTCTCTCTGACTGAGAAGGAGCTGGAGGACAGCCAAAGAGTGTGTAACATTTCTCAAAAGATACATTTAACTAAATAGAATGTAACAATCTGAACTTCTGCATATCTCTCCACGGAACTTTAAACCTCTGTGTTTAACCCTTCCAATGCTGGTCTACTAAAAAAAAAAAATATGCTGGTTGCATATAATATGCTGTAAATAATGTTTTAGAGCAAAGTTGAAATGCAGGGTTATATTCCGCTTTAATAACCAAAGGCATAACAGAATAGAAAAACATCTGCTGAAACTGAGTATGCAGGAACTGGGCCCACCCCAATCATATTGTATGACATTTAGAGCAGTTTCCAATTCTCATAAATTATTTCCACCCATTAACCCTACACAATGGGCCACAATCAAATCAAATCAATCTTAGAGAAATTCAAATATTTGTGACAATCAGAAGTTCCTCTGGCAAGCCTGGAGTCCAGTATACTCCATGACAGGGCTTCCAAACCCCGTCCTCAAGTACCACCACGTTTTGTGGAAATCCACAGAGGTAGTTAATCACCACTGCTGACACTACCTCACCTTTGAATGTTTGTGGTTTACTGAAACATATGCACTGTTGGTGGTACTTGAGGACAGGGTTTGGAAAGCCCTGCTCTATGCATTATAGAAAGTAAAAATAGCCTTCTGAGTAGGTGTGGGGAAACCTTTAACGCATCTGAAAGGATGTCCTCCTATTCCTCATTCGCTACTGGGCCCAGGACTAGCTTCCACATTTGTGCTACGAAGTTTGCATTTGGTGGAACTATATTGTTCTACAGGGTGGTGATAGGTTTCCTAAAATTGGGGTCAGTGATAATTGTTCAGCAGATCATGAAAAAGTGGATGATGTGTGCAGACACTGAGCATGTAGTGCATGGTTTAAAGGGAACCTAAACTGAGAAGGATATGGATTTTACCTTTTAAAATAATACCAGTTGCCTGACTCTCCCGCTGATCCTGTGTCTAAGGCCCGGTTCACACTTGCGGTGGCCCTCCGGAAATGCCGTGCCGGAGCCGCACCGCCTGCAGAACGGACGGAACGGACGCACGGCATAGCAATTAAAGCCTATGCGTCCGTTCACATGGGTCCGTTCTGCAGAACCGGAGCCGGACCGGATCCGGGCCGGATCCGGACTCCGGCCTCCGTTCCAACATGCGCCATTTTTTCATCCGGCCCCTCCGGCAGCCGTATCCGGGGCGGAGCCGGACTGCACCATCCGGCCAATACAAACAAATGGGAACCGGAGGCCGCACAACACACTGGCTGAGAAATCCGGATGTTCTACCCCACTTCCTATGCGGATTGTTGCGGCGATATTGGCTGGGGACACATGGGCAAGCATTTCGGAGTGGAGCAGCACAGCTGGATCCGGAGATGTTGGCAGCATGTCGGAGGTGGAGGTGAGTGCTAAACAGCAGAGGGCCTGATTCCACAGGTCCCCCTTCTGCTGACCTCCCAGACCCCAACTTTTTTTTTGTTTTTAACGAACTTTTGCCAAACGGATCCGGATCGCATCCTGATGGACACCTGATGCAACCTGACCGGATCCGGATCGGATCCGGATCAGAACCGTACGGTTCCGATCCGGATCCGGTCCGGATCCGGTCAGGTCATCCGGTCCGTTTGGCAAACAACCGCTAATGTGAACCGGGCCTTACCTATAGCCACAGCCCCTGAACAAGCATGCAGATCAGGTGCTCTGACTGAAGTCAGACTGGATTAGCTGCATGCTTGTTTCAGGTGTGTGATTCAGCCACTACTTCATCCAAAGAGATCAGCAGGACTGCCAGGCAACTGGTATTGTTTAAAAGGAAACATCCATATCCCTCTCAGTTAACCTGCTGAGCGGTCTGGACGAGCTCAGCTCGTCCAACACCGCCAGAGGCTGCCGCTCAGGCCCTGCTGGGCCGATTTTTGTCAAATAAAAAGCAGCACACGCAGCCGGCACTTTGCCAGCCGCGTGTGCTGCCTGATCGCCACCGCTCTGCGGCGATCCGCCGCGAGCAGCGGCGAAAGAGGGTCCCCCCAGCCGCCTGAGCCCAGCGTAGCCGGAACAAAAAGTTCCGGCCAGCGCTAAGGGCTGGATCGGAGGCGGCTGACGTCAGGACGTCGATGACGTCACTCCGCTCGTCGCTATGGCGACGATATAAGCAAAACAAGGCCGGCCGCTCATTGCGGCCTTCCTTGTTTATTCTGGGCGCCGGAGGCGATCGGAAGATCACCTCCGGAGCGCCCTCTAGTGGGCTTTCATGCAGCCAACTTTCAGTTGGCTGCATGAAATAGTTTTTTTTTTATTTAAAAAAAACCCTCCCGCAGCCACCCTGGCGATTTAATCAGAACGCCAGGGTGGTTAAAGGGACTCCGAGCAGTGCAGAAACTATGGAAAGGCGCATACCATTTTGAAGCTCTCTTTCTCCTCTTTCCAACGCTATATAAACCGCCGCCCTATGCCTTTTAGTTTTCGCTATTTCGGCCGCTGCGATTTCGTTCGCAAAAAAATCGAAAACTAAAAGGCGTAGGGTGACGGTTTATGTGTCGTTGGAAAGAGGAGAAAGAGAGCTTCAAAATGGTATGCATCTTTCCATAGTTGCTTGTATTACACAGGACAACTTTTCCCCAAAGTCAGCAGCTGAATGGAGCTGCCGACTTTCGGGAAAAGTCGTCCTGTGTAATACAAGCAACTATGGAAAGATGCATACCATTTTGAAGCTCTCTTTCTCCTCTACGCCTTTTAGTTTTTGATATTTTCGAGATCGAAATCGTGGCAGCCGCGATTTTGATCGCAAAAATATTGAAAACTAAAAGGTTTAGGGCGGCGGTTTATATATCGTTGGAAAGAGGAGAAAGAGAGCTTCAAAATGGTATGCATCTTTCCATAGTTTCTGCACTGCTCTGAGTCCCTTTAAGGTTCCCCTTAAGTGTAACTAATAGCACTGCATCACAGCTGGTAAACCAGTATTTAGATGGAAAATGGTTTAAAGTGTACCCAAGGCAACATGTGACATTATGAGATAAACTTGTGTATGTAGAGTGCAAAACATGAATAACTAGGCTGTTTTACTTTTTTTATTTTGCTGCCTGAAAGAGTTAATTTCTAGGCATGGAAGTGACAGCTTCTGTCTTGTTGGTAGCTTGCCTGGAATATAGTAAACATCACTGATAAGCTAATTACAGCTATAAAAGTTTTTCCAGGCAGAATAAAACTTCTAAGAGAAGAAGGAGATACTGTAGTAAAAGGACAATAGTTCATGTATTTTACTCTGGAACACTTAATAGGCTGCCACTGAGCAGAGGCAACAAAACATTCATTCTACTTTGTAAATGTTTGAGGCAGGGGTCACACTTGTCGGCTTTTGCACGCGTTTCAACTGAGAACTCATGTTAATCAATGGGATAGGGCAGTGATCTGCAAACTTGGCTCTCCAGCTGTTAACGAACTACAAGTCCCACAATGCATTTGCTTTTATGAATCATGAATATGGCTGTCAGACTCCCACAATGCATTGTGGGACTTGTAATTCCTTAACAGCTGGAGAGCCAAGTTTGCAGATCACTGGGCTAGGTCATACTTGAATGCAGATTTCGCACACAGAAAAAAAAACTGACATCTTGGGCAATTTGTCAGTTTTTTTTTATAAATTATATTAGCTGCTGTAAGGCAGGGGTCACACTTGTCTTTCAATATTCTGAAGAGTGTAGAAAACTGAAAGACAAGTGTGACCCCTGCCTCAATATAAAATAAAACAATGGGATATAAAAATAAGTCATTTTTAGAAGTAGGAGGATAAATACAATTGTTTTACTTATCAGTTTATTTTCACCTCGGGTTCACTTTAATGCGCCCTGATTCTATGTTTTTTTAAATGAAAAGCATAATGTGAAAACCTCAGTAGCTACATATCTGTACTTTTTCTTGAAAAGTAACATTCCATGATAAAGGTACCACTAATTATATCAAAACCCCTTCTAACGTGTGCACTGCCTCTGCAAATGTTAAGTCTCCTTTTGATTTCTCTACATCTGTCCAAAGTACATGTAGGTTTCAAATGTTCTGCATACTTACAACAAGTCTACTTCTTGACCAGAACCAATTAGTGTGACAGTCAAAATGTATGTATGATGTAGACAGATGTGGAGAACTCATGAATGAGACTTAACACAGCTACGTCATTGCGCAAGGTACAAAGTATCCGGGCAATGGCCAAGTGTGATGGTATCAGGGTGAAGGGGAGGGACTCCCTGTGTTTAGCTGAGGATGTACTGTAAGAATATAGGGCTTGTTCACACTACAAGAGCTTTTCTAAATGCTTTGCGATTTTAAAAGCTCTTGCTAATGTTATCCTATGTGAGTGTTCTCACTGGAGCGATGTGACTTTGTAAAAATCCCCCATAACATTGCATTAGCAAGAGCTTTTCAAAATCACTAGCACTTAAAAAGGTCTTGTCGTGTGAACACGCCCTAAGAGCTGAAATAAGCCCTAAGAGCTAATAAATACGTAGGGAGTAAAAAGCATTCTTAAAGCTAATGTGACCCCATATTTAAATAAAAAAAAGTTGGATACTCACCTAAGGAGAGGGAAGGCTCGGTCCTAATGAGCCTTCCCTCTCCTCTCCTGGTGCCCTCGGTGCTGCGCTGGCTCCCCCGTTCACATCCCCCGCCGAGGGGACTTCGGAAGTCTTCGGGAGCCGAGTCCTCCCGAAGACAGGCGGCGCACACGCGAGTACGTCATAGAGGGCGCTTGCGTGTGCGCAGTGTAGAGCGGCCTGTTTTCGGGAGCACTCGGGCTCTCGAAGCATTTCCGAAGCCTCCCTTCGGCCGGGAAACAGCAGTATTTGACCGAAATGGTCGAAAACCGCTATGGGGGAGCCAGCGCAACGACGAGGACCGGGAGAGAAGAGGGAAAGCTCTATGGGACCCAGAGCCTCCCTCTCTTTAGGTGAGTATCTGACTTTTTTATTTAAAGGGACTCCGAGCTCAGAGTAAAAATAAAATTTGAACTTACCCGGGGCTTTCTTTATCCCAGCCCTGGTCGGGACGTCCCACGCCGGCCTCCTGGCTCTTCTCCCGGCGGCTGTCCGCATAGCGCGGACAGGCCGGTCCCCCGGGCGACACTGGTGAGTGTCGGGCCTTCTTCTTCCGTATACGTCACACGCCGGCCGCCACGCGTCATGACGGCGGCCGGCGTGACAGCATGGCGCATGTGCGATTAAACCGCACATGCGCCGTGCTGTCACGCCGGCCGCCGTCATGACACGCGGCGGCCGGCGTGTGACGTATACGGAAGGAGAAGGCCCGACACTCGCCAGTGTCGCCCGGGGGACTGGCCTGTCCGCGCTATGCGGACAGCCGCCGGGAGAGGAGCCAGGAGGCCGGCGTGGGACGTCCTAACCAGGGCTGGGATGGAGAAAGCCCCGGGTAAGTTCAAATTTTATTTTTACTCTGAGCTCGGAGTCACTTTAAATATGGGTTCCCATTAGCTTTAAGGAACTTTGCTAAGACAGGGAAAGCACCTAGGTGCACCTATAAATGGATGTGTCTTCATGTCAAAAAGGTATTATTTGCATGAATAGAGACAGAATTAACATATTTTAATATGGTAAATTATTATACTTTAAGGCCGGATCCGTACTATAAGTGCTTCTGTGACCACTTGCGTTTGATTAGCGCTTGCTGAGTGTTTGTTAAAAAATCGCTCCCTTTCACTTTCATTAAAATCCCGGTAAAAATTGTGTAAAATTACCGCGATCGTGAACGCAAAAAAAAAAAAAAAAAGCATACGTGATTGCAATAATTTTTAACCACGAGTTTAATGAATAGGAATGGAAGCAATTTTTTAACAAGCGCTCAGCAAGCGCTAATCAAACGTGTGATTCGTGATCGTGTGCAAACGCGAAAATGCGCACGAAAATGGCCGTGATATGAGTTATCACGGCTTAGTGATTCAAGCCCATAGTGTGAATCCGGCCTAAGGGGACATTTTGAATTGTATCAGCCTCACACTGCAGGTACACTTTAAAGAACAGTTTTATCTAAAGGCTTAGTTGGGCAAGGCACATGGTGGAACACTTCTTTAGCATCCTGGCTAATAAATGGTGGCTGTAACCACTGACAACTATGAAATCCTGCACAATAACCTGAAAGATTTTGAAAAAATTAGGGTTAAAGAGAACCCGAGGCGGAACATACTTACTGGAAACAGCGTTCCTTCCGGAGAAGATTGAGCCACTTCTCAATGCCCCACGTTGCTCCACTCGTCCATGGCAAGCAGTTTCATTTTTGTGACCCCAGGGTTATGATGCTGCACACAGAGCTCTGTGTGTACAGAGCATGCAGAGGAGGGAAAAGGGGTGGGTAAAAAGGTGGGGGAGAGCCAGTAGGATGGCCTGAGTGGGCAAAGGAGGGCCAGTAGGATGGCCTGAGGGGGCAAAGGAGGGCCAGTAGGATGGCCTGTGTGGGCAAAGGAGGGCCAGTAGGACGGCCTGAGGGGTGAGGAAGGGGCATTTTGCAGGAGAGCCTATCCTGCTAGGGACCCCCTTCCTCTCTAGGATTGCCAACGAGCTTCTTGCCGGTAGAATACAGGGGGCGCTGCGGGGTGCACAGAGAGCGGCATGGAGGGACACAGAGTCATGTCCATTAGATGGGAACATGCCTCTGTGTCCCATTTCTGCCCATTGTACCCCCCTCGGGTACACTCTAACTCACCTACAGTTATGGCCAAAAGTTCTGAGAATGGCACAAATACTGGTTTTCACAAAGTTTGCTACTTCCGTTTTTATGGTGGCAATTTGCATATACTCCAGGTTGTTCTAGAGAGCGATCAGCTGAATTGCAAAGTCCTTCTTTGCCATATAAACAAATTTAATTCCAAAAAATACATCTCCACTGCAATTTCAGTAATCTTTTTGCTAACACAATTGAGAATGTTGACGAACACAAGGAGATCATTCTGTCATAGTGACTGATTTAGAATAGCAGTCTGGATGCTTTAAAAGGAGGGTGATGCTTGAAATCATTGTTCTTCCTCTGTTAACCAGGGTTACCTGCAAGGAAAAACTGTGCAGTCAACATTGGGTTGCATAAAAAGGGCTTCACAGGCAAGGATACTGGTGCTACTGAGATTGCATTTCAATCAGCCATTTAACTGATCATTAAGAACATCAATGAGAGAGGTTCAATGTAAAAATTGCAAAAAGTACAGGGATTGGACTGTTGAGGACTGGGGTAAAGTCGTTTTTTTCTGAAGAAGCCCCTTTGCAAATGTTTGGGGCATCTGGCAAAATGATTGTCAGGAGAAGGAAAGGTGAGCACTACCATCAGCCCTGCCTCATGCCAACAGTAAAGCATCCTGAGACCATTCATGTGTGGGGTTGCTTTTCAACCAAGGGAGATGGGCTTACTCACAATTTTGTCTAGAAAACAGCCATGAATAAAGATTGGTACTAAAACATTCTCCGGCAGCTTCTTTCAACCATCCAAGAATAGTTTGGTGAAGTACAATGCCTTTTACAGCATGATATCATACGGCCAAAGTGATAACTCATTTGCTTGGGGAACATAACATTGAAATTTTGGGTCCATGGACAGGAAAATCCCCAGGCCTTAATTCAATTTAGAACTAGTGGACAAGCCTTCAGAGGCGGATGGACAAACAAAAACCCACAAATTCTGACAAACTCCAAGCATCGATTAGGAAAGAATCGGATGCGGCTACGGACGTTTTTGAGCTCCCCCCACCGTATGCGTCAATTGCAGATTCTCCAGTCCGGCTTGGAAGTTTCAGTACCAGCCCTAAATGAGGCTCCCTGCACACTGCAAATCCGTTTTCCGATTCCGATTCCGTTTTTCCTTGAATACATTCAACAGAAAAACGGATCAAAAAACGCAGCATGCAGTTAAGATTAAAAATCTGAATCGGAATCGGATGTAAAAACAGATTAAAAATCTGAATCTGAATCTGATTTGCTTGCAGTGTGCAAGAGGCCTGACGACCCCCGACTCTTGAGAAGATTTTCTCTGCTATACTGTATAAGCAGGTACAGATACAGGTGCTGTACTGTATGTAGTACCAAGTAAAACGGCAAGCGATGTACCTTACCGGCAATTGGCTGGCTGTTGTATACCAGGCCTTCCCAGTGAGATGCCCCCTCACCTCGTCACCGGAACATTAAGTCACTTCTTTCCAGGAATCCTGGTGAGTTAATTTTGTTCTACCATAATTGTACAGCACCGTCCTTGCTGCTTTCATACGGTCACCGCATATGGTGGGGATGCGGCCACGGACGTTTTTGAGCTCCCCCACCATATGTGGCAACCGTAGATTTTCCAGTCTGGCTCGGAAGTTTCAGCACCTGCCCTATAAGATGACCCCCACCTTTTGAGAAGATTTGCTGGGTTAAAAAGTGATATGACATTAGAAAAGTCATATTAATCAATGATTCACTCCAGTAATCTCATCAGCCCTGTGAAAAGATCTGGTTCTGCCTGTTCTAATTCCATCCTCCATAGATTGAAAATACATGGTCAGTGTTCTCCCCAGAGTCTTTAGGATAAACGCACCCAGAATAATCCCCTCCGAACCCAATGTGAGCCCACACCCAGTGTGACCTTCCACACCCAGCTACTTTTTCATGACATCCGGCTGGTAAAAAAAAAAATCAGGGGAGAACACTGATGGCAAATTTTAAGATCCAAGAGGACAGGGAAGGTGTGGGGTTGTGGGTCCAGGCCTTCCTTCCCCTGCCAAAACATCCATGTTGATAGAGTTCTCTCCACAGTATATCCTAAACTTGCCCCCGAAGGTGTGCCTGGGGTAACACATATGCAGTGGTGGATGGGGAGATACCCCTACAGATTGTATGGCCAGCGTTTAGGAGTTCCAGGAACTCTCAGAAGATAAGCAGAGGTGCATGCATGCCTTTCTGTATTTCTTCATTACACTTGAAGACTTCACTTTTATATCCAGATCAAGTGACTGATACACTTCATTTAAATACTGCAAAAACCAAGGCAGCTATAGAAGATGCAGGTCATCACCTTATTTTCAGATGCCTGTACTAAGAACCTTGTGAGGGATTCAATGCAATCCTGCAAGAGCTGGCACAAGACATACACAATACTGCTCTCCATACATGTGTATACTGCATCCCATACATTTACATACAGCACTCTCTACATACTGTACACTTGTGCATACTGCTTCATTACACATATTGCTCCACACATATACACATGTACGTTGTATCCCATGCTTAAACATACCCCACCCCCTACATATACATGTGCATACTAATCCATACATATGTGTAGCATGGTGGCAAAGTGGTTAATGCTGTCACCTTGCAGCACTGGGAGGATTCCAATCCCAGCCAGGGCACTATCTGCACAGAGTTTGTATGTTCTGCCCATGTCTGCATGGGTTTCCTCCAGGCACTCTCCTCCTCTTACATCCCAAATACATACAGATCGACTACAATACATACACTACACAATACATACACAGACTTATGACTATGGTAGGGATTCCATTGTGAGCCCTTTTCAGGGAAGGTTAAGTGACAAGACAATAAACACTGTACAGCGCTGCAGAAGATGCCGGCGCTTTATAAATGCTAAATAATAATAATGTGCCTACTGCAACACCTACATATATGCACAGTTCCCACGCATGTACATTCTGCACCTTTTACATATACATAACATACACATGTGCATGCAACATCCATACACATTAGCTGACTGCAACCAACACATATGCATCACCTACATATATGCATAGATCATCCCATACATGTACATGCTGCACCACTTACATACATGTGCACTCACACAAGTACACTGGCATTCTCGCCTATATTGCACTCTATATACACACACTGCACTGACATGCATGGCTATACTGCAATCCATACATATACACATGCAGACCCTGCACCCCATACATACATATGGTCACAGCCTGCCCCCCATACATATATATACACACAGTGACACACGCACACAGTGACGGGATAAGTTTGCAGCCAGAGAAGTTGATGAGGCTGCAGAGCGAGGCTGGGAGAAGACAGCAGCAGCACTTCCGGGATAAGCGGCGCTCCCAGGGGCTGCGGAGGGAGGGAAGCACTCACAGAACAGCAAATGCTATTCAGCCCAGACGGTTTCAAGCCGCCCTTACTGGGGAATTACTGTAGTCTAGCTACGGCTCTTACCACCAGCGCTGGATCTCTGCGCGCAGGAGGGGAGGGGGAGCTGCGGGGAAAGGAAGCCAAGTGGGGAGTTTTAAAGTTACTCTGTTGTAACCTATAGCATGAGAAGAGAAGCAACCGCGATGAGGGGGGCGCCTCCTGCCCCCCATCCCCCGTGTTGGGCAATGGGGTCTGTCATATACTGTACAGGTTCACAGTTCAAAACTTATAAAAGCCGAAGTGGTAACCAGGCGTTCATCGTATATGTTCGCTCATTGCTGTGCCCTTATAGGACAGGCTAAGCTGGCACAGCTAAACAGGCTGGGTAAAGTTTAGGATGAGTTTGAGCAGCGCTGGTAGACGTTCACAGCAAAATATATATACTCAGTAGACTAAAACTAAGAAGACTAGCAGGTAGTTTAGAGTTCCCATAATTCTGTCATACGTCAATACTGTATACTGTACAAGCAGAGAAATAGGGCTCTAGCCAAGTAAGAACTATGGGCCTATCTTTGATGCCCACCTTTTTTTGTGGGGGCTAGCATTCAAAGCAGGCAATTTAGGTGCTCACCATATATATGGGTGGCGCTATTACTGTAATGCTATGGCTCCGCAGCCTGAATAGCGATATCATGATTGCAGTTCGGGTTGCGGCAATAGCTGGATCCCAAATTACACATTCTAAAGTGAAACTAGGTAATCAGTAGGAACATTTTTTGATATATTTCCAGAGATTCCCTTGGGCAGGGAGAACCCTCCCAAATCATTTGCAACAGGAGGCCTTTCAGTAAGGAGACCTTAGGCTAGACTCCTTAACACTGCTACTGCCTATGGAGCACACCCTAGTGGCTGCAATTCAAGAGCTTTGAGGTCACGAGGAGAAAAGCGCAATATAAATGTTGTCTTGCCTAGCATCAACTAGGCCCCTAGTCTCACTTCCGGCCCTAGACAAAATGCCTAAGTTGCTTTGTGGATCATTAGGCTATGTATTTGTTTAAAAGGTGCTCTATTACATCAGGAATATAAATGACTCACCGGTCACTAACCACAATAATGCCATTAATTTCATAGATGTAACTTATTTTTTAAAAATAAATTGCATGTACTGGTAGCAAAACTCCTATTTTCATCTTTATTAGATAAATGTTGGTCTTTTAGTTGACACATATGATGATTATTTATGTCTCTTAGTTACCGGTATATAGTGCCAACTTATCACGCAGGCCTTCACATAGTACATAGAATTATTAACTTTTCCTTGTCCACAGAGGAGTTCCCAGTATAAATTTACCACCAAAGGTCTCGATTCATAAACAGCAGTGTGATAAAAAAATCTTGTCGGGAAAATGCCGCACTCGGTATTTTCCCGGTCTGTGTGCTAATTCATAAAGATTTCCCCAGCTGCCCTTGGAGGTCGGTAAATTACCGCAGCCCATTGAGCGGTAGTGTAGAGCAGTGTCTCGATTCTCTCTTTGCCCTGCAGAAATGAATCACACAGTCGGCTCTCTGGCTCTCTCCACTGATGACTCAGACAGATGAGTCACACAGTCTTTCCCTGCCTGCTCATATGACTCACACAGACAGCTCTCTCCACTGATGACTCAGACAGATGAGTCATACAGTCTTTCCCTGCCTGCTTAAATGATTCACACAGAGGGCTCTCTGGCTCTCTCCACAGATGACTCAAACAGACTTCGGCTCTCTGCACTTTTGCATTCATCAGAGCTGTCAGAGCTGTCGGTAACTTGTTATCGCCTCACTAGAGGTGTCGGTAACTACCGCCAGGCTTACCGCTTGTTGCAGGCTTTATGAATTGACATTTGCTGACAATTTACTGACATGTGTTGTCGGTAACTGCAGCCAAGTCGGTAATTTATCTCCCTGGTCGGTAATGTCAGCTTTTCATGCGGTAACAGCCTTTATGAATTGACATTTTGCTAAATGGTCGGTAAAGTCTGCTGTTTTCAGCATTACCACATGAGGTAATGCTTTATGAATCGAGACCAAAGTCTTGAATATCCACACACATGGAGCCTGTATGATTTCACCGTGTCTGCATGCGTTTCCTCCAAGTACTCCATTTCCCTCCTACATCCCAAAAACATACAGATAAGTTAATAGGTATGCAGTTATGATCAGTAGGTTCTAGTTGTGGGTAGGTAGTGCTAGGTAGATTCTAGTGGTAGTAAGGTAGTAAAAGATTCTAGTGGTGGCTAGGTAGAGCTCAGTATGTTCTAGTGGTGAGTAGGTAGTGATAGGTAGATTGTAGTGGTAAGCAGGTAGTAACTGATTCTAGTGGATTGTAGGTAGTGGTTGGTTCATTCTAGTGGTAGGCAGGTAGCAACAGTTAGATTCTAATGGTGGGAAGGTAATAATTGGTATATACTACTGGTAGGCAGGTAGTAACAGATTTTATTGGTGAGAAGTTAGTGATTGGTAGATTGTAGTGGCTAGCTGCTAGTGAGAGTAATGCTGGGAATACACGGTTCGATTTTGAGCCATTTAGATGGCTCGATAGATAATTTCCGACATGTCCGATCTCCGGCCCGATCCTTTCGGCGCTCGATTCTGCATGGAGGACAATGGGAAAAGATAAGAAAAACGAGCGGAAGAGAATCGCATGCAGAATCGAGCGGGCAAAATGATCGGGTGCGGAATCGAGCAGCAAAATCGAACCGTGTATGCCCAGCAAGTTTTGAGAATGGCACAAACACCGGTTTTCACAAAGTTTGCTGCTCCAATGTTTTAAGGTCTTTCTGTTACTTGTTTCTGCTTTGTATTAAAGTATAACTACATGCATTACACAAGTTTCCTAGGCTCTTATTGACAATTACAACATTTTATGCAGATAGTTAATATTTGCAGTGTTGGTCCTTCTTTTTTAAGACCTCTGTAATTTGCCCTGGCATGCTGTCAATCAACTTCTAGGCCAAATCCTGACTGATGGTAACCCATTCTTTTATAATCAACTAGCTGATGACCCGGCATTGCCTGAGTATGCACTTGGTTGTTGTTGGCCCATTTTTTCTAACCTTAACACATAGTCACTCAATAACCAAGTTTTTGAGCTTTGTGGTCCTTGACATCAATAATTAAAATTTTCCCATTGAAATAAAACAAATCTGGTTTGTGGCTCCGCCCCTTCTCTGAATTTGAACTTCAGTCCCCCAATGACCGAGTGTACCAGGTTTTGAGGCCTCGGCCATTAACATTATAAGAATGGCAGCAATGTAAATATTCCCCTTGAAAATCAATAGGTGAATTTTGATTGGCTGTTGTAGGCTTCATCGACTTTTTCTGAATATTAATCCCAGTCATTAGTGTCCAACTTGAGAACCCTGCCATTAACAGTGTAGGAATGGTTGTAGTTTACATATCCCATGTAAAAAGTTAGTTGTTTTTGGCTCCACCCACTGTTTCTAACCTTGACATACAGTCACTCAATGGCCAAGTTTATGAGCTTTGGGGTCCTTGGCATCAATAATTTCCATTTTTCCATCGAAATTAAATTGGTTTAATTGTGTCTCTGTTGGTTGTTTGTGTCTCTGTTCCTTTTCAGAATTTGAACCCCTGCCACACAGTGACCAACTGTACCAAATTTGAGGCCTCTGCCATTAACAGTGTAAGAATGGCAGCAATGAAAATATTCCCTTTGAAAATTAATAGGTGAATTTTGATTGGCTGCTGTAAGCTCCACCCACTTCCCTGAATATTAATCCCAGTCACCCAATGACCAAGTGTGCCGAGTTTGAAAATCTTGCCATTAACAGTGTAAAGGTGGCCACACACCATACATTTTTTTAAAATATCTGTTCAATTCAAGAATTGCAATCAATTTTTCTGACTGATTGTAACATTTCAAAAATATGACCAATGTACCACACACATGTTCAATTTTTCCCCAATTATAATAAAAAAATTATACAATCTTTAGAAAATTTTCCAGCATTCCGGATCGATAAAAATCGAAAATCAGATAATTTTATGGTATCGTGTGTGGCCACCTTAAGAATGGCTGCAGTTTACATTTTCCCATTGAAAAGGAATTGCTGAAATTTGATTGGCTGTTTTATGCTCCGCCCACTTCCCCCTGAATTCTTCACCTCGGTCACCAAGTGATCAACTGTGCCAAGTTAGAGGACTCTGGCTTTATTGTGGCTCGGAAAACAGCCTTTGGCTCCCTGCACACTGCATGCGATTCCAATTTTTAAACGGTTTTTACATCCGATTCCGTTACAGCATGCTGCATTTTTGACTCCGTTTTTCTGTTGATTGCATTCAGGGAAAATTGGAATCGCAAAACGGATTTGCAGTGTGCAGGAAACCTTTTACAAGTTTTCCTTTGACATGAATGGATGAAATCTGATTGGCTGTTTGTGGTTCCGCCCAGGTCTGCAGGGGTGCTGCGAGACCCCCAGAACATATCAAATGAAATCGGTCAAGGCGTTTTCGAGCAATTGCGGCACATACATTACATACATACACATCCGATTTTATATATATACTAGTAGACCTAAGCCTGTTTAAAATCGGGCTCTAGGTCTCTCTCCCCGCCGCATGTCAGCGCACGTGCGCACACCTGCTGCTGCGCATGCACACACCCGCCTGCTGCCCTCCTCCCAGACCCCCTGGCCTTGTCCTCCTCCTGTCCCAACGACTACACATGCGCATGTAACCAAAACACATGGGACACAGGGACAGGGAGGATGAGGCAGGGACAGTTAGGGTTTTATTACATAGAATATAGATGCTTGGAGTTTGTCGGAATTTGTGGGTTTTTTCGTTTGACCACCCACCTCTTGAGGATTGACCACAAGTTCTCAATTAGATTAAGGTCTGGTGAGTTTCCTGGCCATGGACCCAAAATGTCAATGTTTTGTTCCCAAGGCCACTTAGTTATCACTTTGACTTTTGTGCTCCATTGCGCTGGGAAAGGCATTGCTCTTCACCAAACTGTTCTTGGATGGTTGGAAGAAGTTGCAGTCAGAGGATGTTTTGGTATCATTCTTTATTCATTGCTTTGTTCTTAGGCTATATTGTGAGTGAGCCCACTCCCTTGCATGAAAAGCAGCCCCACATATGAATTGTCTCAGGATGCTGTACTGTTGGCATAAGACATGACTGATGGTAGCGTTCACTGTTTCCTCTCAATTTCCTCTTCAACTATTTTGCCAGATGCCCCATTGGAGTAAATTACTCCAGTCCTCAGTCCAATCCCTTTACATTTTGGCAGAATATGACGAAGTAGGTAACTTCAGCGCACGGCAGTCAGCTGAATCTTCTATAGTAGACGGTCCTGGCCTTTGCTGGACTTTCTTAGGCGCCCTGAAGCCTTCCTCACATCAAGTAAACCTCTATTCTTGATGATCTGATAAGTGGTTGATTTAGGTGCATTTTTAGTATCAGCAATATAATTGCCTGTGAAGTCCTATTTATGCAGCACAATGATGACTGCATGTTTCCCGGCAGGTAACCATGGTTAACAGAGTACAATGATTTAAAGCATCACACTCCTTTAAAGCATCCCGGCCCATATGCAATTAACTTTTTCTCCTAGGTGATATTTTTAAAATTGTCAATTAAATGACTTTAAAGGGACTCCGAGCTCGAGTAAAAAAAGAAAGTTGTACTCACCCGGGGCTTTTTCCAGCCCAGTGCTGGTCGGGAGGTCCCACGACGGCGTCCTGGCTCCTCTCCTAGTCCCCGCTCCGGAATGGCTGACCGGCCGCAGCCCAGGCGACACTCTGCTGAGTGTCGGGCTGTTCCTTCCGCGTATGACGCGGCTGACGTCACACACCGGCCGCCTCGCGTCATCACGGCAGCCGGCGTGAAAGTACTGCGCATGCGCGATTAAAGCGCGCATGCGCCGTACTGCCACGCCGGCCGCCGTGATGACGCGAGGCGGCTAGGGTCAGTACTTATTCAGTAGAAGTCCTTGGGCAAGACTTCCTAGCACTGCAGAGTGGCCCCTTGAGCATGCCCTTAGTGGCTGCAGCTCTTGAGCGCTCTGAGTCCAACAGTAGAAAAGCCCTATACAAATGTCAAGATAGAATTTATATTTTATTTCCATTTGCAACGGCGTTACAGAAGAGCTAAGCTAAAAATAAACCCCTTTACTATACTACACCCATAGCTTTATAAATAGAAAGTACAACAGTACTGCCTACTGTAGCTAAACATCACCCACTGTTAAAGAGGAACTCCATTGAAAATAATGTAACACAAAATGTGCTTCATTTTTACAATAATTATGTATAAATGATTTAGTCTAGTGGGCCACACACTGCAAGCGAGAGCCTATGCGATTGTCCTTCACTAATAGAGCTGAACGATGTTGTGCCTCCATGCTCTGAAACTAAAACCTATGTTGATCGAAATCATGTGAACAGTAGCTGATTACTTTGCAATCAATATTTTCCATCCTACCCAATTGAATAAATTAGAGAGGCTCCCTATGCTATATTGATTTTTATCATTTGGCACTGTTAGTGGCCTGAAGAAGTGGGCTCAGACACGTGAAACGCGTTGCCGGTGCTAAATAAAAATCTTTTGTAAATTACAAAGATTTTCATCATTGAGGTAAGCTACCTCGTTTTCCTTCTCAATTTTAAACTGTTTTTAGAAGCTTTTATATAACCATGGGTCCTCTTTCCCCTTATTGTGCATAAGTACACCCCTGTACATAGCCTGTCCGAGGGGTGGGGACAAAACACACGTGGCTCCTACCACGGTGGACAACTGTCCCATTTTTTCTTCAAGAGAGCGAACACATCCAGGTCCATCGAGGACAATTCCGAGTGGAGTCAGGTTTATGGTCTCCACCTGCTTCCTGTGGTCGGTTGTCCCTTGCAACCCTCCTTTGTGTGGAGTACCTTGCTTACTTATTTTTACATTTACAATTGACATACTACACTATTGGGCTCCCATTTTTTTGTCTCCTGTGCCTTTTTCCCATAGGGTGTCAAGACACCCCTACTACACTACGATTGAATAAATTGGTTGGTTGGACCAGATATCGACCTATCTCCATCGATAGAGCAGAAAGGAATGTAATTAATTCTCCCCGACTTGATAAAATGATTGAATCAAATGGTCGATCGAGCAGGAAAATCAGGTAACGTATGGGCAACTTAAAGAAGAACTCCAGTGAAAATAATACAATAAAAAAGTGCTTAATTTTTACAATAACTATGTATAAATTATTTAGTCAGTGTTTGCCCATTGTAAAATCATCTCCCTGATATACATTCTGAGTTTTTATCACATGACATTTTTACTGCTGGCAGGTGATGTCAGTGGAAGGAGAAGCTGCTTTTTTTTTTTTTGGGCAGTCGGAAACAGCTGTTATTTCCCACAATGCAGCGAGGTTTACAGACAGGAAACTGTCAGGACCATGCCATGGTCCTGATATCACACTGTGGGAGGGGTTTCACCACAATATCAGCCATACAGATCCCCCTGATGGTTGCAAGGTGGCTCCCCCAGGACCGCGTAATACCAATTGGCGTTAAGTCCTTAAGGAGTGCTTTGCAGGGGATCGCACTCGTCGATGCGCGCATCTCCACTTGAGTGACGGAGCTTCCGCTCCGTCATCAGTCTACCAGCAGTGATAGCCGCTAGGAGACTGTTAGACGGCGAAACTGCCGTCTATTTACATTGTACAGTGCTGCGGTCTATGGCAGCACTGTACTGGGAACAGCCGTGTCACTCAGCTATCTCCTGGGAGGCTCAGAGAGTGATTGGCTCTCATAGGCTGGTGCCTATGAGAGCTGATCGCTGTAATTGGTTGCTGAGGGGAGAAGGGATATAAAAATAAATTAAAAAAGGAAACATTTATTATAAATAAAATGACAAATAAATTAATTAAAAAGAAAAACACCCTGCAGCAGTGACCAGAGCCCACCAATAGAAAGCTCTGTTGGTGGGCATAAAATGGGAGGGGATTCATTTGTGTGCTAAGCTGTATGGCTCTGCAGCGAGCATTTAAAGCTGCTGAGCACTAAATTGTAAAAATTGCCTGGTCACTAGGGCGGTGTAAGCCTACGGTCCTTAAGTGGTTAAAGGATATCCAAAGCGGATAAGATTGTAAGAATGGGGGGAGAAGGCATGTACAGAGAGAAGTCCTCATGCCCACCACTCCCCCTGTTCACCTCTGTCCCCTCTATTCTCTCCTAAAAGCCATCAGAAGCTGCTTGTGGATCAACCGGCTTTTAGGACAGAGCTTAGGGGGACAGAGGTGAACGGGAGGAGCAATGGGCATGAGAACTGCTCCCCCTGTTCTTACAACCTTATTCACCTGGGATATCCTTTAAATACTTCTGATAAGTGAGCTTCTGTATCAAATTCACCAGTCAATGCAGATACAATACTGATTGTGTGCTCCTCTGTCTACATATCTGTGCAGCCTGGATGATGCTCTGGCGTTGCAGCCATGCACAGCAAGTCACAGATGACAGTCAATTCCCTCAGCAATCAGGCATCAGCTTACACAGGAAGCATAAGTTTCACTTTTGAGGTAATCCATGCGGGCCCAGAGTAGTGTGCAGATAGCGAGCAGGCTGCAAGTGGCTGCCAGCCCATCCACCAACCACAGCACATGGGTCTCACTTTCCGACTGATGTATGGTATGACACATGTTCCTGCCCACTTTCCACTAAAGATACAGAATACCACAGGGGCCGAAAAAAACAGGTTTACAATAACAAAAGTTCTATTATACCAGGCTTTACAATACCAGGTGTTACTCCCTTATACTTATAATGGTGCTTGTCCGGGACCTGGGTATTTAGTTTACTATAAACTAATGTTTACTATATCAGAGTTTGTTATAACGACGTTATACTGTATTTTATGTAAGGAGGCTGTTAGTAATGACCCCGCATTTTATCTCCGATCCATGGTAACAAAAAAATTCAACTGTTGATGCAGTCCATCTTAGGCCTCGTTCACATCTAACTAGCACAGATGGCCGTGCGATCGGAACGCAATGCATGCGACCATGCTTGCACATTTTTACCACCTAATAGCAAGCAATTGCTTGACTGCGTACATTCTGGAATGACCTGTGTTTTCCTATGATCTATAGTCCAAGTGAACAGAAAATCAGGCTCTTTTTTTCTGTTCTACACACAGACAGACTGTAGCTATTTTCTTTAAAAGATACCTTATCTCTAAATTTATTTAAAAAAGGGCACCTTATGTGTGTATGCGGGAGTCTTGCACCTCCTGCACTCCGGCATCACCCTTCGATCTTCTCCAAATCATCGCATTCTGTCTCCGTTGGTCGGCTTGCTCAGTGACCTCCGACACGGACATTCTACGCTGCGCATGCGCAGTATGTCCGCTAGGGCGCCTTACAGCCACGCTCCCTGGAGACTCCATCTCAGGTAAGCGCACATACTGGGGGTCACCAACTGCGCTGACCAGGCGGGAACAGAATGGGATGATTTGGTTAAAAACGGAAAGTGACGCTGGAGCACGGGAGGTGTAAGATTATGCACAACTCCCCATACACACATAAGGCATCCTTTTTTAAATACATTAAGAGCTAAGGTATCCTTTACGTTGTACAGAATAAGGTTGCTTTGATTTTCAGTCATGCGCAGTAAAGCACAGAGCATTCACAAGCATGTCATTTTGCTATCTTACAGAACATTTCCATACAGGGTCTGCAGTAACGGATGTTTGTTGGAAGAAATGAGTAAAAAAGTTTTGATTGCATAATGTGGAGTCAGAATGTTCCTCGGGGATTCTCCTAATGCGTACCTCACTAGCTGAAAACTGTACCAGAGGGGACATGAACCCCAACCTTAATTGTTCATGAAATATTCTCTGCTTCCTCTCATTTGCAGGACAGTCACCAGAACAACATCCCATGGCTCACAACTCAGGATGCAGCATGCTATTGTTTTTCTTGTGAAAAGGTTGACCCTATAGTTTAGGTAAGAGCTGCTTAGCATGTCAAAGGAGTTCTCCGTGAAGGAAAAGAAGAAAATATTTTAAGTCTGTGGCATTTAACCCATGTGTACTGTTTTGAAAAGGCAAATTGATTAAAGGGACTCCGAGCAGTGCAGAAACTATAGAAAGATGCATATCATTTTAAAGCTCTCTTTCTCCTCTTTCCAATGACATATAAACTGCGATTGAAATTGCAGCGGCCGCGATTTCAATCGCGAAAATAGAGAAAACTAAAAGGTCGCCAGAAAGAGGAGCAAGAGAGCTTTAAAATGATATCCATCTTTCCATAGTTACTTGTATTACACAGGGCGACACTTTCTCCAGTGTCAGCAGCTCCATTCAGCAGAATGGAGCTGCTGACTTTAGGAAAAAGTCGCCCTGTGTAATACAATGTAACTATGGAAAGATGGATATCATTTTAAAGCTCTCTTTCTCCTCTTTCCAATGATATATAAACCACCGCCCTACGTCTTTTAGTTTTCTCTATTTTTGCGATTGAAATTGCGGCCGCAGCAATTTCAATCGCGAAAACAGCGAAAACTAAAAGACGTAGGGCGGTGGTTTATATATCATTGGAAAGAGGAGAAAGAGAGCTTTAAAATGATATGCATCTTTCCATAGTTTCTGCACTGCTCGGAGTCCCTTTAAATCCAAAGTTTTATAAAGGCTAAAAATGGATGAAATGCCAGTGCGTTAGCCCATTTAAATATAAAAATTCTAGTGTCATTGATATGGGAATAAAATTAGAGAAACATTTGTAATCGATATCTATTATTATTTTTGCGCTTTAATAAGTGTCAGCAGCAAAATGTTTAAATAGTGCCCATGCTGTGCCTTAAACTGTTCCTGAGGGGAATCTCAGGTAAAAAAAGCATGCGAAGTAGACCCAGACTGGACCCGACTGAGCCAGTTACCGGGGCTAATTGCGGCTGAATGGCAGACCGCGGGAGGACGCAGAGGGACTCCAACATGTTTAAGGGGCTGGAGGACGCCCCAGGTAAGTATCAATTTTTGTTATTTTTAGATCTCTGGTACACTTTAAACAATTTGCCCCACAACTTAGACCATGTTTTAGATTTTGACCCCTTATGTGATTGAGTTTGACACCCCTGCTGTAGAGGCTTCCCACACTGTCCTCCGGACCTCCGTTGCCACTCGCAGACCTAAAGAAATCCAACAAGGCCTCTGTACTACTGTGTAGGCATAGCCGCATGGGTGCAGGCCGACAGCACTCATGCATGAAAAAGAGCGCACCCTTGATGTTCTGGAGAGCCCCGGGTAGCAGCGAGAAGGACACAGGAAGTCTCTACAGCAGTGGTCTCCAAACTTAGGCCCGCGGGCCAAATGTTGCCCTCTGAGGCTTTTTCACCGCCCCCCCCCCCCCCCCCCCCCCACACACACACACAAAATGTATTGCTTATAGATGCGGTCCACTGCATCTTAAAATATTGGTGGCTAACATATAGAATAGCAGTGCTGGCACCACCAATGCACAGGGAAGCCAGCGAGCAGTCATTCGTTGGCTTCCAATCCAATTCTGCATCAGGTGACACTGCTGTCAAATTGGACTACAGGTTGTCCCCTGGGTATGCTTCACTGTCTGGCGCAAAGAGGTTTTTACTATCTGCACATGCTGTGTTGGGGACATAATAATTGCACATGCTGTGTTGGGGGCATACTGCTTTGGTTAAAAAAGTCATCAAGCAAGTAATGCTACCCAGAGTACTACTTACTCCGAGCTTCCTCCAGCCCCTGGCAGCCACCACGCCTACCACCTGTGACTAGGTCAACAGGGTATGCTTGCACTCAAGTTCCTAACACATATGCACCGAACAAGACTTATTTACAGAATAATAAACATTGATATATTTCAAGGTATTATTGCCTCTATCCACTACAATTGTAATAAAAACACAATTACTGGGTACTAAAGGTAACTAGTAAACCCATGGGAAAAAATAATGAAAACATCATTAATATATCGAAATCCAGGGTTTTATTAGGAGCAGAGGGACCCCGGACTACCACAACACTTCCTAGAACAAGTGCTGTATTATGTGCAGTGGGTCACTGGTAAACAGAGGGGAGACATAATAACGGAAACAATGAAGTTTAAAGGAGTCATCAGGCAGTATTAAAGAAAATAAGTGCTACTTACCGGGGGCTTCCTCCAGCCCCAAGCTCCCAGCACGTCCCTCGCCACAGCTCTCCCCGCAGCCATTCGCCGCAGCTCCGTCCCGGTCCCCAGCGATGACGTCAGGGCGACCTCCAGGTCGGCCTGTACTGCGCCTGCGCGAACGGCGCTGTCAATCACCGCCACGTGGGCCGGAGCAGTAGTTCTGCACCTGCGCAGTCTGCTCCGGCCCACGTGGCGGTGATTGACAGCGCCGTTCGCGCAGGCGCTGTACAGGCCGACCTGGAGGTCGCCCTAATGTCATCGCCGGGGACCAGGACGGAGCTGCGGCGAACGGCTGCGCCGAGGGATGTGCTGGGAGCTTGGGGCTGGAGGAAGCCCCGGTAAATAGCACTTATTTTCTTTAATACTGCCTGATGACTCCTTTAACACTGAATGAAGTAGAAATCAGTTGCAAACCTTGCTGCCGAAGTGAGTTATACAAGGGAATTGCCAGTTGTATCCATGATGTTTTATGAGGAATTCTGGACCACAACGGGCAACACAGACTTCCACCTTCTTTATCCTTCAAACAACTGTAGTCTTTTGTTCTTGAAAAGCACACAGACTTGTATAAGAGCATCGCAATAAGAACTGAAGCTCTTCTAAAGGTAAAGGGTGGCTCAAGTCTTTATTAGCTCCATGGTATTTGTGTTTTGTGGTGTTTCCATTATCATCCATCCCCTGTAGGTTCAAGGAAGCAGCCAACATATCCAGCAAAGGCAAAGGCAGGAGGAAAACCATCTGTGGAGATGATGGAAAATATGATGCCTGCTTGAAATGGCTTTACAAATGTTTTATTTGATGTGTGTACAAAATGAAGTCTTTTATTTTTTCAGTTTGCTATATATATTCCCTGTCAGCTATAGTCAATGGTTTACTAAAAGTTATTTCGTATGTAGTCATAGATATTCTAGCACTAGGGCCCAAATGCAATTCCTTTTTTTTCACCTGCGTTTTCTCCTGGGTGATATTTTTACATTTGTCAATAAAATGCATTTTAAAGGGAACCAGAGATGAATGATTTACGCAAAATAAACATATCAGTTGATAGCTTGTAAAGAATAAATGCTCTACCTGATAATTTCGCCACTCTGGTGTGCCTTTTTGAGTGTTTTTTATCCATTATTGCTCCAGGAAATATCCAATATGGCCGCCGGCTCATACCTGTTCTGCTTCCGGGTTATGAGTAGTTCTGGATGTGCTGTCTAGCCTCTATGAGACTATAGACAAGCAGGGCTGCTGCTGCAGGCTTTCATCTGTGTGCTTTCATTATTCTGGTATGCTGTGTGGCTGCCTGTAGGAAGTGTCTCTCATAGAAATGAAACTGCATACAGTAGATAATGACTGGCTGCACAGTGCACACAGATACACTTGTCTGTTTCAGAGCTTCTTTCTCGGCAGCAGCAGCCCCTCCTATGTCAACAGCTCTGAGTAGGGGGCCAGGAGGGGGCAGGCTTGGTCTTGAAAAGACTCCACAGAATAGTGACTCAGCTATAATGATTCCAGGTCAAACCCAGACTGAATCAGTCGGTGGATTCTTATCACAGTTGATAACAGATAGATTAGACTGAGAAGAATAAAACTAAAAGTAGGGTAGGTGTTTACTGTCATGTTCCCACTTATAAATGTAATAAAATACATGAGGGTGCTTCGTCTCTGGTTCTCTTTAAGCCATCAGAAAGCAAGAAAATGCTCAAAATAATTTTGATAGTACCTTTTCATTTACTTTTTGGTACTTTTTTAGTTGAAAAGTGCTGGAAAGTTATTTTAATTTGAAGATGAAAAATTACATCCTAGGAGAAAAGTCAGGTGAAAAAGTGAATTGCATATGGCCCTAGGTCTGCATGTATAGCATTGCAATATCATAATTATTATTCTTTAGTATTTATATAGTATATATGGATCTTCCACAGCGCTATACAGAGTATATTGTCAATTTAACTGTCCCTCAGAGGGGCTCACAATCTAATCCCTACCATAGCCATATATCTATGTATGTATTATGTAGTGTATGTATCTTAGTCTAGGGCCAATTTTTAGGGGGAAGCCAATTAACTTAACTGTACGTGTTTGGGATGTGGGAGGAATTCGGAGTTCCTGGAGGAAACCCACACAGACATGGGCAGAACATACAAACTCCATGCAGATAGTGCCCTTGGCTGGGATTCAAACCAGGGACTCAGCACTGCAAGGTGAGAGAGCTGACCACTACAACACTGTGCTGTCCATTTTAAATTAAGGGGAAATAAACAAAATGAAATGTGAGGATTTTTTTCCATTAATTATGTTAATAATACTGCAACTGTCTTCAGTTCCTGCTTGTTCTTGGGGCATTTTCCCTTAAGTTTTGTCTTTAGCAAATGAAATGCATGCTCAATCGGATTCAGGTCAGGTGATTGACTTGGCCATTGCATAATACCTTCAAAAACTCTTTGGTTTCTTTTGCAGTATGCTTTGGGTCATTGTCCATTTGCACTGTGAAGTGCCTTCCAATGAGTTCTGAAGCATTTGGTTGAATATGAGTAGATAATATTGCCGGAAACACTTCTGAATTCATCCTGCTGCTTTTGTCAGCAGTCACATCATCAATAAATACAAGAGAACCAGTTCCATTGGCAGCCATGCATGCCCACGCCATGACACTACCACCACCATGCTTTATTGATGAGATGGTATGCTTAGGATCATGAGCAGTTCCTTTGCTTCTCCATACTCTTCTCCTCCCATCACTCTGGTACAAGTTGATCTTGGTCTCATCTGTCCATAGGATGTTGTTCCAGAACTGTGAAGGCTTTTTAGATGTTGTTTGACAAACTCTAATCTGGCATTACTGTTTTTGAAGCTCACCAATAGTTTACATCTTGTGGTGAATCCTCTGTATTCACTCTGGTGAACTCTTTTCTTGATTGCTGACTTTGACAAAAGCAGCAGGATGAAGTCAGAAGTGTTTTGGGCAATATTATCTGCTCATATTCAGCCAAAAGCTTCAGAACTCATTGGATGGCGCTTCACAGGGAAGGAGACATGGGGTTAAGGAGTGAAGCAGTGAACCTTTACTGCTACCCATAGCAAATTATAGACTTGTCTGAATAGGTTTGTTTTCAGAGTGCGTTTGAAGGTTTCCAGGCTCGGAGCATGAAGAACAAGCTTTCAGAGAGAGAGAGAGAGAAGGAGAGGGATAGCCCGTGAGAAGTCCTGGATGCGAGAGTGAGAGGAGGTGACCAGACTAGTGGACAAAAGTGTCTCCTGTGTGGAACGGAAGGTCCGGGCGGGGAGGTATCTGGAGATTAAAGAGGAAATGTATGGAGGTGACAGCTTGTGTAGAGCTTTTTCTGCAAGCGTAAGAAGTTTAAATTGGATTATTGGCGTAATTGTTAACCAATGGAGGGATTGGCAGAGAGGGGCTGTCTCAGAGGATCTGGAAGAAAGGTTGATGAGAAGGGCAGCAGAGTTTAGTAGGGACTGGAGAGGTGCCAGTCTGTTTTTGGTAAACCACAGAGTAGGGTGTTACAGTAGTCAAGGAATGAGATGATTAGAGCATGCACATGCATTTTGGTTGCTTCTTGTGAGAAGAAAGGACGTATTCTGGAAATGTTTTTGAGATGGAAGTGGCAGAAGGTAGTTAAGGTGTTGATATGTGGTATAAATGAGAGCTCAGAGTCCAGAATTACACCCAGACAGCGAGCTTTAGGAATTTAGGTTATTGGGGTATATCTACATTGATTGTGATTATGGGAGGTGGAACAGAGAGCGAAGGTGGAAATATCACAATCTCCTTTTGCTCATGTTGAGTTTAAGGAAACTGGATGACATGAATATAGATACAGAGGATATAAAGTCAGGGACTTTAGATAGTAGTGTGGAGAGGTCTGGGGCAGAACAATAAATTTGGGTGTCATCAGCATAGAGGTGATATTGAAAGCCAAAAGAGCTTATTATTCGTCCCAGACGGTGAGTGTAGATGTAAAAGAGGAGGGGTCCAAGGACAGAGCCTTGTGGTACTCCCAAGAGACGGTGGGCGTGAAGTATAGTTGGTATTAGCGTAGGAGACCACGAAGGAACGCCCAGACAGGTAAGAGTTGATCCAGGAATGTGCTAGGCCCTTGATCCCAGTGTCAAGAGGGTCTGGAAAAGAAGGGCATGATCAACAGTGTCAAACGCAGAGGACAGATCTAGGAGTATTAGTATGGAAAATTTGCCTTTGGTTTAAGGTTGTTCCTATGCCTACAGCTTCCCCATCTCTGCCACTCATGCCAATATCTCTTATACTGTACAAGGAGCAGATATTACCAAACATGTGTTGATCAGAAATGATCTAGTTTGCAGAAGATTTTTGTTGTATTTAAGTGTGTTTGCCATAGGTAGCACAGTCTAGCATAACGTTAACATTGCCATGAAATTAAAATCTCTTAACTGCAGATGTATTAGTCCTTCTTTCCATGTATTCAATGTAGGATGGCTTCAGTGTTTAACACAGTAATTGGCTTCCAGAGCAAAATCCAGTCGCTCTAATTTGTTACTTATGAGAAATGAGTAAAGTCTAGATTCTCATTATGACATGAAATTTCCAAACACACATTATCATTACCCTTCTAGTAATAAAGAACCAAAAATGACTTTTTATGATTAATAACTCAGTTATGTCAACTGCAGGATGTTTTATTGAGGCATTCAGTGCATGAGGAAGTATGACAGCCTCCATTGGTATGTTGTTGTCCCAATAAAATAACATTTGTTCATTACAGTATTAAATGTTTATACAGAGTAAATACAATTACAAAACACACATAGGGCCCATATGCAATTCCCTTTTTATCCTAGGTGATAATTTCAAACTTAGCTTATACCACCAGCAAGCAAGAACATACTCAAAATAATTTTTATAGTACTTTTCCTTCTACTTTTTATTACTTTTTCAATTGCAGAGTGCTAAAAAGTTATTTTAAATCGAAGATGAAAAATTACCTCCTAGGAGAAAACTGAAGAGAAAAAGTTAATTGCAGTTAATTGCCAATGGGCCATATGCAATTCACTTTTTTCACCTGAGTTTTCTCCTAGGAGATAATTTTTCATCTTCGATTTATAACAACTTTTTAGTATTTTGCAATGGAAAAGTACCAAAAAGTATGTGAAAAAGTACTACAAAAATTATTTTGAGTATTTGTTTGCTTGTCAGTGGTTTAGAAAGGCATTTTATTGACAAGTTTGAAAATTTCACATAGGAGAAAACTCAGGTGAAAAATGAATTGCATATGGGCCAATGTCCCTTCTTCAAGTCTTTCCTAGTTGATATTTTCAAACCTTTTTCAATATAATGCTTTTATACCACAAGCAAGCAAGAAAATACTTTGCAGAGCGCTGAAAAGTTATTTTGAACAAGAGATAAAAAAATTATCTCTTAGGAGAAAACTTAGAGGAAAAAGGGGATTGAATAAGGGCCTATAAGTTCTGTTCAGCATGGTTTTTGGACCAGTGACTGGTGGAAACATCTCTGTATCCCATTCATGCTTCTGTGAGCTGTAGACAGAGCAAAGTTCTTCAGTGTTGAATAACTTGCTCCCATGGGGGCACATCATCGTCCTGGGAGAGTCTATTAGGAATAATTTGTGCACAACTTATGCTGAAGCTGACACCCTCCTTTTACTGTACCTGTTTTGAATGCAAGGTGTGTAATCTGACCGTCATTCGAGCTCTGCATACTTGTGCAGGTAGTCAATTCAGGTGCAGGGTCTGTTTGGAAGCACTGCCAGTCCCTTCTGCTGTACAAAATACTTAAGTATACTTCAGGCTAGCTGCCTCCTTGGGCATCAGTTTGCATTCAAATTTTTAGAATAGTGTTCAGCACATAATTTGCATTTGATTTGTATTCAAGGTGTGTATTTAGCACATCTCTGCACATCTCTGTAGGTTTCGCTTCACTTGCATCCTGTAAGCGCTGCTCATTGCTTTCTGTCTTTTGATTTAATTAATAATGTACACCAGTTCTGCTGTAATTTAAGGTATTGGAGCATGTATAATGAAGTGTGGTTATAATGTCGTAGAATGAAGTTATGATCAATAATGCAACATATATACCTACTGCAACGATTGGTGTAGCACACAGACGTCTGATTATTGTGTGATCTGCAGAATCACCAATAATACAGACTCTATACCCGATTATGTGGTGATCTGCAGTATCACCAATAATGCAAGTATAGAAGGCTGAGAACCAGAGGTGTAAAGTGTTTGGTGCAACAGCAGATTAAATGGATAGATTTCACCAGAGAAGCTGGTGAGTACTATCTGAACAACAGTGCTAGACCTCACCAGGGGAGCTGGTGGGTACTAGCTGTAACAACAGTGCTAGCCCTCACCAGGGGAGCTGGTGGGTACTAGCTGCAACAACAGTAGTATAAATAATAGGTCTTACCAGAGGAGCTGGTAAAGTACTAACAGCAAGAGTGGCAACAAAGTTTGGCTAAACCTTACCAGAGGAGCTGGTAAGGTACTATCAGCACAGGCGACTGAATAGTTTAACTAGACCTTACCAGAGGAGCTGGTAAGGTACTATCAGTCACAGGAGCTGTATAACTAAAACTAAACCACACACCAGAGGAGCTGGTGGGTATTTAGTAAAAAGAGCACCTCATGAGTGGCAAGGGCCCGCTGGTGAGTAGAGAGGTCAGACAGGCAAGAATGGCAACTGAGAGGCGAATACAGTACAGAAACGTGAGGCAGAAGAATAATGAGTTATCAGGCAGAGGTTCAGCAACTAAGGTCAGATAGGCAGAAGTACAGAATCGATAAGCAATAGCAAGGTCAGAGTATAGCCAGAATCATACACAGGTAATCAGAAATACAATATAACAATAGTCCTAGTCTTGTGTGAAATCCCTGGTTTCCTCCCAGATCAAAGCACATCGGATATTAGTCTAAGGTCTGAGCGCTAACACAGGTGTATTCGCAACAGCAGACAAGTTGCAAATGACCAGTGAAGGCTTAAGAAGCCGAGGCGACCTCACAGCCGCGCCCCTTACCAATCCGAGCGGTGTGAGTCACCTCCGACGTCAGCCGACCGCAGGTCGGCTGACGCGCCTTCTTCCAGCATAAAGGTCCTGTCTCCGCACGCGCCCGCGCGATACTGTGACCCTATGAGCACGAGACAGTACCGTTCCCGGCGTGCTAGACGCCGACGGAACGGATGAGGCCTGTGAACAGGGAACAAAGGCGGCTGCGGGTATACCCTGCGTGTCCGCAGCCGCCATAGTTGCAGATGTTACACCTACACACCAGCCAGAATCTTCTCTTCTAGGTTCCACCATTCTCACTTGGATTGCTGGTGTTGGCAAAGCTAAACTCTGCCCCCTGACACTCTCTCACTGATGACACCCCACGGCATGCATCCTCCTCTCACATACTCCCTGTCTTCAAAATGGGGCAGAAGAGATGTAACAGCTTGGCCTACCAAGCCGTTCCCTTACATGTCTTGCACTGGTCATCACACGCTTTAACATAAGGCACTCGGGGGGGGTTTGTGTGGGCAAAAAAATAAGGGGATCATGGAGCATAATAGGGAGGTAGAAAAGGGGAAGTCTCGGTGGTGTTGGCCCGTTCCACCCTTAACAAGGAAAATGGAACACTTTGGCAGTTCAGTCCTCCTTTTTGTATTTTCGTTTCAGACGTTGTTATTAGGTATATAAAAGGGAGAAGTAAAAGACCAGGATAATCTATCCCCCACACAGGGGGGTAATCAAAGTAAAGTGCACAAGATATGCATCACAAATATACAATTAACATATCAGCAAGACATAAGAGCAAAATATGTAAGTCAGTTATAACAGATTATAGAAAATATGACACCATGGAGGTGTAAAATCAACAGTAAGTTCTGAAAATACAATTTCAAAGCAAGGGCAAGGCAGTGACACAAATTGTATCTTCATAACTCACAAATATATGTCTGGAAATAAAGCAAATACGAAAGCTCAGCTGCGTCAGCATAGTCCACCCAGGGGGACCAAGTGTTTTCAAACAGATCCATACGGTCGTCAGTCACCGCTGCCATTGGTTTACATATCATAACATGGTGTACCTTAGCGATTACCATATCAAGATTGAGGTGGGAGGCTTCCCATTCAAAAGCTAAAAATGACAAGCATAGGGATCTCAATAGCAGCTGGAGTGAGGGACATGGCTGCACAGGAGGTGCTTTAGAAATTCAGGGTGTGAGGCTGAGTGTTAACCAGAGGCCTAAAGTGTCCCAGGAGGGCCGGTCTGACGAAGCTGACGTGAGTTCAGCAGGAGGACTGCATGAGGGAAGAAAGTGCTCCTGCATCTGGTGGTTCTGCAGGGGATGGCTCTGTAATGGCATCTCAATGGGAGGAGCTCAAGTAGTGGCTACCTGGGTGAGAGGGATCATGTGAAATCCTGGAAGCCGTCTTCCTGTAGTGGGATGAAGGAGATCTAGCGGTAGTAGGGGAGCACCAATTATTTTTTTCGGCTGTGTTAATCACCCTTTGGAGCTTATACTTGTCACAGAGAAAGCTCCTGCATACCAGTCTATAATGGAGGAGCAGATAATGGACGGTGTAAAAGCTAGTAAGCAAATTTTATACACCAAATTTCTTCAGTTGGCTTTCTTCCGCATACCGAAATTCTTCAGTTATGTCTGAAAGATGCTGATTATTTACCTTATCTTCCACAAACTGTATACGGTATGCCTAGCAATACGAAGACATTTGGGAGCATGTCATTGAGAAAAATAAAAATAATTTAATGTATTTGTTTTTGAGTATTCCTAGGTAACTTAGGCAGAGGAAGAATATTTGTCTGCTTAAGTCAGTGAGTAGGATGACAGAAATTCATCTTTTCAAGCAAGAATTAGTTCTAGATATGATGTTACAGAGCTGCTCCAGTTCTTCAGTTCTAAACATAGATGTCAGTTCAGGTCTCACAAAATCAGTGCCATGCATTTTGATAGTAAATAATTGCTTTTCACATAATAGAGGCAAGATAGAGTTTTTCAGGTTTCTCACCAAGGAAAAGAAAAACAAAACACCCACACATTTATGTTCTTCAGAACTTTCTCTGCCTTACTTCCCCTGAGAATGGAAAAATCAAAATTGCTAAGGAAGTACACATTTTATGAAAACATTTTGCTTTTAAAAAGAACTTCTGTTTTTATCTTGAGTGAAAAGTAAAGCTGAACTCTAAGAGTCTGCTCTAAAATACAGTCATGGCCAAAAAAAAATTATACCTGTATGTCAGAAAACACGCCACTTCTCCCAGAAATGTGTTGCAATTACAAATGCTTTGGTATTGTCATGTTTATTTCTTTTATTGGCACTGGAAGATCACAAAAAAAACTTAGAAAAAACAAAAAGACATTCCTCACAAAATTTCAAAAATAGCTTTGACAAACTTATTAGCGCCTCCGCTCAAAGGGAAGGTTCAAGCAAAATAAAAAAATGAGTTTCACTTACCTGGGGCTTCTACCAGCCCCATGCAGCCATCCTGTGCCCTCGTAGTCACTCACTGCTGCTCCAGTCCCCCGCTGGCAGCTTGCCGACCTCGGAGGTTGGCGGGCCGCATTGCGTACATTTTTACGCATTCCCGCTAGTGCAGGAACATTAACACATACATTTTTACGCGTTACTGGTTCAATACGTAAATTTTTACGCATTGAACCAGTAATGCGTGAAAAATGTATGTGTTAATGTTCCTGCACTAGCGGGAATGCGTAAAAATGTACGCAATGCATCCCGCCGACCTCCGAGGTCGGCAAGCTGCCAGCGGGGGACAGGAGCAGCAGTGAGTGACTACGAGGGCACAGGATGGCTGCATGGGGCTGGTAGAAGCCCCAGGTAAGTGAAACTCATTTTTTTATTTTGCTTGGACATTCCTTTTAATACTTGGTAGTGCACCCTTTGAAATACATAACTGATGTTAATTGCTTTATGTAACAATCAATAAGTCTTCTACATCCCTCTAAAAGAATTTTGGACAACTCTTGTTTTTCTAGCTGCTCCAGGTCTCTCAAATTTGAAGGGTTCCTTCTCCCAGCTGCTGTTTTTAGATCTGTCCACAGGTACGCTATAAGATCTTGACCTGGATTAATTGCTCAAAAAGTCCAAAGTAGTTTAGCACACCATTCTGCATAAAGTTGCTTTTTATTCCATCAATGTGTTACAGTATTAATGAATTGAATAAAAAGCAACTTTATGCAGAATAATTTGCTAACCTACTTTGGATTTTTCGTGTTTGGACAACGGTAGTTTGGCTTTCTACCTTGGTTATGCACCCAGCCTACCTGATGTAATGGTGGTGACTCTGCACCTGACCACCAGAATTCATTGCTGGCTGCTGGAACTCTCCAGTGCTTTGTCTTAAACCATTTCTGTGTGCTTTGTGTCATTGTCCTGCTGTAAGACCCATGACCTCCAGCTGAGAACCTGCTTTTTGACATTGGGATTCTTTGGTAGTCTTCAGATTTTATAATAACATGCAAACAGTCAAAACTACCAGTGCTTGAAGCAGCAAAGTAACCCCAAAATACCAGTGAGCCTCCTTCATGTTTGACTGAAAGGACTGTGTTCTTTTCTTTGAAGACTTCTTTCTGCTCTATTTGTTTTCTGTAAACAGTCAAATGATGTGCATTATGGAAAAGCCATATTTGTTTTATCTGTCTAATGGTGGCCATACATGGTACAATTTTTTCATACAATCTAACCATTTCTATGTAATATAAGGGTAAATTAAGTTAATATACTGAAAGGATAATTTAGGCAGTTCCCTTATATTACATAGAAATGGTAAGATTGGATGAAAAAATTGTACCATGTATGGCCACCAATAACCACTTGCCGACCGCACGCTTATACCGTGTGTCGGCAAAGTGGCAGCTGCAGGACCAGCAACGCAGTACTGCGTCGCCAGCTGCAGGCTGATTAATCAGGAAGCAGCCGCTTGCGCGAGCGGCTGCTTCCTGTCAATTCACGGCGGGGGGCTCCGTAAATAGCCTGCGGGCTGCCGATGGCGGCTCGCAGGCTAAATGTAAACACAAGCGGAAATAATCCGCTTTGTTTACATTGTACGGCGCTGCTGCGCAGCAGCGCCGTAAGGCAGATCGGCGATCCCCGGCCAATCAGCGGCCGGGGATCGCCGCCATGTGACAGGGGACGTCCTGTCACTGGCTGCACAGGACGGATAGCGTCCTGTGCAGCCCGGATCACTGGGCATGACAGGTAGGAGAGGGAGGGGGGAATTTCGCCGCGGAGGGGGGCTTTGAGGTGCCCCCCCCCCGCAACATGCCTGCAGGCAGGAGCGATCAGACCCCCCCTGCACATCATCCCCATAGGGGGGAAAAAAGGGGGGCGATCTGATCGCTCTGCGTGCCCGCTGATCTGTGCTGGGGGCTGCAGAGCCCACCCAGCACAGATCCCAACAAACAGCGCTGGTCCTTAAGGGGGGGTAAAGGGTGGGTCCTCAAGTGGTTAAGGACATTCTTCCACAAGGACAGTAGGCTTCCATAGGTAAGTTTCAGCACACTATAATCTGGCTTTTTTATGTTTCTGTATTGCTCAAGTGTACCATAGAGAAAAAAAAAAAAAACTTTTTGTTAAAAATAGTGGTGAATCAAGGAAGTATCCAACACTTAAAATTGCTGCATAAGGATCGCTTCTTAAACCACCTGACTCACACATCATTGACTCCAATAACACACACACTCCAGTACTGGTACCATCAATTCCGAATTCTCTTCAGAGAGGGGAGACAATGTGAGTGACAGCTTCAGTGCTGGCTGGCTGCTATTCTGCCAAAAATAACAGGTAGATATACTGGAGCACGGGGTGCTGGGCATCTCATCACTCTGCCATCTGCACACAAAGAGTCACCACGTGGCTGTTCTTCCACTCATGGAAGTCACAGGACCAGTCTCTGTTGCCAGTAGTAAAGATGATGACCCGTAGGCTCATTGTGGTTCAAACAATATGAATAAATTACACGGTGAATATCACTCATGTCTTGATCTCTCTTCTGTTCTTTAACGTCTCACTTTGCAATGTATTGGTTTATTTTTTTCCCTTTTTTGCTAAAGTTCCTCTTTAAAGGGCCAGAGCCATGCCGTCCAAAATGTATTTATTTTTTACGATTCTGATAAGATGCCAATAATATCGATAAGGCCATTTTGACATTTTGTACGTAATACATAATGTTTTGTGTTTTTCCCAGTTTTTTTGTGTTCTTCCAGCGCCAAAATAAATAAATAAATAAACATGACGACCAAAGAATTTGTAATTGCAATCATCTTGTGGGAGGACAGGTGCATTTTCTGACATAAATGCGAGGGTGCCAATATTTTTGGCCATAACTATTAAGTATGTGAGGCCTGACAAGTTATGTTCCCAATCAGTCTCTATGCCCCAATCTATTGCCACGGCTCTGAAGCCGGCCCACAGTCTCACCTATAGACAAGCCCCCGCTTGAACAGGACACGTTATTTGTCTCCTGACTACGGTTACCCCCAGGTCTTAACATGCAAGGTATACAGACTGAGGTAGAGAGGACAATAACCCACCAGAACCACACTGAGGCAAGTAACCCAGTTCAATAGTTTCATAAGTATCACACAGGACTATTACCTTGATTCAGGAGGATGAGGCCCTTAGCGTTGAATGCCAGTAATGACAGATGTTTCAGGAACAGGCAGTGAATGGTCCAGGCAGTTTGTGAGAGAGTTCATACAAGGTCCACATGCAAGGTTATTCAAGCAACAAGCAAGGATTAGTCCAGGTATAACTAGAGTGTCCAGTAACAAGCAATGGTCAGTCCAGGTAGCATGCAAAAGCATCCAGTTAACAAGCAGAGGTCGGTCCAGGAGGCAGGCAAGAGTGTCCAGTTTACAAGCAGAGGTTGGTCCAGGCGGCAGGCAAGAGTATCCAGTTAACAGGCAGAGGTCGGTCCAGGCGGCAGGCAAGAGTATCCAATAACAAGCAGAGGTCGGTCCAGGCAGCAAGCAAGAGTGTTCATGAATCAAAGCAAGGGTTAAAAACAGCAGACAAAAATAGTCAAATACAAGCCAAGGTCGAGATCCAGTAATTCAACAATGTGAGTGCGCACCCAGCAACTAGCCACAGCTATGCTTATCACGGGCGATGACCAGGAGCAATCTGCAGGCTTGAATACAACTTTTATCCAATCAGTGGCCGGCAACAATCCGCACATCCAATCACACAACGGTACACCTACCTAGGTGTCAGCTGCAACGTAAGCTGACACAGCCTGTCAGCTGACCGTGGTCAGCTGACTATTGTGTACATTTGCAGAGGGCGTACTGGAAACGCGCCCTCCCCCTCTCAGGATGTGTTGCCTGCATTCCCGCAGCAGCGTCATTAGCGGGGAACAAGCGTCGAGACCCGGGTCTCGGTGGAAACATTATCAATAACAGGCAGGTTCCTTATAAACTATATTTTCTTCTACACTGCTCCCCTCTTTTTTCAATTTTAAGTGATTGAGTTCAACTAAAACCGAGATCCAGATGATGTCATTCGAATACCTCCCAAGATGGTGGGGATTGGTGTTTGGATGGTCATGTGTCAACTATAGTGGCTGATCATGTTTCTCAAATGCTGCAAGTAGTAAACAAAAGAGACTTTTTCTGGTGAATTGCTATGATAGATTTCCATGAGACCACAGTAAGGCTCCCTGCACACTGCAAATCTGCTTTGCGATTCCGATTCCGATTTTCAATTCCGATTTTCCCTGAATACAATCAACAGAAAAACGGAGGAAAAAACGCAACATGCAGTAACGATTAAAAAGCTTGATCAGAATCGGATGTAAAAACCGATTCAAAATTGGAATCGGAATCGCATGCAGTGTGCAGGGAGCCTTGAACTGCTTTTAGCACAATTTGAATTGTCAGCATTTGGGCTGTTTGAAAGCGGCGTTAGAGCAGAGTGACACATGCCAGACTGCTTGTGGATGCCTTTTCCCTATACATCCTACAGCACATTGGATTCCTGATATCTTCTCCATTATAATGCTGGGCTAAGTATCACTCCCTTTTCTATTTGCCTGTGCACTTTGCATGCACACACATATGATGTTCCTACTTAAATTACCTTAGTCAGACTTTTGCTAATTATTTTGGGGCACGCTAATTTATTACATACTAAGCGGCCTAAGCCAGTTTAAAAACGGGCTCTAGGTCAGTCACCGCCGAAGCATACGGGCTCTAGGTCAGTCACCGCCGCAACATTACAGCGCGCATGCGAACGCCCGCTGCCACGCACACGCCCGTTGCGTGCACACACACTCGCCCCCTGGTCTGTCCTGCGTCCTGTCCCAGTCAGTGCAGGACATACGCAGTAGCGCAAAAGCACTGACACAGCGACATGGAACACAAGGAGATTATAAAAAGAGATGTATTCTTGTTTATACATCATTAATTATTCCAAGATGGGGTCCTATTTTGGAACCACCTGGAGGAATTCATTGGATCTATCCACTGTGCATATCATTGATTTATTTATTGATGATATGAATTTATATAGGATGGGGGAGTTGCATATCATTCTTTTTTAAGTGTTTTTAACCTTATCATGTATTGAATTATTTGTGTATTATTTGTGTATATCGTGTATTGAATTATTCTAGCCCCTTAAAAGATGACTGAAGCCATATTTATTTAATACCAGTTGCCTGGTAGTCCTGCTGATCTTCTGCCTTTAATACTTTTAGCCATAGACCCTGAACAAGCATGCAGCAGATCATGTGTTTCTAACATTATTGTCAGATCTGACAAAATTAGCTGCATGCTTGTTTCTGGTGTGTAATGCAGACACTACTGCAGCAAGATTGTAGAAAGAGGAAATTAACTGGTTTAAAGCACCGTGGATAATCAATCACTTTATTAATTGGAAAATTGATGAGATAAAGGTAGTTTCTTAGCATGCAAAAAGTACAAAATACAATAAAATATTATTAAAAAGCCTCAGCCTATCAAAGCTGTCAATAGAATAATGGCTGCTATATCAGAGTACAGTGGCCACTGTATACACTCAGACCATCCTGTTCTCACACACCTCTCACACATACTACCTAAGCCGGCCAGAATCACTAAAGGAGGTGAAAAAATCAAATTGTTCTCATAAACTCCTTTGCTTTTCCACGGATTCAAAATTAAAGTCTGCGTAAGCAAGTAGAGGGGAACACTGATTCCTGAAAGCACAGGCAAAGCACATGTCCACGTACAGAGTTATGGGCAGATTGCAAAAGCACACTAATTTCTGAGCTCGCAGTGCAAGATGCATAGTCACAAGGAAAGCGTACAGCGATAGCCATAAAGCACAAAAAGCACATCTGAGGAGCGGGGGAAGCCAGTATTGCGCAAGGGTTGCCAGGCAACTGGTATTGTTTAAGGGCCCTTTTCCACCAGCGCGTTTGCGCTGGCTGAATCGCAAAAACGCAAACCGCTAGCGATTTTACAATCGCTACGGTTTGCTTTTTAACATAGGAATCGCGGTAGGTCATTTCCACTACCGCGAACGCGCGGCGGAGCGATATTTGCCGCGATTTTGCTATGCAGTGCATAGCAAAATCGCGGCCGCGAACGTCGGGGAATCGCCGGTTTTGCGATTTAGCAATCGCTAGCGTTCAGCGTGAACGCTAGCGACTGCAGGTGGAAAAGGGCCCTTAAAGGAAATAAATATGGCAGCCTATATATTTTTCTCATTTCAGTTGTCCTTTATGGACCATAGACCACTGGTACTAAATACCGGAGCTTGTCAACATCACGCCACATGGAATTGCCAATGTCGCCATTCACGCCGCACACCCGTTGCCTAAGCCCACCCGCTCTGCCATCTGTATGGAGACAGTGCTCTGTGAGCTGGTCAGGAGCCAATTTCATTGGCTCCTGACCCTGTGATCAATGTGAACCAATGAGATTGACTCAAAGTGATTGCTCCTGACCGGCTCACAGAGCTCCGCCGTCATGCCGACGGCAGGGCGAGTGAGCTGCAGCATTGGGAGAGCAACGTGATTGGGGGTAGTGGCGGGAGCATGCGGCGCGGAAGTTGAAATCTATGTCCTATCAGAGGTAAGCAGCCACAAACAGGACGTAGATTTCAGCCAATGCGGTCCAAAACAAGTTAAAGTGGTGTTGCTTTCCCTTTATGCCCAAATAGATTGTATCATTAGTGGATCATCAGTACCTAAAATCAGGCCATCCTTTTATAAATATAGTGTTACAAACACAGCAATCAGATGTTAAAGATTTTAAATAAAATGTAAAAAATGTATATCTCATTAATTTGTTTACAACATTTTATAAATGGGCCTCTATAAATGGGCTATGTGCAGCCAGTGTGCAGCGTATTCTGTCCTATGGAACCAAGATGTGGGTAAACAAGCAGGAGGCTTTCTGGTGCAGGGAATACAATCAGCAAAAGGAATTGAATACAGCTGATTGAAAAAAATGCAGCAAAGATGCCTATAGACATATTCACCCGTCACCTCAAATGACCATGAATCATTGCTTCAGGTGTCTGTACGTAGCATTAGTCGCATAGTACTGTTTTTTTTTTTTTTTTTTAATCATCTGTGTGTTCATATCTGCTAAATTGTTTAAGACATTGTTTTAGAGATAGGTGTTTTTTCAATACCTTTTCCATCAGATGTAAAATGTACAAAAGGTTAATCTTCCCTACACTGATTGTCAATTGTAATCCAATCTGAAATTGATTGTGTGGACACTTGGAGGTTTTATGCCAGGGAGAAAGCTTTACTCTAAATGACAGTTGTTTTTTTCCCCATCTCAAAAGCCATAGGAGGTACTGGGCTATGCTCATGTCATCCCTATAGAATGTGTATGACCAAATTCCGGGTACCATGCTCACCATTTGAACATCTTGCACGACTGGGTAAAATATATGATTAATATTTCATACTAGGAAAATAATGTTTGGTATCACAATGTTGCAGATTTTTAATGGGTCATGAATATGCTATTATTGTATGTCAGCTGAGGTCCACTGAATACTAATGTCAGCTGCGGACCACTGATTACTAATGTCAGCGAAGGACCTCTGATTATTAATGTCAACAGATGACCGGTGATTACTAATATCAACTAAGGACCCCGATTACCAATGTCAGCTGAAGACCACTGGTTACTAATGTCAACCGAGGACCATTGGTAACTAGTGGCGCTCAAATACCCCTTTTCAAAATTCGAGTTAGGTCGAATTCGAATAGTAAATTATTCGAGGTCAGTCGAATATTCGAGTCAAATAATTTTTACTATTCGATTCGACCTCGGAATTCGAGCTCACTATTCGAGTCGGTATTCGAGCTCATTATTCGAGCTGACTATTCGAAATGGCCTTAAATAGCTTCCAACACTTGTTTTGAGGGTGAATGATGCAAGAAACCTCTTTTTTTCCAAGTAACAACAGCAAGTGATTATGTGGGGATGTTCCTTTAAAAAAAAAAAGTTGAAAAGAGAAGTTGTGTCCAGAAATTTGTTCAGTACTGTATATACTTCTTCTTCTTCTTCTTCTTTATCTTCTATATCTTCTTCTTCTTCTATATCTTCTTCTTCTATATCTTCTTCTATATCTTCTTCTTCTTTTATATTGTCTTCTTCTTCTTCTTCATCTTCTTCATCTTCTTCATCATCATCTTCTTTTTCTTCATCTTCTTTTTCTTCATCTTCTTCATCTTCTTCTTCATCTTCTTCTTCATCTTCTTCATCTTCTTCTTCTTCATCTTCTTCATCTTCTTCATCTTCTTCATCTTCATCTTCTTCATCTTCTTTATCTTCTTCTTCATCTTCTTCTTCTTCATCTTCTTCATCTTCTTCTTCATCTTCTTCATCTTCTTCTTCATCTTCTTCATCTTCTTCTTCATCTTCATCTTCTTCTTCTTCATCTTCTTCTTCTTCATCATCATCTTCTTCTTCTTCATCTTCTTCATCTTCATCTTCTTCATCTTCTTCATCTTCTTCTTCTTCATCATCTTCATCTTCTTCTTCTTCATCTTCTTCTTCTTCATCTTCTTCTTCTTCATCTTCTTCTCCTTCTTCTTCTTCTTCTTCATCTTCTTCTCCTTCTTCTTCTTCTTCTTCTTCTTCTTCTTCTTCTTCTTCTTCTTCTTCTTCTTCTTCTTCTTCTTCTTCTTCTTCTTCTTCTTCTTCTTCTTCTTCTTCTTCTTCTTCTTCTTCTTCTTCTTCTTCTTCTTCTTCTTCTTCTTCTTCATCTTCTTCATCTTCTTCTATATCGTCTTCTTCTTCACTTATTTCTCTTTTCAATTTTTTTTTTTTAAAGAAATGCAGCTATTTTTGAGCGTAACAAATAGCTGGTGGCGCACGCATGTTGGAAGCGCCATTGTATGTGCTCCCTGGCAGTGCAAACACACAGACAGCAGGAGGTAAATTCAGCAGCAGAAGGAGGAGGATGAGTGTGTGGCAGCAGGCAGTCAATGAGGCAGGCAGCGTGACATAATAGCCCTGGTACCTAGCGGTGATACCAGGGCTGTAAATAAACACAGCAGGCAGGAGGTCCCAGACAGCGGTCGTACAGCCCACATTGTGTCCAATACACAACTGGGACAACACAGTTTTCAACCCGGGCACCTCTGAAAAATTAAACCTTTTTTTTTTTTTGGTTTTTTTTGTTTTGTTTTTACAACAAATTACACAGATATAGCTATTTTTTGACGTAATAGCTGGTGGCAGAGTGGCAGCAGAAGGTAAATCTGTTTACCCTGGCAGTGGGAAACACAGACAGACAGCAGCAGCAGCAGGAGGAATGGAGGAGTAATTATGTGTGCAGCTATTGTTTGACGTAATAGCTGGTGGCAGAGTGGCAGCAGAAGGTAAATCTGTGTACCCTGGCAGTGGGAAACACAGACAGACAGCAGCAGCAGCAGGAGGAATGGAGGAGTAATGTGAGCAGCTATTGTTTGACGTAATAGCTGGTGGCAGAGTGGCAGCAGAAGCTAATTCTGTGTACCCTGGCAGTGGGAAACACAGACAGACAGCAGCATCAGCAGGAGGAATAGAGGAGTAGTGTGAGTGTGGCAGCAGGTAGGCAGCGTGACATAATAGCCCTGGTACCTAGCGGTGATACCAGGCCGTAAATGAACACAACAGGAGGTCCCAGACAGCGGTCGTGCAGCCCACATCGTGTCCAATACACAACTGGGACAACACAGTTTTCAACCCGGGCACCTCAGAAAAATTAAACCTTTTTTTTTGGGGGGGTTTTTTTGTTTTGTTTTTACAACAAATTACACAGATATAGCTATTTTTTGACGTAATAGCTGGTGGCAGAGTGGCAGCAGAAGGTAAATCTGTGTACCCTGGCAGTGGGAAACACAGACAGACAGCAGCAGCAGCAGGAGGAATGGAGGAGTAATTATGTGTGCAGCTATTGTTTGACGTAATAGCTGGTGGCAGAGTGGCAGCAGAAGGTAAATCTGTGTACCCTGGCAGTGGGAAACACAGACAGACAGCAGCAGCAGCAGGAGGAATGGAGGAGTAATGTGAGCAGCTATTGTTTGACGTAATAGCTGGTGGCAGAGTGGCAGCAGAAGCTAATTCTGTGTACCCTGGCAGTGGGAAACACAGACAGACAGCAGCATCAGCAGGAGGAATGGAGGAGTAGTGTGAGTGTGGCAGCAGGTAGGCAGCGTGACATAATAGCCCTGGTACCTAGCGGTGATACCAGGCCGTAAATGAACACAACAGGAGGTCCCAGACAGCGGTCGTGCAGCCCACATCGTGTCCAATACACAACTGGGACAACACAGTTTTTAACCCGGGCACCTCAGAAAAATTAAACCTTTTTTTTTTTTAATGGTTTTTTGGTTTTGTTTGTAAAACAAATTACACAGATATATAGCTATTGTTTGACGTAATAGCTGGTGGCAGAGTGGCAGCAGAAGGTAAATCTGTGTACCCTGGCAGTGGGAAACAGACAGACAGCAGAAGGGCAGTACACAGCAGCCCACTGTAGGTGTAAAATGTGTGGCTGCAGGCGACGTAATAGTCAAAGTGAACCAGGCTGGCTTAGTGAGCAGGAGCCAGGAGGTGGTAAAGGGTGGTAAGGCACATTAACGATGGTTCTTAGCCAGTTCATGTCCCCCTCTCGCCGACAACAGGGGCCAGGAACTCGCCTTCCACCCACGCCTGGTTCATCTTGAGAAACGTCAGTCTGTCCACAGACTTGTGAGACAGACGTGAGCGTTTCTCGGTGACCACACCACCAGCTGCACTGAAGCAGCGCTCGGACAGCACGCTGGAAGGGGGGCAGGACAGCACTTCCAGGGCGTACTGCGCCAGCTCGCTCCAGATCTCCAGGCGCTTGACCCAATACTCCATGGGATCAACAGGGGCATCGCTGTCAAGCCCGCTGTAGGACCCCATGTAGTCAGCCACCATGCGGGTCAGGCGCTGGCTGTGACCGGTGGAGGATGCTGCTGCATGCACCTCCTCTCTAGTCACTGCTGCCGGAGCCTCTACAGTCCTGTAGAGCTCGTGGCTGAGAGACAGCAGGTCTGTGGGGCGCTTGCTGCTGGATGCAGGCACCTGCTGCTGCCTCTGTGCTGGCTGCTGGACAGTGGGGGTGGAAGGCTGGGGGAAGGCTTCCTCCAAGCGCTCAACAAGGGCCTGCTGCAAGCTCCTTATTTGTTGCGCTGGGTCTCCTCCTGCAGGCGGCAGGAACTGGCTCAACTTCCCCTTGAGGCGTGGGTCTAACATCATGCTGATCCAGATGTCCTCCCTCTGCTTCATCTGGATCACCCTGGGGTCTCTGCGCAGGCACGTCAGCATGTGCGCTGCCATTGGGAAGAGGCGGGCCACGTCTGCTGGCACATCGACGGCAGTGCTGCTGTCCTCATCCTCCTCCTCTGCCTCGTCAGCCTCATCCTCTCTCCACCCCCGCACCAACTCAGCTGCACTGTGCTGCTCCCCCTCATCACCAGCAAGGTCAGGGACCTCCACCAAGTCCTCCTCCTCCTCCCCCTCAGAGGTGGACTGTGCAGCTGCTTGCCGCTCCTGCTGGTCCAAGGCTGCCGCTCCCTGTTCCAGCAAAGCATCGAGGGCCCTGTTCAGCAGACAAACCAGGGGCACCCACTCGCAGACCATAGCATGGTCCCTGCTCACCATGTTAGTGGCCTGCAGAAAGGGAGCCAGCACTAAGCACACCTGCTGCATGTGCCTCCAGTCATCATCGGGGACGATGGACGGGATGTTGCTGGTCTTGTCCCTTCTCTGAGCGGCGGAAACAGTGGCCAGGGCAAGGTACTGGTTGACAGCGTGCTTCTGTTCAACCAGACGCTCCAACATCGCCAGGGTGGAGTTCCAGCGAGTCGGAACGTCAAGGATCAGCCGATGGCGTGGCAGATCCAGCTCCTTTTGCACGTCTTCCAGGCTCGCACAGGCTGCAGCCGAGCGCCGGAAGTGACGCACAACGTTCCTTGCCGTTTCCAGCAGTTCGCCCATCCCCTGGTAGGTGCGCAAGAACTTCTGCACCACCAGGTTCAGCACGTGGGCAAGACAGGGGATGTGGGTCAGGTTTCCCCTGTCTATTGCGGCAACCAGATTGGCCCCATTGTCGGCCACCACCTCTCCGACTCTGAGGCCTCTGGGGATCAGCCAAATCCTCTCCTGCTCCTGGAGTTTGGCCAACACATGGGTTGCCGTCAGCTTGGTCTTCCCAAGGCTGACCAAGTGCAGCAGCGCTTGGCAGTGGCGTGGCTTCACGCTGCTGCTGAGGCGGGGGGTTTGGCCAGGTGTGCCGGAGGATGGCAGAGGATCGGAGGAACCTGCTGCAGTTCCCCTGACCCTGCGGGGTGGCACCACCCACTGTGTTGCTGCTGCTGCTGTGCCCGCTGCTGCTCTCCCATCCTCACCCCCTTCCACCAAGCTGACCCAGTGGACAGTGAAGGACAGGTAGCGGCCTGTCCCGAAGCGGCTGCTCCAGGAGTCCATGGTGACGTGGACCCTTTCACCAACCGCGTGCTCCAGCCCTCGCTCCACATTGGCCATCACAAAGCGGTGCAGTGCAGGAATGGCCTTGCGGGAGAAAAAGTGTCTGCTGGGGAGCTGCCAGTCTGGGGCTGCGCAAGCAAGCAGCGCACGAATGTCGCTCCCCTCCTGCACGAGCGTGTACGGCAGGAGTTGGGAGCACATGGCCCGTGCCAGCAAGCCGTTCAGCTGCCGCACGCGACGGCTGCTGGGAGGCAGAGCCCTAACCACCCCCTGGAAGGACTCGCTCAAAAGGCTCTGGCGTGGCCTTTTGCTGGCACGGGAATCAGCAGACACAGCGGAGGAGGCCACTGAGGACTGGCTGCCAGAACAGGCCTCAGTGTCGGCGGCAGGAGTTGCAGAGGGGGGAGGAGCAGTGCGTTTCCGCACTCCTGCTGGTGCTGCTGGAGGAGCAGGAGGGCGGGTGGCTGCTGTTGCTGCTGCTGCTGAAGGCTGTGCAGTGATGGGTGTGGTGCCACTGCCAGCACCAGATGCCTTCAGCCTCTGGAACTCCTCATGCTGGTGGAAATGTTTCGCAGCAAGGTGGTTGATGAGCGAGCTGGTGCTGAACTTTAAGGGGTCTGCACCTCTGCTCAACTTCCGCTGACAGTGGTTGCAAGTGGCGTACTTGCTGTACACAGTGGGCATGGTGAAATATCGCCAGATTGGTGACAGAAACATCCCCCTACGGCATGGAAGCGCTGCTGCCTGTCTCCCTGTGGTGGTTGGGGGGGGGGCTTGGGGGGCTTGGGTGCGGCTGGTGGTGGTACTGGCAGATGCTGCTGCTGCTGCTGCTGAGCCTGAGACACCAGCAGGCTGTGGGACCTGCCTACTGCTGCCAATGCTTGCAATGATGCGCCTCCTTGCAAGGCCCACAAGAGCATCCTCCTCCTCCTCCTCAGAGCTGCTGAGGACGACATCCCCTGGAGGTGGTGGCACCCAGTCTCTGTCTGTCACCGGGTCATCATCATCCTCCCCCTCCTGAAACATGTCCTGCTGGGATGATGACCCCCCAAACTCCTCTCCTGATGCATGGATGGGCTGCTTGACTGTCGCCACAGTCTTGCTGTCCAATCCCTCATCCCCCAAAGTGCCCATCAGCATCTCCTCCTCAAAATCGCCAACAACAGCAGACAATACCCTGATGGTGCCTGGGGTAAAAATACTGCTGAGTGACAGGTCGCCAACTTGTGACGGTGAACTGGCCTCCTCCCCAGACCCTGCTGGGCGGCTGCTGCGAACAGGGGTGGTGGTGGTGGTGGTGGTGAGGGTGGAGGCCTCGGATGCAGAGCTGATGGCGGGCTGCTCATCCTCCGTCATGAGTTGCACCACAGTGTCTGCATGCTTTTCCTCAATGGGACGTTTCCGACCCGGCTGGAGGAAAATCGGAGCAGGTGCTACACGCTGCTGCTGCTGTGTCTCTGCAGCGTGAGTTGCAGATGCTCCTGCTGGGCGGCGCCCAAGGCATCCACGGCCAGTGGCTATGGGAGGAATGTTAGCCACTGACGCTGCTGCTGCTGCTGCGGAACTGTGCATGGTGGCGCGGCCGCGGCCTGCCACAATGCTGCTCCCTCTCCTCCTGATTCCCTTGCTGCCCTTCCCCTTGCCCAAACCGCGCTGGCTGCCACTTCCAGACATCTTCGATGTTTTGGGCGTATAGACAAAAGTTTTTTAAAAGGGCGGGTGAAAAGTCGGGTACTTTAATGGAGTGGGTTGGTGGGTGAGGTGACTGAGTGAGTGTCCCTAGTACAGTAAGTAAGTAGTAACAGTCAGGAAGTACAACTAGCAGTTACAATAATCAGTAGTAATCACAAGTAAATTTAGTGTGTGTACACTACAGACAGTGAGTGCACGCACGCGCAAACACGCGCAGGAGCTAGCCTATGAACAGTGACTGAGTGAGTGTCCCTAGTACAGTAAGTAAGTAAGTAGTAACAGTCAGTAAGTACAACTAACTAATTACAATAATCAATCAGTTATCAGAAGGAAATAGAGTGTGTGTAGTGTGTGTACACAGACAGTGAGTGCACACACGCAGGAGCTAGTAGCCTATGAACAGTGACTGAGTGTCCTAGACTCCTAGTACAGTAAGAGTAAGTAGTAACAGTAAGTACAACTAACTAATTACAATAATCAATCAGTTATCAGAAGGAAATAGAGCGTGTGTAGTGTGTACACAGACAGTGAGTGCACACACGCAGGAGCTAGTAGCCTATGAACAGTGACTGAATGTCCTAGACTCCTAGTACAGTAAGTAGTAACAGTAAGTACAACTAACTAATTACAATAATCAATTACAATAATCAATCAGTTATCAGAAGGAAATAGAGTGTGTGTAGTGTGTACACAGAAAGTGAGTGCACACACGCAGGAGCTAGTAGCCTATGAACAGTGACTGAGTGTCCTAGACTCCTAGTACAGTAAGAGTAAGTAGTAACAGTAAGTACAAACAACTAACTAATTACAATAATCAATCAGTTATCAGAAGGAAATAGAGTGTGTGTAGTGTGTGTACACAGACAGTGAGTGCACACACGCAGGAGCTAGTAGCCTATGAACAGTGACTGAGTGTCCTAGACTCCTAGTACAGTAAGTAGTAACAGTAAGTACAACTAACTAATTACAATAATCAATTACAATAATCAATCAGTTATCAGAAGGAAATAGAGTGTGTGTAGTGTGTACACAGAAAGTGAGTGCACACACGCAGGAGCTAGTAGCCTATGAACAGTGACTGAGTGTCCTAGACTCCTAGTACAGTAAGAGTAAGTAGTAACAGTAAGTACAAACAACTAACTAATTACAATAATCAATCAGTTATCAGAAGGAAATAGAGTGTGTGTAGTGTGTGTACACAGACAGTGATTGCACACACGCAGGAGCTAGTAGACTATGAACAGTGACTGAGTGTCCTAGACTCCTAGTACAGTAAGAGTAAGTAGTAACAGTAAGTACAACTAACTAATTACAATAAGCAATCAGTTATCAGAAGGAAATAGAGTGTGTGTAGTGTGTGTACACAGACAGTGAGTGCACACACGCAGGAGCTAGTAGCCTATGAACAGTGACTGAGTGTCCTAGACTCCTAGTACAGTAAGAGTAAGTAGTAACAGTAAGTACAAACAACTAACTAATTACAATAATCAATCAGTTATCAGAAGGAAATAGAGTGTGTGTAGTGTGTACACAGACAGTGAGTGCACACACGCAGGAGCTAGTAGCCTATGAACAGTGACTGAGTGTCCTAGACTCCTAGTACAGTAAGTAGTAACAGTAAGTACAACTAACTAATTACAATAATCAATCAGTTATCAGAAGGAAATAGAGTGTGTGTAGTGTGTACACAGACAGTGAGTGCACACACGCAGGAGCTAGTAGCCTATGAACAGTGACTGAGTGTCCTAGACTCCTAGTACAGTAAGAGTAAGGCCTTGTTTCCATCTGTCCGCTTCTATCCGCTTTTTATCAGCACATCAATGTTACAGATTGATACATGTTGCTGAAAAGCGGACAGAAGCGGACAGAAGCGCATAGATGGAAACGAGGCCTAAGTAGTAACAGTAAGTACAACTAACTAATTACAATAATCAATCAGTTATCAGAAGGAAATAGAGTGTGTGTAGTGTGTACACAGACAGTGAGTGCACACACGCAGGAGCTAGTAGCCTATGAACAGTGACTAAGTGTCCTAGACTCCTAGTACAGTAAGTAGTAACAGTAAGTACAACTAACTAATTACAATAATCAATTACAATAATCAATCAGTTATCAGAAGGAAATAGAGTGTGTGTAGTGTGTACACAGAAAGTGAGTGCACACACGCAGGAGCTAGTAGCCTATGAACAGTGACTGAGTGTCCTAGACTCCTAGTACAGTAAGAGTAAGTAGTAACAGTAAGTACAAACAACTAACTAATTACAATAATCAATCAGTTATCAGAAGGAAATAGAGTGTGTGTAGTGTGTGTACACAGACAGTGAGTGCACACACGCAGGAGCTAGTAGCCTATGAACAGTGACTGAGTGTCCTAGACTCCTAGTACAGTAAGTAGTAACAGTAAGTACAACTAACTAATTGCAATAATCAATTACAATAATCAATCAGTTATCAGAAGGAAATAGAGTGTGTGTAGTGTGTACACAGAAAGTGAGTGCACACACGCAGGAGCTAGTAGCCTATGAACAGTGACTGAGTGTCCTAGACTCCTAGTACAGTAAGAGTAAGTAGTAACAGTAAGTACAAACAACTAACTAATTACAATAATCAATCAGTTATCAGAAGGAAATAGAGTGTGTGTAGTGTGTGTACACAGACAGTGAGTGCACACACGCAGGAGCTAGTAGACTATGAACAGTGACTGAGTGTCCTAGACTCCTAGTACAGTAAGAGTAAGTAGTAACAGTAAGTACAACTAACTAATTACAATAAGCAATCAGTTATCAGAAGGAAATAGAGTGTGTGTAGTGTGTGTACACAGACAGTGAGTGCACACACGCAGGAGCTAGTAGCCTATGAACAGTGACTGAGTGTCCTAGACTCCTAGTACAGTAAGAGTAAGTAGTAACAGTAAGTACAAACAACTAACTAATTACAATAATCAATCAGTTATCAGAAGGAAATAGAGTGTGTGTAGTGTGTACACAGACAGTGAGTGCACACACGCAGGAGCTAGTAGCCTATGAACAGTGACTGAGTGTCCTAGACTCCTAGTACAGTAAGTAGTAACAGTAAGTACAACTAACTAATTACAATAATCAATCAGTTATCAGAAGGAAATAGAGTGTGTGTAGTGTGTACACAGACAGTGAGTGCACACACGCAGGAGCTAGTAGCCTATGAACAGTGACTGAGTGTCCTAGACTCCTAGTACAGTAAGTAGTAACAGTAAGTACAACTAACTAATTACAATAATCAATTACAATAATCAATCAGTTATCAGAAGGAAATAGAGTGTGTGTAGTGTGTACACAGAAAGTGAGTGCACACACGCAGGAGCAGCTAGTAGCCTATGAACAGTGACAGTGAGTGTCCTAGTACAGTTACAGTATATAACTACAATACTAATACAATCAGTAGTAAAGGACAGCAGAAATACTGGTATAGAATAGAGAGAAATAAACAGAGGACAGGAGGACAGCTGCCCACACAGGCAAGGCCCTGAGGCCTAAAGCTGTAAGCCTGCAGCAGCTGGCCTGTCTCTATGTAACACAAAAGCTACTAACTAAAATACAATGTCTAACTAACTAACAACAATATAGGTGTGTATAGGAGGTGTATGTGAGCAAAAACGCTAGGTAAATGACCACAATAGAGCTCTTGCTAAGCCAAAGCACAAAGGAGCAACTCTCTCTCTGTACAAGTCTCAGGCAAGCACGGAGAAACGGAACATGGCGGCCGCTATTTATAGGGTAGGGGCTGGCCAGGGTCCCCCTCTGTGATTGGCTGCCGTCAGAGGGCCTGGGAGCCCTCTGATTGGCTCTAAGGACATCAATCTGGGCTATGACGCTATTCGAGCTCGGTACCGAGCTCGAATAGCGCCGTTTGCTCGAATAGCTCGAATAGTGAATGGGCTATTCGAGTGTACTCGAATAGCCCATTCGAATAGCTACAGCTATTCGGAGCTCGAATACCGAGCTCGAATAGCTGGAAAAGAGCTCGAATATTCGAGCTACTCGAATATTCGAGCTCTGCTGAGCACCACTGTTGGTAACTAATGTGAGCTGAGGACAACTGATTAACTGCTGGATTGTGTTTGTTATACTTTGTTTTTCTGTCTTTATGCTTTGACTCACTGAGTTATTTCCTTTCTTTGACCTTTTTTGCTTTTGGCCAGTACAATATTTACTGACTTGTTACTATGAGCTGTCTAGTTTAGGGAGTATCACTTTCTCTTTAGATACTTTGATTATCGCTCCTGGTAACGCTGGGTATGTTTAAGGAGTTGGACCTACATCTGGAAGAACAATTCATTTTCTACATGAACCAACTTTAGTTTAAAATCACTCATCATTATAGGCATCTATTTAGCTCATTTGCTTTTCTTTTATAAGCTAAGTAGAAGCAGTAGAGTGTTGTACCGTGTTAGCCATGAGTAAAAGCAAGAAGTTTTGAATCAGGATGATACCATTTATTGGCTAACTTAGAGATGGATAAACAGCGAGCTTTCGACTTATAAAAAGCCTTCGTCGGACTGAACCAGTCCGACGAAGGCTTTTTATAAGTCGAAAGCTCACTGTTTATCCATCTCTAAGTTAGCCAATAAATGGTATCATCCTGATTCAAAAATTCTTGCTTTTATAAGCTAAGAATGGGTGTTCATATTGTGCAGCTTATTATTATTTTGGGTGTTAAACTTCTGTACATTTTAAACGTGCTATTTTAATCAAGAAAATTGTATAATCTAAAACCAGCCATAGGGAATCATAAAAGGTAATTTTTACAATAACCAAGCCCCCAGTGGTGCTTAACCCCTAGCCGACGGTTCCACGCCGACTGGTGTGAACGCGTTGGCAGCCTCAGGACCACTCCATGGCAATTGGCGTGAATGGCTGCGGAGGGGGGATTGCAGGAGCATCTCTGCCTGAATGACGGAGCTCCGCTCCGCCTTCAGTCTCCCAGCGGCAATCGCCGCTCGGAGACTGTTAGACGGCGGAACCGCCATCTATTAACGTTGTACATGGGGACACGGGAGCCATCTGCTGTCATAGGGTAAGGCCTATGACAGCCGCTCACGCTGATTGGCTGGCCGGGGGTGGGAGGGTGGTAAAAGAAATTAAAAAATAGTCAAATTTATAAAAAAAAATTATGAAATAAATATTTATTAAAAAAAACACAAACACCTGGGGTGTGATCAGACCCCACCAACAGAGAGCTCTGTTGGTGGGGAGAAAAGGGGGGGCGTCACTTGTGTGCTGAGTTGTGTGGCCCTGCAGCGAGGCCTTAAAGCTGCAGTGGCCTATAAGTAAAAAAAAATGGCCTGGTCACTAGGGGGGTTTAACACCGCGGTCCCCAAGTGGTTAAAACATGTTTTCCTGACAAAATACAGACTTTTTTTATTTTTTTGAAAAATGTGTGAAATTGCATGTAAAGAAACATGCAATTTTACACTTTAGAAAAATGTACATTTTGAGTTGAAGTGAATCATTCAAATGTTGTAACTTAACTATAGCCTCCTATGTAGCATGACTCTTAGTGCTAAGGTGAATAACTACAATCATTGAAGATTTTTAAATGGAATGTTATCAAAATGTGAATTGTGAACGGTTGCAATAGGAATTTCAGAAACAGGTATCAGTTTTTAGCACAAGATTATCATTATCACATCCATAAATTCATAAGTAATTTTCCAATGTATTAGTAATCTGATGACTGGCAGTATCAATTTAGTATAACAGTTACTTTAACTTACAGTCACTACACTAGCATCTCCTGCTGAAGTCCTCCTGGGTGGCATACACATTATATGTGATTCATTGATGTGAAGTGGCTGAGAGTTTCAGTGTCATCCTGTCCTTTAGTACGCAGAACAGGCTATATGTATAGAGAACAACCATGTAGAAGGTCAGAGAGCTTTATAGATTCTGGCATACAGCTACAGTGAATAAAACTTTTGTGGTATAACTATGTAGAAATTAACCGTATAGCTTCAGAAATTCAATTACTGAAATCTGTTGCCCTTAGCAACCAATATACTATACTAGAAGATAATACATAGTAAAGGGGCACTATGGCGAAAAATTGTAAAATTTAAAATATGTGCAAATATAAACAAATAAGACGTACGTTTTTCCAGAGTAAAATGAGCCATAAATTACTTTTCTCCTGTGTTGCTGTCACTTACAGTAGGTAGTAGAAATCTTACAGAAGCGACAGGTTTTGGAATAGTCCATCTCTTCATGGGGGTATTCTCAGGGATTTATTTATTTTCAAAAGCACTTAGTGAATGGCAGTTGCTCTGTCCAACCGCCAAAAAACTGTGTAGGGAGCAGGGAAGCTGGCCAGCATCATTGTTTAAATCCTTTTTAGGGAATATCTTTATAGAGAATAAAAGCCTTGCTGAGAATCCCCTATGAAGAGATGGACTAGTCCAAAAGTGGTTGCTTCTGTCAGATTTCGACTACCTACTGTAAGTGACAGCAACATTGGAGAAAAATAATTTATGGCTAATTTTACTGTAGAAAAATCGTACGTCTTATTTGTGTATGTCTACACATATTTAAAATTTTAGCATTTTTTGCCATAGTGCCCCTTTAAGTGAGAAATAATATTCTCATAGTAACAAATTAAAAGTAATACGCATGAAAGTTTTTATTATTATTATTTTTAATGTATATAGCGCTAACATCTTCCTTAACGCTAGGCTCGGTGCATGATGGAGATGCTGTGGGAGAGAGTTCCAAAGGAGAGGGACTGCCCGTGAGAAGTCATGGAAGCGAGAGTGAGAGGAGGTGAAGTTTGAAATGAAATCATAAGTTTGGTGCGCTGTAAAAGTAAAAAATATCCACTAGCAGCCAGATACACATAAAGGTGCCGTTCGGCGCTTGATAAATTAAAGTTCAATAGCAGATAGATCCAACAGTGGATATCGGAGAAACTGTATTGTTTTAATGATATTAGGTTATGTTAACTTTTTATTTCTGCAGGCTTAGAATAGTCAAAAGAGACTTTTCCCCTTATAATTGAAAGGTGGTGGCAGTTTACCAATAACATTGTGCCGAGTAAATTGTTGGTGTTTTCACACATTTTCTCCTAGCCTGTCTGTTTGCCCAATTCCAGCTACTCCGGCACATTGCTTCCATCCACATTTATTTAGATTCTCACTCTTGTGACATGCTGCCAGGGCAAGGTACCTGGTGCAGTGCTAGTCATGCTGGGAGCTGATAAGCCTCTCCCTCCCTCTCTCTCTGCAGGACACTCTGTGAAATGAGGTGGGTTCCAGGGGGAGACACACATGACTCATGTAGCAGAGCTCTGGACAGCTAACAGTGGTTTTCACATATTACAGTGGTTTTTACTATTCACAGAGAAATGGTTTACTGTTTGTTTCTGCACTGCTTACACACACACTGCTTTCTCACAGATCATATGAGAACAGCTGAGGGTTTTTTTTAGCTGAAGAGAAGGACCTGTAATTTTTCCTGTTCTGGTATGCTTCTCCCCCCCCCCCTTCCCCCCATTCAGAATGATCTGTTTCTGACTGTAAACTCTGCTTACGTTACACTGTGAGGCAGAAAGAGAGAGAGAGAGAGACACATGGACACACTGAACTGCAGCTGATGCATTATTTAGACACTATTTGAAGCTATATTTCTGCTTTCAATCATTCTGAAGAAATTCCAGTCACAGCATTACAGCCAATGAAGATTGTTCATTGGCTGTAAAAACTAAAAAGAAAAACAAAAGTTTGCTTTCCTAAAACAGAAAGAATTTGCGATAATTCAGGTTGGAGTGAGCTTGAGATGTCTCCCAGTGCAACACTGCTGACTATATGCAAATTAACCATTTTACCCTAAGAAACTAAAAAGAAAAAAGCCTTTGTATTGCTATTTGCTAGTTATTACTGGAAATATACAGTATGTGGCATTTAGAATTTTAGTTAACTTTGATTGTTGTCCTCTAAGTGTTGAAAAGTTATTTTGTAGATAAGATGAAAAAATATCTCCTGGGAGAAAACTTTAGTTACTTGAATAAGGGTTCTAGTTGTGCAGTAAATAATTAAGCCCTCTCTAATAAGAATTTTATAAACAAAAATACTCCATACCCACCTAAATATTTTACAGGACCTTAACTCGGTCACTTACCGTAATTTGGGTGTACTGTCCCTGTTATCCTTGTGTATGCTGTGTTTCATGTAACTGTTTGTTTGATATATATTACCGCTTATATAAACTTTTACAAAAACTGTTGCATTTATTGCTGCATAATATCATGCCGTGTTCAATCATATGTATTTACATTTTTACTTTTGTATTGTATTTTTATGTATTGATTACATTGTCTGAGGATGTTCCTCAGTTTTTATGTACACACCTCTTTGTCTTTGGGTAGGGTCTGATCATGTGTTACTGGGTGTGGCTCTATCTTTTATATGGTTCACCTTTGTTCATATGCATTTATGCTATGATTAAGGACGTTTAACGTCCGAAACATGTCAGCATGTGGTGATGGATTTTAGCCGGTCTTGTGCTTGATTCAATAAAGGTATTACGATTCTACCGACTTTGTGCGGAAATTCACTTTCTACAAATCATGACTACACCAAGTGTAGATGGAAATTTAATGGGTTGTTTTCCCTCTACTAAATCTAAGCCAGAAATCTAATGTGGAATTATCCGCTTGAATAGTGGAATGGCTGCCCCTCAACTGTGGCGGAGTCTACTTGTTTCCTGAATTCTAAACAGCAGGGTGGCGTTTCATAGGGTGCCATTCTCCAGCCTATAGAAGCAAGTTATCTTGCGTATGTTTCAACAAGGCCCTTCTTGCTCCAACACTTGAACAAATACATTTTCAAGAAGGATCCATGTGATCTCTTAATAGTTCCGTTTCTGTCTCTTTTTTGAATGTCCATTTCCATCTCTCTTGTGAATGTCATAAAGAAGCAGTCCAGAGCAGGATTTATCTACTGTAATCCAAAAGACAGAACTCCACAAAGGAATTCATTTTCCTCTCCATTGGGTTCCTTTTACAGTCTATATTGTTGATGTTCTTTTCTTTTTCCTCGTTCTCTCTGTGTTCAGGAAAGTCTTTAACTATGAGGTACTTCATTTCTTGCAATCTCTGGTGGAGATTTTCAAACCAAACTACAGGAGTCCAGGCGCTTTCTTCAGCACTAATCCTAAACAACAGCTTCATAGAACCATTGTCCTCTCAACCAAATAGCATCTGATATGGAGAGATCCCCGTGCTTTCATAGACAGTAAGATTGCACACCCACACTAACACTTTCTTTAACATACAAACTCCATCTAGATTTATTTTATTCTTTTACAATAGAAAGCAGTTGAATTAGAATTCTATTGAAGCGTTCACATATTCCATTTACTTGACGGCAATATGGTGTTGTGTGTTCTCTTTCTTGTCCATACAGTTTACAAAACTTTTAAAATGTTGCTTTCAAAAGCAAGCACCTTAGTTGGAATGTATCCGTTTAGGACATCCAATCTGTATGAAGTCTCTCAAATACATCAAGCAGCAGTTTCAGTTGTTTGATTATGAGTGGCTACAGCTGTCGCGAAATAATCTATCATCTCCAGTAGATTGCCAGTGTTTACTTGAAATCCATTGTCCAAGAGGCTAACGCTAATTGTCCATCAATGTGCCCATATGAAGCATTCACCCACCAATTTACACCAGGAAACAAACTGAGGCAATGCTTGTGGCTGCAAGTATATTAGCGTTATTGCTGCAAGTCTTTGATATTGTTCCTCTTTCACAAGATGCTGTGAACAGACGTGCATCCTAAACTCTACAATCAATGGTGTCAAACATCTCCACACATGTATTACTGATATCCAGGGACTCCTTTTGAACAGAGGTTCTGACCAAACTTAGTGAAGTTCTGATTATTGTTATTCCAAAAATGGTAGACTCATTACACATAGACTCAGACAGATCAATATCTGCTTCAGAATGATACTGGCTACAGTTTGGCTTTTAGGTTAAGTGATCAAGACTATAATAGGACCTGATCAATGTGGCTTTACACCAAGTACAGTTTATTTTATTAAACATATGTGGAACATTCACTAAGGTGATAGCGCAATATGATAACTTGGTGATAGAATTCGAATTTGCTTAATGCCGTAGAAGCATTTGTGCAAACTATCAAGTTGGTGCACCTTCTATGTATAAACTATAAAACAAGAGTCGGGGTAATGTAAAATACTCTGGTCTGTTTGATTTGCAAAGAGGTACGAGTAAAGGATGCCAGCTGTCACCCATGCATACAGTATGCCCTGGTGGTTGAACCACTGATGGTAGCCTTGCTCAGTTGATTAGGTGAGAAGGGCCTCTATAAGGATGGTTTTGTAGTTCTTCTGGCAGATGTGAATGTATCTTTCAAGGCACTGGTAGGTGTAATTGCCAAATTCAGAGAAGGGTGTCCCTTAAAATTATAATGTTACTGAAGGTAGTGTATTTACTTACAAGGTCTCCAGTTTATCTCTACTGATCTATGTTTGTGAAAGTATCGTTGCTCCTTTTCATGTGACGTAATGACTGTCATAAGTTACAAAGAGAAATATTACATAATCCATGGACTGAGTGGGGAATAGCACTTCCACATTTTCAGAAATACTGTTTCCCTGGAAACATATACCCCTTATCTCAGTGGAATTCCGCAGCTGTAACCGAGTAGTGTGTTGGGCCCTTATAGCTGCCACAAACGAGTGGTGCAAATATGGATCCATCAAATTATTTGTTTGTGTCATTTATAAAGAAGGAAGAGATCAGTGCAGCAGTTGTACATCCATTTTACTTATACATTTGGATTTTAACCTCTAATCAAAAATAATTGGCAAGATGCCAGGAATTAATTACTTCTTGTTAGGTCAGGTGGGCTTTGTCCCCAGACTGGAGACATGTGATTATACAACCAAATCCAGAAGCTTACAATGCCCAAAGAAACCACATTCCAATGTCTATCTATATAGCAATGCTGAAAAATGTTCAACATTTAAATCACCACTGTCGCAAAAAATTGTAAAATATAAAATACACATTTATAAGAAGTACATTTAGCATGGAGTAAAATTCATTATGTATTTATCCTATGTCACTGTCAGTTACAATAGGTTGTAAAAATCTGAGCCGGGTAAGTCGATTCCCTCATGAGGGATTCTCAGGGTTTTCTTTATTTTTAAAAGCATTTTCTGGATGGCAGGTGCTAAGTCTATCTGCCAAAATAGTGTGCAGGTAAGTAGGAAGGGTGGCATCTTTTTATAGATCCTGTACAGAGAATGTTTTTGAAAAGAATAAGGTTAAACTCACAGTAGGACATTGCGTTGTAATGCGATGTTAATGTCACAACGCAACATTACAACTCAACGCAACAAAAAAGTCGTAATGCACATCAACATTGCATAAACGTTGCATACAGTAGGTATGGTGAAGCATACAGCCAATGAAAAGTAAATATCCCTGTATCTGTTTAACAAGTGCGTTTACAGGTAACGCACTGCAGCAGTGCGTTGCCATAACGCAACATTTACAAGGCAACGCTAATGTTGCACTGTGAATGTCGCATAGCCTTAACATTGCAGTGTGCTAAGCAGTGTTATAAGACTTTATAATGCAGGACTATGACATCTTACTGTGAACCTAGCATTAAGTAAATACCGAGAATCCCCTGTGAAGAGATGGACTTGTCCAAAATATCTCATATCTGACAGATTTTTACTGCCTACTGTAAGCGACAGCAACATAGTAGAAAAGTAATTTATAGTGCATTTTACTCTAGAAGACATATACTATATATAAGTGGGTATTTCATGTTTTACCATTTTTTTGCGATAGTGGTCCTTTAAGTGTTTTTTTTTTAAAGTACTGCTTAGACAGATCAATATTGGGGCAAACTTCCTTAATAAGATAATGGCTCTGTACAAAGCACTTAATGCGAGTGTAAAGTGAATGGTCATCTCTCTGATTCTTTTGATACGGCAGTTGGCTCTCACCAAGAATGCACTTCATCTTCTTTATGATATGCAGTCACCATGCAACATCTGGCATGGGCTCTTAGGAGGAATGAATCTATACATGGCATCAAAATGTGTTCCGTCCAATAAAAATGAGGGTTATATGCAGATGACCTGTTAATGTACACTTCATCTTCAAGTATCGTTTTACCAAATATTTTAAGGGGCGTTTAATAAATTCAGAAATGTTAGTGTTTTTTCAGTTAATACATACAAATCAGAGCTGTCAATGTACAGTTAAGTATAAGGTCTAATTTTTCCTTTCAAGGGCAACCTAATGCTCTTAAATACTTAAAAGTATATCCGCCTGATGGTCTGGGTCAACCGTTTATTTTCTGAACTACATCAATATACCAAATGAAAATTTGAACATTCTTAAAGTAACACTATCGATTGATATGTTTTTTTTTTCAATTGAGATTTGAATAGTTTGGGAAGTGCTGTTAAGTATGGGTTTAAATGCTTATCTCTTTGTTTACTGTTATCAAATTCCTTTCACACTTACTGACGGCATCTGAGGCAAAATCTGACTGCACTATGCATTCGTGAAGGGACGGGGATTGCCTCAAATTGCATCTGTAAACCCTGTGTGTGAGAGAAAGCTCTCACTGCCTGTCTCTGACTGAGCTGTCATAGTACATTATAGAAAGGACCGTAGAAAAAGATTCATGCAGGATCTTCAGGTACAAAAATATCAAAACTTTATTGACACAAATATAGATAATCCATAACAATATCTCTGTAGGAGGTAGGAAGTGCGCACTTTACTTTTTAGCACGCCAGGACGATATTTAAACAGCGTGCAGCCATTCCTTTGTGCACTTCCAACATTGCAGCAAGAGATGTCCAGTTTGTGACATGTCAGCCATTGGAACTGTGTACTGTACATCTGGTCGGTCCAGATGTCTCCTTGTATTGATGGTGCTCTGATCATGCATTATCCACAGAACTAACAGACAGTACTTTCTGCAGTTTGGCCTGATGAAGGGTCTTGTACACCCGAAACGAACGTGTCGTTGCCTTTCCTATAAAATGCATTAAGTCTACAACTAAGTTTATATGTATATCTGAATTCTGTGTTGGAAATATCTACAAGGAACCTCCTACAGAGATATTTTTATGGATTATCTATATTTGTGTCAATAAAGTTTTGATATTTTTGTACCTGAAGATCCTGCATGAATCTTTTTCTACGGTCCTTTCTATAATGTACTAAGTCTTGTGAAAGGGTGGAGTGGATGACCCTCAAAAGGACGATAAGGTTTTTTGTCTTTTTCCTTTTTTTAAAAAAAAAGAATATACTCCCAACTACATTTAATCTGACTGAGCTGTCTGCAGAGAAAATGTAACTTGTTTGTAATTGTATGTGAAACCTGACACCCCTTTTCATATGGAGTTGGACTTGCAAAGAACAGTGTAATATTGAAGCAAACCTTTGCAAATGAAACATTCCAACTGAACTAAAATCTACACACAATGAGTTAAAACTTTTGCCTATGATATTTAACGTGAAAAGTAGGGAAATGTTTACACAGCTACTTAGACATTATTTGCACATTGTCATTTTATAACACTTGTTTTGATAGTATTCCTTTGAGAGTTGGAGTTTGCTACCTATCTCATGAATTGCAAAAATGTATTAACCCTTCGCACTCTCGCATGCAAATGTTTAAACAATTGCATTCACAGATTTACTCATCCAGGCACAACTGTTATCCCTACAGCTAAGTTAAAAGCCGGGGTCTTAGTTCACAGAAGAATGCATTCTTATGCTTAGTCACCTATACTGCGCAGAAGTACCCAGGTAAACATAGGTGTCCTAACTCTTGCCCTGTAACATGCATAGTGCAGACATGCAAACACATTCATTGCATCAAACCTATCAGTGGATTAGGAGCACACATCCTGACGTCCTCTCCTGGGACAGATAGTGCATCTTACCAATCGCACAAGGGAGCTAACGTAATGTATCCATGTGCACCATGCACGTACACCAGCATAAGCTGTGTGCATGCTGACAAACACATTTTTTTATCTCATGAATTGGGCACATTTATTATTAGAAATAATAATAATTCCAAATAGTTGAAAACAGAATACATCATTGCAGTGAAACAGAAAAAAACTTGGCACACGATATCAATATATAGCACCAGGACATGGTAACAATATATCTAAATATTGCACCTGCACAGCCCAAGAATTGTAAATTTTCCATACTTTTATAATACTAACATTGCATTGTATACCCCACCCCTTTTTTAACCTATTAAATCCTTGTGAATCTCAGACATGAGGAGTTCTCTCTTTTATATGATCTTTGAGTATAGGTACTCCAATCCCAGTTCATATGTAGTGCATGGGCGCCTGGATCTACATATTCCAGAGGGTCGTGGTAGTCAGCTTTTTCTTTTTTAGAATTCACTATGTACAACCCAATCCTTAATGATTTTTGTTTTCCTGCAGAGGATTATTTTTGTCTTGTTTTGCCAAGGGCCCATATGCAATTGTTTCTCCTCACTTTTCACCTAGGTTATATTTTTAAACTTGTCAAAAATGCCCTTTAAGCCACCAGAAATCAAGAAAATACTCAAAATAATTTTGATAGTACTTTTTCACCTACTTTTTGGTACTTTTTTTTAGCTGAGTGCTGAACAATTATTTTAAATTGAAGATGAAAAATTATCTCCTAGGAGAAAACTCAGGTGAAAAAGTGAATTGCATATACAATTAACTTTTTCTCCTGAGTTTTCTCCTTGGTGATATTTTCAAACTTGTTAAAAATGCCTTTTAACTCACCAGCAGGCAAGACAATACTTAAAGAGACACTGAAGCGAAAAAAAATATATGATATAATGAATTGGTTGTGTACTATGAATAATTTCTAGAAGATTAGCAGCAAAGAAAATATTCTCATACTTTTATTTTCAGGTATATAGTGTTTTTTTTCTAACATTGCATTATTCTATAATATGTGCAGATTACACAACACTCAGCATTCAAAATGATTCTTTCAGAGCAGTCTGTGAACTAATGACCTCTCCTCTGGCAGAGGAAAAGTAAACAGTTCACTTACAGTTGAGATAATAAAAGTCAGATAACAGCCCTCTCCACGACTAACTTAGTCGGAGAGCTTAATGGCTTGTTTGCATAGAGATAACAACTGGAGTTTCTCAACTCTTCCTGTACTGGAAACAATTAGACTGATGTATCTGATCTTAATGTTTTATTTCTTAGCTGTACTACACATACAAATCATAATATCATATTTTTTTTTTCGCTTCAGTGTCTCTTTAACATAGTTTTGATAGTACGTTTCCACCTACTTTTTGGTACTTTTTCAATTGCAATGTTCTGAAAGGTTATTCTAAATAGAAATGAAAAATGATCTCCTAGGAGAAAACTCAGAAGAAAAAGTTAATTGCATATGGGCCAAAGTAAATTGAATAAGAGCCTTAGGCCCATATGCAATTCACTTTTTCTCATTAGTTTTCTCCACGTTGATATTTTTACATCTTGTCAAAATATATTGGTACATTTTCAATTGTGAAGTGGCGAAAAATTATTTTAAAGAGATGATGAAAAATTATCACCTAGAAAAAAGCTTAAGAGAAAAAAAGTGAATTAAATATGGCCCTTAGACTATTGCCTTTGCATATTTGTGATCAGCTCACTTTAAAGACCTGGTAGTGAACCGGTTCATAATGTCAGCAAATGTTACTGAGATAAATTCAATATAAGCTTATAGATATTGTAGCTTATATCTCAGTATACTTTGTATCTGGTACTGATGAACAACAATCAGTTCTATTTATAGAGCATAATAGTTCAGCCTCAGCTGAATGCTGTGATTAGAAGAGCAGCAGTAAGTATTTTTTAGTGTAGATTTCTTGGGAACAATGCAGTTTGTACTTGTACATACTTTCTCTGCTTGAATACTGTCACCTCAAGACTGATGGTTTCTTTGTTCAGTGCAATGTGGAAATGTAACCCCCACACACAGACACGAGCAGCATGGTGGATAGCATAGCACTTGTAGTTCTAGGGTCCCAGTTTTGAATCATGGCACTATTTGCATGGAGCTTGTATGTTCTCCCTGTGTTTGCATTGGTTTCCACTGGGCAATAGAGTTGTCCCGTACGGTTCAGCCGCAAACTTATTCGTGCGAACATCGGTGGTTCGTGTTCGCATCGAAACGCAAACTTTATGGCGAGTTTGACCCGCCCCTATACTACATCATTGTGCTAAATTTTGACCCTCTACATCACAGTCAGCAGACACATGACAGCCAATCAGGCTGCACTCCCTCCTGGAGGCCCCCCCCCTTATATAAGGCAGCTGCGTCGGCCATTATCTCACTCGTTGTTGCTACGGTAGTGAGAGAAGGGAGAGATTTGCAGAGATTATCGAAAGCTTATTTAGGCTCTTGTAGCTTGCTCCTAGCTGATATTTGTTGTTGAAAAGCACCACAAAAACAGCTTTTTTCAGAGCTAATGTTCTTGTGAAGTTTTTTTTTTTGTGTGCCACTGACACTGCATTATACAGCCCTGTGTGTTGCAGCTGGCCCTTGCTAATGGCTATACTGTGCAAGGCCCAGCACATTCAGTGCCTACCTTTTCACTGCACCTGTGTGTGACAGCTGCACATTTATAATACCAATCCGACCGTGCATACCTGTTCATGTTCACTGCACCTACGTAACAGCACGCAGTGTTATATAATACCAGTCACTGCATAACTGTTCACTGCACCTGTGTGTGTGACAGCTGCACATTGTATTGTGTAATACCAGTCCGTGCATACCTGTAACTGCACCTGTGACTGACCGCACATTGTATTATATACCAGAAGTCAGTGCATTCATTTTCACTGGACCTGTGTGTGTGACAGCTGCACATTGTATTGTGTAATACCAGTCCGTGCATACCTGTAACTGCACTTGTGACTGACCGCACTTTGTATTATATACCAGCAGTCACTGCAAACTTTTCACTGCACCTGTGTAACCGCACATTGTTGTACCAGCAGTTACTGCAACCAGTTTACTGCACCTGTGTAACCGCACATTGTTGTACCAACAGTCACTGCAACCTGTTCACTGCACCTGTTTAACCGCACATTGTTGTACCAGCAGTCACTGCAACCTGTTCACTGAACCTGTGTAACCACACGTTGTACCAGCAGTCACCTTTTCACTGCACCTGTGTAACCGTACATTGTATTAGTCAAGTCAGTGCATACCTTTCACTTCATCACCCCCAATATGGACAAAACAAGAGGCAGAGCCAGAGGCAGGCAACCTAGCAGGTCTGTTCGAGGTCGTGCTGCCGTGATTTTGTGTGGCCCTCGACCAAATTACAGTGTTCAGAAGAAGGCACGTGCCATCAACCCGCAAGATTGTCAGGACATAGTTGACTATTTAACACAGAACACCTCATCTTCCTTAGCTTCCGCACGGAAGCGTGACATATCTTCCTCCTACTGCTCTGATTTTGGCACCCCACTTAACACCCCGTCGGCAGCCATCACCAAAGTGCCATCATCCCAGGGCTCAGCGGTGTGGAAATTTTTTGTGTGTCCGCCTCAGATGAGAGCAATGCCATCTGTACTCTCTACCACCGAAAATTGAGCCTTGGAAAAACCAAGACCTGCATAGGGACAACTACCTTACGAAGGCACATCATTACAAAGCACAAACTGCAATGGGATGACCACCTGATGAAAAGCAGCACACAAAAGCAAAGCCACACACCGCAGTGTAAGATACCATCATGCAATTATTTCTCAAAAAAGGCGATACCCAAACTGTACCGTGATGTTAAAAGGCAAGTGGTGTCATCTCTGGCACACAGCGTTGGGTCAAAGGTCCATCTGACCACAGATGCCTGGTCTGCAAAGCACGGTCAGGCCTGCCCGAAGACTAAGTCAGTCCCCACACACAGCATCTCTGCCTGCACGCCGTGTGACTGCCTGCCCCAAGACTAAGTCGGTCCCCACACAGCATCTCTGCCTGCAGGCCGCTTGACTGCCTTCTCCGCCACCACCAACAGGGTCCAGGACTTCAGGTGGATTCCTGAATTTTTAGGGCTGCTGCTAGCAGCGGCCGCTATGCTAATTTTTGTGGTGCGTGTACATACCTGCCTAATTTTTCTGGCTGCACTGCGGCTGCAACAACAAAACAAAAGGCATGTACATGTGTCAATTCCCCTTCGTGATTGTTACCTTGCCGCGGTGAAGGGGCTTGCGTATCACAATGAAGCAATGACAGACGGCTATATGAGTGTGTTGGGGTTGGGGGCACACCTGACTCAAGAAGATAGATAATAAGGTCGCTGCTTCATTGTGGACAGACCACATTCGATCAGCTGGACACTCAGTCACTATTGTTCTGTCATTCAGCTACCTCAGCCCAACCGTATGGGCTTGAAAACCGCCTTCGCTTGCACTCTCGCCATGGTGTGCACCAGTCCAGCACGGCCGTCACCACACAAACAGCTGTTTGCGGTGCGTTACACAGTCTGTCAGTGTGAAGCAGTACAGTAATTACACACCCTGATTGATGTATACACATGCAAGATGTTTTAAAGCACTTTAGGCCTCCAATTTAGCAATAAAATGTGATTTCTGCCCTTAAACCGTGCTGTGCGTAAAATCCGGATTTTTCCCCTGGACTTTTGGTGTGTATCCCACTCCGCCATGCCCCCCTCCAGGAGTTAGACCCCTTGAAACATCTTTTCCATCACTTTAGTGGCTACAATTAGTGTTTGTAGTTTTGAAGGTTCGCCTGCCCATTGAAGTCTATGGCGGTTCGAAGGTTTGCATGTTCGCAAACTTTTTTCGCGTGTTCGAATTCGAGGTTCACAAATTAAAATCAGGGGTTTGCGACAACTCTACTGGGCAATCCGATTTCCTCACACATTCCAAAAACATACAAATAAGTGAATTAGTTTTACCAAAAATTGGCTTTAGACTGTAATGGGGCTGTTAAGATATTGCAGTTTTAGAGCAGGTGCAGAGACGAGCAACAAAATTGATGCGTGGGATGGAAGGTCTCACTTATCGAGAAAGGTTAGATAAACTGGGTTTATTTAGTCTAGAGAAAAGACGCCTTAAGGCAGCCATACACTGGTCGATGTGCCATCAGATCGACCAGCTGACAGATCCCTATCTGATCGAATCTGATCAGAGAGGGATCGTATGGCTGCCTTTCCTGCAAACAGATTGTGAATCGATTTCAGCCTGAAACCGATCACAATCTGTTGTGGTGGTGCTGCCGCCGCTCCCCCCGCCGGTATACATTACCTGAGGCTGGCTCCCGGGCGTGATGTCCCCGTCATGTGGCACCTCCGGCTCCGGCATCCGCATAGAACTTAAGCTATCACACCAGTGACAGCGGAAGTTCAAATAGAGCGCCCTCTAGTTGTACTTCCGCTGTCACTGGCATGACAGCGGAAGTTATACGAGGATGCCAGAGGTGCCATGACGGGAGCAGTGACGGACGGGATGCCCGGGAGCCAGCCTCAGGTAATGTATACCTGATCGGATCGGCCGCCGCTAGCGACGCGCTCCCTACCCGCGGGCGATCGAGGGTAATTTCCCGCACGGCGCGATCGACGGACCGATCCGATTTCGGGAGGAAATCGGATCGGCGGGTGCGTGTTGCGCGAACGATTGGCAGCAGATTCGATCCCAGTGATCGAATCTGCTGTCGAAACTGCCGCAAATCGGGCCAGTGTATGGCCACCTTTAGAGGGGATCTAATTAACATGTATAAATACATCAGAGGGCAATATAATACCTTGGCGGATGAGCTTTTTGTCCCTAGGCCTTCTCAAAGGACTAGAGGACATGATCTGCGCATGGAGGAAAAATGTTTTAGCCATTTATTTAGGAAAGGGTTCTTTACAGTAAGAGTGATTAAGATGTGGAATGCATTGCCACAGGAAGTCGTTATGGCAAACTCTATACCTGCATTTAAAGGGGGCTTAGATGCTTTCCTTGCGTTGAAAGACATCCATGGCTACAATTACTAGGTAATGCCTAATGATGTTGATCCAGGGATTTTATCTGATTGCCATCTGGAGTCGGGAAGGAATTTTTCCCTTTAGGGGCTAATTGGACCATGCCTTGTAAGGGTTTTTTCGCCTTCCTCTGGATCAACAGGGATATGTGAGGGAGCAGGCTGGTGTTGTACTTTATACTGGTTGAACTCGATGGACGTATGTCTTTTTTCAACCAAAATAACTATGTAACTATGTAAAAAGTACATCTGAGTATTAGGGTATTAGAGACACAGGCTCAACAGGACAGCCAGGCAATGTGCATTGTTTAAAAGGCAATAAATATGGCAGCCTCCATATCCCTCTCAGTTTAGGTGTGCTTTAAACTGTGACTGCATGGGGATTAGCTTGTGAGCAACTCAGAATTTACCAACACCTTAGCCAACATGCATCTTGAATCTTTTGTTTATAGCACACCAACCAACCTTTAATTTTACAGTCATTCTATCTAGCCCATAAAAATCTGGTTTTGGCAGTACAAAAACATGGATTTTGTATTTGTAGGGCTCATAGGAAAGGCAACACAGTAAGACATTCATGGCATGTAAGCTTGCTCTAAATCTGGACTGGTCCTAGATCACAAATAGCCGTGCGGAAATCTGCATTGGCTATAATCTAGGACTCTTTTCTGAAAATCAGACCAAATATAAGCAGGACTAAAGAATACTCATGATAGCCTCCTGTACACCTCACAGCTGGAAATGTATTTAAAGCACACTAATATAAAAGATGAATTCCCTGTGTTGGGTGTTTCAAAGAGAAGCTATGAAAGTATTAGATCCCACAGCTGTACAAAGATTAACCTCATCAGGACCACAGGCTTTACCTCCCCTAAAGACTGGGCCATTTTTTGTTAAATAGGCATCTGCAGCTTTAAGCACAAGCTGCAGGGCCGCACAACACAGCACACAAGTGATTTCCCCCACCCCTTTTTCTGATCGCCCCAGGTTTTTTTTTTATATATTTATTGTATTTTCTTTTATTACATTTCTCATTCATTTCTCATTTCATTTTTTTATATTATTTAAATTACCCTCCTTCCCCTTGTCTGCCTATCACAGCAATCGGCTGTATCACAGCGGATCGCTTCTGTGTCCCCCAGGGGGACAACCGTGTCACATGGCTGTCTCCTGTACAGCGCTGCTGTAGATCGCAGCGCTGTACATGCTAATTAGATGGAGGTTTTGCTGTCGATCGCCGCTCGGAGACTGAAGGCAGAGCTCGCTCCGGCCACCAAGCAGGAGATGCACGCGCAGCCTGCGCGCGATCTCCTGCAAAACAGACTTGCAAGACTTTACACCGATCGGCATTAGGCAGTCCTGGGGCTGCCGCCATGGCCACGCCCATCGGCATGACACGGTCGGCAACTAGTGGCAACTAGTTAAAGTGAAATGAAACTCAGGATTTCTTCTTTGCGCTAAAAGATTCTTTACAGCATAAAAGCTACTACCGTAAAACATTGGTAACAGAAAATCACATTTTCATGCAAATTTTAACGCAAATTTTTGTATGCGTCTAACAATCATTTCATGGGAAACAGATGCGTGGTTCAGAAACCTGCAGCATACAATCCATATTTTTCCTGCAAATTACACTGCATTGCATTTAATGGAAATTACTCCATTGACATTTACTGGTTTTATTTTGAATGCAAAAATTTGCATTGCAAATTCGTACTTAGTGGAAACGGGCCCTTAAATACAGCACTTTCTTCTTCAGTGAGAAGCTTGATGCTGAAGTTGATAAAGTAATTACCGTACATTATTTAGTTTGTTTTCTTATCAGCCACTATTAGTAAACATTGCTAGCTGTGTTTCAGCTGAATACAAGCAGAAAGTGTACACAGGAGAAGATGCATTTTATATATATTTTATATGTTCTAAATATATCACCTAGGAGAAAACTCAGGAGAAAAAGTTAATTGCACATGGACACATATGTCTAAAGCTATGTACTCACCTTGCGATGCAGGGAGATGGATCCAGTGACGTTTCCCTGACGACGAGCACTCCCTTGATCCATCTTCTGGCTGGCGGGTATGCGCGATGTTACACAACAGGCACAATGAGTACTTTGCGCAGGAGTCATCATGGATCTTAAAAATCTGATACGCTGTGATGTTCATTATTGCTGTGCGGCGCTAAGAAAACTTTGCATAATCTCTCTTCACGAGATCGCGTAAACGACCACTTGTTGTGCAAAAAATCGCCGGTCATCAAAAGTGAATTGAAAAAGAGCCCGTGGGCCATATGCAATTCACTTTTTCACCTGAGTTTTCCCCTAGGTGATATTTTCACAACTTGTAAATAAGATGCCTTTTTCACTACCAGTAAGCAAGAAAATACTCAAAATTATTTTGACAGTACTTTTTCACTTACTTTCTGGTACTTTTTTCATTGCAAAGGGCTAAAAAGTTAATTTCAAATTGAAGATGAGAAATGATCTCCTAACAGAAAACTCAGGAGAAAAGTGAATTGCATATATGCCTGTGGACAATATGCAATTCACTTTCTCTTGAGTTTTCTCCTAGGAGATAAGTTTCCCATTCTCTTTGAAATAACTTTTAAGCATTTTATAATTGGAAAAATACCCAAAACTTTGTGATAAAGTACTATCAAAATTATTTTGAGTATTTTCTTGCTTGCTGGTGGCTTAAAAGGTGCTTTATGACAAGTTCTGAATATATCACCTAGGAGAAAGCTCAGGAGAAAAAGTTAATTGCACATGGGCCCGTATGTCTAAAGCTATGATGAATCCAGCAACATTTCCCTGATTACGAGCTCTCCCTTGATCCATCTTCTGGCTGGCGGGTAAGTGGGATGTTACACAATGGGCGCGATGAGTACTTTGCGTGGGAGTTGTCATGGATCTTAAAGATACGATATTCCGTGACGGTTGTTATTGCTGCGCGATGCTAAGCGCGTTTGCTTGATCATGCACCTGTACACAGAGTGCGAGATCACATAAATGACCGCTCTTTGCGCAAAAAATAGCCAGTCGTCGAGGTGGGTATGGCCCTTAACATGTGATAAGCCAGGGATTATTTATTTAATGGCAACAACGCCAAGAATAAGTAGCAACTAGTCACCAACACATTGTTGATTTGTAGCAACATAAATTTACCTGGAACTCAAAACATTCAAAATCTCTACACATCTGTCCAAAGGATGATTGCCAATGGGAACATGATAAATTGTCTTTCAGAGTATGACACATAAAGAAGATTTTTTATTAACTATGTAGCTGAGCTGTTATATATTTTATTACAGATTTCCTGTATACATTAGGGTAATAGAATAAACGCACCATGCTAATATTTCATTTGCCAATATTTACTTTTACTGTTTCTGGGGGCAAATTTATGAATATATTATTCTTAATTAACCATTTGAATTTGCATTCTATAAAATATATACATACATTCTTCTCCAATGTGAAATCAGCATAGAAATGATGTGGAAGATGCATAAGTGACCAATCTAAGTTATTAAAATGTATATATGATGTAATAATTTAACCATAAAATGTAATAGAGACCCCAGTTAACATCCCTTATGAATTTATGAGTCCATATGGATGTGATTTAATTTTTATGCTCAAGTTCTTAACCCAAAATCAAGAGCTGGAAAATCAGAAGATAATTATTGCACACAAGAGATGCAGTTATGATTCAGCTTCTCAAGTGTAAGTTCCAATGTGCAAAAAGTAGCTTGAAATCTGTAAATTTGTTGTAAGATGATGGTCTGTATAAAAGGTTGCTCTCATGTTATCATGTGATTAAAACCCTGTACCTTTAGGTTAGTTCTTGAGACAATGTGAAACTCTAGGATTTGATGCTGTGTTTCTTACAGCTGTAGTTCAGGGTTGTGTTTTTTTCTTTACTGTAACTGTCGGGCATAAAATCAAAAATCAATTCTTTATTTTTATCCGGTAAACAAGTAATAAGGATGCCAACCAGGCAATCCAAAAGTTAAAAATCACTATTACTTTTCTTGTTGCTAAATGATCATTCCCCAATTTACCTTACTCTTATTTGGTACATTGCCGCACAAAGGAAGTTGCAGAGCATGCTGGGTTGTCTTTTTTTGCTTTTTTACTTTCCTCTCAGACTTAATGCAGCTGGATTAGCTGAAGCCTCTTTCCCTCCTGTTTTCCCCTCCCACACCTCTTCCTCTCAGATTGGCCAATATTTCTCATGCTGAGACAATGCACTTTCTATTGCAGAGCTGGGTGGGAGTGCCAGAAGACTGGGAGGAGGGCGGGAATGCATACACAATCAGGCAGAGGAGAGTAAAGGAGGAAATTACATTAGGATTGGCTTCAGGATAGACATAGTTAAAATGGAGAATCCTAAGAAGGATTTTCTCTTTTTTTACTATAGAAAAATCACTAAATTCAAAACGTGGACAGTGCAATACATATGTTATGTAAGTAGAACAAGTATTTATCTACTTATATATGTGTAGTATAGCTGACAGCTCCTCTTTAATGCTTTTCTTTTGAATATATCATAAGTTACCATAAATGCATTCATTTTTGAGCATTTTTCATAAACCATTTTTGCATTTTTTTCTGTTTTTTTTTCCTGGTTAGTTGGGTTTCCAATGTTTACTTCCTGTGTCAATGTCAAATGGCTGGAGCGAACAGTAGTCCATGTGCCATCCAAATATCACCCACTGTCATGACCTGTTCCTTTAGTACCTCTTTGCATTCTGATATTTCGCAGTTCTACTGTTCACCTGCAGGAGGAACGCTGTGAAAATTCAAAGATATCACATGATCAACATTCTGGACATTTAAGACCTGCTTCTGCCTTCAGTGATTTAAAGATCATTGTTGCTCTCAGCTTGTAAATCTTGTCATTTGTTCCTTGTTCCCTGTTCCTGGTTATCTGACTCGTTGGTATCGATCCTATACCTGTCCGAATACCCTCTTGCTAACTGTTTTGTGCTATTTTGATCCTAGTTTGTCTGACTTGTGACAATTATGTACATATTTTGTGTGCTCTGTGCTGTATATCTGCCTAGTATAGATTTGCTGTAGTTAGTTAGTTAGTTAGTTAGTTAGGGTTGTGTGAGAATACACGGAAAAGCCGCCACGTGTGCTGAAAGCAAGGCAGCTGATTCCGCGTCCAACGCGACGGTTGGCACGCGTAGGCACGCGTCTGGTAGTGTGGCAGAACGCGGAAAAGCCGCCGCATGTTCTAACAGCAAAACGGCTGTTTCCGCGTCCAAAGTGGCTGGGTCTGTTAGTCCACATAGATGGATGGAGAGCTACGCGCGCGCAGGCCAGAAGTCAGGACCTTTATACCAGCAGGGGAAGTGTCAGCTGATCAGGACGATCAGCTGATTCCTGCTGGACGCATGATTGGCTGAGTGGCTCGGGCGGGGCAGATGAGTCCTGCAACTATATATTCTGCTTGCTTGTCAGTTGCTGGTTGTCTGCCATTGCAAATGCTTTATGTGTTAGCACACAGACCTCAGTCAGATCCCACAGTGTGTTAGAACCAGGAGGACCTGGGAATTCACACTGAGCTAGATTATTCTCGCATTGTATGTTATGCTTTAGACCAGTTCCAGGGTGTTGTGACTACGGACCTCACACCCAAGCTTAGGAAACTGTCTCTATATTATATCATGTATGCTAGTTCCAGGGTGCTGTAACTACTTTCCTCACACCCAAGACTAGCACGGTGTATCTTTATTACTTTAGCCCACCACTAGGGTGTAGAGAGCCAGGATCTCTCATCCAGTAGGGCAAGTTGGTTCACTTAGCAGCAGGGCTTCCTGCAACCTAACCCAGGCCCCTCTCCTAGGGAGCCATTGGGCTTATAGGGATTCACCCAAAGTCCAGGGTGAATTCCCTTCATCTTCCTACCTCCAGTTCCTCTGGTGGTTCTCACTCAAAGTGTTACTGTTACACCAAACACTCACATCACTCAGGTGTCCAGAGCTTAGTCATACCTGGATTATTAGTGATTCTGCAGATCATTCATAATCTGGTGTATATCTGCATTACTGTTGAATCTGCAGTTCACCAATAATCAGATTCTCTCTGCGTGTTGACCTTTCAAGTGACCTTCTGTTCTTGTTCAGTCACAATAATGATCTGCATGTGCAGATTGTTACACTGATTATTAGATTATCAGGGAGGAGCTGGGAGGGTCACTAGACAGTCTATCTCTCAGCCCAGTTTCTTTATAAAAAGGTTAAATAGAAGCAAGAAGAAATGGTTTCCAATTGCATGTATTTAGATAAGACTGTCGCAAACAAGCAGAGGCGGGACAAGGTCCTTCAGCACCCAAGGCTGAGACACCAAAGTGCGCCCCCCATCCCTCCCACCCCAGCCGTCACACACTGATTGCTATTAGACTAATAGGTGCCCCAGGGCCCCCAACCTCCCCAACACCTTAATTTCTAGTTATCTGACTTGCAGTCACTGTCATGTATCCCCCTTTCTTATTTCTTTCTGCTTCAAACACAATTGGGAATGACAGCTGAATGAATTGTGCGCCCCCCTCCTACACTGCACCCTGAGGCTGGAGCCTCTCCAGCCTCTGCCTCGGCCCGGCCCTGCAAACAAGGTTTCTTGAGGACCCTGCCGGGATTCCCTGGCATCTTCTTTGTTGGAGAGGACTCTGGAAGGTGTGCTTGCTTGTCTAGCAGGATGAGAAAGTATCTATTATACCTCCTCAGTTCCTCTGTGTCCTCTTCACTCATTATCTGTCCATCCCAAGTTCTAGCCTCCTTACTTGTTTTCCACAGGCACAAGGGTTGGGGAGCTGTTGTGTCACATGACATGAATGAGTAGACAAGAGGCCATAAGTAGTAACATTTGACATTTATATCGTGATTTTCACCTGGCGGACTAGCACTAGTGCCAGTGCTACGTCTCCTACTGAATAGGTGCTGGCTTACTAAACGGGAGGAGCCGAGATTCGAACCCTGGTCTCCTGTGTCAGAGGCAGAGCCCTTAACCATTACACCTTTTGGATGTATTTTAAAGGCACTCGTGGCAGGCAGACAGAATGCTGAACTGCCCAACAAGTGGGTAGTTTCAGCCACCCATCTGAAAGAGGCCTAACGATCCAGGGTGGCCTACTGAGCGTGCCCTTAGTGTCTGCAGCTCTCAAGCATTTTGAGTCGGACAGGAGAAATGTGCTATACAGATATTAACATTTACAACATTATTTATTAGGATTTTATGATTTTCACTGATGTCCATAACTAATTCCTATTTTGTTCATAAATCGGTTTATTTGTCAGAAATTCATCTTTAAATAAAAAAATAAAAAAAAAAAATAAACAGAAAAGAAGAAAAAAACAACAAAACAATTATTGCTGTGGGAGTATAAATAACACAACATATTATTTTCACAAAGCCTCTTCCCACACATATTAAGCCATTTTAGTCTGAATTGATAGAAAACTTACTTTACTGCTCTTGTTAGGCAAAAGTAATTTTCACATTATTAAGTATTATTATTTGCCTAAATTCTACCCACAAATACTAAAATAATTAATGTCCCGGTTACCAAGGAACAGTTGTCTATTATTAGTAGAAGAATGAAAAATAAAGAATAATTACCTTGATACTGTTGTTCAGGCACAAAGGCCATTTATATTATTGCATGCCATTTTATCACTTTCTCCTGTACTATTAAAACATTGGCCCTAATTTACTTTTCCAAGTTTGGATAAAGATTTAAAATACTGGAGACCCCGAGTGATTCTTTGGCTTTTAGGTTGTAATCATTTTCAGCCTTCATGTAAACCCTAGCAAGTTTTTCTAAAAGTTTAGTGGAATAGCAGTCAGACATACATGCACCTGCAGTGCAATAAATCTAGGCTGACTTATTGCAAAATGGTTTCACTGCAGGTGCACAGTACTGCAATCATACATGTGTGTGTGTGTGTGGGGGGGGGGGGGGGGGGTGACACAATAGGAGGGGCTGCATTATCTCAATGCAGCCCCCTCCTATTGTGTCACACCCCCCCCCCCCACACACACACACACACAAACACACAGCATAGAGAGTTGGGGCAGCAGTGAGGTGAGGTAGGATTTCTTGAAGAGGTGAGTTTTGAGGGCTTGTTTGAAGGTGTTGAATGAGGGGCAAACCTGATAAGCAGTGGGAGAGCTTTTCACGGGATGGAGGCACCTCTAGTAAAGTCCTGTAGTCATGAATGGTAGTGCAAGATGCGTGGGGTGGTTAGGAGGAGGTTGTTGGAGGAGCGAAGTGGGCAACCAGGTCAGATAAGTAGCTCGGGCAGGACTTGTGTATAGATTTGTATGCCAAACATAGGACCTAGTACACATTTTGAAATTAATTTAAGCCAGGTTTGCAGGATTGTTCATGTTCTCCAATGTTTGTTCTCTATTTCTCTTTCTCTTTAAAGAGAACCCGAGGTGTGTTTAAAGTATGTTATCTGCATACAGAGGCTGGATCTGCCTATGCAGCCCAGCCTCTGTTGCTATCCCAAACCCCACTAAGGTCCCCCTGCACTCTACAATCCCTCATAAATCACAGCAGTGCTGTGAGGCTGTGTTTACATCTGTAGTGTCAGTCTCAGCTGCTCCCCCGCCTCCTGCATAGCTCCGGTCCCTGCCCCCCCTCCCTTCCCTCCAATCAGCAGGGAGGGAAGGGATGCAGGCGGGGACTGGAGTTCTGCAGGAGGCGGGGGGAGCAGCAGACTGACACTATAGAGATAAACACAGCCAGCTCTGACAAGCTATTTGTCAGCAGCGTGGCTGTGATTTATGAGGGATTGCAGAGTGCATGGGGACCTTAGGGAGGTTTGGGATAGCAACAGAGGCTGGGCTGTATAGGCAGATCCAGCCTCTGTATGTAGATAATATTCTTCAAACCCACCTCGGGTTCTCTTTAAGACCTTATTAACCAAGGTCAGATTTATACTTTTTCTGCCCCTAGGCCAGACGTGTTGTGACTTCCCTTCCTTATGCAGAAGTGCCCCTCCCATTGCTTGTGCCGCCCCCTCTTCCATGTGTAACATCCATGCATTGAAGCAGCACTCTTTCATGGACTGCTTTTTAAGACATTAGCTTCACTTATTCACGTGTTGCTCCCTATTTTCAGCCTCTTCTTTCATACATAACAACCTCTTTTTTACGTCCAGGTGCGCCCTTGGGCTGCATCCACCCAAGGCCTGGGCCCTTTTGGCCTTTCCAGAAATCCAGCCCTGTTAGTAAATCTGGTCCATTCTGTTCTACATGTAATATATCACATTGACAACAAAAACTATTATTTTCTGATACGGGGAACAGATTCATCAGCAAAAAGGACTCTGACATGAATTATCTCAATTTTATGTAGAATAATCACTTGCATTAGTGTTACATTGCAAGGAATTATAAAAGAGTTTTATCATGTACTATATTTCAAAGATGTAGCTTAGCTGCCCTGTTAACATAAGCTCAGAAATATTTCTTATTAAAGTAAGTAATATCTTCTGTTTTTCCTAGTTGAATTAATGTTCTCCTAATAGCTCTGTTTTAAAGAATGAAGTAATATATTCTTCAGACCCGTCTTTGCCGTGTACTGTAAAATCACGCCCATAAATATCTTCTTTTTTAAAACAAACGATAAAACATATGGTCAGTTGGTCGTCTTTAGTTACTTCAGTCCCAGTGTCATGTCAAAAAGGCTCTGGTAGGACTCTACGGTTTCTGTTCAGATTCTATATCCCACTCTCCACCATGCTCTTCACCTAAAACCTAAACCCCAGCTTAACCCTCCTGGCGGTTTGCTAAAAAATCGCCAGGGGGCAGTAAATCTTTTTTTTTTAATTTTTTTTTTTTTTCATGTAGCGAGACAAAGTCTCGCTACATGATAGCCGCTGCTCAGCGGCATCCCCCCAGCCCCTCCGATCGCCGCCGGCGATCGGCGATCAGGAGATCCCGTTCAAAGAACGGGATCTCCTGGAGGGCTTCCCCCGTCGCCATGGCGACGGGGTGGGATGACGTCACCGACGTCATCGACGTCGTGACGTCAAAGGGGATTCCTATCCACCCCATAGAGCTGCATGGCACTGATTGGCCAGGCAGCACACGGGGTCTGGGGGGGGCAGCTGCGGCGCGACGGATAGCGGCGGTTCGGCAGGTAGCGGCGGCGATCGGGCACTGCACGCAGCTAGCAAAGTGCTAGCTGCGTGCAGCAAAAAAAAAATTATGCAAATCGGCCCAGCGGGGCCTGAGCGGTGCCTTCCGGCGGCATAGCCCGAGCTGAGCTCGGGCTTACCGCCAGGAAGGTTAAATGCGAGATTGAACACATCTACCTGACTTTGAAAGACTTGCCCATGTGAGATATAGGATCTGAGGCCAAGGAAACCAAGGAAGTACCTGAAAGTAAAAGTCCAAGAACTAGGCGAGAGGTCAGTTCCGGAGGTTACATAGCTGTCAGTGCAGGGGTCAGCCAAACTCAAGGTTAAAGGCAAGTCAGAGGTCATACACAGTAAGTACAACAGCCAGATAATCCAATGGTCAGACAAGGATGTAGTCAAGCAAGGTAGAGGTCGATACAGGTGGTCAGGGGTCAAGCAAATGATATGTGACTGATATTGATAGTTTACCGGGTTACTGCAATCCACGCTCAATATTCGATCCGATGTTAACAGACATCTGGTGTAATATCAATCTAACCACTGCTGCTACTTTAGCACAGAATTGCTTACCAGAAAACTTTTGGGATGAAAGTTAAGCTTTGCGCATGTCTGCTTACACACACACCCTTAAGGCAGCCATACACTGGTCGATTGCCACCAGATCGACCAACAGATAGAACGCTCTCTGATCGAATCTGATCAGAGAGGGATATATTGGCTGCCCATACACTGCAAACAGATTTTGAATCACAACCTGTGGAACTGCCGCTGCAGCCTGCTCGCCGCCCCTGCTCCCCTGGCCAGCCGCAATACATTACCTGTCCGCCGGCGCGATTCCCCGGGTCCCCACAAGCCGGCGCGATTGCCCAGGTCCCCACAATCTAATTTCTTCCAGCGTACTCCATCTTCCCTTCACTTCCTGTCCCGTCCTGTCACAAGCAGAAAGTTTTTCACCTGGGCAGATCGATGGAATCGATCGATTTCAGATGAAAAAAGGGTCGATCGGTCCGCGTTTGCGTTATCGATTTCACAGCAGATTCGATCACAGTGATTGAATCTGCTATCGATGGGAAATCGTGCTAGTGTATGGGCACCTTTACTCCCTCACCCTTGTGTGCCTGACCACATTGACCTGTTGAAGAACAGTATTTCCTGGTAAATGTTTGATCAATAAAACAATCAAACATTGATCAAGAGAGCCTTGATTTTCAACAGATTTTTGTTAGATTCAGTGTCTTTATGAAACCTCTAATCTGTTGAAAAAAAGGTCTAATTGTGTATAGTAAATTTTAAGGTGGCCATACACTTATAGATTTGCAGCAGATTCGACCATCAGATAGATTTCTGTCAGATGCCTGTAATGTCGAATCTGACAGGAATCTATCTGATGTGTACACACTAGGAACAGATTTCCAATAGATTTCAGAATGAAATCTATTGGAAATCAATCTAAATGCATTATTGGACCATTAGATCCAATGCATCTCTATGGGCCACCACTCTGCTGCCAGCAGCAGATCGACCTAGATTTTCCATCCAGTCAGACACATCAAATTGATCGAAATTGCCCGCAAATCGATCGATCAGCTGATTCTATATAATCGATTTCCGATCGATCGATGGATGGCTGAAATAGACCAGTGTATGTATGGGCCCTTTACCAGTCTGGCCTGTAACTGCAAGAAGGCTGATAATCAATTACTGCACCAAAGCACGTGATTTAAAGCAAACAGAAACAGAATGAAACAAAAATCATTTACTTTAAAGCAAATTAATCTCCTCTTTAGTCAACCTGTAACACAGACAAACACAGTACCCTAATGTTCTTTTAATAAGCTGTAAAGTTACAATAGGTATTCTTGTTTTTCCTTGCCTTGGCATGCAGTGAGAAAACATTTAGAAGTCACATCTAAGTTGTAGTAGTTTTAAGCTATTTTTGTGATTATTTACATGTTATTATACCAGTTTTAAATATAAAGTGCCCGTTAAAATGCCAAGTTTTTGTGATGTAAAACGAAAAAAAAAAATATTAGATTACTATAAATCATTTCAAAACTTTTCCCTCTTTTAGGCCCAGTGCACACCAAAACCGCTAGCAGATCCGCAATATGCTAGCGGTTTTGGGAGCATATTTCAGAGCGATTCTAGGTATGTTTAGAGAGGTTTTCTAAACATACCTAGCGGTTTTGGGTGCGTTTTTGTGTAGCAGATTACAAATATTGTTACAGTAAAAGCTGTTACTGAACAGCTTCTGTAACAAAAACGCCTGGCAAACCGCTCTGAAGTAGCGTTTTTCAGAGCGGTTTGCGTTTTTCCTATCCTTTACATTGAGGAAAAATCTCAAACCGCCGGTGTGCACCAGCCCATTGCAATACATTAGCCAAGCGTTTTTACAGGTGGATGCGGCCAGCGGATCGCTCCAAAAACCGCTCGGTGTGCACTAGGCCTAAATGTGACTTTTAACTTGTGCAGTGTGATTGAAAAGCAAACAAGTATTAGTACTTTTTTGAATTGCAAATTATTTTTGTATGCAAATTATTTTTGTTTCTATATTGCAGTGGATTGCAGAGAGTCTCTACTCAGAAAAGAAAATCAGGCCCACAGTCTTGTTATTACATCTGACTTTAGAAGATCTGGATTTTTGTGACATTATTAAATTTGCCTTCAGGAGTGGTAAATGATTGATATGTGACTGATAGTTTACCTGTACAACTCGATCCAAACTAGATATGCAGCCAGATGTTAACATGCATCTTGTGTAGCATCGATCTGACCACTGCTGATGCTAGCATTGTACTACCAGGGCCGGTTTAAAGTGCCCCGGGGGCCCCAGGGCAAACATAAGCTTAGTCCCCAGACCCCTCCACCTCCCTGCCTCGACTGCTCCCTGGGGTGAGCAGCAGACAGGGAGGCCTATACGTTACTTGATTCCACACCAGCCCGTTTGCCATGGTTTAATTTGTCTTGCCTTCCACCTTGCTTCTTTCTTCCTGGTGGTGAGACGCTTGGCAGGCATGGGCGAACTGACGTGATGTCACATGCCTGCTGGGCCTGCGTGGAATCAGGTAAAATATATGTCTCCATGCCACTACAAACCACGGTACCCAGTGGCCCCCGACATCACAAATTTAATTTTTAAAGGGGGGCAGTCCACACATACAGCAACCCCCCACATTTGCCTGTGGCCAACCATGTTGATCTGATAAAAGACAGGCTTTCCTCATCATTTTTTGAATAATAAAACAATCAATCAAGAGTGCCTTGATTTTCACTAAATTCTTGTTAGATTTAGTGTTTTTATGGAATCAAGCATCAAATCTGTTGAAATTTTCTAATTGTGTATGTTAGTCTTTATCGTGTCAGAGTTTTGGTGCAAGTATATTATGCCTGGCAGAAGGATGTGTGTCACTATCATACAACACTACATATTAAGCTACGCCCATCACTGCTTCTTAGCAGAGCCAAGAAGGCTGATAATCAATCACTGTACAAATGCATATGCCTTAAAACAAACACAAAAAGAATGAAACAAAAATCATTAACTAAAAGCAAATTAATCTTTTCTTTAATTGACCTGCACCACAGGCAAACACAATCCCTTTTTGCTCTTTTATAAACATTAGGGTTACAATAAGTAATTTTTTTTCTTGACATAGTTCTGATCTATTTTTGTGCTAATTTCACCAGTAATATCAGTTTTAAATATAGATCTACATTACTTTTAGAAGTATTTTTTGTGCATATGAAATGTACTATATGTAATTTGTATTTAAAAAAAAATGTTTGGCTGTTTAACTAGTTCACCACTAAGGGTTTTTTCCCCTTTTGGACCAGAGCAATGTTCACATTTCAGCTCTCCTTCCATTTGTTTTCCAATAACTTATACCATGTTTTTTCACCACCAATTAGGCTTTCTTTGAGTAGTACTTTTTGCTAAGAAACATTTTATTTTATATGCATTTAATGGGAATAATAAAAATGACAAAATCATTATTTCTCAGTTTTCAGCCATTATAGTTTTAAAATAATATGACTGTAGATAAAAGCCACACATTTTATTTGTATTTATATGTATTTTATGTATAAATGTATATTAACACTTAATTTTACAAATAAATATTAATTGTAATAAGCATCCATGGTCTTCAGTTTCCAAATCCATGATGGGCTTTCAAATATCCAGCACTAGAGATGGCCCAAACTGTTAGCCCGGCGAATAGTTCACGGCTAACAATGTGCGTTCGCGGTTGCGTCTGTTCGCTAACATATGGCGTGTTCGATTCGCCCCTATAAATTATAATGGAGCCAAAAATTGACCCCTCACCCCAGAGTCAGCAGACACATGGCAGCCAATCAGCTATCTCTCTCACCTGGACCCACCACCACCAATCAGAAAGCCAGTACAGCAGCCATTTTACACACTGACTGTGGCTGCTGTGAAGGAGACTAAGGACAGAGCATTTCTGCAGATAGGGAAAGCATTAGTTAGGCCTGTGTTCTGTGTCCTCAGTGGAGTTTCTTGCTGCTACAGTACCAATTCACCATCTACGTAACCCCAACTTTCCAGCACAGCCTTCATGCTTGTATTACCCATGTGTCTCTGAGTAAAGCTGGATATGGATATTAGAAGGTGGTACATGCATAATGCAGACACTATCTAAATGAGGTAACACTGACTTCAATGCTTTACCTAAATGTGATGTGTTGATGCTGCTAAATGAATGAGAGAAACTGAAGAAGTTACTTTAAAGTGAACCTTAAGCCAGAAAAAAAAATGAGTTTTACTCACCTGGGGCTTTTACCAGCCCCCCTGCAGCAGTCCTGTGCCCTCGCAGCCACTCACTAATCCTCTGGTCCCCCACTGCCAGCTAGTTTTGTTTTTGCCGACAGGCCTATCAGGACTGGCCACGTGTAGCTTTTTCCGCATTCCCCGCTGTAATTAGCACTATTGCGGGCCGCACTGCGTCCAAAAATACGCGTTGACGCATATCTATGCGTTCGTAATGCGGCAACGTGTATTTTAGTACGCGTTGCAGCCCGCAATAGCGCTAAATACAGTCGGGAATGCGGAAAAAACTATGCATGGCCAGTCCTGACGGGCCTGTCGAGCAAAAACGAAACTAGCTGGCAGCGGGGGACCAGAGGATTAGAGAGTGGCTGCGAGGGCACAGGACTGCTGCAGGGGGCTGGTAGAGGCCATAGGTGAGTAAAACTCTTTTTTTCTGGCTTAAGTGTCCCTTTAAAGTGATGGAATGTCTTCTAGGGGAGTGGCTGAATAGTGTAATGGTTAAGGGCTCCACACAGGAGACCAGGGTTTCAATCTCTTCCTGCACCTATTCAGTAGGAGACCTTGGGCAAAACTCCCTTACACAGCTACTGCCTATAAAGCTCACCCTAGTGGCTGCAGCTCTGGCGCTTTGAATCCACCAGGAGAAAAGCGCCATATTAATGTTATTTGTCATTGTCTTGTCTAGAGCAGAAAAAGATGCACAATTGAAGCTTCTGTAACTTGTGTCTTTGGCTAACGCACCTTAGATAAAAGTTTCCTTATGCTGGGTCCATTTTCCGTGCGATCGTTTTCCCATTCTGTCACGGAAGAGCCATGAGTAAAGAGAACGCAATCGGTTTGCTGCACCGATTGCCGTTGACGTGCCAGATCAGAATCTGACGTTTAGGGATAGCAGACTGCCGAGCCTTGGGGGGTCTTCTCTTGGGAATAGGACCTTTCATAGAGTTTATTTTCATGGGGATTACTTTGTTCTCCAGGGAAACCAGTGTTTACATTCAATTAACTGGTTCAAAGGAACTTCTCTCTCAGCTGTGTGTGTCAGTACCATTTGGCCTAACCCACTTTAGAATGCGGGGAGCCCAGAAGACCAAGCTTCAGACAGAGAGGAGGAGTTCTCCCATTTTCCATTCTGCCAGAACCAGCCGGATGACCTAGGGCTGGTTCTCTGTTTCTCAGTTCTGGAACAAAGGATTTTTCCATGTGCTAAGCCTTCCAAAGTGGACATTTCCACCTGAACCTAAGTATTTGTATTTTCTTCCCCTTTTTTATTTTTATACTGTACTCCTATTGTCTCTATAATTGTTGATTTTAATGATTTTCTGTATATATGAATTAGTTATATTGCATTTATAATAAACGACTCTAAAGTCATTTATTTGTTCAGCTACCCCTGCTATTCAGCCGCACATAGAAAGAATTCTAGCTTCTGAAGATCGATACTGAGTAATGTTGTTATTAGTCAGAACAAGGTGTGTTTTAACCATTCTATTTGCAGGTATTAGTATCAGGCAGATTGGGGCTTCTCTTCCCATCAAAAAGAGATGGTGGCAGCCTAGTATTTTGTGTTTAATAGATCGCACGCCTCCCTCTGGTCTGTCTGCTGCCAAAATTCCAGCGGTTTCAGCTCATCGATTGCATCCTCCAGATTGGATGGTCTGTGTGCTGAAACCGATTAGAAGGCATTGTGCGGTCCAGCCACCGATCGATTTCCGATTTGATTCTGTTTTCTTTTCTTATCTATTTCCATTCATTTCTATGAGTAATCGATCAGAAAAACGATCAACAATAAGATCGGACATGCCGGAAATTATCTATTGAACCATCTATCTGATGAAAAAATGTATGGTGTATTCCCAACATTACTCTTATAATGCAGTATATATCCAAATCAGTGTAATAAAATTAACTATTTAGCTGTAAAGCTCTTTCAGTATGGTACCAGTTTGACCAACAATAACTTTCTTTTATACCGATATCACACTGAGTCATTTTTTTGAATAGTAAAATCATATATAATAATAGAAATAAAAGCAATATTTTTTAAACTGCCTTCAAACTATGCTTTATAATTGCATATAGCATAAAATAACCTAAAATCAGTCTATTTTTTGCTCTTTACAAAATCTGAAGTATATGCTGAGTATAAGAATTTATATCCTCTAAAAATACCTCTTAAACTAAAGTGAAGTGCTGAAGCTTAATGTAGGAGGTTGGAAGCTCAGTAGTTTTTTTCGTTTATCACCGACAGAGGAGCTACCAGAGGTGTGATCACTGCGGTCTCCAAAGAGGACCTGTTTCTATTACATACATTCTGTCACATAGGGGCTATGTCACTTTTTTGTTACATACAGTGAAAACATATCTTAACCTCCTGAGCGTTACGCCTCTCAGGAGGGTTTGCAGCCGAGAGTCCCCCAGTATAATTTTAAGCGATGTATTTGTATTTAATTTTAAGGTAATGTATTTAGCGGGCGATCGGGGGGATCAGAAGTAATCAGGGGGATGCCGGCCACCACTGCTAGCTAGCCAAGTGCTAGCTGAAGCTATTACAGCTATGCGATCGCTTAAATTATATTGGGGGACTCTCGGCTGCAAACCCTCCTGAGCGGCGTAACGCTCAGGAGGTTAAGATATGTTTTCACTGTAGGTAACAAAAAAGTGACATAGCCCCTATGTGACAGAATGTGTGTAATAGAAACAGGTCCTCTTTGGAGACTGCTAGGGACAGCCGGCGGTATGCAGTACACAGTGTCGGGCATACCGCTAAGGAGGTTTAAGCACAAAAAATAAATAAACAATTAAAATAGTACAACACTTCCTGCCAACCCCCCACACACCCACAAATATACACAAACACACAAAACAGACACACGCACACACACAGTACATGTATACTTCAAATTGACATAATATTAGTAGGCCTAGAAAAACAAACTATACAAAATGTGAATCCTCACACACATAAAGCATTGTTAATAGAGTTATCAGGCAAAAATAGCCCAAATGGGCTTTACTCACCTGGGGCAGTTCACTGCGTCCCACGTGGCCGTGATTGACAGCGGCGCTTCGCGCAGCCGCAGTAAGGTCGACCCCGCGGTCGGCCTGAATATGGACAACAGAGATCAGGACAGCGGCGGGGAGCGGAGCGGTCGGCGTTGGAATGTCGGCTGCAAGGGGCTGGAGAAAGCCCCAGGTGAGTAAAGCCCATTTGGGCTATTTTTGCCTGATAACTCCTTTAAGTATTTTTAAGGCCATGCATTTAGAATAATGTTTACTAGGATGCTCTATGAACACTTTGGTACCAATGAATCTTTACTGTTTTGTGTATTCTTATGTTTTACTGCTATGCATGAACACATTTTTATATGTATAATAGTTGATGGCCCAGAGTTGCCTAGGTATGTATTTGGCTAGTGTTGGCTCTGCCCACTTTTTCTAATCCTAACACACAATTACTTAATTACTCAATTACTAAACAAATCTGATTGGCTGTTCATGGCTCCACCCCATTTTCTGAATTTGAACCCCAGTCACCCAATGACTAACTGTTCCAGGTTTGAGGCTTGTGCCATTAACAGTGCAAGATTGACAACAGTTAGATATTCCTCTTGAAAATCAATAGGTGAATTTTGATTGGCTTTTGTAGGCTCCACCCACTTTTCTGAATATTAATCCCAGTCACCCAGTGACCTACTGTGCAAAGTTTGAGAACACTGCCATTAACAGTGTAAGAATGGCTGCAGTTTACATTTTCCCAGTGAAACTTTGTCTCCGCCTACTTTTTGGTTATGCCCATATGCCCATAGTGTAGTGGTTGTCCCTCATATAACTGTCACTGATGCTCCAAGGGCATTTCTTATATATTTTCCCTAATAGTCCAGGTACCCCCCTCCCCCCATATAGATTTCCCTGGTAATCTAGGGGTCCCACCTCTCTAGGGGGAGAGCCAGAACAACAGCAAGGAAGGAAAAGAAAATAAAGAATAATTTTACACCTAAAAAGATTGCTGGGACCGGGGCCCTTCCTGGCTATGGGCCCTATAACAGTTGCTATGGTGATCCCTACGCCACTGCCTGTGTACATGGGTTTAGACATAATGTTTGTGAAACTCTCTGCCTAAAAATATTAAGTAATCATTCAAATAAACACCTACAGTATAGTAAAGACTTGTAAACATTCATAATTTTGTTGCATTTTCAGAACGTGTACTGGGGTTCCTCTCCTACTGGTGATTATTGTGCATGCAAAAGAAAAAAAAAAGTGCCCTTTTGCTGTTATTCCTACCGCAACTCACTTGTCTTTGTCCTCTTTGTATCTACTGTGCAGAACATGCTTAGCAGGCAGCCAAGATGTGTGTGTACCGGAAAGGTCACCAATATTGTATGCCTATAATGGGCCTATCTTTTTTCTGTACAATCAGTAGCTTTCTTTGTTGTGTCCTCTTCAAACTCTCTACCCACAAAGATAAAAAATGGACTAGCACTGCCTTATGTAGTCTATTCAATTTATGATTGGCCAATATGAAAAGTATAGGTGGTTGCTGCGTTTTACCAGTTTACATGCTAAAAACTGAAAGGACAAGAATTTTTTTTTTCTCTCATGCATTTTTTACATTTCAAAAGTAAGATTAGACTTGTACAGTGCTATGAAAGATGTAAGCACTGTCTAAATAAAATAAAAAATATTTTAAAAATTATGAATAATAACAACCATAAATATAAAGTCCATTATCAAATTTTTTTTGCCAGCTCATACATTTTTTTACATGATTATATAAAATCTCATCACTTTGAAAACTTACAGTTAACCATAAACCACCATTCCTTCATTTGTTAAAAATAAGAAGAGAAAACTCCTAAAAGAATATATATATATATAAAATAAAGTAAAAATAGATTACATGAGCCTGAACAAGCCTGATTTTTTTATAAAGCTTTTTATAACTCACACTAATAAAACCTGATGATTAGCTGTTAATGGTCAGTACACACTACTGTTTTTGTTTTATTAATGTTATACAAGCTGAGCGTTTGCCAGTCCAGAACCTTTGAGGTATAGGCTGGATTTATAGGTTGGCAGTGTGCTAGACAGAATGATAAAATTCCTATTTTCCTGAAGTATTCTTGTGGTTATGTAACCAGCCTCAAGTCTCCCAGTTTCAGAATATAGCCTCAGTCAGACGAGGATCCGTTCCCTTCTGTGAGGCACATTGCAGCTGAGCTGGATAAAAAAATAACAAGAAATAATTGTTCTGCATTGACTTTCTTTTTTTTCCTAGCATGTCGCTGAGGATAATTCTGCACGAAGCGCAGTAATTATGGAAAAGGTTATTGCTCAGAGCGTTGTTTTTCAATCTCTCTTGCTTAGTGATACCCTTAGATGATTTTTTAAATACATCTAACACCCTTATGCTTAAATGCCACGCAATTTAATATCAGCCTTGCCTTAATTAGTGCCTACACAAAATTTTATTTGTATTTAACGCTTCTAGATCAAGTCGGAGAGTTTCATAGCTTTGGTTTTTTTTTTGTTTTTTTTAATGTATCATTAAAAAGGGAATTATTAAAATATATTTACACCATTGTTTATTTGTTGTTGAAGAATATTCTGGGGGTATGGTTGCATTAGATACACTATCCATAAGTAATATTTTGTTCACCTCTGTATAATTAAATGCCAGAATTGTTTGTGGCGTTGTCTAGTTCATATATCTCTTGCATATTCTGTGCAGAGGAGTGTGCTGAAGCTGCCATATTTTAGTGGATTTATTCAGCTTAGAGAAAGATTTTTTTTTCCGCTTTCCCTCAGTGCTAATACAGAGCTTGAAGGATTGATGACATCACACATCACATGACCGTGTTATCAGAAAGGTTGGCGGTGCTGAAGTCAGACTCCATATCAAAAGCATTGCACAAGTCATGATTAAGTGCATTTCACTTCTCCCCTTATTTACAGCACTTGCTCTAACAATTTAGAAACAACCTCAAATTGGGATCAGTTTGGGAAAAAGATGATGTAATTCTTTATCTAATTAATTACATGCATACTCAGATCCAGGCGGGAATTGTTCTGTTTAGACCTTAAAGAGAATCTGTACTCTAATATTCTTACACTAAAAAGCATACCATTCTATTCCTTATTTTCTCCTGTGCCCCTCTGTGCTGTTTCTGCCACTCTCTGCTGCAATCCTGGCTTGTAATTAACAGTTTTAGGCAGTGTTTACAAACAAACTAACCAGCTTGTGATAGGCTCACATAAACAGAGTGTGTGAGTCATACAGAGTGTGCAGGGGGCCTGCAGAAGGTGTGTATCGCTTCTATCCAATCACAAGCAGCCCTGCACATTCCACACATTCAAGCCTTAGCCCGACAGACACGACAGAGGAAAGGAGATAAGATTTATTACAGAGACAGTGCAATTAGGAAAGGCTGCAGTAAGCCAGAGCACATTAGAACAGGCATAGGAACTTATAGGATAGAAGAACTAAGGCTGAAAAATGTGTTACAGAGTCTCTTTAAAGAGGAACTCCAATGAAAATAACGTAATGAACAAAAGTACTTAATTTTTTACAGAAATTATGTATAAATGATTTAGTCAGTATTTGCCCATTGTAAAATCTTTCCTCTTCCTGATTTACATGCTGACATTTATCACACGGTGCCATTTTTACTGCTGGCAGGTGATGTCAGTGGAAGTAGCTGCTGCTTGCTTTTTTGGCAGTTGGAAACAGCTGTTATTTCCCACAATGCAACAAGGCTTCCAGTGTGATGTCAGAACCATGGACCTGACATCACACTGTGGGAGGGGTTTCAATACAATATCAGCCTTACAGAGTCCCCTGATGATCCGTTTGAGAAAAGGAAAAGATTTCTCATGGGAAAGGAGGTATCAGCTACTGATTGGGATGAAGTTCAAATAACTGAAACCATAATAACAAAGGCTGCATTCTCCTGGATCAGTTCATTTCGGCGCCCGACGGCGAGCGCTGAGGGCTGAAGCTGGGCACTGCCATAGCAGCAATACTATGCTGCATGCCCTGCATAATGGTAATCGGGGCTCTGGCGGTTGCCAGACCCCGAATTACATATAGTATTTAACGTCGCCGGGGAGTTTAACGGCAGCAGGGAGAGCCGTCATTCGTCTTGCCCTGCACCGAACTGCCTGGTGCTGTAACAATATGCCCCCACATTCACAGTGATCAGTTGCATAGCGCATGCATTAAAATGCGTATGAACTGCAGTGCACAGGAGCCGAGCCCCCATGAGAACAAGGCACCGGGTGTAGAGGGACCATGACAGGTAAACAGAAAGAACGCAAAACGTGCTTCCCTACTCGGCTCTACATTGGGGAACTTAAAGCACAGGGAGTGGAGGTGAAGTACTAAGTTGCCATTTTTGCCCCTCCCAACCCAACTTTGGTTTGAAAATCTTACATCATGAGTCAGAAGATACCCACTTTATGTCATGTCTTGGTATTATATATATATGGCCCAGTATTGAGAGCCATGATCAGTCTCTACTGTTAGCAGATCTTTTAGCAGAACAAATGCAACAGTGACTCATTACTGCCAGGAACAGCTTTACCCAGGAGGTGGCTTGCCCTGTAGTATGACCAGTAAGTCCTGGGGTGATTAGACTGTTTCCCCCTCTCATGTGTTTTGTGGAATTTGTATATGCTAGTAAGCACAGCCTGTTTCGTTACAATTTAGAATGAAACTCTAGATGATCTATGAACCAACACAAACTCATTGTGGCAGTTTTACCTAAATGCCACACATTAGCAGTTACAATACCCCATTTCAGTTGTTCTAAACATTATTTTGGCATGTAGCTGTTATGCTGTAGCTCTGTGCATACCAAGTACCCCTGGTAACATTGGCCTCAATTCACCAGAGTAGATTTAGTAAGTGATAAAAGGTCGGTATTTTACCGAATGCGGTATTTTAACTTTTTTTTTTTTTTTTTTTGCAATTCACCAGTGTGTGAGGATAGCTAGAGGAGTGTTCGGTAGTAAGTGGGAATGGAGCGATATGCATGCGGAAACTTAGTGGAAAACGGTTGGTAGTTATGCAGTGTTAAAGGGACTCCGAGCTCAACTTAAAAAGAAAAATAGTACTCACCGGGGCTTTCTGCAGCCCAGTGCTGGTCGGGAGGTCCCACGACGGTGTCCTGGCTCCTCTCCTAGGCCCCGCTCCGGAATGGCTGCCCGGCGGCAGCCCAGCGACACTGGGCAGAGTGTCGGGCTCCTTTTTCCGCGTATGACGCGGCTGACGTCACCACGGCGGCCGCCTCGCGTAATCACGGCGGCTGGTGTGAAAGTACTGCGCATGCGCGATTAAAGCGTGCATGCGCCGTACTGCCACACCCGCCGCCGTGATGACGCGAGGCGGCCGCCGTGGTGACGTCAGCCACGTCATACATGGAAGGAGGAGCCAGACACTCGGCCCAGTGTCGCCGGGCTGCCGCCGGGCAGCCATTCCGGAGCGGGGCCTAGGAGAGGAGTTAGGACACCGTTGTGGGACCTCCCGACCAGCACTGGGCTGCAGAAAGCCCTGGGTGAGTACTATTTTACTTTTTAAGTTGAGCTCAAAGTCCCTTTAATGATTTGCATGTGATACTTTGCCGCTCTGGATGCTGGAAGTAAAGGATTGTGGGTAGGAGGAGGAGGTTATTACCAGCATGTGACCGCAGAGGGTATCCCTCCCTGTTTTTGACCCCCTCCTTCCATTACAAATCCCTCCCTCCATTCTGCATATTAAGCGTATTAAGCAATATTAAGAATTTGCAATATTAAGTGGATGGGTGAAACGCAGAAGGTATTTGGATACATTTTCGTGTTCTCTCCCTATGAAAAATGTATCAAAATTCCTCCTTCGTTTCACCCATCTACTTAATATTGTAAATGCTTAATATGCATAATATTGTAAACTAGTGACTTAGCCCGTTTAAAAATGGGATAGGACTGTCCCTAATGCGCTGCGTGCATGCGAGCGCCCACCGTGAACCCTTCGTGCGCGCGCATGCCGTCTCTCAGCGATGTCCCTGCATCTTGTCCCTGCACATGCGCAGTGCTAAAAAGCATTGACACATGGATATTATAGTTTTATTATAGAGGATGGGCTGCTCTCTGCTGCTTGAAATATGTACAGTATAAGCTGTTACTGTGTGCTGCTAGTAAACTAGCTGCATAGTGAGCTGCAGCAGCTATGCGAAAAACCACATATCGCCAGGTATATTTAGGCGATAAATAGATAATGAATGGTCAAACCCCCTTTTTACCCTGGAAAATTGTGATTTTGAGAAAAAATAACAAATAACTACCTACTATTTATCGCACTAATTTCGCACGAATTTCGACTTGTCGGTATTTCAGCCAATATTTCTGGAGAATGGATATTTTGAGTTATCACATGAGGTAAATTACCGACCATGTGATAAATAGTTCGGTAACCTCTGGTGAATTGACACCATTATCTCAAGTACCCCCTTGGCACATATACATATATATTTATTAACAATACTGTGAATAAATGATTTCCAAGCATTATCTGCTGTTTTAATCATCTAACCTTCAGATTTGTTTAAATTCATAAAAGATTCAGAGTTGTTTAGATATAAATTATAACTTTTTAAAATACATTTTTTGGCAATGTTTTCTTTACCAAGCCCAAGCACTCCCTGTACCTAGCCCTAGACCATGCACTACACAAGTGCTGGAAATTTGCTCCATGTGGCATATCCACCACATATCCACCACATATCCACCACATTCTTTGCAACAGCCAGGAGAAAGGTGGCAAAGGGCCCTTCTAAAACTTGGCAATTGAACACCTATTAGCTACACAGAACAAAACTACCAGTTTATTTTGAAACTTAGACCTGGGGATTTTGCACAAAACAGGGCCACCAACATTTCTAATGTTAGAGAAATGAGGATAGCTTTTAATAAGCTCTCTGGGTTTAAAATCCACCTCAGTCTTGCTTAATCCCAGTTTGTTTGGCCAACGGTGAATGCAGTGCACGCATCATAAGAGGTTTTGTCCATTTCCTTCATTTCAGAGTGATCAGCTAATCGCCCTTAGGGCCCGTTTCCACTAGAGCGAATCCGCATGCATTGTCTGCATGCGGATTCGCATAACTAATACAAGTGGATGAGACTGTTTCCACTTGTCAGTTTTATGGTGCGTTTTTCTGTGCAGGATTTTTCTGCACGGTAGGGCCTGCAGAATTCGCCTGCGTGAGGAATGCAGGCGATTCGCAGGCAATGTATTTAATAGGGGAAAACGCACATGCGTTTTTTGCACTAAAACGAATGTACATTGAGCCAGGCAGTGACATGGTTAAAATCGCTGATAGCCTGCCTATGCGAAATCGCATGCGAAATCGCGGCAAAAATCGCATGCGGAATCGCATCCGCATGCGATTTTGTCAGCGGTGGAATCCCAGCGATTCGCACCGCACTAGTGAAAACGGGCCCTTATTCATATTTTCCAGCATGGTCAGGGTCTGCCAGTCTAGTTAGAAATTATGCCGTCATTGTCAAAGGACCACTATCGCGAAAATCATAAAATTTAAAGTGTATGTAAACATATACAAATAAAAAGTACATTTCTCCCAGAGTAAAATGTGATATAAATGTATTTTCTCCTATGTTGCTGTGACTTACAGTAGGTAGTAGAAATCTGACAGAACTGACAGGTTTTAGACCGGCTCATCTCCTCATGGGAGATTCTCAGTGGTTTCTTAATTTTCAAAAGCACTTAGTAAATGGCAGTTGCTCCATCCAACTGCCAAAAAAAGTGCACAGTGAGTGTCTTTATAAAGAATAAAAGCCATGCTGAGGGGTGCATCTTATTTCGGCGCCACTCAGTTCGGCGCGGTGAGAGCGGAATGACGAATGCCGAATGACGGCTCTCACCGCTGCCGCTAAAGTCCAAGGTCGCATTAAATACTATTCCCCCTCGGCGTTGTCACAACTCGGATGGAGATGTAATTCAGTAGGGTCTGGCAGCCGCCAGAGCCCCAAATATCCGCTACGCGCCCCGCGCAGCATAGCATTGCTGCTATGGGGCGGCCAGTTTTGGCTGATCCGATGCTGAGAATCCCCCATGAGGAAATGAGCTGGTCCAAAACCTGTCAGTAATGTCAGATTTCTACTACCTTAAAAAGCAGATATAGCACCCAGATACTGCGCTCATACACAAACAAAGAAAAAAAGCCTATAGCATTAACTTCTATAATAAAGTGTAATGCCAAACAACAAGCATTAAAAACACTATGAGTGTCTCTATTGACAATGTGGAACGCTCCTCCTCGATGTGTGCATCACCAATACAAAGTTCTTGAATAAATGAGTTAGCGCTCATTTAAATACTTGCATAAAATGCTTGCATAAAAATGTAAAAGAGTCTCTTATTCCAATTCAATACCAATTCCACTTCCAATTCATACCAGTTCAGGTATAAACTCACCGGATGTTGCGGCCTTCCGGGCCCGTAATCACCTTTCAGCCTTTCTGGCAATCCACTGTCACCACTTCTGTAGCTGTGTGTGCAAAAAAAGGCTCCACATCGCGTAAAAGCATGAAGTCTATATTATAATAATATAACAGTGATGGCAAAAATGCTAAAGAACAAGCCAGTCATGTAAACCACTAATATAGCGGACGAGGTAATGCAGTGAGGCAAACTGCACTTAGCTGGTAGCTACTAGAGAGCTGCTGTAACACTACCCTAGCCCACGACTCCAATGTGCAGCCGCCCGCTGGCAAAAAAGCAAACCTTCCGCGTCATACAACTCGGCCGCATCTGACCAGCGTCACAAGTGCTGACATCACTCCGTGGCTCCTCCCAATGTGTTTCGTTGCCTTAGCAACTCCTCATTTTGTGAGTGCTAACTCATTTATTGAAAGATTTCTACTACCTGCTATAAGTGACAGCAACATATGAGAAAATGAAGTTATGGCTCATTTTACTCTGAAAGAAATGTTCTTCTTATTTATATGTGTTGACATTTATTTAAAATTTTACACTTTTTCGCGATAGAGGTCCTTTAACTGGTTCCGGACCGACACAGTATGAATCTACATCCAGCAGGTGGTGCTGCTGCTCTGACTGGACGTAGAATCAACGTCCTGATAAATGTTGCGTACCAGCCGTTACCTGCCGATACCGCCGCTCACTGCAATTCGCTCGCTCTGCCATCTATAAAACGGCAGAGCTCTGTAAGCAGGTCAGGAGCTGCTTTTATTGGCTCCTGACCGTGTGATCACGGAGAGCCAATCACATTGGCTCCCATTGATAGACAGCGTCAGGAGCCAATGGAAGCAGCTCCTGACCGGCTGACAGCGATCTGCCATCATAGAGACGGCAGAAAGAGGAGCCTGTGGCAATGGGACAGCATTGTGACTGGCGGGTATGCGCGGCGATACGTCGGGAGGCAGTGTTTTACCGTACCAGAAGTCTCTGGTCCTTAAAGAGAATCTGTATTGTTAAAATCGCACAAAAGTAAACATACCAGTGCGTTAGGGGACATCTCCTATTACCCTCTGTCACAATTTCGCTGCTCCTCGCCGCATTAAAAGTGGTTAAAAACTGTTTTAAAAAGTTTGTTTATAAACAAACAAAATGGCCACCAAAACAGGAAGTAGGTTGATGTACAGTATGTCCACACATAGAAAAATACATCCATACACAAGCAGGCTGTATACACCCTTCCTTTTGAATCTCAAGAGATCATTTGTGTGTTTCTTTCCCCCTGCAGTTCTTATGCACTGAAGTTTCAGGCTGCTTGTTTTTCTCCTGCAAACAGCTTTGCCCTTGTCTGTAATTCTTCAGTATGTGAAAGCCCAGCCAGCTCAGAGGACGATGTATCCAGCTTGTAAAAGATAAGAGAGAAGAGAGAAGCTGCTCTAATCTAAATAATACACAGGCAGTGTGCATAGAGGGGCCTGGAAGGGGGAGTTCATAGCAGAACCACAACACTGAAGAACTTGGCAGCCTTCCAGACACAGGCCGACAAGTCTGACAGGGGAAAGATACATTGATTTATTACAGAGACTGTGATAGTAGAAAGTGCTGCAGTAAGCCAGAACACATTAGAATAGCTTTTGGAACTTGTAGGATGATAAAAAACAGGATGCAATTTTTGTTACGGAGTCTCTTTAAAGTGAACCAGAAACGAAGCACTCTCATGTATTTTACCATATATATCATTGGAACATTAGAGAAAACACCTACCCTGCTCTCCCAGACTGAGCATTCAGTCTGGCTTTGCTCAGGAATCATTATAGCGGAGTCTGTCTTCTCTGATGTCTTTTCAAGCCCAAGCCTGACCCCTTCTGGTTCTGCTATAATGACTCAGCTATAATGATTCCTGAGCAAAGCCAGACTGAATGCTCAGTCGGGGATTTTATCAGGGCTGGTAACAAGCAGGCTGAGCAGTGAAGAATGAAACAGAGAGCAGGGTAGGTGTTTTCTCTAATGTTCCCACTGATATACAGTACATGATAGTGCTTCGTCTCTGGTTCACTTTAAGGAGGCAGAGACTGCTGGTATGTAAGTGGCTAATAAGGTAAAGCATTTGTTTTTATTTTTATGGTATATTGGGAAGGTTAATTATTATATATTTAGAAGGTGTAAAGTAGGTATTACACATATTGAGGCAATGTGATGAGCAATGACATATCCTTGTCCCCACTGTAATACAGCATCAAAATATATGGGCACATATAGCAAAATGAATCTTCATATATCCTTATTACTATTTTATGGAGTCTGTAGTCTTAAAGTAGTAACTGAATTATGATCAAAATGTATTCAGAGAAAAAAAAGGCAAAATCTCTGGCTTTGTTCTGAATGTATAATCATAATGTACAAAATTCCAAAGCAGATCAATAAATAACAGTGTATTACTATTCTAGTGATTCAGCTATTGGCCTGCTGGATGTTCTGCAGCCATAGTTGGAGATGAATCCCCATTACCGATGCAAATTGGGAATTCTGTGCTTGTGAAGGCCAGAGGATATTCCATTTTTAAATGACTACCCCTTATTGGCTTATTCTATTACTTCTGCAACTCCAAAATATATATCGTCCTGGTAAGATAATATTTTTCATTCCTCAAACCTTGTTTTGTTTTATGTAGCTGTTCTTGTTTTAATAACACTGATTTGCACTGTAAATTAGCAGATGTTTTAAAGGATACCCGAGGTGACATGTGACATGATGAGATATACATGTGTATGTACAGTGCCAAGCACACAAATAACTATGCTGTGTACCTTTATTTTCTTTCTCTGCCTGAAAGAGTTAAATATCAGGTATGTAAGTGGCTGACTCAGTCCTGACTCAGACAGGAAGTGAGTACAGTGTGACCCTCACTGATAAAAAAAAGTTCCCATTTTTATCTCTTTCTCGCTCTCAGAAGCCATTTTCTGCTAGAAAAAGGTTTTATAGTTGGAATTTCTCCTCAGTGAGGGTCACACTGTAGTCACTTCCTGTCTGAGTCAGCCTCTTACATACCTGATATTTAACTCTTTCAGACAGAGAAAGAAAAAAAGGAACACAGCATAGTTATTTGTGTGCTAGGCACTGTACATACACATGTCTATCTTATCATGTCACATGTCACTTCGGGTATCCTTTAAAGGGACCCTAAGCAGACCATAAATTGAAAATCTGGACTTACTTGGGGCTTCCACCGGCGTCTTCCCCCCCCCCCCCCCCCCCCATGAGGTCAGAATCAGAATTGTTTATTTCAACAAGCATGACTGTACATGCAGCAGCACTAAAAAGAGGACAATAATACATCATACACAATATACATATGGCAGCGCTATACTTAAATCAAACACTACTAAATTCAGCCAATGTGTGGAGCGAAGAGTCTGAACCATTAAGTTATGATTGTCCGGTTGACTGGTTGCTCGGAAAACATTACACTAGTCACAACTCAGCAATAGGTGGGGCACTGATGGAGGATGGGAGAATGTGGAGGGTATTCAGGAGGCTAACGACCAAGGGGAAAAAAGAGTTCCTGTGTCTGGTGGTCCTGGTGGAGATGGTGCGACACAAGAACCTGACACCCTTTTGGTCCCTTCTGTCGTCCCGTTGGCAGCTCTGGTAATCCAGCAACTACTGAAGTTTCTGGATTACTGGAGTCGCGTGTGCTCACACCTGGTGCATCATCACACCAGTCGCCATAAGTGTCCTGTGCATACACGGTTCAGTCTTTAGAGAACCGTGCATGCGCAGGATGCTTACGGGCGACTGGCGTGATGATGCACCAAGTGCGCACACGTGCAACTCCAGCCGAAGTCACCGGTTTACCGGAGCCACTGGCGGGACCACGGAAGTGTCCCTTGTGGGACCTTGTGGGCTATGGGGGGATAGTGGAAGCCCCAGGTAAGTCCAGATTTTCAATTTATGCCTCTGCTCAGGGTCCCTTTAATAACTGTTCCTGAAAGTAATTCTGCTGTTAGTTTGATATTCTTGGAGACTTATTTTGCATATTTTCAAGATTGGATATCATACCGACTTTAAGATTCTCACTAGCAGCTAACTGCATCTAGCAGTCTTTCAATTTTTCTGCAGCTTGCATAGAGCGTAGTAATGGTCACCCTTCAAGGACATCTTATCATCACACAAAAAGAGCATTTTGAAAAACAAGGAGATCTATTTAACTGAGGTTTAAAGTCTGGTCTCTTTGTACTAATGGACACAGCTGAAATATTAAATTCAGAACCAGACCAAGCAAGGTTGAGTAGTAAAGGTAATACTCTTTTTCTGGTTCTAACATTTTTATTGAAATCCCTCTTTTAACACATGACTTGGTTTAGCAATATTACAAAACAATAAGCTATAACATGCATTTTCGGTTACGATCAAACAGCAACAGGATCACACTACAAGCAGTCCTCTACTTTCCAATGACTCGAGTTACAGTTTTTCTTACATACAAAGAAAATTGTCCTATTGTAAAAAATATACATGACATTTTTTTTATTACTTATTTTTGTTGTTGAATATTGTGTAAACTGTTATCAGTAGTTTAAAACACTTCAAAAGCACATTGAACACAAACAACAAAACATAATTTATACTACAGGTGAAACTCGAAAAGTAACAATATCATGCAAAAGTCCATTTATTTCAGTAATTCAACTTAAAAGTTGAAACTAATCTATGAAATAGGAACCCTTTGCAGGTGTTTTGGATGAATTTCAACAACTTGTTAAAGCGCTCTGGCCCCTTTAGAAAAAAAATTTCCAGAGTGCGCTCTCGACTAAGTGTAGCAAATACTTCATAAAACCATATATTAAAAGGAAGTCCAGCGCACATCCTTCACAACACCTTTTTATACAAGTCCATTTTCCACTGCTGAAACTTGATATCACTGATGCCTCTGATGTCAGTTATAAATCATCAATCCACCACCAGATAACACCCAGCAGGAAATAGACTCACCAGATTGGCAGTGACCACTGCTAGACTGGTCAAGTTTCACGTGTACCCTGGAAGCCTTGGAGCCTCAGGATCCTGGTCCCAATATCATTGCTCAAAACTCCATGTGTGCCAGATACAGGTACCTCAAATTAAAAATTTCTCATAGTGTAACCCAGTTTAAAAACATCATAACTTTATTAAAAGATTTCACTCAAATGGTTATTCCCGCTGCGCATAGAGTTAACAATTAATAGGGTTCACCCTCGGTCTACTTGGACTTATTGGACTCAGGATCTAGATCTCCTAAAGGTCATCTCACCATCCTCAAAGACCTTGAGTCACTCACTATGTGTAACGATAACCAAGGTTGTATGCAAGAATTGGAGGTAGCTAGCATATATTCTGGGGTCTTTTCTTCTAGGGAAAAAAATGGCAATCATCCTACTGAGGCTACAGAGTCAGCCCATAAAATGAAGGTAAATTGTTAATAAGATACTTTTGTATCAATGGGTACCTTTCTTTGTCACATTTCAGTATAGTGTTTGTTAAGATTTCTCTCAATATGGCCAAATTGAAACTTCACCAATGCCGAGGTTTAATTGCCAAAATTCCTGTATGTCACTATTACGCAGCAATCGGCTGGAATGTGGTACGCCATCATCAATTCTTCCAGAAGGAAATAGGGGGTGGTTGATCCCCCGTGACTGTCTGTCACTCAGGTCTTTAGTAGCATATGTAGTTAGGATCAGCACACCACAAGCGATATCACTGGTATAAGAGTAATTTGCCTTCTTAAAACAGAAGGTATTTGCAATAATTAAGCTTTAGATGAGCAACTGTGGTTTTCCACAATGCATCACTACTAAATATGCAAATGATCTCTTTAGCAATAGGCTTGCCATACCCCAGTGGTCCTGGATGTAAGCCTGGCTTCAGGGGCATAAAGAGATCATTTGCATATTCAGTAGTGATGCATTGTGGGAAACCACAGTTACTTACATAAAGCTTAAAGAGGAACTCCAGTGAAAATAACTTAATAAAAAAGTGCTTAATTTTTACAATAATTATTTATAAATGATTTAGTCTGTGTTTGCCCATTGTAAAATCTTTCCTCTCCCTGGTGTACATTCTGAAATTTATCACATGGCAACATTTTTATTGCTGGCAGATGATGTCTGTGGAAAGAGATGATGCATTTTTGGCAGTTGGAAACAGCTGTTATTTCCCACAATGCAACAAGGCTCCCACAGTGTGATGTCAGCACCCTGGTGCTGACATCACACTGTGGGAGGGGTTTCACCACAATATCAGCCATACAGAGCCCTCTAATGATCCGTTTGAGAAAAGTAATATATTTCTCATGGGAAAGGGGGTATCAGCTACTGATTGGGATAATGTGCAATACTTGCTTACAGTTTCTCTTTAATTATTGCAAATACCTTCTGTTTTAAGAAGGCAAATTACTCTTATCCCAGTGATATCACTTGTGGTATTGTTTCAGGTTCCTGCAGGGTTCCCATCCCCTAGGTATGTAGGCACTATTACATGGTACCTTGAGAAAGGGACAACAGATTTAGCAATAAATGAAACTCTGATGCTGGTGATATTGCTTGTGGTGTGCTGATCCTAACTACATTTGCTGCTATTAAGCATCAGGGGGCAGCAAGTATGTGTGATATTGTTACATGTTGAAATTTGGAAATACCAGTGTGCTTTCATCACAGTAATGCTTCAAAGGGGCACTTGGGGATGGAGTGTCCCAGGATTGTGTAAATAATCTGACACACCCAAATCTATATGTGCTTTATTTTGGGGCAGGACCACCTTGTCTGTAAGTACAGTATGTACAGTACCTCGAGCACCGCATGCAGAGAAGCAGTGTCCATCATATTTAGGTAAGTAGCCTGCTAGCCTGTATGGGGTCAAGTACCACCTCATCATAATACTATTTTTATCTTGATTTACAAAACTTTTTGTAAAAAAGTCATTTGGTAGTCATTTCTTTTGTTGTCAGATCAAACTGATTCAGATCAAATTGAGAGTGAGTAACTCTCAAAAAAGTATACAGCGTTCCCTGGTGTCTATTAGTTCCCCATTCCTCCCCATACAACATTACCTGGTATCTGTTGGTCCCCCCTCCCTCCCTCATACAGTGTACCCGGTGTCTAGTGATCCCACCTCCCTCCTCCATACAGTGTACCCGGTGTCTAGTGATCTCACCTCCCTCCTACATACAGTGTACCCGGTGTCTAGTGATCCCACCTCCCTTCTCCATACAGTGTACCTGGTGTCTAGTTGTCCTTCCTCCCACTCCTATACAGCTTACAGTACCTGGTGTTTAGTAATACCACCTCCCTCCTCCATACAGTGTACCCAGTGCCTAGTTGTCCCCCTCCCACTCTTATACCGCATGCAGTCCCTGTGTAGTGTGTAGTTGTCCCGCAACCTACTCTGACACCGCATACAGTCCCTGGTGTATAGTGATCCCACCTCCCTCCACCATACAGTGTACCCGGTGTGTAGTTGTCCCGCAACCCACTCTGACACCGCGTACAGTCCCTGGTGTATAGTGATCCCACCTCCCTCCACCATACAGTGTACCCTGTGCCTAGTTGTCCTCCCTCCCACTCCTATACAGCTTACAGTACCTGGTGTACAGTGATCCCATCTCCCTTCTCCATACAGTGTACCTGGTGTCTAGTTGCCCCCCCCCCCCCCCCACTCTTATACAGAGTACAGTACCTGGTGTATAGTGATCCCACCTCCCTTCTCCATACAGTGTACCTGGTGTCTAGTTGCCCCCCCCCCCTACTCTTATATAGAGTACAGTCCCTGGTGTCTAGTGATCCCACCTCCCTTCTCCATACAAAGGAACCTGGTGTCTAGCTTTCCCCTCTCCCACTCTTATACAGAGTACAGTCCCTGGTGTCTAGTGATCCCACCTCCCTTCTCCATACAAAGGAGCCTGGTGTCTAGTTTTCCCCTCTCCCACTCTTATACAGAGTACAGTCCCTGGTGTCTAGTGATCCCACCTACCTTCTCCATACAAAGGAACCTGGTGTCTAGTTGCCCCTCGCCCACTCTTATACAGAGTACAGTCCTTGGTGTCTAGTGATCCCAACTCCCTTCTCCATACAGTGTACCCTATGTCTAGTTGTCCCCTCTCCTATACAGCGTACAGTACCTGGTGTCTAGTGATCCCACCTACCTCCTCCATACAGTGTACCCAGTGCCTAGTTGTCCCCCTCCCACTCTTATACAGCTTACAGTACCTGGTGTTTAGTGATACCACCTCCCTTCTCCATACAGTGTACCCAGTGTCTAGTTGTCCCCCCTCTCACTCTTATACAGCGTACAGTACCTGGTGTCTAGTGATCCCACCTACCTCCTCCATACAGTGTACCTGGTGTCTAGTGAACCCCCCTTCCCTCCCTCATACAGCACACCTGGTCCAGTTAGGGAGATGATTTGTGAGGTTGAACTTGATTGGGTTTTTTTCAACATGGACAGCCCTGTAGCTATGTTGATAGTAAACATAATAAATCAAATGCTAAAATATCCAATACTGGAGCAAAAAATAAATAAAGGTCATTGTAATAAACAGGATATCTAAATACAGATACAATAATGTGAATGCAGGCATGAGCTGGACTCAGCTTTGCTGCTTAATGGATACATCTTCACAATTGGATAATGCCGGGAATATGACATACCGGTGAGCTTCTTCCTCGTAACCGGCACATATGCTCGCTGGCAACTGATAGGCAGACGAGCTCTAATTTCCTGACATTTACTTTAATTATTATTTTGGTAGATCCCCTTCATTTAACACTGACTGCCTGAAGGAATGGAAATTGATTTCGTCATGTTGGCAGGTGAAGATCTAGTGGATGCCAGTCTAGCTCTTGGAAGCAGCATTTTCTAGTGGTGTCAGAAACATTATGAAGCGCAGGCTGTATTGTGACAATCAGCCCACAGCATTGCATCGTGTGGTGCCAACCTCCCCTGGCATACATGTGTTTGTGGAGGTTGCTGAATGTCATATTTTTCCATCAAGATGGTATTGATAAATGGCACCATCTCGGTAATAGTTACATAAAAGACTTATAGCTGTTGTTCTTAGAAACGGACCAGCAACAAATGAACTTTATTTTGAGATTTTATCCTTTAAATGGTTAGGAAATCTAAGCTACAGCTTGAGCTCTATAAAAAGGCCATATATAAACACATTCTAGAAGAAGTAAAATCTCCCATACTTTGACATACGTAATAGGCGTTTTTGGTAAACCAAACAATAACATATGCAGTCTTGTGTAACCCCTGGAGGACCAGAGTAAGTTTATTATTTTGGCACAGACTCAGTATAACCAGTAAGGGCTTTTTATTCTTTACGGCAGCCATCAGAGCTTGGTTATATTTTTCAATAATAAAAAAAAAAATAACCCACATTTGCATAGGGCTTTTCTCCTGTCGGACTCAAAGCGCTTGTGAGGCAGCCACTAGGGGCACTCTCAGTAGGTAGTAGAAGTGTTAGGGAGTCTTGGCTAAGGACTCTTTACTGAATACTCAAGGACTCCTCACTAAATAGGAAGAGCCAAGATTTGAACCCTGGTCTCCTATGTCACAGGCTGTACTCTTAGGGCCCGCTTCCACTACACACAGAACTATAACCAAACCGAACTATAACCAAAGCAGGTCAATGGAACAGTTTCCATTGCATGCTGGTTATCCAGAGCGGTGCGGAGCGATCAGAGATTCTGCAGCATGCTGCAGATTCACGCACGCCCGTATTCCGCCCGGATCCGCCCCCATCTCCTCCATTTGTGGGATGCGGAAGTGACGCGAATGGGAACGGAAGTTATACATAGCTGCATCGCATCCCTACGGCTCCCATTCGCAAATGGAAATGGGCCCTTAACCAATACACTAGCCAGTATCAGCAGTCAGATGTCAGATTATTTCATGCCTTAAGTTCTTGCACATTATCTCTCAATTCAGTCAAAAGAAAACAAAAACAAAAAATCAACAACAGTGCACTCTAAATAAAACAACCAGATTTTTATACAGCAAAAAAAGGTCTTTTTGAAGCAGTTATAGTGAAGATAGGAAAATTATGTTGCCATTAAAAGCCCATGGGCAGCACGGTGGCGTAGTGGATAGCGCTCTCGCCTTGCAGCGCTGGGTCCCCGGTTCAAATCTCAGCCAGGTCAACATCTGCAAGGAGTTTGTATGTTTTCCCCGTATCTGCGTAGTTTTCCTCCAGGCACTCCAGTTTCCTCCCACATCCCAAAAACATACAGATAAATAAATTGGCTCCCCCTTAAAAAATTGACCCTAGACTACAATACATACATTACATGATACATACAGGATCTTCTAAAAAAATTAGCATATTGTGATAAAGTTCATTATTTTCTGTAATGTACTGATAAACATTAGACTTTCACATATTTTAGATTCAAATACACACAATTGAAGTAGTTCAAGCCTTTTATTGTTTTCATATTGATGATTTTGGCATACAGCTCATGAAAACCCATATGCATATTTCATCCGACCAATAAAAGAAAAGTGTTTTTAAAACAAAAAAAAAGTCAACCTTCAAATAATTATGTTCAGTTATGCACTCAATACTTGGTCCGAATCCTTTTGCAGATATGACTGCTTCAATGCGGCGTGGCATGGAGGCAATCAGCCTGTGGCACTGCTCAGGTGTTATGGAGGCCCAGGATGCTTCGATAGCGGGCTTAAGCTCATCCAGAGTGTTGGGTCTTGCGTCTCTCAACTTTCTCTTCACAATATCCCACAGATTCTCTATGGGGTTCAGGTCAGGAGAGTTGGCAGGTCAATTGAGCACAGTAATACCATGGTCAGTAAACCATTTACCAGTGGTTTTGGCATTGTGAGCAGGTGCCAGGTCATGCTGAAAAATGAAATCTTCATCTCCATAAAGTTTTTCAGCAGATGGAAGCATGAACCCACTTTTGAACCAGAAACAGCGGCAGAAGCGCCTGACCTGGGCTACAGAGAAGCAGCACTGGACTGTTGCTCAGTGGTCCAAAGTACTTTTTTCGGATGAAAGCAACTTTTACATGTCATTCGGAAATCAAGGTGTCAGAGTCTGGAGGAAGACTGGGGAGAGGGAAATGCCAAAATGCCTGAAGTCCAGTGTCAAGTACCCACAGTCAGTGATGGTCTGGGGTGCCATGTCAGCTGCTGGTGTTGGTCCACTGTGTTTTATCAAGAGCAGGGTCAATGCAGCTAGCTATCAGGAGATTTTGGAGCACTTCATGCTTCCATCTGCTGAAAAGCTTTATGGAGATAAAGATTTCCTTTTTCAGCACGACCTGGCAGCTGCTCACAGTGCCAAAACCACTGGTAAATGGTTAACTGACCATGGTATTACTGTGCTCAATTGGCCTGACAACTCTCCTGACCTGAGCCACATAGAGAATCTGTGGGATATTGTGAAGAGAAAGTTGAGAGACGCAAGACCCAACACTCTGGATGAGCTTAAGGCCGCTATCGAAGCATCCTGGGCCTCCATAACACCTGAGCAGTGCCACAGGCTGATTGCCTCCATGCCACGCCGCATTGAAGCAGTCATTTCTGCAAAAGGATTCCCAACGAAGTATTGAGTGCATAACTGAACATAATTATTTGAAGGTTGACTTTTTTTTGTTTTAAAAACACTTTTCTTTTATTGGTCGGATGAAATATGCTAATTTTTTTAGATAGGAATTTTGGGTTTTCATGAGCTGTATGCCAAAATCATCAATATTAAAACAATAAAAGGCTTGAACTACTTCAGTTGTGTGTATTTGAATCTAAAATATATGAAAGTCTAATGGTTATCAGTACATTACAGAAAATAATGAACTTTATCCCAATATGCTAATTTTTTGAGAAGATCATGTACATAGCCATAGGCCTCTGGTAGGGATTAGATTGTGAGCTCCTTTGAGGGACAGTTAGTGACTAGACTATATACTATGTACATCGCTGTGGAAGATGCCGGCGCTATATAAATACTAAATAATAATAATAATGTAAATCCTAAATTAAAAGAGAACGTGGAAGTGTTATCACTGCTGCTCTGTATGACCCTTGATTCATACTGTGGACGTTGCATAACGCTTGCATTATGATGAGTGTGAACTGCAATGGAGACTGGACATAGACTTTAATTCAAAGCCTGCATACAGTGAGTTAGAATAACCTGATCCATCTGTTACAGCACAGAAGTGTAAACAGGCCAATAGAGATGTATGGGCAGTGTGTTAGCATTAAGAGTTATTCTGCAAAGCAACAGACCTAGTGTGAAAGGACCGTAAGACTTAATGCCCCCCACCGGTCTTTTCTGTAGCATAGTGGATTTGTTACCTCCTTGTGTACCATACATTCGGCTGTAGCTGCAGAGCTACAGCTGCATTGCTGCTCTTTAGTTGTGGCATTCCTAGCTTTTATTTTATTAATGATAGTTGCAGAATATGTATTCAGACCGTCCTAGCTCCAATATTACTTCTAAGTGCCAAGGTGGGGAGGGGACTACACACAATATATTGTGCATTATGGTGGTTGGAGTGGTAAAAAAAATACAGGACATTACTGGACTAGCCAGCAGTAGCCCTTTTATACCATTTTCTATCAAGGGCTTATATGGGGTTAATGTTTTTGTGATATCTTATTTCAGCAGTTGTTGAGGCGGAGTGATTGTAGAGCACTCTCATTGGTGGCTAATCCACGGATAAAAAAACATAATAAAAAAAAATAATATGTCTCTGAAAAATCTACTTTAACCTATTTTGGTTCCTGGACGTAGAAACTATGTCCAGGAACCATGCGCGCTACCGCGCGCTCCCGTGGCCGATTGCGCACGTGCACGCGTGCTCCCAGCCTGCGGTTCGTTAGCCAGGCAATCAGTGAATCGGGCTATGGAGCCTGATCACTGATTCCTCTCCCCCGCTGAAAAAGCAACAGCTTCTCTCGGAAGCTGCGCCTTTTCTGGCTGTTACCTCCCCCATGCGTCGCTCTAAGCGTATGTGTTACGCTTAGAGTGACGTCATGTAAACAAACTCATGGACGCCATCTTGTGGCCAAAAAGTAATACTACAACTAAAAGTAAAAAAAAAATGAAAATCAACACACATTTACATTATAAACATATTGTTTACCTCCCACCCTCCCAAAACTACCCAAATAAAATGTTTAATATAAAAAAAAACCATTACAATAATAAAAAAAAAACATGTAAATATTTACCTAAGGGTCTAAACTTTTTAAATATCAATGTAAAGATGAAAAATTTCTATATTTTTAGTATTTTAAGCTTGTAAATAGTGATAGATGCAAAACGGAAAAAAATCACCTTTATTTCCAAATAAAATATTGTCGCCATAAATTGTGATAGGGACATAATTTTAACGGTGTAATAACCGGGACATATGGGCAAATACAATACGTGAGTTTTAATTATGGAGGCATGTAATATTTTAAAACTATAATGGCTGAAAACTGAGAAATAATCAATTTTTTCCGTTTTTTTCTTATTCTTCCTGTTAAAATACATTTACAGTAAAGTGGCTCTTAGCAAAATGTACCCCCCCAAAGAAAGCCTAATTGGTGGTGGAAAAAACAAGATATAGATCAGTTCATTGTGATAAGTAGTGATAAAGTTATAGGCTAATGAATGGGAGGTGAACATTTCTCAAGTGAAAACGACGGAACGCGAATGGGTTAAAGTGGAACTTCTGATTCACAAGTTAAACTATTTTTTTCACTATCAACCTTTATGTAGATGCAATCTTTGTGTAGAATGTATTAACAAAAAAACAAAACAAAATAAACTCACCTTTAATCTCTCAAAAAATGCTGTGACAGTGAGCCTCCCATAATACAATGCCTCTGAATGAGAGTCTTCCCAGCAGGCCATAGTGAGGATTACATGGTGATAATTTTTCACAAGCATACAAGGCACAGACATGAACTGATACTCATAACAGCCTGGAAGGGAAAAAACAGCAGCGCCCAGACTTACACAAACACTGCTGACAAGCAGTTCCAGCACTACTGCCTGCAATTGCTTTTACCAAACCATAACAAACTATGGAGCGAGGATGTTTTCACAATGCAAATGATTACCATGTTTGAAAGGATGTAAAAATAGAAAATGTTAGGAACACACGTGGATGCAATTTTCTGCTACAGCAACACCCTTGACAGTGGGGAACTGTAAAATGTGACTCCAAATAGTCACCAGTTCTGGCTGTAAATTATGAGAATGCCTTTTTTGTAATAGGAAAATCAATATGTATCTCGTTCAAAATGAGAAAACATGGACTGTCCATATCAACAACAATCATAACATAAAAAGTGAAAAAAAGAACCTCAGTTTTGCTGCAATATCAACATTTCAGAGGATGCGTCAGAGACTTGGGCAACATCCACACCTATCTATGCGAATTCCACATGCAATTTTCCGCTTGTCTAATTGTGCGTTTCACAGTTTTTTGGGGGTTTGGCCTTGGATTTTTTTCCCCTATGATTTTGCATCTTTTTGCGCTTTTTTATGCAATATTTCCATGCATATCAATAAATTTGCTATACATGAGAATGTATCTAATTAACTTTAAATTCAGATGCAATTTTCGACAAATGTGATTTTTCTGCATTCCCACTGACTTGCATTAAATGTGAATTGCAATCAAAAAAGAAAAACTGTAGCGTGATTTAAAAAATCCAGAAAAGTTGCAAAATGCACAAAAAAAAGCAGGCCAAATGTGATGCACATTACAAGTGTGATGACCATGAAACTCCTCCCATTCATTAGCCACTAACTTTAGCATTACTTATCACACATAAATGCCATATCACACAAAAATACCTTGTTTTTTTGCCACCAATTAGGCCTTCTTTGGGTGGTAATTTTTGCTAAGAATTATTTTATTTTGTAAGCATTTTAAAAGGAATAAGGTGAAAAAAAGGAAAAAAAAAAGTAATTATTTCTCAGTTTACAGCCATTATAGGTTACAAAATTAAAGTTTCTACTGTAGATTGAACCTACACGTTATTTGCCCATGTGTCCTGGTTATTACAACATTTAAATCAGTGGTCCTCAAACTGAGGCCCGCGGACTAAATGTGGCCCCCTGAGGCTTTTTTACCGGCCCCTAACACACAAAATGTATTATAGATGTGGTCAGCTACATCTTTAAATATTGGTCGTCTGCATATAGAATGAAGCCAGAAACCAGTAATTTGCTGGTTTTCACTCAAATTAGACATCAGGTGACACTGTTGTCCAATTGGACTGCAGGTTGTCACCTGGATATGCTTCACTGTCTGGCCTGCCAAGACTTCTGCTATCATTTTATGTATACTCCGGCCCCCCAGCAGTATGAAGTATGTTGACCCGGCCCTCGACCCAAAACGTTTGGGGACCCCTGATTTAAATTATGATCCTAGTACAATGTATGGCGACAATATATTATTTGGAAATAAAAATCCATTTTTTCCATTTTCAGTGTCTGGTTTCCACTGTAATTTCTGTGCCCCTTTATTATCCCCCTATCCCTGTCACTAGCCAGATGTGCTCCTTGATAATCCACCCTCCCCAGAGTTGCCCCGATGTGCCTCAGTACCCCTCCCCAGCCCCAGTTAACTAGATGTGCCTCTGTAACCCCCCAGCTAGATGCCTGTTCATCCCCCACACACACACACAGTTGGCCAGATGTGGCTCTTTATCCCCCCCCCCCATGGATTGCCAGGGGTGTTCCTCTTTATTCCCCCCATGAAATGCCAGGGGTGTACCATTTTATCCCCCCCCCCTCCCAGATAGCCAGGTGTGACACCCCCTGCGAATGCCAGGTACCTCCCCCCCTGCAGAGATGGGCGCATGGAAGCATTACAATGTAGCAGTCTCTCACCTGACTTTGTTCCTGCGGTGATCGTGAACCCCTCCCTGCAGTACCGCTGTCAGCCTCACTATGCCAAATAGGTCGGGTCCCGGCTTGATGACGTCACTAGACCAGGAGCGTCTGGTGAGAGATTGCTACATTGTAATCCTCCATGCTGTTGGATTGCATCATGGGGGAGGGGAGATAATTACAGGGGATTGGGCGGGGGGAGGGGGATTGGACTCCTGTGAAGGGATCCCTATTTAGTGTAGTTAGGTGGAGGGGAGCTAATAAGCCCAGACGTGTGCTAGCACGTTGATGTACTCATTTAATGGGGGTAACTTATACTCACATTGTGTGGCTTTCAGGAGTCACTTGCAACAACGTGAATATACTTTAGATCTAAATAAGTTAAAGATCTAGCATATCAGATGTTTAAATGAGCTTGGGGGGACATCTGTACACACGCTCGATTCTTGGCCAAGGTGGTCTCAGTCATGTCCCAGCAAGCATGTGTATGCACCTTTATATCCAGTACATCTGCATGCTATGAGTGGCCTGTACAGGTTTCTGACATCTCTGGGTTGAAACTAATGCTGGCCATACACTGGTTGATTATAGGATGATTGACTGACCTATCGATTCTTAGAATCGATTAAAAATAATAGAATCAATCGAACATGAATTGATTTTTTTGCCCACACACTAGGGTCGATTTTTGGTCAAATTTTCCCCCTTTAACCTCTTGCGGACTGCTTAACGCAGAATGACGGCGGGTCTCTTTTTCCTCCGCGATGCATTTATGTGTCATCTGGCGAGGAACGAGATTTGATGGAAGCTTGCACCCGCACGAGCGCACACTCCCCTCAGTGTGCACAGTGGGTCCCATCCATCAGCCTGCCAGCCAATGATCAGTGCTTGCAGGCTGTTTTTTTTTCTGCAATTAGTTATTTAAGTATTTATATAGTGCTGACATCTTACACAGCACTGTACAGAGTATATTGTTTTGTCACTATGTCACAATCTATTCCCTACTATAGTAATATGTCTATGTATGTATTGTGTAGTGTATGTATCTTGGTCTAGGGCCAATTTAGGGGGAAGCCAATTAAGTTATCTGTATGTTGTTGTTTTGTTTTTTTTTTGGGGGGGGGGGGGGTTACAAAATGTCAGGGTTTTTCATGAATAATATAAAAACTAAAAGTAGCAGCAGCAATCAAATACCACCAAGAGAAAACTCTATTTGTAAGAAGAAAAGGAGGTAATTCAAAATAAATTCATTTGGGTACTAAGTTGTATGACCGAGCAATAAACCGTTAAAGTTGTGAAGTGCTGAATTGTATAAAAAGGCCTGGTCACTAGGGGGTATAAACCGCTGGGGCTCAAGTGGTTAATCGATCGGAGACTATTTTCGATCACAAAATAAGTGCCCTGATGAATCAGATCGAGTAAAGGTCGATCGAATACATGATTAAAAGCTCTCAATTCTTGATCCATCAACTGAAATAACCCAACAAAAAAATTGATTGAATATTGGCCGATAAGAATAGATTCTACATCAAAATGACAACTTGATTTTTGATCCATTTGATTCTTTTATCAGTTATAATAATTGATCGAAATAAAAAAGTTGACCAGTGTTTGGCCACCTTAAAGGACCACTACTGCAAAAGATTTCATTTTTAAACACTCCCACAATAGTTACACCAAGCATACAGAAGATTCACTGTGACATTTATTTTAATATCTAATATGGCCCTTTAACTATCCACATGTCAATGAAACCTCTATGCGTCAGTCCCTGCACTAGCGCTGACAGACTTCTGTAACTGTAATCCCATCATAGGGGAACCCTTGGCAAGTGTTGTAAAGTATATTACAGATGGTATAGTCCTTTTTTTTTTTTACCTGGCCCCAACTGCCATAAACTGATGGAAACTCGCGCGATGTAACCGCTCTTCTTCCGTCCCCGAAAGCCCCGGCCCCGAAAGCTTCACTTTGCATTTCGCAATCACGCTGGAGCCGCTCTCCCCATCCATTCAATCACTGCTGCTCTGCTTGCTTGCAATTACACGCAAGTGCAGAGCAGCTTTGAGGAGAGTGGCGAGATATGAATGGAAGAGCTGAGCATGCTCAGTAGTAAATGTGAAGCCCAAACTGTTGCCCACACATCTGTATTTGAAAAAAAAGTACATATTACAGATAGGTGTGTGTGTAATATATATATATATATATATATATATATATATATATATATATATATTTTTTTTTAATTTTTTTTTTTCAAAGATCGTTCTATCTGTCTATGACAAATTTGCAGCTCAGCATCTGACATGCAGTATGCAAATTCACCCAACACAGCTTTCTACTCAATGTCTTTTTTAAGCGTAGACTAATTTGTTTTTGTAAAGGTGGCCACGATACAATAAGATGTTTGTTTTTTCCTTTTGTGTTTTTTATTTAAAGAGTAACTGCCAGTCTGCAAAAGCTAATTTAACCTCTATTCTCCTGTGTTAAACAGTTTAGAAGGAAGCCAAAAAGGCAATACTGAAGTTAAAAATCTCTCTTACTTTTGATGTGTGCTGAACAGCAAGGCTGTTATTCCCAAGCTCTTAAAAGTACGAGAGGCCGCAAAACATACTGCAAAGCATTCTGGGGCTGCTTCTTCCCACCTTGGGTCCTCCAATCGGCTGCTAGTGAGAAGTTACAGGCTCAAGTTACAGCAGCTTGTAACTCAGCCCAGCTCACAGCACTGAAAAAGCATGGCATATGTTCCGTTAGAGTATACTGCATGAGTCCGCTATTGTTCCTAGCCACATGGCTAATTAATATTCACTGCACAGTAGTGTTGTCCGGATCATGAACCATTAGGATCTTTTTTGTGATTCGAATCATCAGGAAGCAGGGAGGACATGACGACACAATTGGCTTCATAGGAGACAAACATGGAACCTGCCATGAGCTGTCAGGAGCATCATTCTCTGCAAATACTATATAAAAATTCTGTGAAATCCAAACGTGGACAGTGAAATGCATATGTAATGTAAGTACAGCCAATATTTGGCTACTGATATATGTGTTTTTTTTCTCTGAGAGAACCTTATACCTAACAGCTCCTCTTTAAAAAAAGATAATTTGTACAGATGGAATGTTTTAAGTTTTTGTCAACTAAAAAATGTGATTGTATTTCCTATTTTTTTCTGATATTTTTGAATCGGCTGTGGTGGAAAATTCTGATCACTTTTTCTGAAACTTGAATGGTGTAGGAGAGATTGTACATTTTTAGAATCACAGACACTGGTCAAGTTTGTCAAAAGTTACAAACAATGGTAGTTAGGAAGAAAGCATTAGTGATTAGTGTTGGAGAAGTTTGGAGTTATAATGTAGAGATTATTGTAGAGACTGTGAGTGACAAACAGTATGAGGTTAAAGGATAATAATGAAGAAAATGTGTTAGAATATAAAAAGTATAAAATGTTGTTTTGTCTTTTTTGTGTTTATAATTAGTAACAGAGTAAGTGATTTTCTTACATTAGTCGAGAGAGTTTACTACTTACATGTGAAATGTAAAAAAAATAATTTATCAGTTGAGAGAATACAGAGATTATTTAAAATAGGGCTTAAATAGTTATTTATTAAAAAAAACTTGTCTCCTCCTTTAAAGCAAATTTGTTTGTGTCTAAAGTGATTATCCAGACTTTGGGGAGTATTTGTAAAAGTGTGTTAAGATAAGCTTTAAGGAGTTATTTGTTTTTTAATTTTGCATCGTGAAATTAAGTTTGGTGCCTGGCTGGTGTGGGGGATGGAGTAGACAGATGAGAATGTAGATGAAAGCTTGCAGACCGAATTGTTTTATTTATTACCTATGCTCTATAGCCTTGTACACATGCTAGATGGTCCTTGGCTGAGGCAGTTGGTCAGGGCTGCCTCTGCCAAGAATATAGCCTGTGTGTGTATGGTGACCCATAATCACATCTCCATGAGATTCAGAGTGCTGAATGATTTCGACTGAATGCAGGCCGAGGTCATTGTTCTCCTTAACCTTCTAGCTCTGTTGTGCACTGCCCCATTGTTCCCCCTGCCTCTATAGCAACAGACTATGTCTGTGCAGAGCACGGCCCTAAACCAGCTACGTGCATTGCAGATCAAGGCGACAGGTGGGGGTGGGAGTATTTTGGTTTGGGCCTGGTTTGGTGAGCCATCACTGATTGAACATTGAATCCTGGAATATACCCGACAATTTTAACCTCCCTGGCCGTATGCTTATTTCCGGATTTTAGGTTTTTTAAAAAATGTTTTAGGCCCTAAAAATCAGGAAAAAATCATGCCACCAGAAAACCAGCATCAGCCACCCCTGCTCTCACTTACCTCCCTGGGCTCCAGCGCTTCAATTTTACCTCCGTCCTCCAGAAAAGAATGTTATCATTTCACTTTATGCATGTATGGGTAGAACTTTTTTTTTTTACTTTTTTAAGGGCGCAGAGGAACCTGAGTTTGAACATTTTCCTTGAGTTTCCATTTCTTTACTCCTGTCGCTCTATTTTCTTTCCACAACCCCCAGCTCCAGTGGTAGAATACTTGCCATCTCTCCAGACTGGGCCCTCAGAGTGAGACTGGCCCGGACATTAGATTGTAAGTTCCTTGGGTTAGAAGGACAGATGTGAGCAGTCTTACCTACTAAGCTCGGAGTACGAGATCAACTGCACAAATCTACAGGAAATACATAAATAATGCCTCAGGGTGCTCTGCTGACATCACTGATATATATTTGGATGTTAAATGCTCACAGCCACTCAGTCATTAGTCACCTCTGCATGACTAATTCTTTCTTCCCATATGTACCATATTGAATGGGTTTTATGTTGTGAGTGTTATTCCCTTCCTCCCAGCTGTTTCTCTATGTTAGAGCATGAGCTCTCTGTATATCATTATTAGAATCTATAGGGAGCTCTCTAGGTGTGAAATTGCTGTTCACCAACTGCTACTGGTAATGTTTATTCTGACTTTCCAAGGTTGGAGCCTTGTGCGGTTCTGGCTAACAGCTGCCCGCACTCATTAGCTACAGGTGCTTCCTGCGTTACGTCTGGCAGCCTATCCACAGCTCGGAACGTAGAGGTTGCTTCTAGCCCGATGTCAGATGGATGCTTTGCTCACCCATTAAAACTTTCACTTTAGTTTTATAAGCGGAGGCTATTGGCCCTGCATAACGTAGCAGTGTGTTTAGGCTTCTTTCACTTGCAGAGACAGAATTAGACTAGTGCTACATTCTACAACTTGTTTTTTTTTTTCCTAAAGCAGAGCATTAAGTATCTCTAAGCAACGTATTAAGTATCACCAAGATGGATAAAGGAATGCAGTAAAATTAATTAAAAATGCACAATGCAAAAAAAATAAAATAAAAAAACACTCCCCGGTTTCGGCATTGTCTTGTTAGGATAAAAGCGGAGACGATATTTGGAAGAAGGTGATGCGTTGTAACGCTTGCAAATCCTTTATTCTATTGGGCTCAGCCACAAGCAGACAATGAATGACTCCGTAATCCTGCCAATGGAGAATCTGATACTTTTCAGGTAGATTACAACTCCTCTGATTCTCTTTTATATGCATGTGCTGACTTCCCAAATGAACCGATGATCAGGATGTTTAGAAAGATGCAAGACTGGAAGCAGGAAATTTGGGTGCATGAGCCAAGTGGACAGTTAGGCTGCTGCCATTGACTCTCATGTTTAATACTGTTTGACAGGCGCCCAACGGGAAATTTGGGCGCCTGGTGAATAATAACGTGTACAATGGGCGGCCGGTGAATGATAACTTCTACAATGGGCACCCAGTGAATAATAACGTTTACAAACATATTTGCCACAGTTATCGCATCTATCTACATAAAGTTTAATAACAAAATCGATATTCTCTGGAAAATAAAAATACTCCTCAAATAACTTAATATATCGATTTCATAAATATCATGGTAATCTATATGGGAGTCTTAGGTTTAGGCACCACCAAGGGGGTCTTAGGATTAGGCACCAACCGGGGGGGGGGGTGTTTAGGGTTAGGCACCACCAGGGGAGTCTTAGGGTTAGTCACCATCTGGGAGGTTTTAGGGTTAGTTACCACCAAGGGGGTCTTAGGGTTAGACACACTGGGGGGGGGGGGGGTCTTGGGGTTAGGCATCACCAGGGGGGATTTAGGGTTAGGTACCACCAGGGGAATCTTAGGGATAGGGATAGATAAAGGCAGGATTCTGTGTGAAAGTAGGGTTAGGTTTAGTTGTAGTAAAAAATCTGTATTATTTCTAGTGTTTTACTATAGTTATTATGATTGTACATATATTTTCTTTTTCATTGTTATAAACAATATTTTCAGATTTTATTACAAGAAGAAACAATAAAATATAGTTTATTTATTTATTTATTGTATTTATAAAGCGCCAACATATTACGCAGCGCTGAACATTAATTTAGGTTACAGACAATATTTAGGGGTGACATACAGCAATATGACAATACAGGAATACAAGAAAACCAGATCACACAGCACAGTATGAGTACCAGGTAATGCTTAGTCAGTCACTGGATGGAGCATGGAGATTAGGCAAGTTAGGTTCACTCAGATGCATAGCATGGGTTCACAGTAATGGAGGTGCATGATCAGGTAGGACACAAAAGGAGGAGGACCCTGCCCAAAGGCTTACAATCTAGAGGTAGAGGTAAGGACACAAACGGTAGGGGACCAGAGTTCAGCTGTGGGTTTAGAGCACTTGTGAGGGGTAGTAGGCCAGAGTAAAAAGGTGAGTTTTGAGGGCTTTCTTGAAGATGTTGAAGGAGGGGGCTGCCCTAATGGGTGGAGGTAGGAAGTTCCATAGTGTTGGAGCAGCTCTTGAGAAGTCCTGGAGGCGTGCATGGGACTGGGTGATGCGGGGGGCGGTTAGGCGAAGTTCATTGGAAGAGCGGAGTAAGCGGCTAGGTGTGTACCTCTGAGTAAGATCGGAAATGTAGGTTGGACAGGTTTTGTGGACAGATTTGTAGGTCAGACACAGTATTTTTAATTTGATTCTGGACTGGATAGGAAGCCAGTGGAGGGATTCTAGGAGGGGATCTGCTGTGGTGGAGCGATGGGAGCAGTGGATAATTCTGGCTGCCGCATTCATGATGAACTGCAGTGGGGCTGTTCGGGTCATAGGGAGGCCAGACAGCAGGGCATTGCAGTAGTCAAGTCGGGAAATTATGAGGGCATAGATGAGGAGTTTGGTGGTGGCAGAGGTCAGGAAAGGGCGAATCTTACAGATGTTACGAAGGTGGAAGTTGCAGGACTTTGTGAGGTTTTGGATGTGGGTAGTGAAGGAGAGTGCGGAGTCCAGGGTGACACCCATACAGCGGGCTTGAGAGGTAGGGCGAATGGTAGTGTGGTTAACAGTGACATGCACATCTGGGAGGTTCGTGGATGGCCGGGGTGGGAAGATCATAAATTCCGTTTTGTCTAGATTTAGTTTCAGGAACCTAGCGGACATCCAGGAGGAGATGAATGATAGGCAGGAGGAGACCTTGTCCATGGTAGTGGTGGATATGTCAGGGGTGTGGAGGTAGATCTGGGTGTCATCTGCATACAGATGATGGTTAAAAACCCATGGAGGAGATAACCTTGCCAATGGAGGATGTGTATAGGGTGAACAGTAGGGGGCCAAGGACCGAACCTTGGGGGACTCCCACCGAGAGGTGGTTGGGGGTGGACGAGGACTCATTGAAGGCGGTCGTGAAGGAGCGGTTGGAGAGGTAGGATGAAAGCCAGGACAGGGTGAGATTGTGAATGCCCAAGGACTGGAGGAGTAGGGGATGATCTAGTGTGTCAAAAGCTGCTGAAAGGTCAAGGAGGAGGAGAATGGAGTATTTACCTTCAGCTTTAGCTAAGGCAAGGTGTTGACCACTTTGGTGAGAGCAGTTTCGGTTGAGTGGGCAGGCCGAAATCCAGTTTAGACAATATTATTACATTTCGTCTATACTCCGAGCCCTTTTTTCCAGACGCCCTTTTTTGATGTTCGCGCAAGACTTGCTGATATATAGTGGTTTGCAAAAGTATTTGGCCCCCTTGAAGTTTTTCACATTTTGTCACATTATTGCCACAAACATGAATCATTTTTTTGGGAATTCCACATGAAAGACCAATACAAAGTGGTGTACACATGAGAAGTGGAACAAAAATCATACATGATTCCAAACATTTTTTACAAATCAATAACTGCAAAGTGGGGTGTGCGTAATTATTCGGCCCCCTGAGTCAATACTTTGTAGAACCACCTTTTGCTACAATTACAGCTGCCAGTCTTTTAGGGTATGTTTCTACCAGCTTTGCACATCTAGAGACTGAAATCCTTGCCCATTCTTCTTTGCAAAACAGCTCCAGATCAGTCAGATAAGATGGACAGCGTTTGTGAACAGCAGTTTTCAGATCTTGCCAACGATTCTCGATTGGATTTAGATCTGGACTTTGACTGGGCAATTCTAACACATGGATATGTTTTGTTTTAAACCATTCCATTGTTACCCTGGCTTTATGTTTAGGGTTATTGTCCTGCTGGAAGGTGAACCTCCGCCCCAGTCTCAAGTCTTTTGCAGACTCCAAGAGGTTTTCTTCCAAAATTGCCCTGTATTTGGCTCCATCCATCTTTCCATCAACTCTGACCAGCTTCCCTGTCCCTGCAGAAGAGAAGCACTCCCAGAGCATGATGCTGCCACCACCATATTTGACAGTGGGGATGGTGTGTTCAGACTGATGTGCAGTGTTAGTTTTCCACTACACGTAGCGTTTTGCATTTTGGCCAAAAAGTTCCATTTTGGTTTAATCTGACCAGTGCACCTTCTTCCACATGTTTGCTGTGTCCCCCACATGGCTTGTGGCAAACTGCAAATGGGACTTCTTATGCTTTCTGTTAACAATGGCTTTCTTCTTGCCACTCTTCTATAAAGGCCAACTTTGTGCATTGCACGACTAATAGTTGTCCTATGGACAAATTCCCCCACCTGAGCTGTAGATCTCTGCAGCTCGTCCATAGTCACCATGGGCCTCTTGACTGCATTTCTGATCAGCACTCTCCTTGTTCGGCCTGTGAGATTAGGTGAATGGCCTTGTCTTGGTAGGTGTACAGTTGTGCCATACTCCTTCCATTTCTGAATGATTGCTTGAACAGTGCTCCGTGGGATGTTCAAGGCTTTGGAAATCTTTTTGTAACCTAACCCTGCTTTAAATTTCTCAATAACATTATCCCTGACCTGTCTGGCATGTTCTTCGGACTTCATGGTGTTGTTGGTCCCAATATTCTCTTAGACAACCTCTGAGGCCATAACAGAGCAGCTGTATTAACTGGCTGCACTCAGACCAAAGGGGGATGAAAAATTATGCACACCCCACTTTGCAGTTATTGATTTGCAAAAAATGTTTGGAATCATGTATGATTTTTGTTACACTTTTCATGTGTACACCACTTTGTATTGGTCTTTCACGTGGAATTCCAATAAAATTGATTCATGTTTGTAGCAGTAATATGACAAAACGTGGAAAACTTCAAGGGGGCCGAATACTTTTGCAAACCACTATATATATATATATATATATATATATATATATATATATAGCAATGGACAAAGCAGCCATTGCAATTGCTATGGGACCCTGGAGATGATGGCGCCCAGGTGGTCCTGGATGTGTTCACTATTAACTTTCCTTTGTTTCTCCACCCTCTGACTTTGTCTCAGTGCCCATGGACTATACATAGTGTACATTGCTTGGAAATGTAAATTACCCAGTCAACTCATATCCATAGGGTAGTGGCAGGTGGCATTGCTCAAGAGTGCCTAGATCTAAAGACCCAATGAAAATGTTGCTATGGAGCCCCATCAGCGCTGCGTAATATGTTGGCGCTTTATAAATACAATAAATAATAATAATAATAAAAAATAGCCTCTAGCTATGCTATATATTGGAGCTTGAAAGTTTGTGAGCCCATTAACATTTTTTATTTTTGTACGAATGTAACCTAAAACATCATTTGATTTCAAATTAGTAGATGAAAAAAACCTAGACAGAAAGTATTATATTAAGTCATGTATTTATTGTAAAAAAAAAAATATCCAATACCATATCTGCATGTGGGAAAAGTAAGTGGATCATGTTCTCAATACAGGTAGTCCTCGGATAAAGGAATACTATCGATGTATGCATTTATTTTTAAATGCTGTATGTTGTAGCACACATTAGGGCAAGTACTAGGAGCAATTTGATTCCTCACACAGCTGTTCCTCTCAGCTGTAAAATCCTCCGTCAGTTTTGGCGTCAGTGTTGGATACAAAATGTATCTAAATACTGAGCTCCCAGAGGGCTAGACCATGTCTCTGCACAGGGGAGTTGCTATCAACTCCTCAGTTTATAGTTTAATTATCACCTTGCTGAAAGAATCTTATTGATATGGTGGTAAGGGGTTAAAGATTCTAGCAATGTGTGTTTATTATCTTTGCTTCTCTTGACTGATAAAGATACTAATAATGCTAATTGTAAACAGTGGTCTGCCCCTCTCAGCAGCTTGTAAAGTGGATGCAGCCTGGAGTGAATCACCTCAAGCAGGCAGCCAGTCTGAGTGTAAACACAGACTAGTGTTATAGCTAGTTATATTCCAGCAATATTACAGCTCATTTAGTTACCTGTTACCACCTCAGATCAGCCTATTTCTCCTCATGTCTCCTGCATGCTGTGAGAGTGACACAGTGAAATATATTTGTGAGCTGTGTGACAGAGTAACCAAGCAGCTCAGGGTGACCCAAACTACTATGAGCTGTGTGAGAAATGAATTTTTAAGCAGGAATAGCAGGAGAGAGACCTGGGTGAATAAATAAAGTGCCCCTAGCACTAGTGGTAATGTGTACACTAATATAGAGTATTAAAAAAAAAGTCGTTTCAATCGATAGTATTCCTTTAAATGAATGAGATAGGGACTGTCGGCTAATTCTTAACCTGAATCTGTCCTTAAGTCGGGACAGCCACCTTTGCCCCCGTTTTTAATGCAGAGTAGGCGCAGCGGAAGGTAGATAGAGGACATCTCACCTGTTCCACGGCGGTAGAAAGTCCCATCGTGCTGCCCGGAAGCTGCGCGGCCCGTCCTCTCTCTTCGTCCACTGACCCCCTGGTGCCTTCACATGTGTCGCATAATGACGCATTAGAAGGCGCCGCCACTAGGGGGCTTTTCCTGATTGCGTCATTATGCGACGCATAAGAAGCCGCCGAGGAACAGTGGACGGAGAGAGTGGACGGGCCGTGCAGCTTCCAGGCAGCACGATGGAACCTTCTATCGCCGTGGAACAGGTGAGATGTCCTCTATCTACCTTCCGCTGCGCCTACTCTGTATTAAAAACGGCAGCAGAAGAGGTAGTCCCCGGCGGCTAGACGTCATCGCAGCGGGTCGGCGGGTCGTTCGTAAGTCGGGCGTTCGTAAACCGGGGACTACCTGTATTTGTTGTGACCTCCCTGTGCAGCAATAACTGCAAGTATTGGTTTGTGGCAACTGCTGATGAGTCCAGCACACCCCTGTTGATGAGTCGAGCACCTAATGCCACTATGTTGGCGAAAACAGGGGCCCCATGTTAACCTTTGGCCATGACCCCATTTTATCTTCAACCAGCCTTCATTGTGGTTGGGTGGAAATAGTGATGATTCACTAAACTGATGAGAAATGCACCTTTCTAATGAGATCAAAATACAATGTGCCTCTCTTTCAAATAATTCTGACCTACATGAATATTTAAAGCGAACGTTTGAGGTAAAATAAGTTTAAAACACAGATACCTAGAAGTTGTGGGAAGTCGCTGGGTCATCCAGAAACGTCACCTTTCCTCCTAGACCCTTTTACTGCTGCCCTCTTTATGGCCACGCTGCTGCTCCTGTGCAGCTGATGCCATACTGAACCTCTGCGCGTATAGTCCGTGCAGGCCAAATAGGACATGAACTCTACTTGCGCAGGTGCAGTACAGCCGCACTTACACACAGGTGGGAGACTGACCATAAAGAGGAAGAGAGTCCTGGGCAGTAGCAGAGACATCAAAATGAAGGCGTGTAAGAAGATTAGGATAGCCTCTGCACTAGCCAGATGCTTCCCTCTACTGAGGTTAGTATCTAGTTCTTTTTATGACTTCAGGTACAATTTAATGAGTGCTGTTTGGAACTGGGCCAGTCAAATGCAATTCCTGCCAATTTTGATGTGGCCAACTCCAAACAGTTTGCATTCATTTATAGAAAAAGTCAGAATTATTTGCATCTCATTGACCATCTCTACTATTGACCTCCACCTGAAACATCTGGAAGCACACAACCTAGTGTCCCCAGACTGCTGAGTGCGCAGGTCTGCTGCTATGTTAGTACTATCTTGTAAACCTATGAACAACCAGGCAGTTTATTAACTATCTGCGCTCTACTATTCAATAAAACAATCTGTAATTAATAACGGGGGAATTGTTCTATAAGTTGCAGTTCACTATAAGCTAAGCAACTACACCAAACAGATCCCTTTTATGACCAGTCCCTAACTAGGGGTGATCAATGAGATGCAAATCATTTTTCCTAACACTCATATTTTATGTAAATTGCATGCAACTTCAACTTGCACCAATCAAAACTGGCAGGAAGTTATTCTGATTGGTCCAATTTCAAGCTGCATATAAAATTTACATGAACTTTAAAGAGAACCCGAGGTGGGTTTGAAGAATATTATCTGCATACAGAGGCTGGATCTGCCTATACAGCTCAGCCTCTGTTGCTATCCCAAACCCCCCTAAGGTTCCCCTGCACTCTGCAATCCCTCATAAATCACAGCCACGCTGCTGACAAACAGTTTGTCAGAGCTGGCTGTGTTTATCTCTATAGTGTCAGTCTGGTGCTCTCCCCGCCTCCTGCAGAACTCCAGTCCCCGCCTGCATCCCTTCCCTCCCTGCTGATTGGAGGGAAGGGACGGGGCAGGGACCGGAGCTATGCAGGAGGCGGGGGAGCAGCTGATACTGACACTACAGATGTAAACACAGCCTCACAGCAAGGCTGTGATTTATGAGGGATTGCAGAGTGCAGGGGGACCTTAGTGGGGTTTGGGATAGCAACAGAGGCTGGGCTGTATAGGCAGATCCAGCCTCTGTATGCAGATAACATTCTTTAAACACACCTCAGGTTCTCTTTAAGCCAACTTTCTTAGGACTCCGTCCCTTTCCATGTGCAGCAACTGTCCCCTATATTGTATATTCTGTGTGCAGTCCCTTTTTACATGTGTGACATCCATGTGCAGTAATTTCCCCTGTATATTGTACGTACCGCTTTCTTGGGCAACAGCACCCCTCTTCGATATATTGCTCCCATTTGCAACCTCATATTTTATCGGCAGCCTCCTCTTCCACATGATACAGCCCAAGACCTAGAAATCTGGTCCTGCAAATAATCATATACTTCATTGTGCATTTTATGCTACTTCTCACAGATCCTCCACTGGGTATTCTGTTCATACAGTACAAGTGCAGACTCAGAGAGGTATAGCAATCATGATTTGGAATCCAGCAGAGGATCTATTGGCCCTCTCAGTTATTTTAAGTTTATCTATAGTAATCCAGGCCCTAAGAGTGGCGTACTATATATTCTGCATTGTCTAAAACTAATGAAAGTGCTTGTGATCTCAATAGAACATTCAGTGTGAGAGCTGGAAAATTGTAGCAATTTGTCATATTTTAAAATAAGCCATATCAAACCTGGAGCTGTGAATATCAACATTAAGAAGTCTTTGTTTGACAGAAGTAAAACTAACTTCCCATTTAAAATGAGTAAGTGTCTTGAAATATTTCACTGTTAACATTTGTTCTCGGCTCAATCTATCACAGAATGCTAGTTTTCCGGACAAGCTAAAAGCTGAAAACTACAACGAAAGGAAGTCAAGCTACTTATCTATATAAGATCTGGGAAAACAACCTGGACAACATTCAAGTTGTTCAGAATGTTCTACTGTTAATTTTATATTCTTGTCAGTGTTGGCGGGTTCACTTGTTGTTTTTTTTCCTTATTTTTCTATAAATGTGATGAATTTAAGATTATATACAGTAAACTCAAATTATTTTAGATCTGGTGACATTTCTCATAATGAACATTCCTGAAGCCCCATACACACCTGTGGATCTCTATCACTCGGCAGGTATCGGTACACGATCCCTTGGATGACAGAGCACTGGCTACGCTGTACAGACGTGTCATCAGCCTTCTGGCTAGTAATGTGTCTGTTATGCGGAGAGGAGGGAGAATGAGTGGCGTGCAACGGAGCAGATTTTCCCGGACGGGGGAGAAGGGAGAACTATGTGTTCGGATGGTATGTGGGAATCAGGGATTGGTCTGGCATGCTTGATCTTTAGCAGACTTTGTGTGGCCGCTGTACACAGCTGGACATTGCTAAACCCAACCTTTCTCAACCTTTCTACCCTGGAGGAGCCCTGCAAATAACTTTTGGATCTCAAGGAACCCCTGCAAACAATTGTTTGATCTTGAGGAACCCCTGCATTTATTCTGCAGGAGGCATGGTCTTTAAAAGTATGTGTGACTGTTTATTTCACTACTCCCTATTACCCTGTCACTCATTATACCATCTCCTGACCCCCCAATTTAGTGCTTCTTGTTACAGTACCACCTATTATAATGTGCTCTATTATACTTCCCCACGATGGGGGAAAATGCCAAGGAACCCCTGCAGAGTACACAAGGAACCCTGGTTGAGAAAGCATGGCTTAACCCCTTGCCGACTGCTCCACGCCAATTGGCGTGCAGCAATAGGGGTTGCAGAGGTTGCGACCGCATCGGGGCCCTTGGGGCATCGGGGCCCGAAGAGCCCTCCCTAAATTACAGTATTAGCTCTCTGTTGGTCCTGTGCTCATAATAATCACTTCTATAGATACTTTGAATGGTAGTAATCATTAACAAAACTGCTCCCCATCCCCTTCTTGCACCTATGACACTGTTGTTGCCATTGGCAGGTTTTGGTGCTCGATATCAATTGTTGTGTATAGAGTGCTTGGGGGGCCCCAATGTAAAACTTGCATCAGGGCCCACAGCTCCTTAGCTACGCCACTGGACCTAACGGCTGGGTCAGCACTTCTGCGCCTACGTGAGCACGTGTGTGATCATGTGTCCACGGCATCTGGTGACTGAGTACTGCGCCTGTGCACAACTACTGCACAGGTGCAGTATGCACCAGATGATGTGGACGTGTGGGCACGAGAACAGGCACAGAAAAGACGACCCGCCGGCGGGTTGCCGCTCTGTGCAGGCAGCGAGCGGGACACCGAGGAGGACCGGAGTTGCAGTGAGGGACTAAAACAGCTGATAGGGGCTGGAAGAAGCTCCAGGTGAGTAAAAATAGATTATACTCAGGGCAGCGAAAAACCTCATCTTTTCAATACTGCCCCAGTGTTCATGGTCTACTTTATATGTAAACATTTTGAAAATGGATGCAATTACAGTTGTCAATAGCTGTTGCAATCGATAACCAGGCAAAATGATGTCTGCTTGTTTCATTTAACTAAGGTAGTGACGTGTGAGTCTATTTCAAAATAAGCAAGTGATAAAAGATTGCTTTATGATAATACTGGCAGTTTTAAAGTCCAGATGGTTTTATCTAATTGAATTAGTGTTGTAAAATGTGTGAGACTTTATTTAATGTTCAAAATGAGTGCAATGTTTTTCACCTGGTGTTAAGACATATCGCACAGCTGAGCACAGTGCATTTGGTGAGTATGAGTTTAACTTTAATTTTTATTTTCATGCATTTTACAGTTTACTACTACTTCCAAGCTTTTTTTTTTTTTTTTTTTTTATAAATTTCTTATCCTCCATACAAGCTTGTATTGCCAAAATGGCTGAGCCCATGACTCTTCCACTTGAATAATACCAGTCTACATAGTGCTTAGCGGGGTCGGCCTTACTGTCGCTGTGCAAATCGCCGCTGTCAATCAAGCCCACGTGGGCCGCGGCAAACTGTGCAGGTGCAGTAGTTCTGCGCAGTTTGCTGCGGCCCACGTGGGCTTGATTGACAGCGGCGCTTTGCGCAGCTGCAGTAAGGCCGACCCCGCGGTCGGCCTGAATACCGACTACGGAGACCGGGACAGCGGCGGGGAGCGGAGCGGTCGGCGTGGGACAGTCGGCTGCAAGGGGCTGGAGAAAGCCCCAGGTGAGTAAAGCTCATTTTTCATTATTTCGCTGATAACTCCTTTAACATCACAAGGGTATTTTGCAAGTGAAGCATGGAAATCATCCCTCTTACCCTCATGGAAAGCACCCTTGATGTCCAATGTGTCTACCACCATGTATGTGGGAGTAGGCCTTGAGAATGACAAGGGTGATTTGCAAAGGTGGGATTATTTCAGCATACGCACACCTCAGACAGGGCCGGAGCTACCATAGGAAAAAATGGGCAATTGCCCCAGGGCCCCAGCACCTGTAGGGGCCCCAAAGATGTCCCTCCCCAATCTCAACTGTTTCTCCCCAGGGACTCTGCAGAGTCTGTTAAGTTGGGAGGTGATTGGGGGAGGGTCAGCAGCCAGCTCAGGGGCTCAGGAGGGAAATTTGGCTGCAACAAAGGGCCTCTAATGAGGCTTTTTGGTTCAGGGGGTGTCTGTTGGAGGGCCCCCAGGCTAATTTTGCCCTAGGGCCCAATTGTTACTTGAACCGGCCCTGACCTCAGAGTATCCACTGATGTCAAGAACCTTAATGGCATGGTACTGTAAAGGGCTGGTATTGTTAAAGCAGTGGCACCCCATGCATTCTGACTCATGAGTCCTTCTGACAATACCAATACAAGGATCGCACACACGTCAGTAGGTAGGCTGGTGCTGGACCCCCAGGCAATGTGCAAGTAATTTTCATGAAGGAGTCCGCACACAAACCATAGAAGCAATAAACTCTCCCATCACATACATGTGCAGACACGGTCTGACCTAAACAGGTCAGACCGTGTCTGCACATGTATGTGATGGGAGAATAAATACTTCACGTTTATTGCTTCTACGGTTTGTGTGCGGACTCCTTCATGAAAATTACTTCTGACAATACCACCGTGCATGGGAGACAAGGGGTTAAAAATGCTCAAAGAAGGAGAGCAGTATTCCTGTTTTTTTAAATAAGAAATAAGAAATAAATCTATAGTTAAAATAAAATCAATAATTAAAGTGAACCTGAGATGGGCAAAGAAAAATATTTGATACTTACCCGGGGCTTCCTCCAGCCCCATGAGCACTCGCGGTCCTCCCGAGTGCCACCGTTCTCCTTGTATTGTTCCTGGTAATCTGGCGCTAGTCAGTTCTTCTGCGTATGCGCGGCCCCTCCACATATGGGCAGAGGGGCCGATTGGCGCGACTGTCAGATTACTGGGATGACAGGCTTTAATGACAGGCTCTGTCTGCATGATGGAGGATTGGGGAGTTTGCAGAACAAAATACTCACCTGTCCTGACATCATCTATCCAGGCAGGTGATTGCTCCGCCTCCCTATAATTTTTCAAATCATCGCCGGGGCTCTGTGCATGCCCAGTTGCCCACCTGCGTAGCCACAGCCTGACCCCAGCTCGACAACCACCAATCAGGACGCGGCTGCTGCGTCCTGATTGGTGGCTGCCGAGCTGGGGCAGGCTGCACCACTCAGGCGAATGTTTCCAAAGACCTCCGGCAGTCTTCGAAACATGGCCCCCACTGCCGAAGACTTCAGGACAGGTAATGTGGAACCGGAGTTTTCTTCCTGGTACCGGTCAGGTGGGATGTCTAGAGATGAACCCTTTTGATCAAACGTGGATCAGGATTGGTCAGCTGTCTTACCTATGGTGTCAGAGGTTGAAAGCCAATAAATAGGGCTAGTGGTCACCTGACACTTCACTCTGTGAGGAGTCAGCCTTCAATCAAGAGGTTTGCATCTCATTTTTTCTCTCACAGAGATCATGTCAGACCTTTTTGAAGCAGTTTGTTTGCATGCAGGAGCCCAGGAAGGTGAAGAGTGGGTGAAGGAACTTCTTTCTTCTAGCGCTCTCTCTGGCTGACCCCCCACCTCAGAAGTAGAAGCAGTCATCTGGCAGATCCCATGTCAGTTCTCAGCCTGCCGCCAGCTCTTTTGTGTCTCCCTCTCTGCCTGCGTCTGCTCCGACTCCTTTGATGTGCAGCCCCAGCAATGGTCTGCCCAGTGACCACTCAGGGCTGCCTTGCAGTGTGGGAGGCCCGGCTCCTATCAGCAGCACCGGAAGAAGCGGGCCCCAGTGGAACGCAACCCAGAAGTGCCCTCATTATTACCAGAGCGGCTTCCACCAGATCCAGGACTACCAAGTGGCCTAACTCCCCTCCACCACACTCCTCCAGATCCAGCTCCCAGTGGTTGTCACACCCCAGCAGGACCAGCTCCCAGGTGTCTTCTGGCCAGCGCAGAAGCAAGTCCTGCAGCGGATCCCTTCATACTTGCAGCCCTCTCAGCAGCCTGTGGCAACTGCCGGGCCATCCTCCAACCTCTATGGGGCACTCCTCCTGCTTATCCATCCTTGCCTCCTGAGGAGAGTGAATCTGATAATTCAGGAGGTGAAGAAGTGGTTGGCATTGCTCCGGTGCCTCGGCAGGAGCCTGGTGAGTTATATCATTCCAATGCTGCAATTGTTGATTTATTGTCTTCTGTGGGGGATTGTTTGAACATCGGTTTTGACTTTATCAAAACATCTGTGGCCCCTGCCACTTGGGAAGCACATTCAGAGGCGTGTCTCAGCTGGAGTTGTTCTCCAAGGGGCTAAACACTTCTCCGTTGGCAGACTCGCCTGAGTCAGTGCTGTATTTTATATGCAATAAATTATCTGAGGGGGCCACGTATAGCTGTATTCATAAAGAGTTGGCTGGAGTTTCTTTCTTGCATGGAGCTCCATCATGTAGCTCGTATTTTCTGATTTATCTGTTTATGAAGGGGCTTAAAAAAATCTGTGGATGATAGGTGCCCTATAACATTTCTGGTGCTTGCTAACCTAATTGAATCTCTGGACAGGGTATTTTACTCTATTTATGAGGTACCTCTCTTAAGAGCGTTAATTGCCTGCCTGGTGAAGGTGACACCCGCTGCTAAGCGGGTGGGTATCAGCTGTTTTGGAATGATGCTCTGGGCTACAGGGCCCAACTAAGAACTTTGGTGTTGGTTTTTTTTAATAAACAATTGTGTTGAGGGAGATGAGTTGAAGTGATTAAACTTTTAAATTTTGGGTGTTTTATGATCCCACAAGTTATTTATATTAATTTAATTAAACCCTAATAAAGGGCCGTGGCCATTTTTTGTCTAAATAGTGGTGGTGTATTTATTTCAGGTTAAGTCACTAACCTTTACTTTGCAGGTAGTAAGTATTTCGTTTTCTTGATGAACAGTTCAGCACCGTGTACAGGTGCCATAGTGTATAATGCAGGCCCCTCACGGTGATGACATTGTAAGTGATTATGAGGTGATTTATCTTGTTTTTTGGTGTGGAGCTGGTGCTGGTGGGTGAGGGGTTTGTTCTTTTCTCTCTCAACAGGTTGTCATGGAGCCAGAGTTTTCTGCCTGGTACCTGTCAGGTGTGATGTCTAAAGAAGAACCCTTCTGACTGACCGTGGATCAGGATTGGTCAGCTGTCTGACCTATGGTGTCAGAGGTTGAAAGCCAATAAATAGGGCTAGTGGTCACCTGACGCTTCACTCTGTGAGGAAACAGCCTTCAATCAAGAGGTTTGCATTTCGTTTATCCCCCCCCCCCCCCTTTTTGTTTGTTATTTTGTTTTGCGAGCACCTTTATGATGTGATGTGCTAAGTGGGTGGGTATCAGCTGTTTTGGAAAGTTGCTCTGGGCTACAGGGATAAGGCCCCGTTCACACTTGCGGTTTTGTCAAAACCGCACCGGATGTCCGGACCGCACCGGAGCCGGACCGGACCTGATCCGTACGGTTCCTATCCGGATCCGGTCCGGATCCGGTCCGTTTGCATCCGGTTTCCGTGCGGTGTGAACACGGTTGCGGTCCGGATCCGGTTTCTTAAGGAGATACCATCCTGTAAATACCTGGGGTCTGGGAGGTCAGCAGAAGGGTCTGGGGTCATTGTTGGAGACAGGTGGACGTGTGGAGACCATCCGTGGATACAGAGACTGCAGTTGGGACCATGGATCCAGGCATTTTTTACTCGTAAACTTGGGAATTCTCTCCTTCCTGTTGTTCGCCTCCTCGTTATCAGACATCAGACATGTTGCTGCCAAAACGAGCTCCAGCATGAAATCGCTGCTGCCCCACTCTTTGAACGCTTGGCCCATGTGGTCCCCATCCAAAATGCATAGGAAGTGGGGTAGAACGTCCGGTTTTTGTAGCCAGTGTGTTGTGCGCTCTCCGGCTCTCATTGCTTTGTATTGGCCGGATGGTGCAGTCCGGCTCCGCTCCGGATACGGCTGCCGGAGGAGCCGGACCAAAAAATAGCGCATGTTGGAACGGACGCCGGAGTCCGGATCCGGTCCGGATCCGGTCCGGCTCCGGTCCGGCAGAACGGACGCATGTGAACGGACGCATAGGCTTTCATTGCTATTGCCGTGCGTCCGTTCCGTCCGTTCTGCAAGCGGTCCGGCTCCGGCACGGCGATTCCGGATGGCCACCGCTAATGTGAACCGGGCCTAAGCAACTAAGAGCTTTGGTTTTATTTTTTGAATACACAATTGTGTTGATGGAGATGAGTTGAAGTTTTAAATTTTTGGGGTATTATGATCCCACAAGTTTTGATTATTTATATTAATTTAATTAAACCCTAATAAAGGGCCGCAGCTATTTTTGTCCAAATGGTTGTGTCTTTATTTTACGTTAAGTCACTAACTTTTACTTTGCAGGTGGTAAGTACTTGGTTTAGTTGATGAACAGTACAGCACCGTGTACTGAGTGCTGGGGGAAAAAAAGGAAGGGCAGAAATGAGGTCACACTGTGGCCTAACTGGCCTCTTCCCTCTTTATTGCCTGGTCTGCTGCTCAGCTGGTCATGTGACTCTACTCAGACTTGTGGCAAACAGGCAGCAAGTTTTTCTGTTGTTAGGTGTACCTCTAACAGCACAGTTATGTTTTAGCAGATTTCAACTCTATGACCATTGCTTCTGTGCCCATATTTTTTTTTTTACCTCGTTAAAAATTTCTTGACTAATTTTTATATTTTACTAACTTTGCCTACTGACCTTATTGTTATTTCCTTAAAAATTACAAAAAAACAAACACATGTACATTTTAGGGACACTTTTCATGAGTCCACCAGCCTAATCTAGGCTTAAAAATGGTGAGACGTTTTTACTTTCATCAACATAACAAGCCTTGAGAAACCTCGTTCACTGCAATTTGCCATCTTAGCATGGCAGATTTCAGCATGCATAGACTTCTCCACACTGTTTACTTCACCTGAGAGACTCTTTAAGAGCTGTGATAATTACATCTATCATGAACACTTGTTAGACTGCTAGGATCCAGCAAACAAGCAAATAAATAGAACTTACATTACCTCTGCTACAACACAGGCTGATTTTGCTTTTAAATATTCTGCCAACATTTTTGTGTTTAGAGCACCAATACTGGATGTGAGACGGCGATAAACTCTAGGTGCTGCAGATGGCAAAGATAAGGCACGCGGCCAAGGCAAAATATGATATGTGGGAAAAATTGTGAACGGCAGTTTCAAAAGCAGGTTAGCTCTAAAGGGTTTTAAGAAACAGTAGGAGAATTATTTGCTTCAGGGCTGTTTTAATAAAAGGGCAAAAAGGACATTGGCCTAGGGCCTACAAGAAAGAGGATGAGAACTAGCAGGCTTGCTATTAATAAAACCAGTATAGCTAATGGTTCAAAATTGCCCGTATCTGAGGCAAGCCATAGACATAGCAGTTCGATCTTCAAATTGGACGAGATTAGAGTCCTGCTGTACTCCTCGGGACTACTGTGCTTTGTATTTGACTTGGGCAGTTTTCAAAGCTATTAGAAAATCGACATTAGTTTTGCACAGAGGAAAATTATAAGATTGTAGAACGTAACACAGATTTAAAGCTGAATTCCATTGCCTCTTCACTATGCCCTAATTGAACGCTCATTATCCCTCCCATACACACATAACAACTAGGAATGCACATTTCGGATTTCGGGAAATTTAAATTTCCCCATTTCTGATCGGAAATCCGCATTTATGATGAGAACTCGGAGAACGGACAGCGGAAATCAGATCTCTGCGGAATTACTGCATTATCGTAACTCGGTAATTTTAGCCCAATCACAGAACTGGACCAATCAGAGAATGCAGAGTCAACTCAGAAGTATTTGGCCAATCAGAGAATGCAAAAAAATGCCAAAAAATACTACTCGGAAATCAAAAATCCGCGGAATCGTTAATTGCCATTGGCAGAAATTGGAATTTCTGCAGAATTGGATATCGGCATTTCCGATTATCCTTAAAGGACCACTATCACGAAAACGTAGGCAGTTAAAATCTCCCTCTCCTCATGGGGGATTCTCAGGTTTTCTTTGTTTTCAACAGCATTTCCTGAATAACAGTTGCAAAGGAAACGGACAAAATTGTTTGCAAGTGATTAGGGAGGCTGGCTGCTATCTTACTATTTCGGCAGTTAACCACTTGCCGACCGCCCACTGCACAGAGGCGGCTGGCAAGTGGATCCCGCAAGGACCGCCGCATGTACAATTGGCGGCAGTCCTTGTACGGGCATGGGCGGAGCGATCGCGTCATTCGCGACGCGATCAGCCACCGGCGCCTAGCTCCGCCCCCCTCGCGCCTGTAACCCGCCGGCCGTTCGGAAGCGCCAGCGGGTTACTAGCACCCGGATCGCCGCATTACAAAGTGTATAATACACTTTGTAATGTATACAAAGTGTATTATACAGGCTGCCTCCTGCCCTGGTGGTCCCAGTGTCTGAGGGACCACCAGGGCAGGCTGCAGCCACCCTAGTCTGCACCCAAGCACACTGATTTCCCCCCCCTTCCCCTTAATCGCCCACAGCACCCCTCAGACCCCCCCCCCCTGCCCACCCCCCAGACCACTGTTTGCACCCAATCACCCATCAATCACTCCCTGTCACTATCTGTAAACGCTATTTTTTTTATTCCCTAAACTGCCCCCTTCTCCCTCCTGATCACCCCCCACACCCCTCAGATTCTCCCCAGAGAATGTGTCTTCTTTCTAAAATGGGGTCACTTGTGGGGTTCCTATACTGCCCTGGCATTTCAGGGGCCCTAAACCGTGAGGAGTAGTCTAGAAAACAAACGCCTCAAAATGACCTGTGAATAGGACGTTGGGCCCCTTAGCGCACCTAGGCTGCAAAAAAGTGTCACATGTGGTATCGCCATACTCAGGAGAAGTAGTATAATGTGTTTTGGGGTGTATTTTTACACATACCCATGCTGGGTGGCAGAAATATATCTCTGTAAATGACAATTGTTTGATTTTTTTTTACATACAATTGTCCACTTTTTTGCACCCTAACTGCGCTAAGGGGCCCAAAGTCCAATGAGTACCTTTAGGATTTCACAGGTCATTTTTGTTTCAAGACTACTCCTCACGGTTTAGGGCCCCTAAAATGCCCGGGCAGTATAGGAACCCCACTAATGACCCCATTTTAGAAAGACACCCCAAGGTATTCTGTTAGGAGTATGGTTAGTTCATAGAAGATTTTATTTTTTGTCACAAGTTAGCGGAAAATGACACTTTGTGAAAAAAAACAATTAAAATCAATTTCCGCTAATTTGTGACAAAAAATAAAATCTTCTATGAACTCACCATACTCCTAACGGAATACCTTGGGGTGTCTTCTTTCTAAAATGGGGTCATTAGTGGGGTTCCTTTACTGCCCTGGCATTTTAGGGGCCCTAAACCGTGAGGAGTAGTCTTGAACCAAAAATGACCTGTGAAATCCTAAAGGTACTCATTGGACTTTGGGCCCCTTAGCGCAGTTAGGGTGCAAAAAAGTGCCACACATGTGGTATCGCCGTACTCAGGAGAAGTAGTATAATGTGTTTTGGGGTGTATTTTTACACATACCCATGCTGAGTGGGAGAAATATCTCTGTAAATGGACAATTGTATGTAAAAAAAAATCAAACAATTGTCATTTACAGAGATATTTCTCCCACCCAGCATGGGTATGTGTAAAAATACACCCCAAAACACATTATACTACTTCTCCTGAGTACGGCAATACCACATGTGTGGCACTTTTTTGCAGCCTAACTGCGCTAAAGGGCCCAAAGTCCAATGAGCACCTTTAGGCTTTACAGGGGTGCTTACAAATTAGCACCCCCCAAAATGCCAGGACAGTAAACACACCCCACAAATGACCCCATTTTGGAAAGTAGACACTTCAAGGTATTCAGAGAGGGACCTGGTCAGTCTGTGGCAGATTTCATTTTTTTTTTGGTCACAAGTTAGCAGAAATGGAAACTTTTTTTTTCTTGTCACAAACTGTCATTTTCCGCTAACTTGTGACAAAAAATAATATCTTCTATGAACTCACTATGCCTTTTAGTGAATACTTTGGGATGTCTTCTTTCCAAAATGGGGTCATTTGGGGGGTATTTATACTATCCTGGAATTCTAGCCCCTCATGAAACATGACAGGTGGTCAGAAAAGTCATAGATGCTACAAAATGGGAAAATTCACGTTTTGCACCATAGTTTGTAAACGCTAAAACTTTTACCCAAACCAATAAATATAGGCTGAATGGGATTTTTTTTTATCAAAAACATGTTTGTCCACATTTTTCGTGCTGCATGTATACAGAAATTTTACTTTATTTGAAAAATGTCAGCACAGAAAGTTAAAAAAAATCATTTTTTTTTGCCAAAATTCATGTCTTTTTTGATGAATATAATAAAAAGTAAAAATCGCAGCAGCAATCAAATAGCACCAAAAGAAAGCTTTATTAGTGACAAGAAAAGGAGCCAAAATTCATTTAGGTGGTTGGTTGTATGACCGAGCAATAAACCGTGAAAGCTGCAGTGGTCTGAATGGAAAAAAAGGGTCTGGTCCTTAAGGGGGGTAAAGCCCGCGGTCCTCAAGTGGTTAAACTGCTGTTCAGCATGCTGCAAGATGTTGGGCCTACTTGCTTGATTCTGTGCATGGTGGGAACGGCGTGCAATTTTGTGATGATCGAGGAACGCAGCAAAACCTCCTGTCCCCACTAATGATAAATGTCCCCCCGGTGCCCAATGTAAAGTGCACATTACCTGTCCGCGGCCTCCGCTTGTCACTCCGCTGCTCCGGACGCACTCCCCTGTCCATACACACCACCCCACATGGTTTCCCAGTGAGGGCGCATGTGTGACATCACACACACGCGCCCTTACTAGGAAATCATGTGGGTCGCGCGTGTATGCAGAGGAGAAATCCCAGATGCAGCAGAGTGACAAGGGGAGGTCACGGACTGGTAATGCATACATTACACTGGGCACCGGGGGGACATTTATCATTAGGGGACAGCGTTGGGGAGAGCGAGGTGGACGGATTCAGGATTGATTTCAGCATGATCGGGAATCAGCCTGTGGTGTATGGGCAGCTGACAGATCTCTCTCTTATCAGATTTGACATTTTCTGCCTTCCTGGTGGCTTAAAAGACATTTTATTGAAAAGATGTGAAATGTCACCTAGGAGAAAACTTAGGAGAAAAATTGAATTGGAATTGGCTCAATATGAGTAAAATGGAAACTTTAAATGTAAAACCATTGAGTTCTAATCCCATAGTCGTATGTATCAATACATATAGAAAACAATCAACCCAAAAAACTGAACTGGGTTTAATACATGACTCATGTTATCTACCTTACTTTTATTAGACTACTAAAATGCATGTCTATGCCTGAATCATAATCAATCTAAACTACTACACAACCTACGCTGCACTCCACCAAGATACAGACAGGTGCCCTTTCAGACCTTTCTGAATTCAATCTCCTAATCATATGAATCTCTCCACAGGTTGCCATATCTGTACATTTTCTCCCTAATTTCCAGATAACGTCCCCTTACAACCTTAACACTTATTAACGGAATCCTCCTGTCCTTTAGTCACTTCCTCTCAATCTCGCATTTAGGATTTCTCATCAACTCCACCCCCCTAAAATACACCACTTCAGACAAGCTTATGACCTGTCACAGCCCTCCTTCACAGACACATTTCCATCCAGGGCCAGGGTGAGGCTGCTACCAAGGGCGTAACAATAGCCCCCGCAGCCCCGCCATCATGGGGGGTGGAGGATCCTATGCAATGAGTAGAGCAATATCAGTATCATACATTACCTTGTTCCAGCGGAACAATATGTTCTCCCTTCTTACTTCACTGTAGCCGCTGCTAAGCTTGCCGGAGCTGATCTCCTTGCGGCTACCCTCTGTGCATGTCACATGACGTGCATCAAGAGCCGTATGGAGATAGGGTGTACAGACCGGTGTGAGGACATGTCACTCTGCTGGGACAAACGCTGACACTGCTCTACCCCCTCCCCCCCTGCATCACAGCTGTCAGCTGCACTCCAGCCCCACATGTATATGCTTTCCCTACCAGCTCTGTCCCACTTGCTGCTACACTCAGAGGCCTTTTCCTTGGCATAGTCCTGTTCACATGTGCATCTCATGGCAAGGCTCACTTTTTCCTTCCTTAGTGTTTGTACCCGACTACCTCTAGATTGTAAGCTTGCAAGGGCAGGGACCACCTCCTAGTGTTTTTTGATTTTGTTGTACTTATTCTATCAAATGAACATGTACTTGTATTGAGGGATGTTTTCATGCCACACATGAACTATGTGTGCATTTTGTAATTGTAACTGGATGCTCCTATTGTACTGTGTGTGAACTATTAACGTATCTGGTCTTCGCTACTGTCTGTTTTGCATTCTGTAAAGGGCCACAGAATATGTTGGTGCTACAAGTATTTACTATATATTCCGGCGTATAAGACGACTGGGCGTGTAAGACAAATGCATTCACAAATTCACTCATCCAGGCACCACTGTTATCCCTAAGAATGCATTCTTATGCTTAGTCACCTGCACTGCGCAGAAGTACCCAGGTAAACATAGGTGTCCTAATGCTCGCCCTGTAACATGCATAGTGCAAACATGCAAATAAGTTATCAAGGAAAGGGAGGTGCTGAAGGGGGTGTTGCTAATTCTCTGGCCAAACCCCCTTCAGCACCTTCCCTTCCTTAATAACTTATATAATGTCCTAACTAGAGGCGATGTGCCTGGATATATGTATTTTTTTCTTGTTACTGACCCCTGTGGCTAGGGTCTAATTCAGTGCACTCCCTCCTTCCCCTGTATGTGTTTGTCAGCATGCACACAGCTTATGCTGGTGTATGTGCATGGTGCACATGGACACATAACGTTAGCTCCCTTGTGCGATTGGTAAGATGCACTGTCTGTCCCAGGAGAGGACGTCAGGATGTGTGCTCCTAATCCCTAAATAGGTTTGATGCAACAAATGTTTGCATGTCTGCACTATGCATGTTACAGGGCGAGCGTTAGGACACGTACGTTTACCTGGGTAGTTCTGCGCAGTGTAGGTGACTAAGCATAAGAATGCATTCTTCTGTGAGCTAAGACCCCGGCTTTTAACTTAGCTGTAGGGATAACAGTGGTGCCTGGATGAATGAATTTGTGAATGCATTTGTTTGAACATTTGCATGCAAGTGTGCGAAGGGTTACTGATTTTTGCTAATTTTCTGGCCACACCCCCTTCAGCACCTCCCTTTCCTTGATAACTTATTTAAAGGTCCTAACTAGAGGCGATGTGCCTGGATACATGTTTTTTTTTTCTTGGGCGTATAAGATGACGCCTACTTTTGAAGTGAAAATATAGAGTTTGGGATATGCTCACCGTATAAGACTACCCCTCTTCCAACGCACACCAAATAAAAACAAAAAATCATAAATTGGTGCTATGTACTATTATTATTATTATTATTATTATTATTATTTATTGTATTTATAAAGCGCCAACATATTACGCAGCGCTGGACATTAGTTTAGGTTACAGACAATATTTAGGGGTGACATACAGCAATATGACAATACAGGAATACAAGAAAACCAGATCACACAGCACAGTATGAGTACAAGGTAATGCTTAGTCAGTCACTGGATGAAGCATGGAGATTAGGCAAGTTAGGTTCACTCAAATGCATAGCATGGGTGCACAGTAATAGAGGTGCAAGATCAGTTAGGACACAAAAGGAGGAGGATCCTGCCCAAAGGCTAACAATCTAGAGGGAGAGGTAGGGACACGAAAGGTAGGGGACCAGAGTTCAGCTGTGGGTTTAGAGCACTTGTGAGGGGTAGTAGGCCAGAGTGAAAAGGTGAGTTTTGAGGGCCTTCTTGAAGATGTTGAAGGAGGGGGCTGCCCTAATGGGTGGAGGTAGGGAGTTCCATAGTGTTAGAACAGCTCTTGAGAAGTCCTGGAGGCGTGCATGGGACTGGGTGATGCGGGGGGCGGTCAAGCAAAGTTCATTGGAAGAGCGGAGTGAGCTGCTAGGTGTGTACCTCTGAGTAAGATCAGAAATGTAAGTTGGACAGGTTTTGTGGACAGATTTGTAGGTCAGACACAGTATTTTGAATCTGATTCTGGACTGGATAGGAAGCCAGTGGAGGGATTCATGGAGGGGATCCGCCGTGGTGGAGCGATGGGAGCAGTGGATAATTCTGGCTGCCGCATTCATGATGGACTGCAGTAGGGCTATTCGGGTCATAGGGAGACCAAACAGAAGGGCATTGCAGTAGTCAAAGCGGGAAATTATGAGGGCATGGATGAGGAGTTTGGTAGTGGCAAAGGTCAGGAAAAGGAGAATCTTACAGATGTTACGAAGGTGGAAGTTGCAGGACTTTGTGAGGTTTTGGATGTGGGGAGTGCAGGAGAGTGCGGAGTCCAGAGTGACACCCAGAAAGCGGGCTTGAGAGGTAGGGCAAATGGTAGCGTGGTTAACAGAGACGTGCACATCTGGGAGGTTCATGGATGGCCGGGGTGGGAAGATCATAAATTCCGTTTTGTCTAGATTTAGTTTCAGGACCTAGCGGACATCCAGGAGGAGATGGCTAATAGACAGGAGGAGACCTTGTCCATGGTAGTGGTGGATGTGTCAGGAGTGTGGAGGTAGATCTGGGTGTCATCTGCATACAGATGATAGTTAAAACTCATGGAGAAGATAACCTTGCCAATGGAGGATGTGTATAGGGAGAACAGTAGGGGGCCAAGGACCGAGCCTTGGGGGATTCCCACAGAGAGGTGGTTGGGGGGGGACGAGGACTCATTGAAGGACGTTGTGAAGAAGCGGTTGGAGAGGTAGGATGAAAGCCAGGTCAGGGTGAGATCGTGAATGCCCATGGACTGGAGGGACTGGAGGAGTAGGAGATAATCTACTGTGTCAAAAGCTGATGATAGGTTAAGGAGGAGGAGAATGGAGTATTTACCTTCAGCTTTAGCTAAGGCAAGGTCATTGATCACTTTGGTGAGAGCAGTTTCGGTTGAGTGGGCAGGCCGAAATCCAGACTGCAGTGGGTCTAGCAGTGAGTTGGCATTGAGGTACTGGGTCAGGCGTTTGTGAAGCAGACATTCAAGGAGTTTTGAGGCAAAGGGGAGGAGGGAGATAGGGCGGTAGTTGGAGGGTAGCGAGGGGTCGAGGAAGGGTTTCTTGAGCAGGGGTAGTACAGTGGCCTGCTTGAAGTCTGAGGGGAAGGTGCCTGTGGATAGGGAGAGGTTAAACAGGGTAGCGAGGACTGGGGCCAATTCCGTGAAGTGAGGCTGGAGTAAATCAGAAGGGATGGGGTCAAGGGGGGAAGTAGTGGTAAGGGAAGTCTGCAGTAGGTGGTTGACTTCCTCAGTGATAGGGTGGAGGAGGAGCTGGTTGGGAGGGGATGGAAGGTGAAGATTGAAGATTGGATATTTCCTGATGGATGGAGACAATTTTGTTGGTGAACTGGGTGGCTAAATCTGTGGCAGAGAGGGAGGAAACAGAAGGTTAGGGGGTGGGTTTAAGCAGGGAGTTGAAAGTGGCAAAAAGACACCAGGGGTTGGAAGCTTGTGCTCCGATGAGCTTGGTAAAGTATTCCTGATTCGCAAGAGCAAGGGCAGTGTGGAACTGCAGCAGGTTAATCTTGTACTGTAGGAAATCCTGGTTAAGTTGAGTCTTCCTCCATTTCCATTCAGTGGCGCGTTTCCCTCTGGAGGTTGTGAGTATGGGTAGTGCGCCAGGGCTGGGGGGTTAGGGGGGCGGTTGCGGCAGAATATTGGTGGAGCAGCTTTCTCTAGGGCTGATGAGAGTTTGGCGATACTGAGCTGCAGCAAGATTAGTACAGGTTAGGGTGGGGAGAGTGGAGGAGAGGGCATGGAGGGGGTCAGCAAGGACGCTAGGGCTGAGCTTACGTAGTTCTCGCTGCCATCGACCAGGTGGGTGGGCGGGTAGTTTGGAGGTGCCTTCTGTGAGGAGGTTGAAGGTGAGAAGGTGATGGTCTGAGGGTGGAAAGGGTGCGATGTCAAGGTCTGCAATGGTGGTGGATTTAGTGAATATAAGGACGAGAGTGTGACCTGCAGTGTGTGTGGGGTGTTGGTGTTTTGTACTAGTCCAAGTGAGTTGACTATGGTGAGTAGCCAGGTCACAGCGGAGTTCTGGGGTTCATCGATGGGAATATTGAAATCCCTGAGGATGATGGTGGGGAGGTCAGAGGAGAGGATGTGTAGAAGCCAGGAGGGCAAGATCATCGAGAAATTGTGGTGTGGAGCCCGGAGGGCGGTATAAGATCGCAACAATGGCAGGGAGGGGGTGGTAGAGGCGTATGGTATGGGCCTCGAATTATGTGAATTGTAGGGAGGTAGGTGGGTTGAGGACACGGAAGGTGCAGGATGGGGAGAGGAGCAGACCCACCCCTCCCCCGGTCCTGTTGTCTGGTCTGGGGGTGTGACTGAGGTGAAGGCCACTGTAGGTGAGGGCAGCCTCTGTGGCAGAGTCAGAGGGGGTGAGCCATGTCTCAGTGAGTGCGAGGATGGTGAGGGATTTGGAGAGGAAGAGGTTGTGGACCACTGTAAGTTTATTGTGTATGTATGAGGAGAGACTGGTGCTGTACTGTATGTGGTACCCAGTATATAATAGTATACAGGTGATTGGCTAGCTGGATTGGTCAACTCTCCCTAAGTGGATTGGTCATCTCTCCTTGTCTACCTGTTTATCAGAGGAACCCTTCTGGCCCACCCTTGTAGCCTATTTACCTCCTTCTCTGCCTCTCAGATCTTGCATATGTGCACCTGCGCCGCTTCACTACAGTCCTAAGCAGCGAGCTCTGAGCATCGGTAACAGGATAGGGCGTATCACCCGGCATCAATGACATCCGGTGTATAAGACGACCCTTGACTTTTCAGAAGATTTTCAAGGGTTAAAAAGTCTTATGCGCCAGAATATACAGTACCTGGATCCAAGTCTGTCCGATTCAGATTTTAAATTTCTGCCAAAGTAAGAGTTAAATAACAAAATCTGAAGTCATCCACTTTACAGGAAAAAAAAATCTTCATAAATGAACTGAAAGCAAGTTGAGAAAATAAAAACTGGCAAACGATAAGAGGTAGGGAATTCCAGGGGTGGGGGCTGCAATCGGAAAACGCCTGAAGGACAAGGAGGAGAAGACACATTTACAAGAAAGAAATACTGGGATGGGGTCTTTAAACACAAATTAAATGACTTCCTTTTTTTCAGACCTTGACTAACACACTGTAGGGTTCCAAAGGCTATCAGTTTTATTTTATGAAAGTTTATGTTCTCTGAAATATATTATTATGAAGCATATTATTTATAGCAGCTTAGGTTTGTTGTTTCTCCAAACAGCTAGTAAGGCAATTAGTTGTTTGCACATTTTAGCTGAACTGATTTGTGAAGTTTGGTTGGCTTTTAAAATGAGGGGCAGTGAGCTTTGGTGAGCTACAGTGGTAGAGGAGCATTATAGCAGAAGAGAGTACAATTTTAAATGTTTAAGGGCTGGTTCAGACGGGCGTTTTTGTGGCGTTTAACGCAGCGTTTCAGACGCAGCGTTTTTTGGGATCTACTGCCATCCCATGCAAGTGAATGGGAGCGTTTAGAGCTGGCTTTTGCAGGCTTTCATGAAAGCCTGGCAGTAGATCCCAGCGTTGCGTCTAGTCTCAAAAGCAACATGCTGCTTTCAGAGGCAGTAAACGCCAGGAAACAATAGCAGAGACCAGAACTGCTAGCCTTGAACGCTTTTCAAAAGCTTTCAAAAGCTAGCTTTTAAACGCTGGTGTTTAAACGCTGGCGTTTGAACGCAATGCCAAGCAAAAGCTCAGCAGACGCCCGTGTGAACCAGCCCTTACACATACTGTAATTACATATACACAAAAATGTCGAAGCATGTGATTTGGATGCTTGCCACGGTTGAGAAGATGGGTGCTGCATAGACCCTCAATATTAATTGCGGTTGTAACGGAGCCCTGGTTGTAATTTGGGTCCTGGCTGTACTTGATACATTTCTTAAAGGGAAGGTTCAGGGAGGGTGGGTAAAAAATGAAAATCAATTTCCACTTACCTGGGGCTTCCTCCAGCCCGTGGCAGGCAGGAGGTGCCCTCGCCGCCGCTCCGCAGGCTCCCGGTGGTCTCCGGTGGCCGACCCGACCTGGCCAGGCCGGCTGCCAGGTCGGGCTCTTCTGCGCTCCAAGGCCCGGAACTTCTGCGTCCCACGCCGGCGCGCTGACGTCATCGGACGACCTCCGGGCTCTACTGCGCAGGCGCAGAACTACTGCGCCTGCGCAGTAGAGCCCGGAGGACGTCCGATGACGTCAGCGCGCCGGCTTGGGACGCAGAGGTTCCGGGCCTTGGAGCGCAGAAGAGCCCGACCTGGCAGCCGGCCTGGCCAGGTCGGGTCGGCCACCGGAGACCACCGGGAGCCTGCGGAGCGGCGGCGAGGGCACCTCCTGCCTGCCACGGGCTGGAGGAAGCCCCAGGTAAGTGGAAATTGATTTTCATTTTTTACCCACCCTCCCTGAACCTTCCCTTTAAAGAGGAACTTCAGGCTAAACGAAAATATTGCCATTAAAGGGACTCCGAGCAGTGCAGAAACTATGGAAAGATGCATATCATTTTAAAGCTCTCTTTCTCCTCTTTCCAATGATATATAAACCGCCGCCTTACGCCTTTTAGTTTTCGCTATTTTCGCGATTGAAATTGCCGCGGCTGCAATTTCAATCGCAAAAATAGAGAAAACTAAAAGGCGTAGGTGACGATTTAGGTGTCGCCAGAAAGAGGAGAAAGAGAGCTTTAAAATGATATCCATCTTTCCATAGTTACTTGTATTACACAGGACAACACTTTCCCCAGTGTCAGCAGCTCCATTCAGCAGAATGGAGCTGCTGACTTTAGGAAAAAGTCACCCTGTGTAATACAAGTAACTATGGAAAGATGGATATCATTTTAAAGCTCTCTTTCTCCTCTTTCTGGCGACACCTAAATCGTCGCCCTACGCCTTTTAGTTTTTTCTATTTTGCCGATTGAAATCGCGGCCACGGCAATTTCAATCGCGAAAATAGCGAAAACTAAATGGTGTAGGGCGGCGGTTTATATATCATTGGAAAGAGGAGAAAGAGAGCTTTAAAATGATATGCATCTTTCCATAGTTTCTGCACTACTCGGAGTCCCTTTAAGTTACATTAGTTATGTTAATTGAAATAGATAGGTAATATAATCTCTTACCCACCTTGTTTTAAAAGAACAGGCTAATGTTTGATTTCATGAGGACAGCCATCTTTTTGGTTGAAAGGAGGTGACAGGGAGCATGAGACACAGTTCCAACTGTCCTGTGTGCTGATCACCCCTCCCAGTTGCTAGGCAACGTGAATAACCACATAGGAAATCCCATCATGCTTTGCACAGCATCAGGGGAAAAAAGCCCGTGCAGTTTTCTTTGATGGGGCGGAGCTTAGCTTTTCTGCAGCTAAAAATAAGGCTTATGTAAGAAAAACAAAGTTCTGATGCTGTGAAACTGTTAAAGAAACACCAAGCCTTTTCAGTGCTGCTGAGTAGATTTTTAGTCAGGAGGTTCACTTTAAGTAGGTGATGCAGATATTGTCAGAGGAGGTTTTAGGTGGCTCAGATATCGGTGGAAATTGTGGTGGGGGGTGTGGTTCGAGTTGAGCATTGATAGAGGGAGAATTCAAGTGAGAATAAGGTTAGGTTTAGCAATAGTAAAATAACCGTAAAAACTAGATATTCTAATGTTGCCTTGGTAATTTCACAGATATTCTACTTGCTGCTATCCCCAGTGCCCGAATGACGGCACCCTTTTTACGTGTAGGCTACAAATATATGTATGTCGCTGACATACTTATGCCCCAATTCTGTGCACCCATGCGTTCCTGTGTGCACCTGTGACACCAACCACTCTCTTGTGGCCTCCAAGGTGTAGAAACATAATTTGTTGGTTGCTATGGGCAACAACACACCTTCTCTTCGGCACCAGCAGCTTATAGCTGTGCACAGCGATATGACATTCCCACAGCCAGCGCAGATATGATATCTAAAGTGGATTCCAGACGCCTCAAGCTCTAAGGAATTTATTTGTCAAATAAAGTCATACCGGTGTGCGCATCAGTCAGGGGCGTCGCTAGCCCTATTTTGGGGGGGCACGTGCCCCCAATCTATCCTGGGGTGCCACGGATCTCCGCCCGGCCCCCTCTGGCAGCGGCTCCCTCCAGCCGCCGCCGCCGCGTCACTCAGACCTCAGGATCAGGCGGCGAGCCGGCGACCAATCGTGCGGGCGCTAGGACCCAGCGCCGGCACTGATATGCGGAAGTGACATCACTTCCGCATATCGAGCGGGTGCGTCCAGCGCCCGCTCTTACTGGTCGGGTCGCCGCTGATCCTGAGGTCTGCTACAAGGTAAGGGGGGTGGGGGGAGCGACGGCGGCGGGGGGGAGCCTCCCTGGCACTCACTCCCTAAAGGGGCTCCCCCTGGCACTCACTCACTCCCTAAAGGGGCTCCCCCTGGCACTCACTCCCTAAAGGGGCTCCCCCTGGCACTCACTCACTCCCTAAAGGGGCTCCCTGGCACTCACTTCCTAAAGGGGCTCCCTGGCACTCACTCACTCCCTAAAGGGGCTCCCTGGCACTCACTCACTCCCTAAAGGGGCTCCCCCTGGCACTCACTCACTCCCTAAAGGGGCTCCCTGGCACTCACTCACTCCCTAAAGGGGCTCCCCCTGGCACTCACTCACTCCCTAAAGGGGCTCCCTGGCACTCACTCACTCCCTAAAGGGGCTCCCTGGCACTCACTCACTCCCTAAAGGGGCTCCCTGGCACTCACTCACTCCCTAAAGCGGCTCCCCCTGGCACTCACTCACTCCCTAAAGGGGCTCCCTGGCACTCACTCCCTAAAGGGGCTCCCCCTGGCACTGACTCACTCCCTAAAGGGGCTCCCTGGCACTCACTCACTCCCTAAAGGGGCTCCCCCTGGCACTCACTCACTCCCTAAAAGGACTCCCTGGCACTCACTCACTCCCTAAAGGGGCTCCCCCTGGCACTCACTCACTCCCTAAAGGGGCTCCCTGGCACGCACTCACTCCCTAAAGGGGCTCCCTGGCACTCACTCCCTAAAGGGGCTCCCTGGCACTCACTCACTCCCTAAAGGGGCTCCCTGGCACTCACTGACTCCCTAAAGGGCCTCCCTGTCACTCACTCACTCACTCCCTAAAGGCCCTTCCTGTCACTCACTCACTCCCTAAAGGGCCTCCCTGTCACTCACTCATTCACTCCCTAAAGGGCCTCCCTGTCACTCACTCACTCACTCACTCCCTAAAGGTCCTCCCTGTCACTCACTCCCTAAAGGGGCTCCCTGGCACTCACTTACTACCTAAAGGGCCTCCCTGGCACTCACTCACTGCCTGAAGGGGCTCCCTGGCACTCACTCACTGCCTGAAGGGGCTCCCTGGCACTCACTCACTGCCTGAAGGGGCTCCCTGGCACTCACTCACTGCCTGAAGGGGCTCCCTGGCACTCACTCACTGCCTGAAGGGGCTCCCTGGCACTCACTTACTGCCTGAAGGGGCTCCCTGGCACTCACTCACTGCCTGAAGGGGCTCCCTGGCACTCACTCAATGCCTGAAGGGGCTCCCTGGCACTCACTCACTGCCTGAAGGGGCTCCCTGACACTCACTCACTGCCTGAAGGGGCTCCCTGGCACTCACTCACTGCCTAAAGGGGCTCCCTGGCACTCACTCACTGCCTGAAGGGGCTCCCTGGCACTCACTCACTGCCTGAAGGGGCTCCCTGGCACTCACTCACTGCCTGAAGGGGCTCCCTGGCACTCACTCACTGCCTGAAGGGGCTCCCTGGCACTCACTCACTGCCTGAAGGGGCTCCCTGGCACTCACTCACTGCCTGAAGGGGCTCCCTGGCACTCACTCACTGCCTGAAGGGGCTCCCTGGCACTCACTCACTACCTAAAGGGGCTCCCTGTCACTCACTATCGGGATTCCGTTCACTCACTACCTAACTGGAGGCGCCTGTCACTCACTAGCTAACATGGGGGCTACCATATTAAGGGGGGATTCTGCCTATTTATGTGAAATGCTGTCTATTTATGTGCCTCATAACTACTGAATTTGTCTTGTTAGGAGCCTTATGATTTGTTGGGGGCCTCAACATTGCTGAATTTGTCTTGTTGGGGGCCTCATGATTTGTTGGGGGCCTCATGATTGCTGAATTTGTCTTGTTGGGGGCCTCATGATTTGTTGGAGGCCTCATGATTGCTGAATTTGTCTTGTTGGGGGCCTCATGATTTGTTGGGGGCCTCATGACTGCTGAATTTGTCTTGTTGGGGATCACATGATTGCTAACTGCGAGACTATGGGAAAAGCTGAATCCTTATCATATGAGACAATAGCATTAAACCTACTTTTTTAGCTTTTTAAAACAGAAAATAAAACTGGGAGGTTCTAAAAAATTGAATACATTTTTCAGGAGTAGGATGGATGAAATTGTTTATCTTCACAGTCTATTTTCAACTTGGATTTTCCATAATGTTCATGTATGAGTTAAAACGTTTGTACAGTATTTAGTTTAAATTGCAGTTGCCACTTTGCGATAGATAAGTGACTTTTGGGTTGCAGTTTGGGCACTCGGCCTCCAAAAGGTTTGCCACCGCTGTCATAATCTAATGTCCCACCATTGCTAGGTTCATGTAAATTTGTTTCCACCCGGCCGTTACCACACCTATATTCTGGTCCATGGCCCACCCATTTTTCGGTGCGGCACGATAAGCACGCCGCACAACGTGATCCTCATATTTTTGGCACGCTAGCTGCAGTGTGCTGAATTCTGCTGCCTACAGTATGTACAGTATACGCTGTTCTCTAGTGCCTGCACTGTGTGCTGATTTACCTCCAGTGTGTACAGTGTAAGGTGTTACTCTGTGCCTTTACTGATTGTAAACCAGCTATATTGTATGCTGATCCCTGCTACTTTCAGTATGTACAGTATTAGCTGTAAAGCCTGGTACACACATACAATTTTGATTAGCCAATTTTAGCTCTGTTCATAAAATTCATTGTCTGTTGGCCCACTTACTGCACGGGGGTGGTAAAATTGGGGGTCAGTAATTGACCAATCAAAATTGTATGTGCGTATACATCTTTGATCTATGCCTATACTGATTGTAAATTATCCAAATAAAGGACAGGGGGCTCCATCCAATATTTCGACGGGCAGGCCCGTTATCTGTAGCTTACACCGCTGCTAAGTTCATGTACATTTGGCCCCACCCATGCCCACGCCCATTCACCGCATGGCCACGCCCATTTTTGCCTCGGCGCATATAACTCCCCGCCTGGTGCCCACAGGTGCCCCCGATCTCCAAGGACCCTAGAAACGCCCCTGGCATCAGTTATCTTTGTTACATGTCTATTACCTCAGCGAAGCAATCAAACTGTAGTAAGCATTTCATGGCACTTGAGCTAGTCCTTGTGCATAACTCAGGTTTTCTCTTAAAGGGATACTGTAGAGGGGTCGGGGAAAAATGAGTTGAACTTACCCAGGGCTTCTAATGGCCCCCCGCAGACATCCTGTGCCCGCGCAGCCACTCACCGATGCTCTAGCCCCGCCTCTGGTTAACTTCTGGAATTTCAGACTTTAAAGTCAGAAAACCACTGCGCCTGCGTTGCCATGTCCTCGCTCCCGCTGATGTCACCAGGAGAGTATTGCACAAGCCCAGTATGGTCTTTGGTCTGCGCAGTATGCTCCTGGTGCCATCAGAGGGAGCGAGGACATGGCAATGCAGGCGCAGTGGTTTTCTGACTTTAAAGTCAGAAATTCCAGAAGTGAACTGGAGGCGGGGCCAGAGCATCGGTGAGTGGCTGCGCGGGCACAGGATGTCTGTGGGGGGCCATTAGAAGCCCCGGGTAACTTCAACTCATTTTCCCCCGACCCCCCTACAGTATCCCTTTAAAGTAGTTATCAGGCAAAAGTTACAAAATGAGGTTTACTCACCTGGGGCTTTCTCCAGCCCCTTGCAGCCGACTGTCCCACGCCGACCGTTCCGCTCTCCGCCGCCGTCCCGGAGCGTTCGGCGTGGGACAGTCGGGTGCAAGGGGCTGGAGAAAGCCCCAGGTGAGTAATCCTCATTTTGTAACTTTTGCCTGATAACTCTTTTAAGAACATCTATGTTACATTGCACTAAGACAGATGCTACAGCATACAGACACAGGAAGTTGAAGGAAGTTATAGGAAGTTAGAACTGACTATAAGTGGTCTAGAAGTAGAAATACGTTTCTCTGAAACCTTCTGTTCCTCATAAACAGCCAGTCAAGGGTTAACACTGGAGCTCACCCCGAGGGGTGGAGTCCCCTGTTCATCCATGAGACCACTTTCTACATGAGGTACTTCTCATGTGTTCAACTGGAGAGTGGGAAGGGGGGGCGGGGGGGAGTCAATCCCTAGGTGTTTGGAATGAGTATAGGAGTACATTAGCACCCCTACTCATTCCTACTAATATTTTAAAGTAAAAAAAGACCAAACATCATGAGAAAAAAAACTATCATGTAAAAAAAATTAATTAAAAACAAGCAGTCCAATTCATTCTAATCCTCTGGGGTCTGCGTAGGATCTTCATTGAGACCTCTCTCCCCCAGTGACTATCTGCTCCACCACACTACTGACCACACTACTGACACTATACTTAAAAAGGAGCCCTGGCATGGCCTGGCCACTCAAAAACCTCCTTCTTCCCGTCCATAATTGCGGATGGGAACGCGAAGAAGGCTATGCTTGGACAGACCTTCGCAGGCGCAGTGAGACTGTCGGCAAAAACAAAACTAGCAGGCGGCGGGGGACAGGAGGGTCCGTGAGTGACTGCAAGGGCACGGGAAGGCTCCAGGGGGCTGGTAGAAGCCCCAGGTGAGTAAAACTGATTTTTTTTTTTTTTTTATCCATGGCTTAAATGCAAGATCTGCACTGCCCAAAAAAATCCAAACTGCACTTATCTGGGGCTTCTTCCAGCTCCTAGCAGTCGATCGGTGCCCTCGCCACAGCTCTTCTCACTCCCGGTGTCCAGCGGTGAAGAAGCCGACCTCACCAGGTCGGCTTCCGTGTCGGCTTCCTGTGTGCTCCACGGCGCAGGTCACGTGGGGTACGAGACGTCATCGGGTCTACTGCGCAGGCGCAGAACTACTGCGCCTGCGCAGTAGAGACCCGATGACGTCACATGACCCGCGCCATGGAGCGCACAGGAAGCCGACCCGGAAGCCAACCTGGCGAGGTCAGCCTCTTCACCGCTGGACACCGGGAGTGAGAGGAGCTGTGGCGAGGGCTCCGATCGACTGCCAGGAGCTGGAAGAAGCCCCAGGTAAGTGCAGTTTGTTATTTTTGGGCAGAGCGGATCTTCCCTTTAAGTATCCCTTTGAGCAGGTTTAAAGAATATCAATAAATTAGTTTATTTATAATGGGTATTGCACAGTAATATCATATGTAATTCAGGAGCTTTTGAAACGTGTGTCCTTTAATTCTCATTACTTGTAAAACTTTTGAACTAGTCACTTGTCCAGAGGAAGAACCTCCAGCATGCAGTCTATCAAGTGCAGAAAGTCAGAGCATGCGGATCCTGTTCACTGTGATGCAGGCAAGCAGAATGTTTTTCAGGTCAGATGAGGTTTGTGAGAACTAGGAGAACAGGTTAGTCAGCAGTGTTACATTGGCGATCAAAGTATAATTAAAGCACACCTGTACTGAGAGGCATGTGGACGCTGCCATATGTATTTCCTTTTAAACAATATCAGTTGCCTTGCTGTCCTGCTGATCCTTCATGCATCAGCAGAGTCTGAATCACACACCGAAAACAAGCATGAAGACTAATCCAAACAGACTTAAGTCAAACAGCTGGTCTGCATGTTTGTTCAGGATCTATGGCTAAAAGTGATAGAGGCAGAGGATCAGCAGGGCAGTCAGACAATTTCCATTGTTTTAAAGGAAATAAATATGGCAGCCTCCATATTCCTCGGTGTGTCCTTTAACCATTTCCCTACTGAGGGTGTTTTCCCCTTCTGGACCAGAACAATTTTCAACTGTCAACGGTCTTCCCATTAATTTACCAATAACTTCATAGCTACTTATCACAATGAAATTATTTATAGCTGTTTTTATTTTATTTTTATTTATTTTTTTTGGGGGGGGGGGGAGGGGGCACCAATTAGGCTTTCTTTGGGTGGTAAATTTTGCTAAGAATGACTTTATTCTAAATGCATTTTAACTGGAATAATAATAAAAAAAAGTGGAAAAATCATTATTTCTCAATGATTTGGTAATGAACGTTTTTCAAACTGTTTGACATTTTCAGCAATACAATTTTGTGTGTATATTTTAATTTCTGATTTCTTTTGCTTGTTCAGCTTTTGTGCAATAATAATCAGTGGTTGCATTTACAAGCAGATGACACCCAGTCTCAGACACCTCCCTGTGTATTGGCACCTTATAACACTAATCATTTTCTGTGCAGCTTACAGTTTTGCCATCTAGGTCAAGCACCCAAGGTGAGTCACTTTTAGATGCAAATGAGGACAGAAATATTTCACATACTGAGAGAACACACTGCAGAGATTCTCTGCCTGCAACAGAGCTTTATTTCACCATGAAAAATAGATTGCTGTACTGCACAGAGAAGGGATCCACCATGTCCTTAACATAATAGGTGGTATAGGGTGCAGTCACTAGCAGCTGATGTGTGTGTTCCCAGAAGAGGTGTCACTGAGAGCAGCAGAACAGCTGTGCCAACGATGGTCTGCAGGTGACGTGGACACATCTTGATGCGCAGAGTCTAAGGGATCTAGTTATAAAAAAAAAAGTGTCAAACAAAAAAAAAATTGTTAGATTTTGCTGTCCACGTTCTCAAATCCAATCTCCACATATTGTAATTACCTTAAAGCAGACCTCCAGTTTAGTGGCAGGGAAACAATATATGCTGTAATGCATTGGCATAGTCACTATGTCATATGTTACTCATACACTATGTCATATGTTACTCACCTGCTCACCCACTTCCATATAAGAAGAAGCTTGCCTCCCTCCCTCCCCCCCCCCATTCCAGAACAATGCCATGACATTTTTCTGAAGGCTCGGTTACCTCTTCCATAGCCCAGCCCAGTAGCCAGCCCTCAGCACTGTGACCGTGGCGTAATCACATCAGACACCTTCAGAAAATCACCATGTGCTTATTCCAGAATGGGGGCGGGACAAGCAGGTGAGCAAATTAAATTGCGGCTATCCCAATGCAGTATAGCATATAGAGATATTGACCCTGCCACTAACGTTAATTCACAATGAAAGTCCTCTTCAACCATTTCTGCTTTCTGCGTGAAGCTCACGTCCGGGCGGCTACTCCGCTGCGCTCCCGCGCTTCGGTAGCCCTGGGATCAGTAAACGGGAACATGGTTCCCGATCACCGATCCCTGTCCCCCGCAGAAAAACTGAAGCGCTCTCACAAGAGGCTTCAATTCTTCTGCCCGGAAAAATTTCACATCCCCCTTGTACTTCCGCTTAGCGAGAAGTACAAGGAGGGAAAGCAAAAATAAAGGTGGCCATCTTGTGGCCAAATAGTAAAACTACATCTACATATTTTTTACATTACAATTTACACATACAACAACATTAAAAATTAACTGTTTATGTCCCACACCAAAATATTACCCAAATAAAAATTTTTATGGAAAAAAAAAATTACAATGTAAAAAAAAAAAAAGACATAAATAGTTACCTAAGGGTCTGAACTTTTTAAATATGCAGTTGAAGGGGGTATACTACAAACATTTTTTTAATTATAAGCTTGTAAATAGTGATGGACGCAAAACGGAAACAATGCACCTTTATTTCCAAATAAAATATTGGCGCTATACATTGTGTTAGGGACAAAATTTAAATGGTATAATAACCGAGACAAACGGGCAAATAAAATACATAGGTTTTAATTATGGTAGCGTGGATTCTTTTAAAGCTATAATGGCCAAAAACTGAGAAATAATGATTTTTTTCCATTTTTCTTCTTATTAATCCTGTTAAAATGCATTTATAAATAAATAATTCTTAGCAAAATGTTCCACCCAAAGAAAGCCTAATTAGTGGCGAAAAAAAACAAGATATAGATCAATAAATTGTGATAAGTAGTGATAAAGTTATTAGCGAATGAATGGGAGGTGAAAATTGCTCTGATGCATAAGGTGAAAAATCCCCGTGGGCTGAAATGGTTAAAGTGAAACTGAAATGAAAATAAACGTATGAAATAATTAATTGTATGTGTAGTACTGATGTTAAATATGAGAAAAGTAGCATAGAAATGAGTCTTATGTTTTTATTATCAATGTAATAGGTTTAAAATTGCATCACTGTCACATTTGCTGTTTAGAATCTACACTCTGCTTTGTTTAGCTGAAAAAGAAACCAAAGTAACTACCCTTTGAACTTTCCTACACTAAAACCCTATCAGAATTCCTCTCCCTGATAGATAACAGGCTATTTATTTTTCAGAAAATCTGACTAAATTCAACAAGCTGTTCGACAAGCTGTTTTGCATAGATAACAGAGAAAGTTTTTGGTTTTTTTAACTCCTGCTGTAATGAAAAACAGATCAGGACTTTTTCTTATTAGGACAAGTACTATGTCTACATGTGTTTATCTCATCCTGTTTCATGTAATTTCAGGTATGCTTTAAATTGATGATCTGCAGCTTCATTTACTTGAATGAAGTAATGGATCTTCGGTCTTCTTGGAAGAAGGGGCAGGAATACATCATGGTCTGTTGATTTGCAGTACTAATGGGAAATAGAACCATAGTAACATAGAATGTAATATTTTTATTTTTGGTTTAAGATTATTATTATTTTTATTTTTGATTTATATAGCGCCAGCATCTTCCGTGGCGCTGTACAATAACATACAAGGTATAACAATACAGAGTATACAATACAACACTTGATACAAGACAAGGGGGTATAACAGCTAATACAGTGAACAAATTAACTACATGTTTTTACAAGAGGTGGGGGGTATGTACACCCATTACACAGCATTGTGAGACAGTCTAAACATTTAAGGTATAGGACAGTAGGTAAAGGGTCGCTGTGTGTGGAGTGGTAGAAATGGTGGTTAGTGGGCAGGGTCCTAGATAGGAGAGTATGCTTGCCTGAAGAGGTGAGTTTTAAGATTGCACCTAAAAATAGTAAGTGTGGGTGAATGGCGGATGCGTTGAGGGAGAGTGTTACGGAGGAGGGGAGAGGATTGAGAGAAATCTTGCAAGCGGGAGTGGGAAGAGGTGATCAGGGAAGAAGACAGAAGGATATCCTTAGCAGAGCGGAGATTGCATGTAGGATGGTATCTGGAAATAAGTTTATTTAGATAGGAAGGAGCTACCGTATGTTGTTGAGCTTTGTAGGCGAGAGTAAAAATTTTAAATTGTATTCTTTGTGTAACTGGCATCCAGTGGAGGGACTGACAGAAAGGGATTGGGCTGGAGAAGCGGGAGGAGGGGTGGATGAGTCGTGCAGCAGAGTTCATGATAGACTCTAGCGGGGCTAAACAGTTGGCAGGGAGGACTCAGAGCAAAGAGTTGCAATAGTCTAGTCTGGAAATAATCAGGGCGTGCACCAGAAGTTTGGTAGTGTCCTGTGTGTTTGAAGGAGAAACTCGAGTACAAAATTACACCTAGACAGCGTGCCTGGGGGACAGATGTAATGGAGGTGCCATCAACAGAAATAGTGATGTCTGGCAGGGGCATTGAGTTGTGGGGTGGGAAGACTACTATTTCAGTCTTGTCCATATTTAGTTTCAGGAAACAGGAGGACATGAAAGAGGCGATTGCACTGAGACAGTCCGGGACACGAGCTGTTAAGGTGTCCAAGTCCGGTGCTGAAATGTAGATCTGGGTATCCTCAGCATATAGGTGATATTGGAAACCAAAAGAGCTGATGAGTTGACCAAGACCATATGTGTAGATAGAGAAAAGGAGAGGTCCGAGCACTGAGCCTTGGGGAACTCCAACAGTGAAGGGACGTGGAGAGTAGGTGGTGCCGGAGTAGGCAAGTCTGAAAGTCCTATCTGAGAGGTAGGAGGAAAGCCAGGAGAGAGCAAGACCCTGAATGACCATGGATGAGAGGATTTGGAGAAGTAGTGGGTGCCTTTAGATTTAGCAGTCGCCAGGTCGTTTGTTGCTTTAAGTAGGGCAGTTTCGGTTGAGTGGCTGGGGCGGAATCCAGATTGGAGGTCATCAAACAGAGAATTAGCAGTGAGGTGATGGACTAAGTCAGTATAGACGTGGCGCTCAAGTAGTTTTGAAGAGAAGGGGAGGAGAGAAATAGGTCGGTAGTTGGGCAGGGCAGAGGGGTCAAGAGAAGTTTTTTTTTTAGTATATGTAACGATCGGTGTCAGCACACAGAGAGAATCTGATTATTGGTGATCTGCAGTATCACCAAGAATACAGATATATGCCTGATTATTGATGATCTGCAGAATCACCGATAATTTAAGTATAACTAACCTCTGGACACCTATATAGTGTGAGTGTTTGGTGCAACAGTAATTACTTTGAGTAAGACCACCCGAGGAGCAGGTGGTCTTTGGCAGTATGGGCGATACTGCCTTCTGGGAAGTGCGAAGACCCTCCAGCAGCCTGAGATCTCCAAAGGGGTGGAGTCCCAGTCTGAAGGTAGGAAGGACCTGTGAGTGAGTGACACCTGAAAGGTGGAGGTCACTAGCAGGTCTGGAGACTATCTCTTAAAGGAGAGAGATAGCTCTCAAGGTCGGGCAAGCCAGGTCGGCAACACACAGACAGGCAAGGTACAGAGACAGAAGGCTGATTCGGTATCCAAAGGCAGGCAGGGTCGGCAACAGATAATCAGATATGCGTAGGTACCGAATCAGAAAGCAGAGGGATAGTCAGAAGAGCAGTAGGTCATAACAGATATCAAACAATGCCTAGTCTTGGGTGTGAGGTCCGTGGTCTCTACACCCTGGAACTAGTTCGGAGTATAATATGATGGTACACAATATCCCTAGTCTTGGGTGTGAGGTCCGTGGTCTCGACACCCTGGAACTAGTCTGGAGTATAACAGAATGATAACACGAAGTCCCTAATCTTGGGTGTGAGGTCCGTGTTCTCGACACCCTGGAACTAGTCTGAAGTATAACACAATGATAACACGAAGTCCCTAATCTTGGGTGTGAGGTCCGTGGTCTCGACACCCTGGAACTAGTCTGAAGTATAACACAATGATAACACAAAGTCCCTAATCTTGGGTGTGAGGTCCGTGGTCTCGACACCCTGGAACTAGTCTGAAGTATAACAATGATAAACAGAAGTAATCTGGCTCAGTGTGAATTCCCAGGTCCTCCTGGTTCTAACACACTGTAGGATCTGACTAAGGTCTGAGTGCTTCCACGTAAGTGTTCGCAATGGCAGACAACTTGAGACTGACCAGCAGTGACTATATGTATCGCGGAGCTCTCCGGCGCCACCCATCAGCGATCAACCAATAGCCACTTGCTTTGAGGTCATCTGACCAACCTGGTCAGCTGATCCCTCCTTGTTTGTCATAAAGGTTCTGCCTCTCAGCGCGCGCGTGCGTATTCCTCAGCCTGTGTGAACTAACAGGCCCAGCCACACCAGAAGCACGCTGCTGCGTGCAAACCGCCGCGCTGGACGCGGAGATAGCCGCCACACCGCCATTTATTACAGTATAGGCGTAATAAGGGCTTGTTTGAAGGGGGATGGAACAATGCCTCTGGTGAGAGAAAGATTGAAAAGGGAGGTTAAGGCAGGTGAGATGATAGAGGATAAATGAGGTGAGAATGCATGGGGTCAAGAGGGCATGTAGTGGGACATGATTTAGAGATGAGAGAGGAGACAGTGAGTTCGGTTAGTGGTGAGAAGATTGTCAGGGAGGATGTAAGGTTTGGGGTATGAATGGGTTTAAGATCTGAATTTTTTAGGCTAAATTCTAAACAGCAGCCATGATAGTCTGATGTAAAATCAGCTTTGTTCACTTCCTTCTTCTGCTTACTTTTTTCCAGACACAGAGCTAAATTTGACTTTTTGTTTGCAATTCTCATTTGCATAGATAACAGCACTAGTTTTGTACTTGCTTGCTGTACAAGAAAACAGAAAGGGACTCCAGACAAGTTATTTGTAGGACTTGTAGACAAGACAGGACAAACAACATTTATATTGCCATACAATTACAATAAAATGAGTAGTGCGGTTCCACCCCAAACTCTAGACACTATACAATTTCATGAATACACAATCACGGGGCTTTAAATGAACAATTCGTCTTTTATTCTTCTTTCAAAGTTTCTTCTAGATTGCGGACAAGAATGTGAACACAATTTCGGAATTCCAAATCACATAAGACGACTGCCTGACACATGTTTTATTGTCAAAGACCGCTTCCTCAGAGGCATACAGTATACACACTCATCAACATTTATATTGCGCTTTTCTTGTGGCAGACTCAAAGCTCTTGAACTGTGCCCACTAGAACCCGCTCTATAAGCAGTAGCAGTATTACGAAGTTTAGCCCAGGGATTCCTTACTGATTGGGTGCTAGCTTCCTAAACAGGAAGAGCCCACTGAACCCTGGTCTCCTGTGTCAGAGGCCCTAACCGTTACACTTTCCAGCCAGTTAGTATTATCCGTACCTATGTTTATCTCATCATGTCACATGTCTCTTCAGATACCCTACAACCAGAGAAGCAGAGAACACACTTTTCAGAATTGCAGAAGTTTTGCCACATAGCAGAAACGCACACTACCACAGATACAATGTCAGGTCAATGGGCTGCTTGACAATTTGCGATTGTCTGCGTTCCTTTTTTGCGCTTTTCTCTATTTGCGCTATTTGGTACCATTCCTAAGTGGCACATGTATGCTTACTCAAAGGCACATGAACATTGGCAAACGCAGATACACACCTGCAGGCTCAGACTGAGCCACCGAACTGCCGATTTTTCCATCGGTAGGCCCCGGCCGCCCAGCCTCCTGGGGGCCCCAGTGCTGAGGAGGGGGACACAGCGCAGGAAGGGGGGAAATTGGGCACAGAGCGGCGGAGAGCCCCTCCCTCAGCTAGGGCCCCCCCCCCTTCCACGCTCCCCCCTCCAGTATTGCAGCCAGCCAGCGGCAGCAGCAGCGGGGAGTAGCTTACTGGGTCAGATCGATAGCTCTGCGTGCCACTGGTCTGGTCTGGTCTTCTGCACTGCACTGTCCAATCACACTCTCGCAGTACTTCCTGTGAGAGCGTGATTGGACAGTGCAGTGCAGGAGACCAGACCAGTAGAGCTCTCTGATCCCGGTAAGTGATTCCCACTCACTGCCGCTGCTGGCTGCAATTTTGGAGGGGGGGGGGGGGCAGGGAAGGGGGGCCCTAGGTGAGGGGGAGGAGGCTTCCCCCCCCCTCCCCGTTGCTCTGTGCCCAATTTCCCCCCTTCCAAGCTGGGAGGAACTTAGACCTGGCTCTCTGCCTACCTAACTGGGGGGGAGCACGGAAGGGGGGGCTCTAGCTGAGGGAGGGGGGGAGGCCTTCCCCCCCTCCCCGCCGCTCTGTGCCCACTGCCCCCTCTTCCAGCATGAGGTCCCCACTAACTGGGGACCTGCCTTTGTGGGGGTATCTGCCGCCAATCTGATTGCATTTAGTGGGGATATCTGCCGCCATTCTGATTGTATTTTGTGGGGAAATCTGCCACCAATCTAATTGCATTTTGTGGGGAAATTTGCCGCCAATCTAATTGCATTTTGTGGGGATATCTGCCGCCAATCTGATTGTATTTTGTGGGGATATCTGTCACCAATCTAATTGCATTTTGTGGGGATATCTGCCGCCAAGCTGATTGTATTTTGTGGGAAATCTGCCGCCAATCTGATTGCATTTTGTAGGGATATCTGCCGCCAATCTGATTGTATTTTGTTGGGAAATCTGCCGCCAATCTGATTGCATTTTGTGGGGATATCTGCCACCAATCTGATTGCATTTTGTTGGGGATATCTGTCGCCAATCTATTTGCATTTTGTGGGGATATCTGCCGCCAATTTGATTATATTTTGTGGGGAAATCTGCCGCCAATCTGATTGCATTGTGTGGGGAAATCAGCCGCCAATCTGATTGTATTTTGTGGGGGTATCTGCTGCCAATCTGATTGCATTTTGTGGGGAAATCTGCCGCCAATCTGATTGCGTTTTGTGGGGAAATCTGCTGCCATTTGACTACTTGATGAATGTGGCATGTAACTACTTGATTATTTTATCTAAAATGTATCTGGTCGGACCTAATCTCTGTGAATAACACCACTACTTATTTTGTGTTTTTTTTTTTTTTAAAGTCTGCCCATGACTCATCATGACCACGCCCATGTTCCAGTGTGTGGTGACACTCATTTATTTTTGCTGCAGCGCGCTGCATGTGGACATATCCCTATTGGAGACTGTCCTCAGAAGTGCTCACAATCTATTCCCTACCATGATTCATGCAAAATTTGTAGAGTACATGTGTATGTGAGACTAAAATGGGGTGGGGGGGGGAGGAGAGGGGATTGGGGGGGAGGAGGAGGAGAGGGGGCAGGCCCCAGGCTGAAACTTCCTTGGTGGGCCCTTAGTGTCCCAGTCCGACCCTGCACACCTGGACATATGGACAGTCTTCTTAGCAAATGTGATCCCAAGCAAAAGTACACAAGAATGAGTGTGCCCACCTGTTCTTGGTAATAGCTGCAGTCTTCGTGATACTGCCTTACTGTGATAGTTGATAAGAGATGTCATCTAAACAAGGTCTGACAGTAAGCAGTTATTCTGGCTGTTGGAATGCTTTGGAATTTTACAAAATAAAAACAGCCAAGGGCAATAATTGATATCATACAGATGAGGATTGGACAAGCAAGGGCTGGTACACGAAATAAAGGCGCTATGATATTCAGGCGTCCAGGAATAGTCGATAGTAGATCATCAATAACATTTGCTAATACTTTCTTTTAATGGTTATTACAATAGTAAAATATCTGTAAATGTTACCAATATTTTACAACAAATAAACCTAACCCTATTTTCACACAGAACCCTCCCTATACCGATGCCTAACCCTAACCACCCTCCTACCAAAGCCTGACCATAAACTCCCCCCATGCCTAACCATAAAAATCCCCCCAGCCACCTAATCTTAAAAATCCCTCACCCCACGCCTACCCTTAACCACCCCCCACACCTAACTTTAATCACCCTTTGCTGCAATATCGGGGCAACATTTCACAGTATAATTGTATGGGTGCCTATGGCGACGTCTAAACTTTCACGTCTCTTTAAGGTGCCCAATTTTCATGCTTCATGATAGGAGATCTCAGGCAAATAGAGGTCAGGCAATGAGCAGGGTCACAACAAGTAGAATTGAAAAAGTTCAAGTCTTGCTCATCCATGGCTCAAGCAGACATGTACGTGTACCCTAATATATAATTTTCATTTCTGCTAAGAATGACCAATATGAAATGTTTGAATGCTCTTTCACAAAGCAGTCCTGAATAATATCATCATTCATTTTTAGTGAGCATTTTCGTATTTTCTCTGTGGTGAGGCAAATATAGCTTTCATGAGGTAATGGCAGATAAATGATGTCTTTACCTCAGGAACAGCGTGCCCTCAACCTCAGGGACTGTCTGTATTGTACTGCACTGGCTCCATCTGAAATATCACTGACTGAATACTCACCGTTCTCTTGTCCATCCACAGAAACTCACAGAGGTAAACCATTGCCTTACAATCTGTCATATAGCCCCTTCAGAGATATACTCACATCTGCATCTGAGGTTAAGGCTCATTGCCTCATCTAATAGCCCCTTTGTCTCCTCAGTGTCTCCACCCCACTACCTGTTAGATTGTAAGCTCATAAGGACAGGGACTTTCCCCCCTTTCTGCTGTAATTATTCTGTCAGATGAAAATGTACTTGTATTGCTAGATGTTTTTATAGCACACACGAACTTTGTATGGTATGTAGTTTGTACTTGTGTTGCTGGATGTCTGATTGTATTGTACGTGTAACTATAGGGGAGCAGTCCCTGTGACCGTGTGTATGTGTTTATTGTCGGCACCAGGGGGGAGCTTGCCACTGCTGTAGCACCCCAAAAATGTTAATTAGCACCCTGATAGCACTCGTACCGAGGGTACATTGCCGGGATCCACATGCCGCATGTACTGACTTCCTAGTCCCATGCGTTCCATCTCCTAGTAACAGCATCCCCTGGTGACAGTCAATGGGAACAACTTAGTGGGGAAATAGGGGTGGTCACACCTTACATCTGAGGCTTAAATGCTCTGCATTGCTAAAATTATCTGGCTTCCAACCCCTAGCAATGCATCCATTCACACCTAAGGCAGAGCTGTGCAACCCCAAAATAAAGTGAAACTGTAACGATCGGTGTCAGCACACAGAGAGAATCTGATTATTGATGATCTGCAGAATCATCAACAATACAGATGTATACCTGATTATGGATGATCTGCAGAATCACCAATCATACAAGTATGACTAAACTCTGGACACCTAAAAAAGTGTAAGTGTTTGGTGTGACAGTAGGCTATCTCCCGTGAGGCGGGAGATACAGGCAGCTTAACCAAGAACCACCTGAGGTGGCCCTGGCAAGTGCAGGAACTATCCCCTAGAGAGAGGGAATAGAGAGGACCTGGCAACCAGGGCTATCTGGATATTAGATATAGACTGTACTGCAGCCAGGGGACTCCAGAAGTAGAGGCCACTGGCTGCTAACAGGCCGGACTCCCTGAGGAGCAGGAGTCCTAGTTGCAACCGACACTAGGTGGAAATGTGTCACTGCTAGTACAGATAGACTGAGCACTCAAGGAGTGAGTGACAGCCTGGAAGGTCGGGCAGGCCAGGTCGGCAACACACGAGCAGATAAGGTACAGAGACAGAAGGCTGATTCGGTAACTGGGTACAGGCAGGGTCTGGTAACAGGAAGGCAGATATGCAGGGGTACCGAATCAGAAGGCAATAGAGAGGTCGACAGAGCAAATAGTCATAACAGAAATAGAGCAGAGTCCTAGTCTGGGGTGTGAGGTCCGTGGTCTTGACACCCAGGAACTAGTCTAAAGTATAACACAGCAATGACACAGTAATCCTAAGCTTGGGTGTGAGGTCCTTGGTCACAACACCCCGGAACTGGTCTAAAGTATAACACAAGTGTAATCTGGCTAAGTGTGAATTCCCAGGTCCACCTGGTTCTAACACACTGTGGGATCTGACTATGGTCTGAGTGCTCACATGTATGTATTCGCAACGGCAGACAACTTGAGACTGACCAGCGAGATCTATATATAGTGAAGCGCTCCTCAGCGCCACCCAGCTCTCTTCAGCCAATCAAAGCCTGCGCTGGGATCAGCTGATCAACCTGATCAGCTGATCCCTCTCCTCTTGGCATAAAGGTCCTGCCTCCCAGCGCACGCGCGCGTAGCTCTCCATCTGTGTGCACTAGAAGGCTCAGACAAACCAGACGCATGCTGCTGTGCGGAAACCGCCGGTCTGAACGCGGAGACAGCCACCCCGCTGCCAGACCGTGCGGCGGCATCTCCGCAATCCATTACAGAAACCAGCAGTGTACTGACACAGTGACCAATTTACTTGTAACAGAATGGGGCTGTGCTGCACATCATTGTGGACATTGCCACTGCTATAACGTGTCTCCAAAACTCACTACATACACAAAGAGAGGTCATTTTAGAACAAAGAAAATAATACGAGAAAAAGAGAGAACACCAAGAGCCCAATATAGTGTAGTATGTACTGGTAAGGTATAATTGATAGAGTAATAATATTAATTTAATACTCACAAACCAGGGTTACCAAGTAGGCAACCACTGTCAAAGCAGGTGGGGAGATTGTCCTGACCCCACTCAGGATTAAAAAGTCGCTCTCTGTAGTTCAAGAAGGAAGGGTACAACCCTCCACCAAGGGTGGACTTGATGTAGATAATAGGATAACAGAGGCGCCAATAGGATAAAAAACACTAAAAGAACTTAAAAACCCATCTTGGTAATAGAGGAGGCAGTGGTGGACTCACCCCCTCCAAGCAGAACACACGACTGTGGATTTTCAGTCAAAACAATTTTATTGGATACTCCAAATAAAGTGCAACGCGTTTCACGGGATACAAACCCGCTTCATCAGGCAATAACAGATAGGAGTAAACAGCATCTGCCAGTATCATCAACACTGAGCGCCTCTGTCTAGATCCCGTGAAACGCGTTGCACTTTATTTGGAGTATCCAATAAAATTGTTTTGACTGAAAATCCACAGTCGTGTGTTCTGCTTGGAGGGGGTGAGTCCACCACTGCCTCCTCTATTACCAAGATGGGTTTTTAAGTTCTTTTAGTGTTTTTTATCCTATTGGCGCCTCTGTTAAAGAAAATAATACACTGAATCCAGACATTGAGCTGTTATATGATGACCACACCTATTATGGTTTCATAGGGTTGCTTTATTTCACAGGATTTGAACACAGGCCTGGTTCACACTGGACAGACCAAAAACAGATCCATGTTCACCGATCAGTTTTTATTTGGCATTCGTTTTTTGCTCTGTTCCATTAGTGTACAGTCAATGCAACGTGTCAGTCTCTCTAGAATTATCGCAGCCTCCCGAAACTTGCATTCAGTTCCGTGGAACGGGCCAAACGGATCTGTTCTAACAGAGCAATGTGAACAGATCGTATTGATTGATCTCCATAGTGGTAATCCCGAGTTAGGCTCGGTTCAGAAAACTGCAGCTCAGAGCGGTAACCCCGAGTTGGATCCATGGGAGGTGAGCAATGTGCAGGCTGCCACAGATCTAATGTATCTTGTGGTATGATTTTTAGGGTCTAAAAGCTTGTGAAAAAAATTGTGCTGCTTTCAGAACCTAAATTCTTGAAATAATCACAACGCTAGGGAGGTTAACATAGGATCCATTCCCCCCCGCCCCCTTCTTAAATTCCGGTCCGTGTAATCTGTTTTTGTGCCAAAGTCAACTTGGCCTTACTTTTCAGTGAATCTCCTCTACCTTCTTAATCTGATTAGACAATAAGGCTGTGCAGTCTTACTGCAGTCAAACTACTGGACAACCCACCAGCTTCATTCCTCCATAGCATGGCCCTCTACATCCTGATATGTACCTTCATTATGCACACCCTCTCCACATAATGGAATGGGCAAGCTTTACAGTGTCCATTTAAAAGACCTGAGGATAATTATGTTTACATCTTTGACTGTTCTCTATTATGTATATATTATATGGGGGTTGCAGAAGTAAGATCCCCCTTCCAGATACTTCAGCTTTCTATTCACTTTGGAATACTCCCCTTTTGCTATGGGTTTCCTATCCTGTGGCATCCTTTGCTAAATAAAATAAGCTAAGCAAAAGTCAAGCAAAGAGAGAAGACCCACTTGTCATTGGCTTGGCAAAAAAAACTTATAAATGTGTTAATTGGTTAACAGGGTTACAGTGTACTAGAGATGAATAGTGGTCAAAGTTTTATACATACCTGGGGCTTCCTCCAGCCCCATCCGCACGGATCGCTCCCATGCCACTGTCCTCAGTCTTCTCCAGCTCCGGTACTGGGTCCTGTAACTTCAGGATTTGCGGCCAGTTTGACGCATGCGCAGTGCGCTCCCTCCATCTCTCTCAGGCGGAGAATAGTACTGCACCTGGTGGAGAGGGACGGAGAGAGCGCACTGCGCTTGCTCAGACTGGCCTCTACTGGCTGAAGTTACGGGACCCACTACTGGAGCTGGAGAAGGCTGAGGACGGCGGCGTGGGAACGATCCGAACTGATGGGGCTGGAGGAAGCCCCAGGTTTGTATAAAACTTTGACCAATATTCGACTTTGGTTTCCTTTAACTCCATATAAATATAAGAAACCAACTCTTGTAAATTCACTTAATATAAAATATTAATGCTAGGTGGTATAATCCTTTAAAGGCTAGTTCACACTACAAATGCAAAATGTGAATCGCAATTGCAACTGCAATTATGATTTTGCAGCAATTTGCGTTGTGATCAGCATTCAACAGAACCAGAATCACATCGCAATCGCCCCCAAAGTGCTGCATACAGCACATTTGCGATCCCATAGGGATACATTAGCCACATCGCTTTGCTGATCACCCGCGATCAGCAAAGCGCTGAAAAGCGCCCAAGTGTGAAGCAGCCCTTAGTGGATTGCAATCAACACACTAATGTTCAAGTAAACTGTCCTTAGAAGATAGAGGTATATGCCTATCTTCAATTGTATATTATGAACTGTATTACATTCCATTGGGTGTCGGATTAGTTCACTTGGGTAGTATGATTCATGGCTGTATTAGAAGAAAAAAAAAAGTAACATTTTCAAAAGAGCTGTCACTGTTCTCTGTTTATGTGACACTGTAACACACAGTTTAGAAGAAATCACCATGGCAGCCCCTGCCAGCTAAAGATGTCACTGTCAGAATTGTCATGTGGCAGACAAGAATAGTGGCGACATTCCTTCAGATGGAAAGTCAGTGTCTTCTCCTTGCCTACTACAATAAGTTGACTTCTACAAGTTTCCTATTCTTAGAAAAAGAAGATGGACAGGTGAGGTTTGTTTATATCATGCTCCCTATCACAGTTATGCCAGCAACAAGTACGGTAGTTGACTTCATAATGAAATAAATACAGCTGTCAAACTCTTTAACTCTTGGTCACATTAGCCTTTGAACCTCTTCCCAATGTTTATGGTTCCTGCATCCAGCCCTGTTGATGTGTACCTAATGGGACAGGGTGAGTCTCAGACTGCAGTTATGCTGTACCTGGTCTGGGAGTCCACTTCTGAGAGGAAGTGTCATGTGATTGCAAGCTTAGGAACATGCACAGAATGGTAGTCGCTGATAACTACATGAACCATAGGATGAACTTGGTCCCCGAAATACCTAAAAAATCTCGGCTGTTAATTCTTCAATGAAGGGAAATCATTGGCCCGGTGGATTTCCAAGAACTAGCACCCCAGATCATCACAGAACCCCCGCCATGTGTTACCATTGGGAGAAGGCAGTCTGGATGAAATGCTTCTTTCGGCTGTCTCCAAACGTACACTTGGCCGCAGGTCGGAAATAAGGTAAACAATGATTCGTCAGAGAAAATCACATTTTTCTACTGCTCGAGGGACCAATTCTGGTCTTTTCTACACCACTCTAAACGCTTTGAAACATTTGTCTTTGAGTGCAGAGGTTTTCTAATTGTAGTTCTTCCGTGGAATCCAGATTTGTGCAGCTCCCGACGAACAGTTTTTTGTGGAAACTGGGTTCTGTATGTGTTCATTCAGCTCTGCAGTGATTTTAGGAGCCGTGGTCTTGCGAGCTTTTCTAACAATTCAATTCTGACGGTCTCTCTCAGACAACTTCGACTTTTGGCCACAACTGTGCTTTGCTGAAGACGTTTTTCCTTCTGTTTCAAAGGCAGTCATTACTTTTGAGACAATACCTCTTGAAATGCCAAGCGTTGGGGCAGTTTCTGTTACAGTAGCGCCTGCCATACGAGCACCAACAATTTGGCCTCTTTGAAAGTCTGAGAGATCTGCCATTTTTATAAATTATAACCAACTTTGGTTTAAATATCTGTAAAAAAACAATTATTTTAATTAAACATATCAAATAACAAAAATAATAAACAAAAATGAATTAACGTATGTCAAGTTTTGATTGCTTAAAACATGGTCAAAGATTATGATGCCAAAATGTTACAAGTTCAGCTGATTGCCTATAAAGTTTGGCATGCCCTGCATCATCCTTTTTTTTAGGAGGTACCCATCCTTGCCTACTGTTTTCTGGCACAATAGGAAGTGGGAGCACACATGGAAATTAAAGAAAAATAGCTGATTTTAATATCTAGTCTGAATTTGCTCTAAAGCTCATTCACATGCAATGTTCCAGCAAAATATTACTTATTCTCCAATCTGAAATCGATCAGAAGTTGATATCACTTTACAGCTTAGTCCCACTCAATCTTTTTGATGTTTTTATGCTAAAAATAAAGTTGGTAAGAGGCTAAAGACTTTAAGGAGTATTTGGCAAATTTGGGACAGACTTCTTTCAAAGAAAACAATAGCCACCATGTTGGACTTCTTTGCAATGGGAGTGACAGTCCTGGATGAGGATTTTAATTTTTTTACTTAATGCCTAGTGGATACTTCCAGTGGGGGCTTTTGTTCCCATTTCTGTCCTTAAAGGGACTCCGAGCACCTTTCATCAGTATGCCTTTAAGCTAGACGACTTCCAACAAAGTCGTGCTATGACCCCTCTGGAGGAGCCTCTTGCAATGGCTGTGTGTGTCACTTCCTCTTCCTGCTTCATTCAGTGATGCATTTCACTAACAGAAAAGACAGGGTGAGCTGGAAGTTATAACATAGCCAAGAAGGCAGCCACGATTTTTAAATTGAAATCGAATTAAAACTATTTGGTGTAGAACGGCAATTCAGGTATCAAATGAAAGAGGAGAGCACACGCTACAGAGTAGTATGCATCTTTAAGTACTTTGCAGTACTGGTCGGAGTCTTAGAGACATGTCCATGAGAGGTGCTCGGAGTCCCTTTAAATGAGGATTATCAGAGTTCAACGAGTCTTCAATTAATGGCTACATTGAGAGTTTTTAAGTGGACCTGAACTATGTGTGGAAAACACATATTAATCCACCTTGTTTGTGTTTAGAGTGACGAGCCTGTCTAATTCCCCCTTAGCTGCAAGTAATCACAATTGTAATTTAAGCTCTCAGCTTTGTCGGCACAGGAATCTCAGCAGCCTCAGCTAATTTCTAAACACAGGATGTTAACCCTTTGTCTGCTCTCATGGAAGCAGGAAGTAGACACACTGGAGATTTATTGCAGGCGTTCTGTGCATTGTAACAAAGAAACGTGTTTCTTTAATGGTTATTATACTGTTGCATACCTTTTAGAGCAGAGAGGAAATTATGAGTTCAGGTCTGCTTAAAATCTCCAGGCCAGCGAGGATTACAGCTTCCCCTCTGCTCTGCTTCCCCACAAAATATTCCTCTCTGGTGAATGTCTTTGTCTCACAAAGAGATCTTCCAAAACTTGTAAAATGCTGTATTGGGGTGATGGCTGATTCTGCTCATGTCCCAATAACGCTCAGTTTTACATTAGAAGAGGAAAGAACTTACTCCCATTTAGAGATTAACTACAGAAATTTTAGCAGATCCTGATTCCTGAAGCAATCAAGAAAGATAGAAAATAACGACCCACCGAATTATGCTTTGCTTTCCTTAAAGAGGAACTCCACTGAAAATGTAATAAAAAAAGGGCTTCATTTTTACAGTAATTATGTATAAATGATTTAGTCAGTGTTTGCCCATTGTAAAATCTTTCCTCTCCCTGATTTACATTGACATTTTTACTGCTGGCAGGTGATGTCAGTGGAAAGAGATGCTGCTTTTATTGTAAACAGCTGTTATTTCCCACAATGCAACACGGCTCCCACAGTGTGATGTCAAAACCATGGACCTGACATCACACTGTGGGAGGGGTTTCACCACAATATCAGCCATACAGAGCCCCCTGATGATCCGTTTGTGAAAAGGAAAAGATTTCTCCTGGGATATCAGCTACTGATTGGGATGAAGTTCAATTCTTGATTACAGTTTCTCTTTAAGAAACTATTGACTTGACTAAGATGGTGATACCCATGAAACGCGTAGTCTGTTGTTTTTTAATTAAACTACACATATTTTTCACATCACTGTGCTTTCATCCTTGTGTTAAGTTAAGCTTACCCTTTATACTGTCTTTAATCATTTTTAATAATTTTATACTTTTTGGGGGATGTTTCCTTCCCTTTGATATTGCATTATCCGTATGGTGCTAATAGGTTAACAGGCAGTTTTTCCCTGGTGTTAGTACCAGTAACATTACCGTGTGCTGCCTGCAAATGCCCATCTTACCCTTGTTTGGTGAATCAGGGCCCTTGTGTGATGCATATACAGTGGGATGCAAAAGTTTGGGCAACCTTGTTAATCATCATGATTTTCTTGTATAAATCATTGGTTGTTACGATAAAAAATGTCAGTTGAATATATCATATAGGAGACACACACAATGATATTTGAGAAGTTGAAGGTATTTTGGACCATTCCTCTTTACAAAACATCTCTAGTTCATTCAGGTTTGATGGCTTCCGAACATGGACAGCTCTCTTTAACTCAAACCACAGATTTTTAATTATTTTCAGGTCCTGGGACTGAGATGGCAATTCCAGAACGTTGTACTTGTTCCTCTGTCTTGTTGAAAGATCCAGCCCCGGCGCAGCTTCAGCTTTGTCACTGATTCCTGGACAATGGTCTCCAGAATCTGCTGATACTTAGTGGAATCCATGGGTCCCTCAACTTTGAGAAGATTACCAGTCCCTGCACTGGCCACACAGCCCCACAGCATGATGGAACCACCACCGTATTTTACTGTAGGTAGCAGGTGTTTTTCTTGGAATGCTGTGTTCTTTTATATGCATGCATAACACCCCTTGTTATGCCCAAATAACTCAATTTTAGTTTCATCAGTCCACAGCACCTTATTCCAAAATGAAGCTGGCTTGTCCAAATGTACTTTAGCATACCTCAAGTGGCTCTGTTTGTGCTGTGCATCATTCTCGCATACAGCATCTCCTTTTGTAAAGTGCCCTGAATGGTTGAACGATGCACAGTGACTCCATCTGCAGCAAGATGATGTTGTAGGTCTTTGGTGCTGGTCTGTGGGTTGACTCTGACTGTTCTCACCATTCGTCACTTCTGTCTATCCGAGATTTTTCTTGGTCTGCCACTTCGAGCCTTAACTTGAGCTGAGCCTGTGGTCTTCCATTTCCTCAATATGTTTCTAACTGTGGAAACGGACATCTTCTGTATCCTTCTCCTAAACCATGATGGTGAACAATCTTTGTTTTCAAGTCATTTGAGAGTTGCTTTGAGACCCCCATGTTGCTACTCTTCAGAGAAAATTAAAAGAGGAAGTAAACTTACAATTGACACCCCTGAATACTCTCTCATATTTGGATTCACTTGTGTATGTAGGTCAGGGGTCACTGAGCTTACCAAGCCAATTTGAGTTCCAAAAATTAGTTCTAAAGGTTTTGGAATCAATAAAATGACAACAGTGCCCAAATGTATGCACCTGCCTAATTTTGTTTAAACAATTATTGCGCACTTTCTGTAAATCCAATAAACTTCATTTTACTTCTAAAATATCACCGTGAGTGTGTCTCCTATATGATATATTTAACTGACATTTTTTATCCTAATACCGTAACTAATAAGTTATACTGGAAAATCATGATGATTAACAAGGTTACCCAAACTTTCGCATCCCACTGTACTTTACTGGGTTGGTTTGACCCCCACACTCAAACTTTATACTGCGGATACCGTGCTGCAACCGTTTTTTTGTGAGTACCCATTTATATTCCTTATTTATTCATCACAGTATCAGACATACTTCACCATAAGGCTCTCCCATTTCTCTAATGTTCTTTTTTTCTAGAAGATCCATAGGTGTTCTGGATGTCTACCAAAATTGTTAGAGGACCAATCTTACAGTTTTTTCATGCAGTGATTCTAGTGTTGACTCCATGAGTGTACCGTGGGAGGCTCACAAAAGTATAGTTCACAGAGCTACAATTAGAAGAAAGAAAAAATTGTCTTGCATTAATAAGCTAGCAGAGAACGTTTCACAATTTTAATTAGCACATAAACAGAAGATAGCTCAGGATAGTGAGGAAGAAATTGACTGAAACTGAGGAGAATTGAAACTGCGCTAATAATGCAAACGTTACACGAAAATTTGCTTTGCAGATAAACATGTTTTCTGAAAATGGCAATAAGAAGGGAAGCTATTTGGCTCAGGCAATCAGAGATGGAAATGGCAAACTTCTACACACTGTTTCAGAAATTTCATAGAGATTAAGGAATTTTGTAAAGAACTGTATAATCCTGGTGGCACTTGTAGGAAGGGTATTCAGAAACTGGCACACAATCAAAAAAACAATTAAGAAGTTCTGATCTCTCCAAGGCAATTTTAGAGTTGAAAAACAAAACTTAATATTAGAAGAGGCACAAAAAGAATTAGTTTTTTGGTATTTGAAATCTGCACTTTCTGATCAGGAAACCAGATACCCAGTGCATGGGGTCTTATTGTACATCTGTATCAATACATTTGAAAATTCAGTCCCAAAAGTAACCACTTCAGCCTTCAGTATATTTTCACCTTATGCATCCAAGCAATTTTCACATTTCAGCGCTCATCCCATCCATTCACCAATAACTTTATCACTACTCATCACATCTAAATGATCTATATCTTGTTTTTTACCACTAATTAGGCTTTTGGGGGCAGTATTTGTTTTCAGTTATTATTTTTTTTTTCCAAATCAATTTTTATTGAAATTTTTTTTAAACTTACAGGAGTTGCAATACAAGGTATAGTTGGGTATACAAATCGTTGCTAACAATTTTAAACAGTTTTAACAGTTTTTAACAATTTTAAACAATTATAAAAGTTAACTGTACACAGACATTACGAAGTAGCTTTGGGAGAATAGGGTTGGTATATTTTTCTTTGGATCAGCCCACTTGATGGGGTGGTTGTTGTAGTGGGAGGGGAGGAGGGGGCTGTGGAGTCAGAGCTGATTAATAAGGAGTGGGGATTGGACAGGATTCCAATCATCTGGGTAATGAGGGAGTTAGTTGTGGGGTTGATCTCTGTAGGGGCAATGCAAACTACCTACAGATTTGGTTGGGAGTAAAGTTGTGGAAGTTTGTGCTCTGGAGGGAGGGTTGCATTGATAGGGAGTTAGTCACGTTGGTTGATCTATGGGTATGTTTTAATGGTTCTAAGCGGGATATGAATTAGAAGGTCCTGAGCAATGTAAAAAGTGGTTGGGTTATTGGATATTGGATAAATACCCTAAGGCCTAGTGGGGAGAGTTGATATGAGGTTGGTCATAATGTGTAGTGTTGAGGTAAAGTCACACTTTTTATTGGAAAGGGATTCCATTTTTATATTGTTAAGGGCTAGATTGATAATTGTGTCAGGTTTAGGGATATCAGGTGTGTTCCATTTTTGGAGAATGGTTTGGCGAGTGGCACATAGTATATGGGAGAGGGCTATTTTAATTTTAATTGGGGCTGAATTGACATCTATGTGTAGTAATGCAGTTTCAGGTGGGAGTGCAAGGGGTGGATCTGAAATAGATGCAATTAATTTTCCAATAGTCTCCCATGTGAGACGGATTAGCGGGCAGGACCAGAGTATGTGCATTAGTGTACCCTGGTTATTGCATCCTCTCCAGCACAGGGGATTTGGGGATGAGGAAAATTTGGCTAACTTGTCGGGGGTGAGGTACCAGTTCAGAAATATTTTTTGCAGGGATTCCCAGTGATAAATGTTGGAAGATGTTTTACATACACAATTGAATGCTTGGATCATTTGGGAGTGTGTGATCTGATTGTTGAGCGCAGTTGACCAAAAGTGAAGGTGTTTAGTGAGAGCGGAGGTGTTCCCATATATAAGAAAGTTGTACCATAGTGAGATACCTTTTTTTAATGGGAGGGTGGAGTTGATTAGAGCATTCAAAGTTCTAGGGAGCAAGGGGATTGATATCTGCTTCTTAATGAAGAGTGACAGATTTGTGCATATTTGAGAAAGTCAGAGTTGGGAAGGTTATATTGTGATTGCAAGTTTTGAAAGGGTATGAATGAGCCGTTATTGGTAAGATCGTTGAGTGACGTGATGCCTTTGGCTATCCATGATTTCAGTGAGAGATTAGGAATGGCTATTTGTAAGGCTTGGATAGGGATTTTAAGTTGGATAGCGTCATTAGTGTCGGAGTAGTTTCTATGGAGATTTTTTCCATAGTTTAAGGGTAATTACGGTGGAGGGGAGATAGAGTTTTTTTGTGGGAAGATTAAGAAGCGCTAGAGAGAGAAGAAATTTCGGGTGAATCCCACAGTGGAAGGATTCTATGTTTATCCATAAGTTGTTGGTGGAGGGGGACCACCAGTGTTTGGATGATTCAAGGACTGCGGCTTGATAGTAGGAGAATATGCACGGGAACCCAAAGCCGCCATGTTTTTTAGATATTTTGAGGGTGTTTTGGGCTATTCTATGCTTCCTCTTGCCTTTCCAGAAAAAAGCAGAGATAATGGATTGCAGTTGAGTGAAAAATTTACGGGGAACTGGGATCTGAACAGTTCTAAAAATGTAGAGGAGTTTGGGTAATGTTGACATCTTGAAAGCTGATGCTCTACCTGCGTGGGAAAATTCATATTTGGAGATTGTGGCAATTTCTGAGGTGGCAGTGTTGAGGAGGGGGAGATAGTTAACTTTGTACAGGTCCTTTGATGATTTAGGAAGGAGGATACCTAAGTAAGGAATGGAGTTGTGCGATAGTGGGAAGGGAAATTTTTCAACAATGATTTTGATTGTGTTTGGGTCAATATGTTTGTGTAAGAGGAGAGACTTACTTTCATTGATTTTATAAAACGATGCTTTGGCAAAATTAGACAGGGCCTCGGAGACCCCCTCCAAGGAGCGTAAGGGGTTAGTCAAGGAAAGAATGACATCATCGGCGAAAAGCCCAATTTTGTGTTGGTAGTCATTAATAGTAATTCCGCATATGTCGGGTTTAGATCTAATGGTTTCTGCCAGGGTCTCCATAACCAGTACAAATATAAGTGGGGATAGGGGGCACCCCTGGCGCGTGCCATTAGTTATTTGAAATGGTTTGGAGTAGTAACCTGCATGAATGACTGATGCCGAGGGGTTCTTATATAAAGTCATAATTGCGTTGGTAATTTTGCCTGATAAACCAAATTTAGAAAGCACACTCCTTAGAAAGCCCCAGTGGACCCTGTCAAATGCCTTCTCTGCATCCAAAGTTAGATACAGAGAAGGCACTTTTTCAACCTCTGCAATCTTCATCAAGTCGATCATCCTTCTTGTGCCATCAGTCGCCTGCCGACCCTTAACAAATCCGACTTGGTCGAGACCTATAAGGTTGGGTAGTATGTGGAACAACCTGTTGGCAATAATTTTGGCGTAGATTTTTGTGTCTGAGTTAAGGAGAGAGATCGGCGATAGCTGGTTGTAGAGGTTGGGTTTTTACCCGGTTTGGGGATTACAGATAGTGGCACGAAGGAACTCTTCAGGGGGGGAGTCTGTTTCTACAATGTGATTGAACATGCTGGTCAGCCTGGGAGCTAGGGTATTACTGAATGTTTTGTAGTACTCATTTGTGTATCCGTCGGGGCCTGGTGCCTTTGCATTTTTAAGTTGTTTTAGGACTGCTAGGGTTTCTATAGTGGTGAATGGGGCATTAAGTGATGCCAGTTGTGATTCTGAAATTTTAGGTAGTGCTAGGGGTTCTAAAAATGCGCTAATAGACCGTTGGGTGGGTTGTAAAGTTTTAGGATCTTTGCTTAGATTGTAGAGGGAGCTATAATAGTCGCTGAAAGCGTCTGCGATTAGTTTAGGATTTGTGATTAGTTTGCTGTCGTTTGGGTGAATGATAGATTGAATGGTTCTCTTGACTTGTTTGCTTTTAATTTGTTGCGCTAGTAGTTTGCTGGTCTTATTTTTTTGCGAGTAGAAGAGGGATTTAGATTGGTTTGCACACCATTCATACTTAGTTAATAGTGCAAGTCTGAGGTCTTGTCTCAGAGTGAAAAGGACTTGTTGGTTTTTGTGGGAGGGATTAGCAGCATCAGCTATTTCTAAAGTTTTAATCTGGTTTAATAGATTGGTAATTTGGGATTGGTTTGTCTTTTTAAGTATTGCTCCCAGTCTGATCAGCAGGCCTCTGGTATACGCTTTATGGGCGTTCCAGATCGTTGTAGGGTTGGTAAGACCATTATCATTTATAGAGAAAAATTCCTTAATATGGTTTTGTAGGTATTGGACGTTTTGTGGGCTAGAAATGAGAGAGTTGTTCATTCTCCAAGGTTTGGAGTTTTGAGAGTGCTGGGGAGAGTCAATAGTTAGCAAGATAGGAGCATGATCAGTCCAGGAGATGAGACCAATGGTACAGTTTGATGCCAATTGTAATGTGGGAGAGTCCATGAGGAAGTAGTCTATCCTACTGTATGACTTATGGATGTGGGAGAAGAAGGAAAAGTCATGTTCATTTACATGGAGGGCTCTCCAAGGGTCGAAGAGTTGTTCTTTGTGGATCCACGATTGCAATGATGGTACTTTACGGGAACCTTTGTAGGTAGAGTCCAAAGTAGCGGATATGCCTATGTTGAAGTCTCCTCCTATAATTAGAGCTCCTTGTTTGTGTTCATTTATGAGCTTTAGTGTTTTTTTCAGGAAGGCTATTTGGGCAGTGTTAGGGGCATAAATGCAGGCAAGGGTGTATTGAATGTTCATGATTTTACAAATGACTATTAAGTAGCGGCCTTGCGGGTCTCTCACGATTTTGTCGATTGTAGGCGAAAGTTTGTTGTGGAATGTAATTAGGACACCCCTCTTTTTTTTCCTGAAATTGCTTATGAAGGTGTTAGAGAAGGCTCTATGGGTGAATGAAGGGACTTTCCCTTCCGCAAAGTGTGATTCTTGTGCCATTATTATGTCAGCGTTTGATCTGATTGCTTCAGCCCAAAGAAAGGCTCTTTTTTTGTGGGGAGTTGAGGCCGTGGGTATTTATGGATAGTAGTTTAAGTTTCATCGGGAGTCATTGGGAATGTGGAGGGTTGCAAATAGCTCAGGAATTTTTTTTTGGTGAATTTTTAGACCATGAGTTCAGCTGTGTACTGAAAATTCTGTTAAACAGGGTAGGGGGGTAAGGGATAATAGCTTTTAGTAGCGTCATAACTGTTGTAGCAATGAGCAAGGGGAAGAATGTAGAGTTTGTGGTGGTGTCTCCACTTCTTTCCTGAGGGGCCTGAGTAGGCATACTCTAGGTTAGAGTAGGTGTAACTTTCTGCACATACTTCATTCCTGTTGTGGTCGGTGCCATTCTATAGGTAATTTTTGAGCGGAGGATTTGGGGTTCAGTTGCTTGTTGCTGGTTGCGGGGTTAAGGCCCCAGTTTTTTAGTAGTTTTAGCCCTTCTTCTATGGTTTTAATTACATGCGTTGACCCAGATCTGGGGATGAGCAATTTGGTGGGGAAGCCCCATCTGTATGGTATGTTGTTGCTTCTCAAGGTTCTCGTTATGGGCTGTAAGATCCTCCTGAGGGACAGAGTAGCCTGGGATAGGTCAGGATATATTTGAATGGACTTGTAGTGATCAGGTAAGGATCCGTTTTTCCTGACAAAATGTAATAGGTCTTCTTTAGTAGTGTAGCACAGGAATTTGGCGATTATGTCTCTTGGTGTAGTATTTGGGATTGATGGGGGTCTGGGGAGCCTATGGGCTCTGTCTATCATCAGTTGGTAGTCTTTCAGACTAGGTAAGGTGGCTTGAATAAGGTCAGTTAGAAAGGGCTTGATATCATTAGGCAGGACCTGTTCACTAATACCTCGGAATTTTAAGTTACAGCGCCGGTTCCTGTCTTCTGCATCAGCTAGTTTGGTTTTGAGCCAGCTTATGTCTGAGCTTTGTTCTGTTATTGTATCTACCGTCTTGTTATGCTCAATTGTTAGGTCTTCCAAGTGCTGTTCAGTGTGGGCTACTCTATCTCCTAAATCATCAAGGGAGTTTTGGAGGGAGGTAGTAATGGGGGTGATTTCAGCCATGAGAGATTTCTTAAACAGGAGCAGCATCTCTTTCATGTCACTCTGTGTGAGGTTAGCATCGGAGGCTGGGAAGGCTTCAATGCCGTTAATGAATGAGGCGGCATGGGAGTGTGCTGGGCCTACCTGATTGTCCTCGGCACATGGCTGCGTGAGTCTCGGTTTGGACTTCAGCGGACTGCGTGAGTCTGGGGATACGGAATCCGGAGTTGAGGAGCCAGAGTTGAATTGATCGTCCTGGTGTAGCGGAAGGTGCTGGTTGTCAGCAGTCGTTTCACTGGCTGTTTCCGGAGAGCACTCGGGGATCCGTCCCGCTGTGTGGCCGGCGCCATGTTGTGCAGCGCTGCTGTTCTTGAGGGAGTGGGCAGCGGGGAAGAACTCCGTCAGTTTGCGGGGAGCCGAGGAGCCCATCTTCCTTTTTCTCATCATCTCTGTCTCCATCTCTGGTGAATCCTCTACAGAGGGGTGAGTTTGCTGGGATGGCATTGCTGTGGAGTCGCTTTGTTCATGGGTTGAAGTCAGAGCGAGGGGATTAAGCGTCCATCTCTCTCCTCCGGCGGACACGCCCCCTGTTTTCAGTTATTACTTTATTTTCTATGTATTTTAAAGGGAAAAACAAGGGAAAATGGAAATATACACTTTTTTCTCCAATTCCATCCCCTATAGTTTTAAAATAAACCATGCTATTCTAGATAAAACACACACATTTAATTTGCCCATTTGTCCTGCTGATAACAACATTTACATTATGTCCCTAGTGCAATGTATGGGGATAATATATTAACTGGAAGTAAAGATGTATTTTTTTCTGTGTTGTGTTTCTTGTTACATTGTACCCTAGCAATAGTTACAAGCCCTTATTTGCAAAAAATAACAGTAATATACCTTTGTGGCATAAATAATAAAAAAAAGCTGAGTCCCTAAGGTAACAATTTATGTATTCTGTTTTAAATTATGTCACTTTGTTTTATTTTTGCAAGTTTTTTTATTTTGGTACTCAATGGCCTCAATTCACTAAGCTTTATCAAACACTTTATCAAACGTTTGATAATTTACCTCATGAGTAAAATCTAATTTTGAATTCACTAAGGTGTTATAGATTTATTGAACATTTTATAGATAAAACATTTGATAGATCTATAACACCTAAGTGAATTTAAAATTAGATTTTACTCATGAGGTAAATTATCAAACGTTTGATAAAGTGTTTGATAAAGCTTAGTGAATTGAGGCCAATATATGAAAATAAAACAATGCTCTTGATTCAGTTTGTCACTAAAAGTAATTCACAAGACATAGGCCACAAACCAAACAAAAACCCCTAAAATCTATTTTACGAGTCAAACTGCTGTTCAGGAAATGCTGTTGAAAACAAAGAAAAGCGATAGTTTCCTTTAAAGAGGAACTTCAGCCTAAACAAACATACTGTTATTAAGTTACATTAGTTATGTTAATTAAAATAGATCAGTAATATAATCTCTTACCCACCCTGTTTTAAAAGAACAGGCAACTGTTTGATTTCATGAGGGCAGCCATCTTTTTTTGGTTGAAAGGAGGTGACAGGGAGCATGAGACACAGTTCCAACTGTCCTGTGTGCTGAGCACCCCTCCCAGTTGCTAGGCAATGTGAATAACATAGGAAATCCCATCATGCTTTGCACAGCATCAGGGGAAAAAAGCTCGGGCAGTTTTTTTTTTGATGGGTGGAGCTTAGCTAAAAATGCAGCTAAAAATGATGCTTTGGTAAGAAAAACTAAGTTCTGATGCTGTGTAACTGTTAAAGAAACACCAAGCCTTTTCAGTTCTGCTGAGTAGATTTTTAGAGGTTCACTTTAAGCCTAAGTGACTGTCACCCATATGGATTGTGCTCAATCAGCCAGGCAACATTATGGAGAATGAATGCTATTCAGACATGTCATTGAGGTATATCTGAGCAGCGTGGTCTGTTGTTATGGAGGAGGGAGGCTGACGACACAATGCACAATGGAGCGCCGAAGTTTAGCATAGTATAGCCGAACTCCAGCTACTGGGTGAGGGGGAGAATCCAGCACCAGAGGCCTTTATATGCTGGAGTCCGGCTATAGACTGTCTTCAGCTATTTCAAGCGGGGCACAATGGGAGCCAGAGTTTGAAGCCATCACTTACTGGAGGACTGTGGATAGCGGTGGTAAGTATAGAAAACGTGAGTGTTAGGTGAAGGTGAGGTGGGGGTTTAGTATTAGCCATAGGGTGGGGGGGGGGGGGGGAGTTTAGTGCTAGGTGTATGTAGTGGAGGGTTTATGTGAAAGGTACCGTAGGTTAGGAGAGCAAATAGTGGAATATTGGTAATGTTACTAGTATTCTACTCTGATAGAAGATTTGATAATAGGATATCCGAAATATTACCAATATTCTACCATCAGCTTTTTCCGGCACCCAAATCAACACACGCCTTTATTAGAAGTACGCAGATCCCATGTAGACAATGGACCATTATTATGCACATGTGAACGTACCATGGGAAATTATTATTATTTATATATATACCGTATATATCTTTCGCAGCGCTGTACAGAGTAGATTCTTTTGTCACTTAACTGTCCCTCAGAGGGGCTCACTATGTAATCCCAAGTCATATAATCATAGTCATATGTCTATGTATGTATTATGTAGTGTAGTGTATGTATCATAGTCTAAGGCCAATTTAGGGAGAAGTCAATAAACTTATCTGTATGTTTTTGGGATGTGGGAGGAAACCGGATTGGCCAGAGGAGACCTACTCAGACATGGGGAGAACATACAAACTTTGTACAGATAGTGCCCTGGCTGGGCGAGAGGCACTAACCACTATGCCACTGTACTGCCCAGATGTATGCAGATCCCAACTAGACAACTGCCTGCTATTATGCACATGTGAACGTACCATGGGAAGTAGGCCTGAACGATAAATCGTTTCAGGATCGAAATCGCGATCACGGAAATGGCGATTCCGTGATCGTCATGGTGGCAATTTTGATCCCCCTCTGTGGGAAGTATATCACTCCCCTCTCCCGCTGTGCGCAGCTCGCCGCACCGTCCAGCGGCGGCTCAGCGGGTGTTACTCGCGGCGATGGAGACGGCTCACTCTCTCCCCTGTGCACAGCAGCCTATCAGCGGAGCGGGCAGCAGACAGCAGACTCCGCCCGCAGGCTCTTAATTGGCTCACTCCTCCCAGCTCCTTCATGTAATTGGCGGGGAGGATAGCAGACTCCGCCCACAGGCTCTCAATCTCGCTCGGCTCACTCCTCCTGCCATCAATTCAGGTTTACATCTTGTGCTATTGCCATGGCTTTGGCTGGTGTAAGTAGATTTCTAACGGAAGGCTGAAAGCATTACAAGCAGTATTTGTGTGTCAAGATTTTATGATCATTGGCTATAGTAGTAAAAATGTTTCTGTACCGTGTTAGCCAAACAATATATGTAGGTAGAAAAAAACAAAGTCTTGTAAAAGTAATACCTTTTAATGGCTAACTGATAAAGTTAAATAATGCAAGCTTTCTGGGATCTAGTCCCCTTCTTCAGGCATATTTCTAGATGTTAGCTGTAGTAAAACACTGATGCAGGGAAGCTGCATGAAGATGGCAGTTGTACTGGTTGCCGTTTAGCAGTTAGATGTCAGGTGATCAGCAGGCTGGAGCCAGTGAGCTTATGCAAGCAAACATGAAATTTAGCAGGTTTCTGAAGATAGTGAAGCCAAGTCAATCATGTTACATAAGGAGTCATGAATCCCATTCCACAATTTAAACCTTCTGTTAATGTCTTGAACATTTTCATAAATTTGTACTCAGAAATCTTTCTTGCTTGTTCATTTTTAAAGTTACCCTTAAGAATAAGTACTTTTAGATCTTGCATGCTGTGTCCTGGTTCACAGAAGTGTTGGCCCACTGGTGTGTCCATTTTACCCTCATTAATTTTAAAGCGGTGATGGTTCATTCTTGTGCGCAGTTTTTGTCCTGTTTCTCCTATATAGATTCCTCTTGAGGGGCATTTCATGCAGCGTATCATGTATACAACATTGGATGATTCACAGGAAAATTGGTCTGATATTTGATGATATTTCTGTGAGTTTGGTATTTGTATTTGGCTTGTGCACAAGATATAAGGGCAGGTCTCACATCTTGCGTTATTGCAGGGTAATGTGCCTGGAGTTTCTGGTGTAGATAATGCACTTCTGATAATCAGTTGTCTCAGATTGGGAGGTTGTCTAAATGCAAGCATTGGTAAATCAGGAAAAACTTCTTTCAGGCGTTTGTCTTTATGAAGTATCGGTTGCAGGGCTTTTGATATCTTCCTCAGTGTCTTTAATCTTGGGTTGTAGGTGACCACTATTGGGACTCTGTTGTTTTCAGTCTTTGGGGTGTACTTCAATAGTTCCTCTCTAGATTTTAAAGTTGCTCTGTGTATTTGATCATCAACGATTCGTGGATGATATCCCTGATCTATGAATATTTTACGTAGTGACATAAGTTGTCTGTCTCTGTCCTCTGAAATAGAACATATTCGGTTATACCTCAGAGCCTGGCTGTAAACAATAGATTTTTTGGTGTGTTCCGGGTGGAAACTATTCCACTTGAGGTAAATATGCCTGTCAGTTGGTTTACGGTAGATGGATGTTTCTAAAAATCTATCTTGTATATAAATTGTAGTATCCAGGAAACTGACATGGGAGGATGAAAAGTTGAGAGTTAACTTGATGTTCTTGTGGTATTCTGAGAAGTTTTTGTGGAATTTGATTAATTCTTCCTGTGATGCTGTCCAAATTAATAGAATATCGTCTATAAATCTGAAGTAAGCCCATGGTTTAATTTCACACGTTGAAAGGAAGTTTTCCTCCAATCTGGCCATAAATAAATTTGCATACTGGGGTGACATTCTACTTCCCATAGCACTGCCCATTGTCTGTAGATATATATCATTCCCAAATGAAAAATAGTTATGAGTTAGTATATATTTGATAAGTTGTAGTGTGGGCTCTGTTGGTAGATCATTCAACTAAAGGAAATGTTGACAAGCTGCAATACCGTCCTCGTGTGGAATGTTGGTATAAAGGGATTCAACATCCATTGTAGCCAGGATAGCACCCTCTGGGATAGGACCCATGGCAGTCAATTTGTTAAGAAGGTCAGTGGTGTCCTGGATGTAGCTGGCTGTATTCCTTACCATGGGTTTAAGAATGTTTTCTACCCAACCAGATATCTTTTCTGTTAGTGTCCCCAAACCAGAGATGATAGGTCGACCTGGGTTTCCTTCTTTGTGTATTTTTGGTAAGATGTAGAAGGTGCCTATTTTCGGATTATCTGGTATTAATGAAAGTATGTTAGATGATACTGAGGAAAGATCATTAAGCATATTCTTCAATTCCCTTGAGTATTGTAGCGTGGGGTTTGTTTCTAGTCTTTTGTAGTAGGTGTTGTTGGAGAGCTGTCTGTTTGCTTCTTGAACATAGGTGGATTTATCCAAAATCACTACAGCTCCTCCTTTGTCAGCTGGTTTAATTACTATGTTGTTATTGCTTTTAAGATTCAGTATTGCTTTCCTTTCTTGAGTGTTGAGGTTGTAGTGTGTCTGTATTTGCTTGACCAGTATCTCCAATTTGATTCTTTTCCTGAAGTTGTCAATATATTCTTCTAATTTCTTGTTCCGCCCTGATTTTGGTGTCCAGGTACTGCGCTTTTTGGTTTTGCTATTTGTAGGTTCGGTGTTTTCAAATGATGAATAATTAGATCTGTTGTGAAAAAATTCTTTTAGTCGTATCCTCCGAAAAATTCTTCCATGTCACTACAAAATTCTGTTTCATCAAATCTTTTGGTGGGGCAAAAAGTGAGTCCTTTAGATAGAACAACTAATTCAGTCTTGCTTGGGTTATAGCTGGACAAGTTAACCACAGGTAAAAGTTTGGCAGTTTTAGGCTCTGAATGGGGTTCACTTGTATCATTCTCCAGAATGTTTGCAGCTTTGAGACAATGGGCAGTGCTATGGGAAGTAGAATGTCACCCCAGTATGCAAATTTATTTATGGCCAGATTGGAGGAAAACTTCCTTTCAACGTGTGAAATTAAACCATGGGCTTACTTCAGATTTATAGACGATATCCTATTAATTTGGACAGCATCACAGGAAGAATTAATCAAATTCCACAAAAACTTCTCAGAATACCACAAGAACATCAAGTTAACTCTCAACTTTTCATCCTCCCATGTCAGTTTCCTAGATACTACAATTTATATACAAGATAGATTTTTAGAAACATCCATCTACCGTAAACCAACTGACAGGCATATTTACCTCAAGTGGAATAGTTTCCACCCGGAACACACCAAAAAATCTATTGTTTACAGCCAGGCTCTGAGGTATAACCGAATATGTTCTATTTCAGAGGACAGAGACAGACAACTTATGTCACTACGTAAAATATTCATAGATCAGGGATATCATCCACGAATCGTTGATGATCAAATACACAGAGCAACTTTAAAATCTAGAGAGGAACTATTGAAGTACACCCCAAAGACTGAAAACAACAGAGTCCCAATAGTGGTCACCTACAACCCAAGATTAAAGACACTGAGGAAGATATCGAAAGCCCTGCAACCGATACTTCATAAAGACAAACGCCTGAAAGAAGTTTTTCCTGATTTACCAATGCTTGCATTTAGACAACCTCCCAATCTGAGACAAATGATTATCAGAAGTGCATTATCTACACCAGAAACTCCAGGCACATTACCCTGCAATAACGCAAGATGTGAGACCTGCCCTTATATCTTGTGCACAAGCCAAATACAAATACCAAACTCACAGAAATATCATCAAATATCAGACCAATTTTCCTGTGAATCATCCAATGTTGTGTACATGATACGCTACATGAAATGCCCCTCAAGAGGAATCTATATAGGAGAAACAGGACAAAAACTGCACACAAGAATGAACCATTACCGCTTTAAAATTAATGAGGGTAAAATGGACACACCAGTGGGCCAACACTTCTGTGAACCAGGACACAGCATGCAAGATCTAAAAGTACTTATTCTTAAGGGTAACTTTAAAAATGAACAAGCAAGAAAGATTTCTGAGTACAAATTTATGAAAATGTTCAAGACATTAACAGAAGGTTTAAATTGTGGAATGGGATTCATGACTCCTTATGTAACATGATTGACTTGGCTTCACTATCTTCAGAAACCTGCTAAATTTCATGTTTGCTTGCATAAGCTCACTGGCTCCAGCCTGCTGATCACCTGACATCTAACTGCTAAACAGCAACCAGTACAACTGCCATCTTCATGCAGCTTCCCTGCATCAGTGTTTTACTACAGCTAACATCTAGAAATATGCCTGAAGAAGGGGACTAGATCCCAGAAAGCTTGCATTATTTAACTTTATCAGTTAGCCATTAAAAGGTATTACTTTTACAAGACTTTGTTTTTTTCTACCTACATGATCATTGACTATAATTTTAGTTTTACTTGTCATTTGAAAAAAACGTCAGTGCATGTTTGCAATTGTTACTGTGCACATTGTGAATTTAGCGATAAAGCTTGATTTGAAAAAAATCGTGAATAAAATCGAAATTGCACTTTCTGACAGAAATCGTGCGATTCAATCTTTTCCTAAAATCGTTCAGGCCTAATGGGAAGTGCACACGATCCTAAGGGAAGGTGGAGAAGAAAGATAAATAGGTTGCGCTCTGTGCTTGTCTGTTTATATACACATTCTGTCAAGAGAGCAATGTATTGCAGCTTTATCTAGCAAGTGCATTATCTGCACATTGTTAGCACATATCAAGACACGATTGTTTCGCTGCAGAAGAATTAGACTTTCAAGGTGGTAAATATGTACACGCCATTATCTTCTGTTCTAGTAGAAAAGAGATATTAATAATGATTTTTTTTTTCTGCCCTGCCTCTTGTTTGATCCAGTGTCAGCATGTGAGCATGGAATACCCGAGCACATCTGTGTGTGTCTGGGTACATAGACACATGCATATTGATGGGGCTGGAGATGCAGATTTAATTGGCACACACTGACACATGAATATGGGAAACAGTCATATGAATATGCTAAATGACAGCGCAGGGAAATGAGCCTAAGCTCTGCAATTTGCATATTTTACCAGGAGACTTTTTAACAAAATGCAGAGCTTAACATTTTTTATGTACTGAAATGAGAGTCTGCAGTTCACAGATACAGCGCTTCACCCTGTGATAATATAAGGCAAATAATAGGTAAACACACGAATTAACATCACGCTGGACATCATAAATCTTGCAGAGCACAAGGAGAATCACTGTGTCTAGCTAATAGCAGCAATGTTATGTGGTAGCACTCTTGTATTCTCTAGAGAGTTAATGTACATATTTAACAGCATTGTATCCCCCTGACTTAAAGCACACCTGAAGAGTGAGGGAAATGTATTGCCTTTTAAAGTAAACCTGTAATTTAAATAGGACCTAAACCCTTCCACAGGAGAGAAGGAAAACACAGAGAAACCCACCCGTTTGTATTTAGAGATAGCCTGTCTGATTCTCGATAGTAATGAGTCACTGTAATTAGAGCTGTCATCTCTGTCTGAACTGTGCTGCGGTTGTTGTCTGGTAAAGGTTATTCCGCTGTTGCTTGTATTTTAGAGCAGAGAGGAAGTTCTGGGTTTAGGTCCGCTTGAAAGGACGAATAAGACTGTAAAAATAGGGAGAGTAGGCATGTACAGGTAGCATGGCCCCCCCCTGCAAAACTTTGGATGGGCCCCCCTCCCCCTGCACACTGAATAGAGACAGTCTACAAATCTTTGTCTACAAAACTTTGCATGATTCCTTATCGATGGCTGAGCAGATGCAGTCAGAACAACTGTGTAGAGAGCAGAAAGTTTTTTCTCTCCTTGCCCTTAGTTGTCAGTCTCTCAGGACAGGGCCCCTGTGGCTTCTGGGCCCCCCTGCAGCTGCATTCCTTGCAGAGTCTATTGTTATGCCCCTGCTGGAAGCGCTCTGCTCAAGCGCACTACAAGTCCCCCCGTTCTTAAACTCTTATTTGCCTCGGATATCCTTAAGGCCCTGTTCACAATGGTCAGTTGCCCATACAACATGGGCCTGTTCACAGGACTGCATTGTAACTTATTGCGTTGTTCCAACTCACTGCATGTAGGCTTTGCACCAAAGTCTATGTCCAGTCTCCATTGCAGTTTACACTCATTATAACATGTGAGTTATGCAACTGACCACTGTGAACCTAACCTAAAGGCTTGATTCACAGTGGTCCTTCACAGTACGCATGCGTTATAATGTGTGTGAACAGCAATGGAGACTGGACAGAGACTTTAATACAAAGCCTGCATGCAGCGAAGTGGAATAACGTGATCAACAGTGCTATGGACAAGCCCCATAGATTTGTATGGGCAGTAGCTGACATGCAGAATTACTGTATTGAGCAATGCAACTGAGCACTGCGGATTTGCCCTAAAATAGAGAGAAGCCGGATCCAGAAGCTTCTCACATCCTCCTCAAGACCTTCTGTAAGTTTACAGCTGCGCTCCTATCCATGAACATATGCAGCCCTGCATGGAGTCTCAGGCTCGGCAGAAAAAGCTGAACTCAAACGACTCTGTGCTACAGCATCCTGCACCTGCACAGTGTAAAACCCCAATGGTCTGTTCACTGTTTCCATGCTTTCTTTAAAAAGAGCCAGCTTCTTCATCAAAAAATTTTCAGAAAGAAAGGTATGCCTAGGTTACATAGTTATTTGGGTTGAAAAAAAGACCTACGTCCATCGAGTTCAACCAGAAAATAAAGTACAACTCCAGCCTGCTCCCTCACATATCCCTGTTCATCCAGAGGAAGGTGAAAAACCCTTACAAGGCACGGTCCAAATGGCCCCAAAAGGGAAAAAAATTCCTTCCTGACTCCAGATGGCAATCAGATAAAATCCCTGGATCAACACCACTGGGAATGACCTACTAATAGCCATGGATGTCTTTCAACACAAGGAAAGCATCTAAGCCCCCTTTAAATGCAGACATAGAATTTGCCATATCTACTTCATGTGGCAATGCATTCCACATCTTAATCACTCTTACTGTAAAGAACCATTTCCTAAATAAATGGCTAAAACGTTTTTTCCTCCATGTACAGATCATGTCCTCTAGTCCTTTGTAAAAGCCTAGGGACAAAAAGCTCATCTGCCAAGCTTTTATATTGCCCTCTGACATTATACATGTTAATTAGATCCCTTCTTTTCTCCAGACTAAATAAACCCAGTTTATCTAACCTTTCTTGGTAAGTGAGACCTTCCATCCCTCGTATCAATTTTGTTGCTCGTCTCTGCACCTGCTCTAAATCTGCAATATCTTTCCTGTAATGAGGTGCCCAGAACTGAATTCCATATTCCAGATAAACAGGGGCAATATTATGCTAGCATCTCGAGTTTTTATTTCCCTTTTAATGCATTCCAAAATTGTATTTGCTTTAGCTGCAGCGGCTTGGCACTAAATACGATTATTTAACTTGTTGTTGATGAGTACTCCTAAGTCCTTCTCCAAGTTTGATGTCCCCATCAGTATCCCATTTATTTTGTATGGTGCTAGACCATTGGTACGACCAAAATGCATGACTTTACATTTTTCAACATTGAATTTAATCTGCCATTTATGTGCCCATATAGCCATCGTCTCCAGATCCTGTTGCAATATGTCACTATCTTCCTGAGAGTTGGTGATTCTGCACAATTTTGTATCATCTGCAAAATAGCAACATTGCTCACTACTGCATCTGCTAGATCATTAATAAATGAATTGAAGAGCACTGGACCCGTTACTGACCCCTGTGGGACCCCACTGCTAACAGTCAGCCAATTTGAATAAGATCCATTGACCACAACTCTTTGTTTTCTGTCCATTAGCCAGTTCCCTATCCATGCACACAGACTCTTCCCCAGTCCTTGCATCCTCAACTTTTGCATCAGACTTTTGTGGGGAACAGTGTTGAAGGCCTTTGGTTAGTGAGATGAGTAAGGGTTTATGGTAAACTCAAAGTAAACCTGAAGGGGCTTTTAAAAAAAAAAGAGCTGGATATTAACCAAATAAGAGGGAAGGCTCTGGATCCCATAGAGACTCCTCACTCCTCTCCATGACCTCATTCACCTCTGTCCCTTGGTGATGTTATCTGACCAGCTCTGTTGACTAACCCTTCAGAACCTCATGTCCCTGAGTACTTCTGAAGACAAGTGGATCCATACTGCGCACATGCATTCCAGACTCACGCATGCACAGTACAGATTTGACCGTGTTGAGGGGTACTTGGGTACACAAATACTTCTGAAGCTTCCCGGGGAGTCCCAAAGATGCAGATTTTAAACAGGGGACAGCGGTAGAATGAGAGCATGGAGAGAGTTCTGGGAGAGGTTTATGGGATCCAAAGTCTTTGCCCTTCCCTGGTAAGTATCTAAAGTAAAGCGATTTTCCTCGCTTCAGGTTTGTGTGGGAGGAACTTAGGAACAGTATGCAGAGAAGAACATTTGTAAAACTGCATAAAAAAGAAACCATTTAATGTAATTCATATTTAATAAATAAGACAACCTTAAAGTGAACCCGAAGTGAAAATAAACTGATGCGGTAAACAATTGTATTTATCCTCCTACTCAAAAAATGACTTTTTTTTAGGTATCCCATAGTTTTATTTTTTTATTTAAACATTTACAAAGTAGTTTGAATGTTTTATTGTCTTTTCTCGATGGCAGCCTATTAAGTGTCCCAGAGTTAAAATCCATAAACTACTGACCTTTCTTTTTAATCTCTCCCTGCCCTCAGAAGTTGTATTCTGCGAGGAAATCTTTTATAGCTGTAATTTGCTTATCAGTGAGGTTTACTGTATTCCCAACTAGGTACCGACAGAACAGAAGCTGTCACTTGCATGCATAAAAAAACCTGCCTGTTCATTAGTATATTTTGCATTGGCATACACATGATTATATATATATATATATATATATATATATATATATATATATATATATATATATATATATATATATATATATATATATATATATATATACAGTGGGTTGCAAAAGTATTCGGGCCCCCTTGAAGTTTTCCACATTTTGTCATATTACTGCCACAAACATGAATCAATTTTATTGGAATTCCACATAAAAGACCAACACAAAGTGGTGTACACATGAGAAGTAGAAAGAAAATTATACATGATTCCAAACATTTTTTACAAATAAATAACTGCAAAGTGGTGTGTGCATAATTATTCGGCCCCCTTTGATCTGAGTGCAGTCAGTTGCCTATAGACATTGCCTGATGAGTGCTAAGGACTGAATAGAGTGCACCTGTGTGTAATCTAACGTCAGTACAAATACAGCTGCTCTGTGACGGCCTCAGGGGATGTCTAAGAGAATATTGGGAGCAACAACACCGTGAAGTCCAAAGAACACACAAGACAGGTCAGGGATCAAGTTATTGAGAAATTTAAAGCAGGCTTAGGCTACAAAAAGATTTCCAAAGCCTTGAGCATCCCACGGAGCACTGTTCAAGCAATCATTCAGAAATGGAAGGAGCATGGCACAACTGTAAACCTACCAAGACAAGGCCATCCACCTAAACTCACAGGCCGAACAAGGAGAGCGCAGATCAGAAATGCAGTCAAGAGGCCCATGGTGACTCTGGACGAGCTGCAGAGATCTACAGCTCAGGTGGGAGACTCTGCCCATAGGACAACTATTAGTCATGCACTGTACAAATTTGGCCTTTATGGAAGAGTGACAAGAAGAAAGGCATTGTTACCAGAAAGCATAAGACGTCCCGTTTGCAATTTTCCACAAGCCATGTCGGGGACACAGCAACCATGTGGAAGAAGGTGCTCTGGTCAGATGAGACCAAAATGAAACTTTTTGGCCAAAATGCAAAACGCTATGTGTGGCGGAAAACTAACACTGCACATCACTCTGAACACACCATCCCCACTGTCAAATATGGTGGTGGCAGCATCATGCTCTGGGGTTGCTTCTCTTCAGCGGGGACAGGGAAGCTGGTCAAAGTTGATAGGAGGATGGATGGAGCCGAATACAGGGCAATCTTGGAAGAAAACTTCTTGGAGTCTGCAAAAGACTTGAGACTGGGGCGGAGGTTCACCTTCCAGCAGGACAACAACCCTAAACATAAAGCCAGGGCAACAATGGAATGGTTCAAAACAAAACATATCCATGTGTTAGAATGGCCCAGTCAAAGCCCAGATATAAATCCAATCGAGAATCTGTGGCAAGATCTGAAAACTGCTGTTCACAAACGCTGTCCATCTAATCTGACTGAGCTGGAGCTGTTTTGCAAAGAAGAATGGGCAAGGATTTCAGTCTCTAGATGTGCAAAGCTGGTAGAGACACACACTAAAAGACTGGCAGCAGTAATTGTAGCAAAAGGTGGTTGTACTAAGTATTGACTCAGGGGGCTGAATAATTACGCATACCCCACTTTGCAGTTATTGATTTATAAAAAATGTTTGGAATCATGTATGATTTTCGATTAATGTATGATTACTTTGTATTGGTCTTTCACGGAAAATTCCAATAAAATTGATTGATGTTTGTGGCAGTAATGTGATACATTTGGAAAACTTCAAGGGGGCCGAATACTTTTGCAAGCCACTGTATATATATATATATATATATATATATATATATATATATATATATATATATATATATATATATATACATATTGTAGCAGAATAATAAAAAACAATAATTCTTTATTACAGGAATGAACAAAGCACAATGAATATGTGTAGGTGTCACAAACAGAAAGATGTCAGCTACATATCACTGGCAATCATTAGAAGACAGATTGCTCCTTTGATCAGTAATACGCAGATGGGCTGAGCTACTGCTGTAGACCCTAATGTCACACAATGCTGCAAGCCAACTCTAGTTGTTTGTAGAAAACTTACACAATTTATGATTTAAAAGAAAATGGATGTGCAGTTAAAATGCATTTTTTTTATTTTAATTTAGCTGAATGTTTTTGTTGTTCCAAAGTACACACTGTGTCAATCGAAACTACTAAAATAATTATTGTTATTATCATGATAATCATAATATAGTTATAGAGTTTGAATAAAGATGTGTTAATCTAGAAAGCCACAAGGGCAGTGAATCTCTGACTTAAAGAGGAACTTAAACGAAAAGGGAGAAAAATAAATCAATACATTGCAAAGTGAGAAGTTAAAACATAGAAGAGAGTTCAAGAAATGATTGCTATTCGCCATGTAATTTGTTCTTATTGTTTGGTCCACAAACAGCCTGCACAAAATCATCTTTACTACTGGCAGACATGAAAAGAAACAGAAAGCAACAACTGCCATTATCTATAACCACACCCACTAGCATGGCGATAGGCTTAAAGGTTGGTTTTCTTATAGATATACGTGTACACAGAGGAAAATACTGGTTGCTACTAGACAGTTGGAAACAGTCATTATCTCCCACAATGCAACGGGGCTCCCAGAGTGTAATGTCAGGACCTAGGTCCTGACATTACACTGTGGGAGGGGTTTCACCACATTATCAGCCATACAGAAGTTCCTGATGATCTACTTGACAAAAAGTAAAGATTTCTGGTGGGAAAGGAGGTATCAGATGCTGATTGTGATGAAGTTCAATCCTTGGATACAGTTTTTCTTTAAGCAACTTTTCGCCTTAGTAATGCTTCCTAATGGTCAGCCATTGCACAAGTGAAACTGGCAATAGGATTCGTCGGCAATCCTTTTACGGTGGCCAGATGATAAGAAGCACTTTTGTGCAAACTACATATCACCTTGAATTGCATCAGGCCCAAAGTGCATTGAATAAGGGCCAAAGAGAAAAAGTGAAAGAAACGAAAGAAAGAAACGAAAGAAAGAAAGGGTGCACTCACCAGGCTGGGTGCAGAGAGTAAACCAAGTTGGTTAAACCACACCTTGACTGAGAAGGTTATAGTGGCTGCCATACTTACTTCATTTTAAACAATGCAAATTGCCTGGCATTTCTGCTGACCCTGTGTCTCTTATGCTGGGCATACACGGTGAATTTCTTCTTATCAATCGAGCCGCTGATGGCTCGATTGATAATTTTCGACCTGACCGATACCCCGCCGGATCGATTCCCCGCTCGCAGGACAATGGGCGAAAACAAAAAGCTGATAAGAAGTGCCCGCGGGGACGAGCGGGAATCGATCCGGGCAGCCGCGGGGAGGAGCGGGGACGCGTCAGCATCGAGACGCTGGCTCGATTCCGGCGCATAATCTAACCGTGTATTTCCAGCATAATACTTTCAACCATAGACCCTAAACAAGCATGCAAATCAGGTGTTTCTGACTGAAGTCTGACTGGTCTAACCAAAGACTTGTTTCAGTTGCTGGACTCACTATTAGACACTACTGCTTTAAAAGAGATCAGCAGAACTGCCAGGAAACTGGTATTGTTTGAAAGGAAATAAACATAGCAGCCATCATATCCCTCTCAGTTCTGGTGTACTTTAACCTCTCTAACGGTATTGATGGTTATACACGTCAATACAAAACATGCTGTGAACAGTATTGACATGCATACATGTCAATACTCTCCTGCACTGTATACTAACTGGACCCTTGCTTGACACATTTTGGCAAGTTACAGGAAAAAAAAAAGGTTATGACAATTAATTGGATCACTTTTGCACGGAAATCCTGGTGAAATTGAACACCAGAGAGGTTACAGAGTACCTGTCAAGGTTCTCACCGTTTGTATATCAACACTACTGCTTAAAGCAAAACTTTGCCCCAAATGTATATTTTAGCTTAGGATAGGACTTTAACAAGTTAGGCCCTCTATTAGGCTTTTATTGCTGCCTCAGTCCATGTTGGCCAAATTTCCTCTCATTTCCTGAGGAGCCTCCAGTATCAGGAAGTTGAAGCTTTCACTGCCCTGTGTGGCACTTTATTTAAAGCGTACCTGAACTCAGAACATCCTCTCTGCTCTAAAAGATACGCAACAGCATTATGATAAAGGGGAAAGAGGCGCCCAGAGAAGATAAAAATGCGTTAAAAACAAATAAAATTAAAAAATGTAAGGTGGCTTACCTCAGTGAAGACAAATTCACGTATTGATAGAATTTTATTGCACTGGCAACGCGTTTTGTGGGTGCATACCCACTTCCTCAGGCCAAATAGCAGTGCCTAATAGTGCTTGTAGCCACAAATAAGGCACCTCTTGTGGCTACAAGCACTATCAGGCACTGCTATTTGGCCTGAGGAAGTGGGTATGTCTTCATTGAGGTAAGCCACTTCACTTTTTTTCATTTTATTTGTTTTTAACGCATTTTATCTTCTCTGGGTGCCTCTTTCCCCTTTATCCTGTGCCTTCACCCTCCTTCTGAGGGGGATCAACCCTCTTTGACCAATTTAGGTCATTTGAAGTTTTTTTTTAATCAAGAGTGCGACCATCACCAGCTCCGTCTGGTCACCCGAGTGGAGTCGGGGTTATACATCTCCACCTGCTTCTAGTGGTTGGTTGCCCTTCTGCAACCCACCTTTGTGAGTATAATCCATCCGCATATTTTACATACTTCTGGTACTGTGACATACTGCACCATTTGAGCTCCTGTTGTCTCTGTGTTTTCTTTCTACAGGGTGCAATTTTCTATTATCCCTACTTTTTGTCTGCAACAGCATTATAACCTTTAAAGAGAAACTCCAACCAAGAATTTAACTTAATCCCAATCAGTAGCTGATACCCCCTTTTACATGAAAAATCTACTCCTTTTCACAAACAGACCATCAGGGGGCGCTGTATAGCTGATATTGTGGTGAAACCCCTCCCACAAGAAGCTCTGAGTACCGAGGTACTTCTGGCAGGTTCCTGTCTGTGAACCTTGTTACATTGTGGGAAATAGCTGTTTACAGCTGTTTCCAACTGCCAAAACAACATACAGCAGCTACATCACCTGCCAGCAGTAAAAAAGACACCATGTGATAAATGTCAGGCTATAAATCAGGGATTTAAAAGATTTTACAATAGGCAAACACTGACTAAAACATTTATACATAATTACTGTAAAAATGAAGCACTTTTTTAATTACATTATTTTCACTGGAGTTCCTCTTCAAACAAAAAACATTTCTTTGTTACAGCTGATACAAATCCTAAAATAAATCTGCACTGTTTCTACTTCCTGATTCATGGAAGCAGACACATTGTAAACATCCTGTGCTTTCAAATGAGCTTATCTGCCATCTCTGCCATGGCAGTCATGTGACACAGGGGAGAAATCAAATTACAGCTTGTGATTAGACACAAATAAGGGGAAATTAAATGCTAAACTCTCTAAATACATACAGGGTACATTTCTCTATGTCTTCCTTCTATCCTGTGCAAGAGTTCAGGTCCACTTTTAATGAGCCACTGGAGAAAGAATAATAACTAATAATAGCCTTACGTGCTAATGTAAATGTAACCAAATTGTAGAGGGCACCAGGAGTCAGAGGCTCAAGCAGCAACTATGTTCCCATTCAGTCAATCAGTTAAATGGTAAGTAAAAAGTATTTCTCGGAATTCCCAGAACTTCAATAAAGCATAGCATGTCCAATTTTTGTTCCTGGGGCTGACATGTAACCCTAGCGGCGTCCCCTTCAGCCCACTAATCTAATTTGATGGTAGGTTACTTTCTGTCAAAGCCAGGAAAATCACCATTAGCTCTGTAGTGTTATTTGAGCTGAAGTGAACCTGTCATTCACTTGAGATGATACAGGTGCCTCCTATCTGCAGACCACCTACATTTCTGTGTTGGGATCAAAACATGATGTAAAGTTACAAAAATGTATTTTAAGGTAAAGACAAAATCTTGCTACACATTCAGGATCAATCACAGAAAACCACATTTTCATGTATTAAATGAACACACCTATAGCAGCTGACATGAGTAAAACAGATACCACAAAACCATCATCTATTTAATCATATGGAATGCAATAATCTAAAAGATGAGATACAGAATACAGCAAACAAAGGTAAAGTGTACCTGAGACCAATGAGGTCTCAGGTTTTATACTTACCTTGGGCTTTCTCCATCCCCCAAAAGGCCACTCTGTCCCTTGATGTCTCCCTGGGCGGATCCAGTCTCTCGCTGGACCGCCCCGTTCTGTGTGTATCTACTGCGCAAGTACAGAACACTTATGGCTAAAGGAGCACGACAGGTAAGCGCGCCCCCAAAAGACAACAGGTCAACAGTTCCTCACTAGCCAATGAAGTCTGGCCCAGCATCCATGTTTGAAGAAATCTCAACTGTCCCACTAAGTAGTAAATCTGGAAACATGGCAAGGCCAAACCTCCCTTAGTTGCGGGCCTAGTTAGCGTATGCTATCATATCCTAGCCTTCCCATCTACCCCCATGAATGAAACTATAATACTATTAATTTTATTTAAAAAGGACTTTTTAATGGGGACTGCAGTGCTGCACCACGCACAACATCTTTGGGAGAGAAATGTCCTCTCGATTGAAGTAACACAATGGCTCTATGTGCACCGAATGTTGACAGAGGTACTCTTACCCAGCATGAAACCAGATTGGTTGGGGTGAATAATATTCAGAATTTCCTTGGATAGGCAATTTGTAAGGAGCTGCGTTTAGCAGTGAAAAAGGACGGTATGAGGAATACTGCTTGGAATCTTTCCCATCTTTCAGCATATCTATAATAGTAGCCTCATTCCAGGGGTGGAAGCAGGGGCGTAACTAGAAATCACTGGGCCCCCCTGCGAATATTTGGATGGGCCCCCCCCCCATAGGTGCCAAATAATCGTAATGGGGCAGCGTTTCACTGTAAATTAATTGTAAAGTGGGCAGCATTTTACCAGACAATCGTAATGTGGGCCAGAAAATCGTAATGTGGGCAGAGTTCACCAGAAAATCGTAATGTGGGCCTTTAGAAAATCATAATGTGGGCAGAGTTCACCAGAAAATCGTAATGTGGGCACCAGTCACCAGAAAATTGTAACGTGGACAGCATTCACCAGACAATCGTAATGTGGGCAGCGTTCACCAGAATATCGTAATGTGGGACAGAAAATCGTAATGTGGGCAGAGTTCACCAGAAAATCGCAATGTGGGCAGCAGTCACCAGAAAATCCTAATGTGGGCAGCAGTCACCAGAAAATCCTAATGTGGGCAGCATACACCTGAAAATCGTAATGTAGGCAGCAGACACCTGAAAATCGTAATGTGGGCAGCAGACACCTGAAAATCGTAATGTGGGCAGCAGACACCTGAAAATCGTAATGTGGGCAGCAGACACCTGAAAATCGTAATGTGGGCAGCAGACACCTGAAAATCGTAATGTGGGCAGCAGACACCAGAAAATCGCAATGTGGGCAGCAGACACCTGAAAATCGCAATGTGGGCAGCAGACACCTGAAAATCGTAATGTGGGCAACAGTCACCAGAAAATCGCAATGTGGGCAGCAGACACCTGAAAATCGTAATGTGGGCAGCAGACACCTGAAAATCGCAATGTGGGCAGCAGACACCAGAAAATCATAATATGGGCAGCTGACACCTGAAAATCGTAATGTGGGCAGCAGACACCTGAAAATCGTAATGTGGGCAGCAGACACCTGAAAATCGTAATGTGGGCAGCAGACACCTGAAAATCGTAATGTGGACAGCAGACACCTGAAAATCGTAATGTGGGCAGCAGTCACCAGAAAATCCTAATGTGGGCAGCATACACCAGAAAATCGTAATGTGGACAGCAGACACCTGAAAATCGTAATGTGGGCAGCAGACACCTGAAAATCGTAATGTGGGCAGCAGACACCTAAAAAATCGTAATGTGGACAGCAGACACCTGAAAATCGTAATGTGGGCAGCAGACACCTGAAAATCGTAATGTGGGCAGCAGACACCTGAAAATCGTAATGTGGGCAGCAGGCACCTGAAAATCGTAATGTGGGCAGCAGACACCTGAAAATCGCAATGTGGGCAGCAGACACCTGAAAATCGTAATGTGGGCAGCAGACACCTGAAAATCGTAATGTGGGCAGCAGACACCAGAAAATCGCAATGTGGGCAGCAGTGACCAGAAAATCGTAATGTGGGCAGCAGACACCAGAAAATCCTAATGTGGGCAGCAGTCACCAGAAAATCGCAATGTGGGCAGCAGTGACCAGAAAATCGTAATGTGGGCAGCAGACACCAGAAAATCGCCCTGCAGAATTTCAGAGCGCCCCCCCCCCCGGGCCCGCTCGTGGCCGGTTTTTGGGGGCTGGAGGGGTGGCAGCATGAGGGGAAAGCCTTGCCCACAGTCGGCGGGGAGAGGGGAAGTTCCCCCCTCTCCCTCACCTCGGGGCTCTCCCCTCTGCGCCCCCCTCCAGCTAGTGAATGTGTGTGGGCAGCGGGCAGCAGCGGCAGATACATACCTTCTTCCTTGCGTTCCATCGTCGCCTTCTCGCTCTAGCGGCTGACGTCACTTCCGCTTATGGAAGTGACGTCAGCCGCTAGAGCGAGAAGGCGGCGATGGAACGCAAGGAAGAAGGTATGTATCTGCCGCTGCTGCCCGCTGCCCACAGACGGTAACTAGCTGGAGGGGGGCGCAGAGGGGAGAGCCCCGAGGTGAGTGAGAGGGGGGAACTTCCCCTCTCCCCGCCGACTGTGGGCAAGGCTTTCCCCTCATGCTGCCCCCCACTCCAGCCCCCAAAAAACGGCCCCGAGCGGGCCCCAGGGGGGGGGGGGCGGGCCCCCCCGCGGGCGCAGGCGCTGCAGGGCCTATTGCTACGCCCCTGGGTGGAAGACCCTGCATAACAGTTAGGAGCTCAGGGTTTAGGACATCACTGTACTGTTTATAGTAATCTGTCAGGATACCATCCGGCCCAGTGGCCATGTTGTTCTGTAGGAAAGCTACAGCTAGCTGTACTTCAGCCCACATGATCAGCTCTTCCAGCCTGGCAATTTGTTCCTCCGTCAACCTCAGGAAAGAGCAATTGGCTAGATATTTCTTAAAGTGAACCTAAATCAGAAAAAAAAAAACAGTTTAACTTACCTTCTACCAGCCTCCTGCAGCCGCCCTGTGCCCGGCCATCACTGAACGTTTCTCTGTTCTCCCGCAGCGTCCCTCTCTCGTTTGGATGTGTGGTCCTGGTCCGCATGCCTCCTGATTGCTTTCCTGTGGATGGGAGCGCTCTCAGCATGTGCAGAATGGGGAAATCTGTGCACAGAACGCTCCCGATGATGGGAGCACGATTGATGATGCACATGGGCAGGGCCACCCAGGCGCAGTGACTATCGAGTCGCAGAGCCGAAAGAGGGGCGCTGCAGGGGACTGGAAGATCGTTCAGTGATGGACGGCTGCAGGGGGGCTAGTAGATAAGTAAACGATTAAGGTTCCCTTTACTATCCATGTCCGGTTTTTGAGATTATATATTTATATGATTCATAAAAGTGGACGAATCCCCCCAACATGTCAGGAGTAGTCTTAGCAAGGCTCCCAGTGTCCTGGCATCCTTCTGATCTTTCTGGTCAATCAGCTGAAACAAGCATGCAGCTGATCTTGTCAGATTTGTGTCAGAAACATCTGATATGCATGCTTGTTCAGGGTCTGACTATGACTAAAAGTAGCAGAGACAGAGGATTAGCAGTGCAGCCAGGCAACTTGCATTGTTTAAAATATGCTGACCATATGTCCCGTTTTACCCGGGACGCGTCTCGCCTTCGGGGGGGCGCTGTCCCAGGCTGCATGAGGTCCCGGGAAAGATCCCGCTTTTAGCAGCGGGACGTCCCAGCCTCAGGACTCTGGCCACCGTACTGAATGAACTAGCCGCAGAGTCTCAGAGATGCTGCGCTAGTTCATTCCCCGCAGCCCCGTTCCAGCAGCCTGCATTGTCCTCCGGCAGGTACAGGCAGAGCAGGGCTACGGGAAGATGGCGTCTGGAGGCGGAGCCCTGTACTGGAGACTATTTGTGTCTCCAGTATAGGGCTTCGGGCGCCATCTTCCCGTAGCCCTGCTCTGCCTGTCAGTGTGGGAGATTGGAGGAGGAATGTCTGGGGGAGCTGCGCGCTGTCGGTTGAGTAAAAACTTTTTTTTCCTGGTGAAATGTGCCCACATTGCGTTTATTTTGTGCTGACATGTTGCCCGCAATGCGTTTATTTTGTGCTGAAATGTTGCCCGCAATGCGTTTATTTTGTGCTGACATGTTGCCCGCAATGCGTTTATTTTGTCGCAAAGACCCCCGCCCCCAAGTTTGAACCGGCAAAAGTCACTTTATTTAAAAGGCAATAAGTATGGCAGCCTCCATATCATTCCTTCCTCAGGTTCCCTTTAGGACCTATCCATGACGTGAGGGAGATCTTCCCAATATGGTTTTGGAGACTGGTGAGAAATGGACCCACACCCCCACTATACAAACAATGTGAAAATTCAGCCAGTGAAAATCTTTTTTATCATCATACAAAACATAGCAGGGCTGATCTACTTATAATACTAATTATAGTTTATTTGCCAGTTGATAAGTACCGTAATATAGCCGAGTAAATAAATTTATCAAGGCATGTGTGTGTTATTGGGTATAGAATAATTATATATAAATATATACAGCTGTTCATCTACTGTACAGACATGTAGTATTTTGGAGTGGTAATTGCATGGATTTTATTATTATTATTATCATTAATTTATAAAGCACCAAAATATTCTGTGGTGTTTTATGTAGCATGATGAATAAAATGTGTAACAGATTGCAAGATACAAAATGAATAACAAATTCCAAAACACAAAAGGGTGAGAGAACCCTGTCCTTGCGAGCTTGCGAGAATGGGGGGGGGGGGGGGGACAAGAGGTAGGATAGAATGCAGTATTCATACGGGCGGTGTGTTTTTAGGTTATCTAGTAAGGAGTACAACTTGGCCAGCGGTCAAAGGAGGAATTGCCTATGTTAGAGCATATGTTTATCAAAAAAGTGAGTTTTGAGGGAGCATTTAAAGATTTCAAAGGTTGGAGAGTGATGGATGTCTTGCGGAAGGGCATTCCAGAGGAGGGGTAAAGCATGTGAAAAGTCTTGTATACATGAATGTGAGGAGGTGATTTTAGAGGAGGACAAAATAAGGTTGTATGCATATCTGAGATTGTGGTTGGGTTAGTATCTGGAAACAAGTGAGGAAATCTATAGGGGAGAGAGATTGTGGAGAATTTTGTAGGTTAAGAGTCTGAAGTGGATCCTCTCGCTAATTGGCAGCCAATGAAGAGCTTGGCAGAGAGGAGCAGCAGAGGAAGAGCAAGAAGAAAGATGAATGAGCCAAGCAGCCGAGTCCAGTACAGATTGGAGGGGTGCTAGTCAGTTTGTAGTTCTCAAAGCCACAAAGCAATATATTACAATAGTCCAAATGAGATGTTATAAGAGCATGTACTAACATTTTAGTTGTGCCCTGAGTGAGGAAAAGTTGGATAAGAGACATATTTTTGAGTTGGAGATGACAGGAGCTGGTTAGGGAGTGAATGTGAGGAACAAATGAGAGGAATCTAATTGCTTTTCAGCATAAATAATTCATGAAAATGCATCTGTCACCCGTATACGGTACATTGGAAATAGCCATTTTCTGGGATGCATATAAAAATTCTACCTATCGATTTAAAATTTAGGGCAGACTTCAATCACATAAGCTGCATTCTCATAACTGTGGTTGAACCCACAAAAATTGCCTGTCTCCACTGTAGTTTAATGGGTGCTCTTTGAGATACTCTCTTAGGAAAGGTAGCTGCTTATCCAGTGTTGAGCCTTTGGCAATAAATATTTAATGATGTTGTCAGGAATTCAGCATCACCATGGAAATCTTCTGGTAAAATTGTAATTGCATATTTTTTTTTTATCCCAGGCACAGAGTGTTACTTGAAATGCATCGCTGTGCTGCCTACATACAACCTAATTTATTCTAAGGTAAGTTTCAAGATTTGGAATTTTTAAGGCCAGTATTAATACTTGTTCACAAAAACAAAGATTAAATATGCTGTGAAATGAAATCCAAAATTCCAGTTGAGTAAATCAGATTTTTGTCCAATGTGTATTATTGAAAGGTGACTTCTCATGCTTCGCTATGCTTTGCTGTCTCTACTATTGCCTTGCTAAATGAGTTTGCTTTGTGCCTGTATTTATGACTATGGTAAAAAAGAAAAAGGAAACATGATCGATATAACTGCAAAACAAAGACAAAGTCCGAACACAGTCCAATATGGAATCGATAAATGCACAAAGTAGACATTCTCGGTGCTGGAAAGCACTGTTTTCAGTGCTTGTGAATCTGATAGGTAAGTATCAGTTTTTTCAGTGGTCAAGAAAGAGAGGTCAAGTTAGGTGAGAATTAAGATTAGGGGAAAGCTAGTTTAGTATTAGGATCAGGTATTGTTTAGTACATGGTTAAGGTAAAATATTAGATTAATATTTAGATTGCTGATGGTAACCCTTTTTACAAGTGACTTGCTCAACAACTATACAGGTAGCCCCTGGTTAACAAACGAGATAGGGACTGTAGGCTCGTTCTTAACCCCCATCTGTTACTAAATTGGGACGCTGTGCCATCTCTGTCCCCTTTGCCTCCTATGTGCCCCCCTTTGCCTCCAGTGTCACCTTCAGTGCCTGTTTGTCCCCCCTGTGTCCGTTCAGCAACCCTTTGTGCCCCTCTATGTCCCCTCTCTGTGTCTCATTTTGTCCCCCACTCTGTTTGTACCCCCACTGTGCCTCTGTACCCCCTGTGTGGCTCTGTTTGTACCCCTGTTCCTCCGCTTTGCCACCTCTGTACCTTCTCTGTGCCTCTGCTTTGCCCCTCTGTTTTACCCTCTCTGCGCCCCTGCTTTACATTCTCTGTGCCTCTGCTTTGCCACTCTGTGCCTCAGTTTTACCCTCTCTGTGCCTCTGCTTTACATTCTCTGTGCCTCTGCTTTGCCCCTCTGTGCCTCTATTTTACCCTTTCTGTGCCTCTGCTTTACATTCTCTGTGCCTCTGCTTTGCCACTCTGTGCCTCTGCTTTACACTCTCTGTGCCTTTGCTTTGCCCCTCTGTGCCTCTGTTTTGCCCCTCTGTGCCTCTGTTTTGTGCCCTCTGCTTTGCCCTTTGTGCCTCTGCTTTGCCCCCTCTGTGCCTCTGCTTTGCCCCCTCTGCCTCGGCTTTGCCCCCTCTGTACCTCTGCTTTGCCCCTATGTGCCTCTGCTTTGCCCCTATGTGCCTCTGCTTTGCCCCCTTTGTGCCTTTGATTTGCCCCTCTGTGCCTCCGCTTTGCTACCATTTGTACCTCCGCTTTGCCCCTTTGTGCCTCTGCTTTGCCCCTCTGTGCCTCTGCTTTGCCCCCATTTGTGCCTCCGCTTTTCCCCCTCTGGACTCACCTTCCAGCTCGAGTCCAGCGATTTCCATCTAGCCACTCCGCCTTCTGCTCCCACTAGCCACGTACTACACTGCCTCCTGTATGTCATGTGACATACAGGAACCTGACATACAGGAAGCGAAGTGATGATGTATGCTGCTAGAGGGAGCAGGAGGCGGAGAGAGGAGGACAGACAGCATTGGACTCAGTTCAGAGGTGAGTCCAACACTGCTGCTGCACGTGTGGGCACTTGGGGAAATTTTGAAGCCCCTTCTTCAAACTTCCCAGATGCGGAAATAACGTCATCGCGATAGGATAGGGGTTTTCGGATCCGCGGGTCATTCGCAACTCGGTCATTCTTAAGTCGTGGACTACATGTATATCTCTAATTTTCCTTTTTTTTTTTTGTACGGACCTCAGCTTAGTTTCTGCCCAGCCAAAGATATGTACTTCATTACTGTGCTCCTGTGGCTTTGGGCTTAGGTTGCATCATAGTCCACTTGACTTTACTTTTCATAATTCATGCCAAGAAAATAGAAGAAAAAAAAAAGAAAAAAAAGGGAAGAAAAAAAGACAAAAAAGTCTGAATATTGAAAAGTGAGTAACTGCATGAAAAGAAAAGTTTTGGCCTCCTCCCATCTTTAACAAAAACACTCACTCTGCCTCGTCTTTCTTTCAATTTCTTCCAAGTCAAGTCCATCTGCATTCGTTCTATCCAATACGTACACATTTGTATCCATATCATCCATTCATCTTGCTATATCCTTTCACTCTTCTTCTCCACAACCTTCAACACTTGCAAGCTACCATTCTGTTATCATACACCTCCACCCACCATACCCTCCGCCTCCTCTAATTCCATCCTCTCCACCCAGCCAACATTTCCCCACCTACACTTTACCCCATTGTAGTGGACCTCCCTGCCCTGCAGTTTATCACCTCTTATTTAGTGAATAGGCGATTACTTTCCTTAACATTTTACACGTCGTTCATTTTATTAAGGAACTGTGAGAAAATGCGGAAAAGCCGCCGCGAGTACTCAAGGTAAGGCGGCTGATTCCGCGTTCAACAAGGCGGCGGATTCCGCGTCTGTCGCGGCGGTTTGCACGCATAGGCCTACATCTGTCCGCATGGCGGAACGCGGAGAAACCGCCGCGTGCTCGGATAGCGGTGCGGCTGGTTCCGCGTCCTGCACAGCGGATACATTGCAAAACAGGTCTGGTGTGGCTGGGACTGATAGTCCACACAGGTTCAGAAGGACGCGCGCGCGTTGAGAGGCAGAGCTTTTATGACAGCCAGAAGGGTGTCAGCTGACCAAGCCGGTCAGCTGACAATTTTACCACTTCCTATTGGTCCAGGACTTAGGGGAGGCGCTGGAGAGCGCTAGGGTATATATACTAGGTGCTGGTCATTTCTCTGGTGTCTGCCGTTGTGATCACTACGTGATCCTTTTGCTAAAATCTGTGTTGTTTTTTCTCTGTTATACTTCAGACTAGTTCCAGGGTGTTGATGATCAAGAAACTCACACCCAAGACTAGGGAACTGTATTATCATTCTGTTATACTTCAGACTAGTTCCAGGGTGTTGATGATCAAGGAACTCACACCCAAGACTAGGGAACTGTATTACCACTCTGTTATATATCAGACTAGTTCCAGGGTGTTGATGATCACGGAGCTCACACCTAAAGAATAGGCATTGTTATTTGTTATGACTTCCTGCTTTCCTGACCACTCTCTTGATCTCTGTATTGGTACTTCGCGATATCTGATACTCTGTTGCCGAACTCTGCTTGTCCTTGGATTCCGATTCTGTCTCCTGTCTTTGTACCTGATCTGTCTGTCTATTGCCGACCTGGCCTGTCCGACCTCGAGTACTATTTCCCCAGTTGGGAGATAGTTCACAGACCTGTCAGTGACACTTCACCCCTGGTGTCACTCACACTCTGGTCCTTCCCACTCTCAGCCTGGCTCTGCCCCTTGGGGAGCCTCAGGCCATTGGAAGGAATCTGTTCTTTAGGCAGTACTTCCTACTGCCTTGCACCCTCTGTACGGGTGCTCTCCTCAAAGTATTACTGTTGCACCAAACACTCGGATATTACTCAGGTGTCCAGAGGTTAGAGATATATCTGATTATCGGTGATACTGCAGATCATCTATAATCAGGTATATATCTGTATTCTCGGTGATACTGCAGATCACCGGTAATAAGACCCTTTCTGTGTTATACCGATCGTTACAGAACGGCAGACCAAACACAAATGGACGCTCTCACCAGCCGTCTGGGCACACTTACCACTTCGGTGGAAAACATCAACCAAGTGCTGGGTAGCCACCAGACGCTAATAAATGCCCTGTCTGGATCCGTACAAACACTTCAGACGGCTGTGGATGAGGTGCGATCCCCTCCTAGCACAGACATACGTATGCCTGTACCTGAAAAATTTTCTGGCCACAGATCTGATTTCTGAAATTTTAGGAGTAGAGTGTTATCATACTTTGAGTTGAGACCTAGATCTTCAGGAACCATGGCCCAAAGGGTCACATTTATTAAGACTTTGTTATCAGGTGATTCCCAGACCTGGGCGTACAGTTTACCCGCTGGAGACTTAGCCCTGACCTCTGTAGAAGAATTTTTTTAAAGCCATGGCAATAATTTACGACGATCCAGACATTGCCTCGACTTCTGAGCGGAAGCTCAAGTTATTACGTCAAGGCAAGAGTCCGGTCGAGGAGTATGCTGCTGAATTCAGAAGGTGGTCAGTGTCAGCCAGGTGGGACACCTTTGCCCTGTTAGATTGTTTTTTATCAGGGTTGTCTGATGAGGTCTCTGATCTGATGTTAAGTCAGCCTGAACCTAAGACCGTTGATGAGGCCATTTCACCGGCCATCAGGATCGACCGTAGGCTATGCTATCAGAGACAGACCCGGGATAGAAACCATGTAAGCATGGGGTCCTACGCAGCACCTCCTGTGACTCCACCTCCTCCCGTTTCACCTCCACCCGAGCCAATGCAGATTGGTCAGTCAAAATTGTCGCAAGTGGAGCGGAGACGCAGGATTTCCGAGCAGTTATGTCTTTATTGTGCAGAGGGGGGTCATAGAGTTCAGAATTGCCCTAAGAAATCGGGAAACGCTACTGCCTAGGAGTAGTTGGGGGTAATACCCTAGACGTACAACTTTTACCCCTAGATGATAAAAGGTTGCTTCTTCCTTGTACGATTACATGGGAAGATAAATCTGAAGTCACTGAGGCCTTCGTTGATTCAGGCTCAGCGGCTAATTTTATGGATTATGAATTTGCTAAGAAATTGGCTATTCCACTCACCCCGGTGACACCACCTATCCAAGTTACGGCAGTGGATGATTCCCCCCTGCAACGTAACCGTCCTCTGTCTCAGACACCAGAGGTGGGAGTCACTATAGGGTGCTGCATAGGGAGAAGTTGCATTTTTTTGTGTTACACATGATCACCTCCACTATCATTCTTGGCATGCTTTGGTTACACCTTCACTCCCCTCAGATCAATTGGGCCACTGGTCAGCTAACAACCTGGTCAGCCCATTGCTTTCATCATTGTTTAGTGAAGGTGACCTTGGGTCAGACCAGGATTCATGTGGAGGGAGTACCGGAACAATATTCTGAATTTTTTCAGATGTGTTTTGTCCCAAAGCCGCAGATAAACTACCTCCACATCGCCCTTTCGATTGCCCCATCGACCTCCGATCTGGTTGTATGCCCCCTAGAGGTCCTCTCTACAATTTGTCTGGGCCGGAAAAAGTGGCCATGCAAGAGTACATTTGTGAAAACTTAGCTAAGGGTTTCATTCGCCCTTCCCGGTCGCCTGCCGGAGCAGGTTTCTTTTTTGTAAAGAAAAAAGACGGAGGCCTTCGGCCATGCATTGATTACCGGGGCCTGAAAAAAATCACAGTAAAAAAATCACTATCCGTTGCCTTTGATAGACGATTTATTTACTCAGGTCACCAGTGCTAAGATTTTTTCGAAATTGGATTTGCGGGGTGCATACAACCTGGTGCGGATCAGAGAGGGTGATGAGTGGAAGACGGCCTTTAACACACCCGGTGGGCATTACGAGTATCTGGTGATGCCCTTCGAGTTGTGTAACGCTCTGGCCGTCTTTCAGGAACTCATTAATGAAGTATTCAGGGAGGTATTGGGTAAATTTGTCCTGGTATATCTAGATGATATACTAATCTTCTCAGATAACCTCTCTGAGCACAGGGCTCATGTCAAATGGGTGCTGCACAAGTTAAGACAGAACATGCTTTATGCTAAATTGGAGAAATGCATTTTTGAGGTAACATCTGTCACCTTTCTGGGGTACATAATTTCCACCTCGGGCCTGTCTATGGATCCTGCCAAAGTCTCTGCTGTCCTGGAGTGGCCGCAGCCAGTGGGACTGAAATCTCTCCAGAGATTTTTGGGATTCGCTAATTACTATAGAAGGTTCATAAAGGGGTACTCCACAGTCATAGCACCCCTCACCAGTCTCACAAAGAAAGGGGCAGATACCAATTACTGGTCCCCCGAAGCTCTGGCTGCTTTCTCCACCTTGAAAGAATTGTTTTGCTCCACACCCATTTTGAGACACGTCAACACCTCCTATCCCATCTATTTATTGTGGAGGTAGACGCCTCGGAGTTCGGGGTAGGGGCTGTGCTGTCTCAGCGTTCTGGGTTGCAGGGAAGATTACACCCGTGTGCCTATTTCTCTCGTAGGTTTTCACCAGCAGAGAAAAACTACGATATAGGCAACAGGGAGCTCCTAGCCATTAAATTGGCCATCGAGGAATGGCGTCACTGGCTAGAAGGAGCAGAACATACGATTACCGTTTACACTGATCACAAAAATTTGGAATACATTGAGGGGGCTAAGAGATTGAGTCCCCGTCAGGCTCGGTGGTCACTGTTTTTCTCGAGATTCAGATTTGTAATTACATACACTCCGGGTAGTAAAAACATTAAAGCGGATGTTTTGTCCAGATGTTTTGAGCCAGAGACAGCGCAGCCCTCAGACCCAGAGACTATTATCCCACAGAGAGTAGTGTTGGCAGCCACAGAGACCTGGAGAAACTGGATGGAGACTTTAAGTCCCTTACAGCAGGATGTCCCTGAAGGAAAGCCTGAAGGGGTGATGTTTGTACCACTGCCATTTCGTCTCCAGATATTGCAGATGTTCCACTCCCACAAGAATGCTGGACATCCTGGGGCCACCAGAACACAGGACCTCGTTGCCAGGTGTGCTTGGTGGCCTTCATTGACAACTGACTGCAAGGAGTATGTTAGAGAGTGTGCAGTATGTGCAAAAAGTAAACCCTCCCGTCTGGCACCTGTGGGAACGTTGCAGCCTTTGCCCACCCCGAGTGAACCATGGACCCATTTGTCCATGGATTTTGTGGGTGAGCTTCCGAAGTCTGAGGGCATGTCGGTCACTTGGGTGGTTGTCGACCATTTCAGTAAAATGGCCCATTTTGTGCCCCTGAAAGGACTCCCCTCGGCCCAGGAGTTGGCCGATCTTTTCATCATCCACATTTTCCGGCTACATGGCATTCCGGAAAACATTGTGTCAGATCGGGGAGTACAATTTATTTCCAAATTTTGGAGGGAATTTTGTCATCAAATGGGCATGGAACTGTCATTTTCATCAGGCTACCACCCACAGACCAATGGTCAGACTGAGAGAATTAATCAGTCATTGGAACAGTTTAAGGTGTTATGTTGCGGATGCGCAAAATGATTGGGTCAAATTCTTGCCGTTTGCAGAAGTTGCGCACAATAATTTGAAAAGCTCTTCCTCTGGATTTTCTCAGTTTCCGGTGGTAACTGGAAAGTTGCCTAAGTTCTCCCCACTCCCAGTAGCTTCCACTCCGTTTCCAGCTTTGGAGGCTTGGCAAAAATCGTTTAAAAACATTTGGGGGATCGTGAAAAGTAATTTGGAGAAGGCTTTTCAAAGTCAGAAAGGTCAAGCTGACAAGAAACGCTCCTTAGAGTGGAAGTTCCGGCCAGGAGACTTGGTCTGGGTGTCCACGCGTCATTTGACCCTGAAACAGCCCTCACCCAAGTTAGGACCCAGATTTGTGGGCCCGTTTCCAGTAACCAGGAAGATCAACAATGTTACTTATGCCATTGATCTTCCTGCCAGCATGCGTGGTGTAAGATCCTTTCATGTGTCCCTGCTTAAGCCAGCAGTGCATGTAGGTTCCACTCCTCCTCCTCCTGTGATGGTAGATGACCAACCTGAGTATGAAGTAGAAAAGATTTTAGACTCACGTGTTGTACAAAACTCAGTGCAGTATCTGGTTCACTGTAAAGGGTATGGTATTGAGGAGAGAACGTGGGTACCTGAGTGTCGCATGCATGCGGATAAATTTAAGAGGGAGTTCCACGCTTTATATCCTGAGAAACCGGGTAGGAGCTGTCCGGAGTCCACTCCTCAGGGGGGGGTACTGTGAGAAAACGTGGAAAAGCGGATACATTGCAAAACAGGTCTGGTGTGGCTGGGACTGATAGTCCACACAGGTTCAGAAGGACGCGCGCGCGCGTTGAGAGGCAGAGCTTTTATGACAGCCAGAAGGGTGTCAGCTGACCAAGCCGGTCAGCTGACAATTTTACCACTTCCTATTGGTCCAGCACTTAGGGGAGGCGCTGGAGAGCGCTAGGGTATATATACTAGGTGCTGGTCATTTCTCTGGTGTCTGCCGTTGCGATCACTACGTGGTAGCACTCGGACCTTTTGCTAAAATCTGTGTTGTTATTTCTCTGTTATACTTCAGACTAGTTCCAGGGTGTTGATGATCAAGGAACTCACACCCAAGACTAGGGAACTGTATTATCATTCTGTTATACTTCAGACTAGTTCCAGGGTGTTGATGATCAAGGAACTCACACCCAAGACTAGGGAACTGTATTACCACTCTGTTATATATCAGACTAGTTCCAGGGTGTTGATGATCACTGAGCTCACACCTAAAGAATAGGCATTGTTATTATTTGTTATGACTTCCTGCTTTCCTGACCACTCTCTTGATCTCTGTATTGGTACTTCGCGATATCTGATACTCTGTTGCCGAACTCTGCTTGTCCTTGGATTTTGATTCTGTCTCCTGTCTTTGTACCTGATCTGTCTATCTATTGCCGACCTGGCCTGTCCGACCTCGAGAACTATTTCCCCAGTTGGGAGATAGTTCATAGACCTGTCAGTGACACTTCACCCCTGGTGTCACTCACACTCTGGTCCTTCCCACTCTCAGCCTGGCTCCGCCCCTTGGGGAGCCTCAGGCCATTGGAAGGAATATGTTCTTTAGAAAGTACTTCCTACTGCCTTGCACCCTCTGTACGGGTGCTCTCCTCAAAGTATTACTGTTGCACCAAACACTCGGATATTACTCAGGTGTCCAGAGGTTAGAGATATATCTGATTATCGGTGATACTGCATATCATCTATAATCGGGTATATATCTGTATTCTCGGTGATACTGCAGATCACCGGTAATCAGACCCTCTCTGTGTTACACCGATCGTTACAGGAACTTCAACCTTTATTTATTAGTGAATGCCATGCATTTCTGATGGAGATTGGAAATCCATGTCCACATTTCTTAAAGTTGTTTTCTACTTTATGTATAATGTCTTCCTCTACCTCACATAACACATCTATTCAATCTATCCATTCTTCTAGTGTGGGAGATCTTACGTCTTTCCATTTGTCAGCTATCATGTTTTTTGCAACCAGAGTGCCTATTTCTTTTATTAGTGGGTCTAGTAATGATACATTCCCAAGTCTGATAATTGCTTGGCAGCCTAAGGGCGTGTACACATATCCAATTATGATTGGCCAATGATTGGACAATTTTACCACTTTCATGTATTATAAGAGCTTACTTACACAATCTGTTCAATCTGTTCATAGTATTCAAAATCTATTGGCCCTCATACTAACTGGAAATGGTAACATTGGCCACTGATTGGCCAAAATTGATTCAAACATAGTATCTTCCAGTAATGCACATGTTGCAATGCACTATGGGCCCATATACAATACACTTTTTCTCCTAAGTTATCTCCTATGAGATAATATTTCATCTTCTTCTTAAAATAACTTTTCCGGAAATGCTTTTAAAAATCAAAGGAAACCCTGAGAATTCCCTAAAACCTGTCGGTTCTGTGAGATTTTAACTGCTTACTTTTTTTGCTGGAGTGGTCCTTTTAACCAGTTCGGCCTATCTGGACGAGCTTCCTCGTCCAGATAGGCACTGCTGCTGCCGTCGGCTGGTGCACGCGATTTGGCGCTCCCTCGCGCGCGCTCCCGCTGCCCGCCGCTAGCCCCCCGATCAGTGAATGGGAATATAATTCCCATTCACCGATCTAACTTCCCTGCAGAAATACCGACTCTTTCTCTCCAGAGAGCGCGGTATTTCTGCCCCCAGGAAACTTCTCCCCAGCATTTTAGTTCCTGGATGCGAGATCGTTCGCATCCAGGACTTTTTTCACTGTGGCCATCTTGTGGCCAAATAGTAAACTGCACCAACATACATTTTTAATAAAAAAAAAAATATTATTTTACATTTAAAATTAGCAGTTTCCCTCCCACACCAAAAATTACCCACATACACTTTTTTTTATTAAAAAAATAAAATAAAAAATACAATTAAAAAAAAAAAAAAAACATAAATAGTTACCCAAGGGTCTGAACTTTTTAAATATGCATGTCAAGAGAATATGTTATTATATTATTTAAAATTATAAGCTTATAAATAGTGATGGACGCAAATTGAAAAAATGCACCTTTATTTCTAAATTAAATATCGGCACCATAAATTGTGATAGGGACATCGTTTAAATGGCGTAATAACCAAGACAGATGGGCAAATAAAATACATGAGTTTTAATTACGGTAGCGTATATTAATTTCAAACTATAATGGCCAAAAACTGAGAAATAATGAATTTTTCTCATTTCTTTCTTAATCTTCCTGTTAAAATAGATTTAGAAAAAATAATTCTTAGCAAAATGTACTACCCAAAGAAAGCCTAATTAGTGGCAGAAAAAACAAGATATAGATCAATTCATTGTGATAAGTAGCAATAAAGTTATAGGCGAATGAATGGGAGCTGAACGTTGCTCGGATGCATGAGATTTTCAGACTGCGGTGCTGAACTGGTTAAGAAGAAGATAGCAATTCTATCTTCTCTCCGAGTGGAGGACCTGATGGAAGGCTACATAAATTGTGGCCAATTACCTTGTTCCACATACACAGCTGACCATAATTTTTTTTAAAAAGTCCAACCTGCTTACTAGTCTATTACTGCCCAGTGCTGTCTCTATCTCCACCTACCACAATTACAAACATGTTCACATTTCCTGACCCTATTTGTGCTCATTCATCTTTGTTAAAATGTACGCACTGTACGCACAACTAAATCTCTTAGTGTCCCTGAAAAAACTGTATGCTGTAGGTTTTTTTTTATTCCAAACAGAAAAATGTATTAGATGTCAACAAGCCCATTGATTAACATGGACAGTCAGTTCTAATGCATTTCCATATTGCAGAAAACCATAAAAAACATAGTATGAATGAAGTCTAAAGGTGGCCACACACCATACAATTTTTTAAATATCTGTTCAATTTAAGAATTGCAATACATTTTTCTGACTGATTGTAACATTTCAAAAATTTGACCAATGTACCACACACCTATGTTCAATTTTTTCCTCAATTATGATAAAAATGATTGGAAACTCAGAGAAAATTGCTAGGGTGTGTATATTAATAAATTAACAATCCAACACACACCATACAATCTTTAGTAGAAATTGAAGAGAAATATCTGGCATTCCGGATCGATTTAAATCGAAAAAAAACTGGAAATTTTTTCAAGAGATACGATCGTTTTTATCGAATTACTGTAAAATCAGATCATTTCATTGTATCGTGTGTGGCCACCTTAAGAAAGCAAAGCACCTTGAACACACCTAGGCAAGAGGGAAATCTCTGAATATCTGAACAGAGGCAATTAAAGTACAATTTGTGCTGCGTAGGCAAAGGTCGCCCAATAACACAAAATAAAATGATGTGCTAGCAATAATAACATGACTATAATACTGTATATACACACTATCTACAAACATTGCAGAAGATTTCAGCACTATAGGAATACATAATAATCATTCCGTATTTCTCTATAAATGTAATGTGTTCTTATTTCTGTATAAATGTAATGTGTTCTTATATATTTTTATTTGATATGGTCAACACTAAAATATACCAATACTCTACCTGCTGATGGAACTCCAAACAATTATTATTTTTATGTTTGTACCCGCGGGGCGTACCATGTACTTTTCAGGTAACATAGTAGAACATTGTGGCTCTTATAGAAAAGACACATTCCGCCCCTCACTGGAGAGTCAATACAACATTGCAGCCTGTTTTTCCAGCATTACAGGAGTGTCTTGAGGTATGTAAGCAGCGCTGGACTCACTTACCAGAAGTTACATAGCGGCTGATTTATCACACTGGGGCCCCTATGCAATTAACTTTTTTTTTCTCCTAAGTTTTCGCCTAGGTCAGGGGTGTGGAACTCAAATACAAAGTGGGCCAAAACTGAGCTCTGGGAACAAGTCACGGGCCGACCTCAATGGCTACTGGCCACCTCTCTACCTTATAAAGTTCCCTGGTGTCTGATAGCTCCCCTCTATCCCCTATACATTTCCTTGATGTCTAATGCCTCCTTCCTCCCCAATACAGTTCCTTGGTGTCTAGTGGTCCTCCCTAACCAATACAGTTCCCTGGTGTCTAGTTGCCACCTTCCCTCTCATATACAGTTCCCTGGTATCTAGTGCTCTCCCCCTCCCCATATGGCTTCCCTGGCAGTCTATGGCTTACACTCCAATATAGCTTATCTGGTGGTCTAGAGGGGGGCAAACATAATGCAACGTGGGGAAACCACCTGAGGGCCAAATCTGATGGCTCCGAGGGCCAGATTTGGCCCACGGGCCAGAGTTTGACATGTATGTCCTAGGTGATCTTTTAACACCTTAGTATAAAATGCCTTTAAGCCACCAGCAAGCAAGAAAATACTTAGAAGGATTTTGGCAACAAATTATGCTTATTTATGAGTACTTTTTCAATGGCAGAGTGCTAAAAAGTTGTTTTAAACAGAAGATGGAAAATTATCTCCTAGGAGAAAACTTAGGAGAAAAAGTAAATTGCATATGGCCCTAGAGGTGTGAAAATATCACCTGGGAGAAAACTCGAGAGAAAAGGTGAGTTGCATATGGGCCCGAGGACCAAGAAACTTGTGGATCAGTTGTCCTTTGCAACCAATCAGAATTTTTTTATCAGCTCAAACATATATTTGGATCATTCTTAGCCAATCAGCCTCAGAATAAACTGGGTCTCATACAGAACATACACATCCCCACACACCTTGCTAGACATACACTTGATCTTGTCTTCTCTAAACTTTCATCCACATCAACAATTCTTTGATTCAATAATCTTACTTTTAACCTCTCTACATCCTGCCTTACTTCACCCTCTACCAGACCAGTTGGATGGCAGAAAGACCCTGAACCACATCATATTCCCAGACACACTTGCCTCACTCACTCCTACTTTATCTAGTCTCTCCTCCCCTGACCAAGATGCCTTCGAGGATAACCACACTCTACCGTCATCCCTGAAAATTGTTGCTACTGGTACCTTCCACTTTCACAACCGTGCAAATCCCCAGCCGTGACACGGAGCTGCACAAGAGGTCTGCAAACTGCTTATGTAACAATACAAGTGTAGTAGATCTGGCCTAAGTTGTTATTTCCTTAACCACAAGGCTAGGCAACATCATTCTAACACAACACTCACACTTGCCAAGCAAAAGTACTGTATTTCTTTCGGCCACTTTTGACACCCTCCTCAGTCCTAATCGCAATACCGTCTTCATCCAAAACATAAACACCTACTTCAAAGACAAAATCAAAAAAATTAGATGTGAGATCTCAACTCACACTTCTGTTCCCACACTGTCCAGACCATCCACCTGTAACTTCTGCCTCGCTTGTTGTAAGGATGGTCAAAATTGCTGAATTCTGTACCTGCCAAAATTCCGATTTTTTTTTGTAGGCTAGTAGAAATGTGAATTTAAAAAAAAATGACCTTGGCCCATGCACAATTAGCTTTTTCTCCTGTGTTTTCTCCTAGGTGATATTTTTACACCTTGTCAATATACCGTGTTTTCCCGAAAATAAGACACTGTCATATTAATTTTTGCTCCAAAATATGTGCTAGGGCTTATTTTCACAGGGTGTCTTATTTTTGGGGGAAACACTGGTAATTTTCCTATATAAAATGTATATACTGCATGCCCTGCTGAAACACAAGCAGCATGCACAGAGCTTGTGGTTTGAAGATATTGGTTCTCACTAACAAGAAATTGATTCTGCTGATCATGTGGGTAAGAGTCTATTGCTGGATCCGCACCATACAGTTTTTCAGCAGATTTACCTACGGAAATCAGTCAGAAAATCGCTCAAAAAAATCATTTGATTCTCTGATCGGACATACTGGAAATAATCGATCGGGCAGGTAAATCTGCCAAAAAATTGTATGGTGTGGATCCAGCATATTTCTTGCAGGCAGAGAACTCTGTCAGGCTCCCCAGAGCTATTATAGGATAAGATGTGTGTCCTGGGAAAAGGTGAAGAGGTGAAGTGCTGCTGATGCTTATCATATCAGATCAGCAGGGCTGGCTCCAACAAAAACACAAATTGCCTGACACATATACAGAACTGTAGAACTCACATTATATTGCTGCTCTACTGTATCCAGGCTTTGTATTGGGCGTGACTTGCTGGTGTCATGTAGGCTGCTACTAGGGCTTACATTCGGGGGATGTCTTATATTTCAAGCATGCTGGGAATTCCTGCTAGGGCTTATTCTCAGTGGATGTCTTACTTTAGGGGAAACACGGTAATTCCTTTTAAACCACCAGCAAGCAATAAAATACTCATAATAGTTTTGATAGTACTTTTTTCACTCACTTTTCTGTACTTTTTCAATTGCAAAGTGCTGAAAAATTGTTTTAAAAAGAAGTTGAAAAAGTATCTCCTAGGAGAAAACGCTGGAGAAAAAGTTAATTGCATATGGGCCCATGTAGTTTTTGAGAAAACTGATTTTAAAAAGAGTTTTTTTAAACAATTCACTTGTTCACTTTAATTTAAAAAATTAAAGTGAACAAGGGACTTGTTTACAAAAGACTAACAGAATTTCTCTACTCCAACTCACTGCTGGACCACTGACACGGCTCTAACAAAGGTGGTCAATGACCTCTTTAGATCCAACTCAAAATGCAACCTCTCACCTCCTTCTCTTGAATCCTTCCTTTGCTTTTGACACTGTCAATAGCAAACCCTGCAGTCTATCAGTAGGGATGGTCGGAATGCCAATTTCCGCATTCCGTCATGTACCGATTACCGATTCTGCTACCAATTTCCGCATTCCGGAAATCGCGGAAATTCCGCCCGACTTTAACATCGATTTTCTCAAAAACTATAAGGTCTTTTTGAAAACTTTTTTTTGCATCTTGTTCAGAAGATTCGGTTTAATAAACCCTGAAAATTTGGTGTTTCTAGGTCTTACGGGGGCTCTGCTATTAACCGCTAAAGTCGGCGGATTTTTACAGTAATGTAAAATGCAGGAAATAGGCAGATGCAGATTTTCTGCATTTTACATTACAGTAAAAATCCGCCGACTTTAGCGGTATATAGCAAAGCCCCCGTAAGTCCTAGAAACACCAAATTTTCAGGGTTTATTAAACCGAATCTTCTGAACAAGATGCAAAAAATGTTTTCAAAAAGACCTTATAGTTTTCGAGAAAATCGATGTTAAAGTCGGGTGGAATTTCCGTGATTTCCGGCGGAAATTTCCGCGATTTCCACCTACGGCGCTTGCATTACCGATTTCCGCATTCCGATGCGGAAATGCAATTTCCGATCGGAATTTCGGAAATTGCATTTCCGCGGAATCCGAATGAGCATCCCTATCTATCAGTATTGATGAAACTTTCCCTCTCTTGGTTCATGTCCTATTTATACAACCACTTGTTCCAAATCTCATTTGCTTCCCATATCTAGAATATCTTTAGGACTTGCCACTGAATTGCACACCTTCCTATCCCCAAAGTCCTCCAAACTCTTGATAAATGCCCTCCTTATTGCTTGTCTCAGCTACTGCAACACGTTCCTATCTGTTACTCTGTGTGATATTGCAGTCTTGTGACTTTGCGTTATTATGGCATTGTGTCTAGGGGCATAGTACATGTTCCAAACATCCCATAATTTCACCATTGTTACACCCGCTAATGTTTCCTCCCTATTCTGACTGGAAGGGGGCATTGCTCTGATGTGAGAAACAAGATGAAGGGACTGGGAGGGAGTGACATTCTGGCACATGAGTCTCTGGGCCGTAGCAGAAGGTTGTGGGAGTATGCACAGCTGGTGTGCCATTCAGCCAATTATTCCTTATAGAAGGTAGATATAGGACGATGTCAAAACTGTTTACTTATAGCACTGGTACATACGGTAAAGAGAGACAGTCTGTTTGGAGGGGGTGCTTAAAGTATACCCGAAGCAAATCCTAGGTTAAAAGACACATACTTACCTAAAAAAAGGGAAGCCTTTGGAGTCCCATGCCATCTTCCTGTCCATTGTTGCCCGAGGGCCCCCCACCCCTGGACAAATCCGGCAAGGGCAGAGCTCCTCTTCAGGCACAGACCCAGCCATACTGCGCCTGCATGAGTATGGCCATGTCTGCGCAGGTTCACCTTGGGTCCCCTTTAAAGCAGAACTGAAGAATGTTTTTTTCATTAAACTCTTAATGTAGGGATGTGCCTTTAAGGCTTACATACCTCTGCGCTGTGTAGTTTAGTTCATGCAGGCTCTCCCGGTCCCAATTTTGTCCCGTTAAAAATATTGACTTAGAAGTCGATGGGGAGCAAACACAGTAAGAGCCTGTGCTCTTCTGTCTGACCTCTTTCCTCTTTCTCTGCCCATTCTCTGCCCCTGCGCATCCCCTCCATGCTTGCTCTTGCAGCTCATCATGGACGTGTATTTTGATGTGTGTGACGGTCACTCCTGCAGTTTCTTGAGCTGGCACCATGCAAGAGCAGGCTGAAAGTTCTGAGTGCATGAGAGGACAAACTGAGCATGCTCAGTGCTGGAGTAATCTCATACACGGTTTCAGAAGAAAGTGCATGCGTGCCTGTCAAGCAGCAATGCCCCGGAAGAAGTTTGTGGCCTTGGCCATCATGACAGGAGGGCAGAAGCATAGAAAAGTAAAAAAATCCGCTGATCACGTGGCGGGAGCGGCGAACATCATATGAGTGTCGTCAGAAACGCTGATGGTGGTAATATGTTTTTTAACAATTTCATTTACCATATTTCAGTTCTGCTTTAAAAGACATTCAACGTTTTAAATACCATAGGTGAGTATATAGAGGGTTTTGGGGTGAGGAATATATTTGTAGGTTAGGGAGGGAAAGATTTAAAAAAAAGCTTACCCAAAAATAAATATACGTCCTCTTAACATTTTATACATGCATAACATCAAATTATAAAAAATAAAAAAAATAAAATCTGAACTTAAGTGAAAGATAATGATGGAAAATAATCCACTTGATGTGACTGGAAAGGATATATAAGTATGTCAGTATTAGACCGGCACTGAGTCATTGGTTATTAAAGTCATTACGGCCCACCTTCCCATGTCCATCAAATAAAGCAACAAAACAAATTAAGAGCAACTCAAAACATGTTCTCTGCTGAGCTGCGGATTCCCGAATACTGCTAAGGTCACGAAGATGTTAAAAAGAGAGGATGCCCTCAGTCAAACAGCCTTCTTTCTGCTCCAGAAGGGTGCGGTGCTTGGCTTTATGCTCACGTACGATATAGCAAAGCAACGCGTCCCAACATGTGACAACAGATAATACAGAACATTGACTTCTGATTGCGTAATCAGATGCTACAGACACACAGGGAATTGAGTGACAGATTTTAAGAAAAATGCTAATGCAAGCCTACACAACAACCAAAACACTACGAAAGGATCTCCGAGATGTGTACAACGATACAGAGACCTACAGATTCTTATTAACTCATTCCACTACAATTGCACTTTTTCTGTTCCCAAGTGAAACATACTTACATAATTAGCTGACAGCAGTACACTTAACAACTCATCAGCCACTCCTGCAGTATCTATTTGCCAAGTGCTTGCAGCTGGCTGCAAGTTTCCAGCACCAGCCGTTGGGACATGCATGCACATCTTAGTAGGTGGCTGCTTCCAAGTTCCCACTACACACGACATGGGACTTTTCTTACTGGATAGTAACTCCACCGTATGTCAACCACAGACACACATGTGGTTGCAAAAATTCCCATTTGCTTGCATTATAGAGCAACTGGAAGGTGCTCACTCCTGGCAACTGGGCAGCTAAATGGATTGTTGAACATTTTGCAGTCTGTCTGAAAGAGGCCAAAGCCACAGAAAAACTAGACTGAGGCTCTCCCAATCTAGAGAACACTGAAGAATATAAGGGATCCTTCAAACCTTTCTCTTTTTGAAAAGCAATCTGCAAGTATGCGTAAATGGCACAAACTTGCAACCATTGCACGATTTAGGGTCCATAACAAGGCTAAATGGACAATTTCCAATCCTGGAGAGTCTTAGTAAAGCTAAGTACCCCTGGAATGAAAGATAGATAGTGGAACTCCCCCACTGATGATCGTTCCATGATCGTTTCATGATCTATCTTTCAGTGGAAGTGGCATGATACAAAAGACTGGATGTGAAAAATGATTGTTGAAATGAATGATTTTTTTGCTAAAGTCCATTGACTTTAGTGGAAATTTAAACGTCTGTTTCCGATGTGATCCGACCCGACAGTCTTTTAAAAACAATGATTTGGTAGGTTTGTTAGCCATCTTTAAAGAGACACTGGAGCAAAAAACAAAAATATGATATAATGAATTGGTTGTGTAGTACGGATAGTTACTAGAATATTAGTAGCAAAGAAAATATTCTCATATTGTTATTTTCAGTTATATAGTGTTTTTATAACATTGCATCATTCTCTAATATTTGCAGTTTACACACTACTCAGCATTCTAAATGATTTTACAGAGCAGGCCAGTGAAATATTGACCATTTCCTCTGCAGAGAAAAAGAAAATACAGTGACTGACAGTTGAGATAACAAGCTTCACAAGAGAGAGCTCTCTGCGAAAGTCATGGAGCTCAATGGCTCTTTTGCATTGATAACAACTGGAGTTTCTTAACTCTTCCTGTACTGGAAACAATTTTAGACTTATGTCTCTGCCCCTAATGTTTTTTTTTCTTAGCTGTACTACACATACAAATCATTATATCATAATTTTTTTCCCACTTCAGTGTCTCTTTAACTGCTGACAATCGACATAGGTGTCCATGTAAAAATAATTAATTACTGGCGTTAACCTGAAATTTGGTCACCAGAGGCACAAAAAAAAAAAATATTGGTTGCCAGAGGCGTCCGACCAAAATAGCAGCGGTGGAGTTTTTCTATTACGTTGTGGAATGCTGCAACCGAAGAAAATAGCGGGCACCCAAATAAAATAGCAGCGGTGGAGTTTTTCTATTACGTTGTGGAATGCTGCAACCGAAGAAAATAGCGGGCACCCAAATAAAATAGCGGTGGTGGAGTTCTTCTACTATGTAGCATTACTTTACACCCAAATAAAATATGAGGCCTCCAAAGAAACTAGTGGTGGTGGAATAGCACTACAATGTAGCAAAACTCTGCAGAGACAGCAGTGGGCATGCGGTTTCGAGAAGCTATATAGCTGCCCAATGTAAGCAGAATCAGTGAACGACAGAATGAAAAAAGGGCTCTGGTCTTTAAAGCAGACCTGAATTCAGAATTTCCTCTCTGCTCTAAAAGATAAGCAATATCACTATGTTACTCGACTTAACCAGGATTTCCTACAGTACAAGACTAACCTGCTGCAGTTCCACACTGCCCTTATTGTTGCGAAGCAGGAATACTTTACCAAGCTCATCGGAGCACAAGCTTCCATCCCCTGGCGTCTTTTTGCCACTTTCAACTCTCTGCTTAACCCCCCCCCCCCCCCCCACCCTCCATTTCCTCCTTCTCTGCCACAGATTTAGCCACCCACTTCACCAACAAAATTGTCTCCATCCATCAGGAAATATCCAATCTTCAATGTTCACCTCCCACCCCCTCCCAACCAGCTCCTCCTCCACCCTATCCTCCCCTCACCAACTCACTGCTAGACCCACTGCAATCTGGATTTCGGCCTTCCGACTCAACCGAAACTGCTCTCACCAAAGTGGTCAATGACCTTGCCTTAGCTAAAGCTGAAGCTTAATACTCCATTCTCCTCCTCCTTGAACTTTCAGCAGCTTTTGACACAGATCATCCCCTACTCCAGTCCATGGGCATTCACGACCTCGCCCTGACCTGGCTTTCATCCTACCTCTCCAACTGCTCCTTCACGACCTCCTTTAATGAGTCATCATCCACCCCCAACCACCTCTCAGTGGGAGTCCCCCAAGGCTCGGTCCTTGGCCCCCTACTGTTCTCCCTATACACATCCTCCATTGGCAAGGTTATCTCCTCCATGGGTTTTAAGTATCATCTGCATGCAGATGACACCCAGATCTACCTCCACACCCCTGACATATCCACCACTACCATGGACAAGGTCTCCTCCTGCCTATCAGCCATCTCCTCCTGGATGTCTGCTAGGTTCCTGAAACTAAATCTAGACAAAACAGAATTTATGATCTTCCCACCCCGGCCATCCCTGAACCTCCCAGATGTGCATGTCACTGTTAACCACACTACCAGTCGCACTACCTCTCAAGCCCGCTGTCTGGGAGTCACCCTGGACTCCGAACTCTCCTTCACTCCCCACATCCAAAACCTCACAAAGTCCTGCACCTTCCACCTTCGTAACATCTGCAAGATGACCTCTGCCACCACCAAACTCCTCATCCATGCCCTCATAATTTCCCAACTTGACTACTGCAATGCCCTTCTGTCTGGCCTCCCTATGACCTGAATAGCCCCGCTGCAGTCCATCATGAATGCAGCAGCCAGAATTATCCACTTCTCCCATCGCTCCACCACAGCAGCTCCCCTCCTTGAATCCCTCCGCTGGCTTCCTATCCAGTCCAGAATCAGATTCAAGATACTGGGTCGGACCAACAGATCTGTCCACAAAACCTGTCCAACCTACATTTCCTACATCTTACTCAGAGGTACACACCTAGCCGCTTACTCCACTCCTCCAATAAACTGCGCCTGACCGCCCCCCGCATCACCCAGTCCCATGCACGCCTCCAAGACTTCTCAAGAGCTGCTCCAACACTATGGAACTCCCTACCTCCACCCATTAGGGCAGCTCCTTCCTTCAACATCTTCAAGAAGGCCCTCAAAACTCACCTTTTCAATCTGGCCTACCACCCCTCACAAGTGCTCTAAACCCGCAGCTGAACTCTGGTCCCCTACCTTTCGTGTCCTTACCTCTCCCTCTAGATTGTAAGCCTTTGGGCAGGGTCCACCTCCTTTTGTGTCCTACCTGATAATGCACCTCCATTACTGTGCACCCATGCTATGCATTTGAGTGAACTTAACTTGTCTAATCTCCATGCTCTCATCCAGTGGCTGACTAAGCATTACCTTATACTCACAGTGTGCTGCGTGATCTGGTTTCTCTTGTATTCCTGTATTGTCGTATTGCTGTATGTCACCCCTAAATATTGTCTGTAACCTAAACTAATGTCTAGCGCTGCGTAATATGTTGGCGCTTTATAAATACAATAAATAAATAAATAATACAGCTTATACAACTCCTACTAAGATTCTGCCAAGTGGTTACATCCCGATTTCACTGCAGCACATAAAAAGGGTTAACTTCCTGTGTTTACATATTAGCTCAGAATTCGGCAGAGTCGGCAGACTGCTCAAATTACACTAGCTCATTATTTCTGAGAAGGTAGAATTAGACAGGCTGTTCTCTATAACAGCGTGGACACAGGGCAAATTTCTCTGTGTTTTCCTTATCTTCTAGTGTAAGAGTTCAGGTCTGCTTAAAGGGACCAGAGCTGGGCAGTCTGAAATCGGTTAAAAAAGGGCCCATTTTGTAGCGTTGACATTTACTTCTTTAAAAAAATCACACCAAAATTCAGGTAAATATCTGTTCACACTGCATGTTTTTAGCTAAATTGTGCAAAGTAGTTTAATAATAATAGGATAGAATGCTGTTCAGAACAGGAGCAACTTATTTTTTTTTTTATCAATATGGATTATATTTCGGATTATCGCTCCTCTTTGCTGCACGGATTAGGCTGCATACTGTACCATGTAATGTACAGTGGAGGTCACCCCAAAATGAATTCAATTACAGTGGATGCTAATGCTGAGCTTTCACAACCCTACCCTGATGTACAGAGGCAGCAGTTAGCTTTATAATGGCCTGGGGGGCTGTTAGCTTTAATGCCGCTTGGATTTCTTTAGGAAGTTATCATCTATTCAAAGATCAATTTTGTTGCATGATGGGCATATTGGGGAATTCTTTATGTGCAAACTTGTAATAAAATTCTTAAAGTTACTAATTTTCTAAATAATAAAGAAAGTTGTAAAAACAGAGTGTCATTTTTTTTCTTTATTGCATTGTTGTTTAAAATATTGCAAATAAAAATACAAAATGTGTTTGAAGCTTTACCGGCTGTATAGACAAGCATAAAAAATAAGGTCCTATTCCTGTATTATTTTCCTGTAGCATAAGAAAGGTAAAATAAGGCACAGTCTGTATTGAATCCCTTATATAAAATAAATAGCTCTTACTGCAGGTATATGCATTATTATTATTATTAATGTATATAGCGCCAACATATTCTGTGGCACTGTACAAAGTAAGAAACAAACATGGGTACAACATATTACACATAATGGTATACACTAATATACAAATATACAGAAGTGGTACAAAATACAGAACTGGTAATTACAGTGGCAAAAGTAATGTGAATAAATGTGTAACAAATTCCAAGACACAAAAGGGTGAGAGAGCCGTGCCCTTGCTTGCAATCTAAAGGATGCATGCAACTGCTATTGTACAGTCACTGATTTCGCTATGTAGGCCTCTTTTCCTTGAGCAGCAGTGAATTCACCACCTGCTCCCATTCACTGGCCAGACGCTTGCTAGCACTTGCCATGGGCGGTGGACAGGTGACACCCCTATGGATTTGCATCTGAACATAACAGTTGCCATGGCTAGGAGCGACATGAGATGGTTTTCTATTGCCTGGTAACCCCACCACGTGTGAAATGTGACATGCACCGCATTACCAAACGTTGCCATATGCAGCTGAATGCCACTTTTGGCCGGCATCTGGGAGGCTAAACTGCCTGGCAAACGAGTTTAGCTCCCCGTAGAAAAGAGGCCTAATTAAGGACTCTTTCACACAAATAGCTGAAAGCAGTGCACTTAACTGCTTGTCAGCCACTCCTGATTATTTGCTGAGCTCTTGCAGCTGGCTGCATGACAGTGGTCTCATGTTGCACATCTGAGCTGGCTGCAGCAGCCCTTTAGGTGTGACATAAGGTGTCTTTTTACTGGACAGTAACTGCGCTAAGTGTCAACCACTGAAACGTGTGTGGATGCAAACGCTCCAATTTGGATGCATTATTTTGCAAACAGAAGGCACTTGTTCTTGGCAATTGGATGGCTGAACCGTGGATCGAACGTACTGTTTTGCCATCTGTATGAAAGAGGCCTTAACCAGGTCCAGAGTGACAGCTTATGACACCAAGGCCTGCATCATTTAGGCGTCTTTTACACATATGGCTGAACTGTGCCTTTATCATGCAGGTCAGACTCTGATCTGATGGCCAACATGAGCCTTTGGTCGTAACTAAATGTAGCCAAAGTGCATTGTTTGTAGCCACACGTGTGTCAATAGCGAACACATCGTGCAGTTACATGGCAGAAGACAACATCTAAGTGTGGGTCCAACGTGCACGCTCTGGTGTGTACGCATGGGAAAGGCCCTACCTTACCACTTGTGTCAAGTGCTTCTTAGCACCCAGCAGGTACATAGGAGCAGCTGACAGGTGGTGGATGCACCCCCCTTCATATGGAGGCTTTAGGGCAAGTTCATAGTGCTCAATTGCGTTGCAAAAGAATTCTGCATGTCACCTCACAGCCCATTACAATCCTAAGGGGCTGTTCACAGTACTATGTTGTAACTAAACTGATCATGTTATTCTAACTCGCTGCATGCAGGCCTTGTATTAAAGTCTATGTCCACTCTACATTGCAGTTCACACTCATTATAATGTGACCACTATGAACCTAGCCAAAAAGAGAAATTCTATGTTAAAAAAATAAAATTACAATATGCACAATGCCGCACAAAGCTTTTTATCTTCAATTTAAAGCGTGCACAACAAACAATTAAATGTTTTTACTCCACATATATATGCTTTAGAAATCTACTGCACTGAGCTATGTGTGTTTGTTTAGCTACATCAGAGTGTAGTTAGCCTTAACAGTATCTGTGATGTGGTTCTGCCTGTACAGTAAAAGAGTCAGGCTTAACTCTGTCCGTGCTTTGTTAATCTAGTTAACAAAAATTTTTAAGATGCCGCGGGGAGGGGGGGAAGCATGTAGCTAGTGCCAGGCTAGCTAGGCTAGCTACATGCTAAAAAAAAAAAAAAGATGAGAAAAACCCTCCCGTGGCCGTGCAGCCGTGCGATTCATACCGCCAGGGAGGTTAAACAAAAAACATTTCTTTTTTACAGCTGATACAAATCCTGCACTAAATCTGCCCAATGTAACAATTGGTGTAGCAAACAGAAGTCTGGTTATTGTGTGATCTGCAGTATCACCAATAAATCAGACACTATACCTGATTATATGGTGTTCTGCAGAATTACCAATAATGCAAGTATAGCTAACAAGGTAATAGCAAGTGTACAGTGCTTGGTGCAACAGTAATACTGATTAGTTTAGCAGAACCTCACCAGAGGAGCTGGTGGGTACTATCAGTAAGGAACCTCACCAGTGACAAGGGCTCACTGGTGAGTAGAGTGGTCAGACAGATCGGTTCGGCAACAGACAGGAGGATACAGTACAAAATCGGCAGGCAGAAGGATAGAGGTATTTCAGGCAGAGTCAGCAACAGGATCAGATGGGCAAAAGTACAGAATCTTTTAGCGTAAGAGTAGTCAGAAGAGAGCCAGAGTCATACACAGATAATAAAGCAATAATAACAGTAGTAATAACAATTCCTAGTCTTGTGTGAAATCCCTGGTTTCCTCCCAGATCAAAGCACACCAGAATTATCTAAGGTCTGAGTGCTCACACGAAGCATTCGCAACAGCAGACAGTTTGCAAATGATTCCCGGAGGCTTAAGAAGCGGAGGAGACCCCCTCGGCCACGCCCATCAGCCAATCCGAGCTGCCGAGATTCTCCTCTGACGTCACCCGACCGGCAGGTCAGCTGACGCCCCTCCTCCCCGCATAAAGGTACTGTCTGTGCGCGCGCGCGTGCGACAAAGCCACTCTATGAGCCACTGACAATCCCCTCGCGTGCTAGTCGCCGGGGGGACAGGCGAAACGCCCGACAGGGAAACCGAAGCAGCTGCAGGGGCATCCTGACTGCCCGCAGCTGCATCTCCACAGAGTGTTACACTCAAGTTTTGACTTCCTGATTCATGGAAGCAGACATATTGTTAACATCTTGTACTTTTAAATGAGCTTAACTGCCATCTGTGCCGTGGCAGTCATGTGACACAGGGGAGAGATCAAATTACAACTTGTGATTAGACACAGATGAGGGGGAATTAGACAGGCTAAACTCTCTAAATACATACAGGGTGCATTTCTCTCTGTTTTCCTTCTGTCCTGTGCAAGAGTTCAGGTCCACTTTAGGGTTATCATGCTGTGTCTAATCTTTACAGCAGAAAGGAAGTTCTGAATTAAGATCCACTTAACTTTGTACAAATTATCTTTGCATTTTAATCTGCAGCCACCTAAGTATTCATCAAGCTCGAATCGCTCATTTTAGCACTATTCGCTACAGCACTTATCTGCAGTCTGTTGCTATAAAGCCTTTTACACATTTTCAATTATGATTGGCCATTCATTGACCAATTTTACCACCTTTATGTAGTGTATGAGGCTTTACCTACACAATCTGTTCATTGTATTGAATATCTGTTGACCCTCGATGGAACACAGAATAGAGACACCGAGAGCCCAATATAATGTAGTATGTACTTATATGTGGATATGACAAGTATCTATTTATACTCACAAACATGGGTTACCATCCAGGTTACCACTATATCAGCAGGTGAGGAGATTAGACCTGTCCCCACTCAGGATTAAGAGGTCGCTCTCTGTAGATAGGAAATAAGGGGCAACACCCCTCCACCAAAGGTGGACTCAGGAACTGTAGAAGCAGACAGAGGCGCCAAAAGGATAAAACATTCTAAAACATTTAAAATGAGAGGAGGCAGAGGTGGACTTACCTCCTCCAAGCAGACAACACTCGTGTGTGTTTTAAACGTTTTAGAATATTTTATCCTTTTGGCGCCTCCATCTGCTTATACATTTGTTGACTCGCATACTACATGAAGGTGGTAAAATTAGCCGGGGGAGGGGGGTGCATCTGGCTACCTGAAGTGGTGTTCCAGCATTTTTTGGCCAATAGGAAGGAAGCAGGCAATCCGATTTTACATCCGTTTTGTGTGCAAAGTTCTTTGTGTGAAAGGAGGTCCATTTTTGTGTTGCCTTTCATTGCCTTTGTGGGGATCCGAGCTCGGGGAAAAAGTGCAAAATCTGGACTCTCCATTCAGTTTTCATGTCAAGAGTAAAGACGGCTGCTATTTTTAACCTTGGGATCCGTGGCTCTGTTTTTGTCCGCTTCAAAAAAATGTACCACACGGATATGGTTCCAGAACAAGTGTGAACCGACCCTTAGATTTTGCAACTGCCATTTTTGAAAACAAAGAAAACCCTGAGAATCCACCTGAAGAGATGGACTACTCCAAAACCTGATGGTTCTGCTTAAAGGGGAACTTCAGCCTAAACAAACATACTGTAATCAAGTTACATTAGTTATGTTAATTAGAATAGATAGGTAATATAATCTCTTACCCACCCTGTTTTAAAAGAACAGGCAAATGTTTGTGATTCAAGGGGGCTGCCATCTTTGTCATGGGGGCAGCCATCTTTTCCAACTGTCCTGTGTCCTGATAACCCCTCACAGCTGCACACACTAGGCTTCAAATGTCAAATTCAAAATGTAAAAAAAAAAATTGCACTAAAACAGCAGAACGAGAACAACAAAATCAGAAATCCCATCATGCTTTGCACAGCATCAGGGGAAAAAAGCTCGGGCAGTTTTCTTCTGTGCAGCTAAAAATGAGGCTTGTATAAGAGAAACAAAGTTCTGATGCTGTGAAACTGTTAAAGAAACACCAAGCCTTTTCAGTGCTGCTGAGTCAATTTTTAGTCCGGAGGTTCACTTTAATTTTTGCTGTAGTGGTCCTCCAGAAATTCCCAATTTGCTGAAATTGTAATTTGCACAGGAGCCATTGTTGCTAATTTTCAACACTATGCAATTCATTTTTTCTCCTGAGTGTTCTCCTTGGTGATATTTTCACAACGTGTCATAAAATGCATTTTAAACCACCAGCAAGCAAGAAATTACTCAAAATAATTTTGATAGTGCTTTTTCACCAACTTTTGGGGACTTTTTCACTTGTAACATGCTGAAAAATTATTTTATAAGGGCTCGTTTCCACTGTAGCGGTGCGGAATCGCCTGGATTCCACCGCTGAAGAAATCGCATGCGGCTGCGTTTCCCCATGCGGATTTACCCGCGATTTCGCATGCGATTTCGCATGGCAAGGAGCCAGGCGAAGTTAACCATGTCACTGCCTGTGTAAAGTTCCATTGCCTTTCATGCGAAATTGCATGCGAAATCGCGGGGAAATCCGCATGACAAAGCCGCATGCGATTTCACTATTGAATGCATTAGCGGCGATTCGCCCGCATTCCTGCCGCACGCAAAATCTGACGACCCTGTCGTGCAGATTTTTCCCGCACCGAAAAACGCCGCCGCACACGTGGAAACAGCCTAATCCACTAACATTGAGTATGCGAATCCGCATGCAGTGCCCGCATGCGGATTCGCTATAGTGGAAACGAGCCCTAAGAGAAGACGAAAATGATCTCCTAGGAGCTAACTCAGGAGAAGAAGTTAATTGCATATGTACCATAGACTAACCCACTGATGCACCCTGATGCTACCAGTTTCTGTTAGAAGCATAGTGGAATACTAATGTTTTATAAGAACTAATCAAGCTGATAATACGTTTACCATTTCTCCTTGTAATACAAACAGCCAAACAGAAGAGTAAAGAGACTCATACACTTAACGATTTTCCCGCCGATATACAGCAAATTCGATCACTGTGATCGAATCTGCTGTGAAATCGTTGCTCAAACGCTGACCGAATGATTAATTTCCGACCGAAATTGATCAATCCCGTCGATCTGTCCGTGCGGCAGATTTTGATCGCCGGCGGGTCGGGATTGCGTCGATAGTGGCGTTCGAATGCCCGATGACCGACGCTAGCGGCAATACATTAACTGTTCCGCCGGCGCGTGTCCCCGCTCTCTTCGCTGTCCCTTCTCCGCACTGGTGCTCCGGCTGGCTTCACTTACTTCCTGTCCCGACAGGAAGTTTAAACAGTAGAGCGCCCTCTACTGTTTATACTTCCCCCGGCAGGAAGTAAAGTGAAGCTGTAGCCCTGGAGCCCAGAACGGAGAAGAGACAGCGGAGACCGGGGGACTGGCCGAAGCAGGTAATGTATGCGGGGGGCGGCGGCAGCGGCAGCTCCACAGATTGTGAATCGGTTTCATAGTGAAATCGATTCACAACCTGTTTGCAGTAAAGGTGGCCATACGATCCCTCTCTGATCAGATTCGATCAGAGAGGGATCTATCTGTTGGTCGAATCTGATGGCAAATCGACCAGTGTATGGCCACCTTTAGAGGTGGAATTTGAATACGTTTACCAGTGAATCAAAGCAAAACAAAATTTCATCTTGAAATTCTTCATAGTTGTTGAGAATACACTTACATCTACCATAATCATTGCTGAGTGATCCATACACCGCCTTGACTGATTAATAAAACATTAGGAGCAATTGATAACAAGGGAGAGACAGCCCACAGCCCCAAAGTTACTGGAGATCCAAATGTTAAATAATTAACTACGATCCCTACCTACCACTCCACATGATTAACTCGGATGATTCACACTCTCAATAAAATCAATAACGTTTATAAAAGAAAAATGAACTGTAGGAAAAATATTACAGCAAGTGAAACACAATAAAAAATAAAAATAACCAAGGGATAAAGTAGATTAACTGGGCAGCATGGTGGCGTAGTGGTTAGCTCTCTCGCTTTGCAGCGCTGGGTCCCTGGTTCAAATCCCAGCCAGGGCACTATCTGCAAAGAGTTTGTATGTTCTCTCCGTGTCTGCGTGGGTTTCCTCCGGGCACTCCGGTTTCCTCCCACATTCCCAAAAAACATACAGATAAGTTTATTGGCTCCCCCTAAAAAATTGGCCCTAGACTACAGTATTTACACTACATAATATAGACATATGGCAATGGTAGGGATTAGATTGTGAGCTCCTTTGAGGGTCAGTTAGTGACAAGATATATATATATCTATATATATATATATATATATATATATATATATATATACATACACTGTACAGCGCTGCGTAATATGTTGGCGCTATAGAAATACTAAATAATAATAATAATAACTGGTATAAAAATATGAAAAAACCCTAAGACAAACAAATAACATGAATTTCTTAGTTACGCATTTGGCTTTATTATACTTGTTTAGTGATTATTTATTGAAAATAAACTGATGCGTTAAAGGATACCTTAGTCTTCAAAAAAATTTAAAAACGTCAATCTCTGAGACTGTAATCAGGGAAAAAGTTACATACTAACCACAGGAGCCGGGACACTCTTATCTTCACGGCTGTGCTCCACTGAGCCACTGAGTCTGCGCCTGCGCAGTAGCATTGAGCTGCTCATGCATGGAGAAAAAGCCATGTGCACGCAGCTCTGTGCTACTGCATAGGAAGCAGCCGTGCTTGCACATGGAGCGGAGCGTGTCCACGAGCAATCTTCTATATTAATGTCAAAGATTGTTTAGAGGGTCCCAGCACAACGCAGGAGGGGTGCAGGAAGATCATCCAGAGGCTTTACCCTACTGAGGTAAGTATTTCATTTTTGTTTACCCTGACTACAGGTCCACCATAATGTTTTTCAACTCTTACTGATAGATCTATAACTATTCAACTTTTTATGTGTCCTGCACTCACAGGTGTTCCCAAAGCCCGTGTACATGCTGGACTTTCCTTGGTGGAGATGGTTCCTAGCAAGTGTACAGGTGTCCCCCAAGATCAGCCAAGGGGGCTTGGGGAATCCCAGGTAAGTTAAACTTTTTTTTACCCCACATTTAAGGTTCACTTTAAACATAGAACATGATCCGTCATGTTCTATGTTTAAAGTGAACCTTAAATGTGGGGTAAAAAAAAGTTTCACTTACCTGGGATTCCCCAAGCCCCCTGCAGCTGTCCTGTGCCCTCACAGCTCTTCGAGTGCCTTCGGTCCCCCGCCATGGCTTAGTTTCGTTTTTAGACCGACTAATAGTCGATCCCCGGCAATGCGTCCTCTTCTTCGCTTGCGCCTGCTCATGACGCGCTTGGCAGCAGGAAAGACCAAGAAGAGGACTCATTACCGGCCGAAAACGAAACTAAGCCGCGTCGAGGGACCGGAGGGCACTCGAGGAGCTACGAGGACACAGGACGGCTGCAGGGGGCTTGGGGAAGTCCCAGGTATGTGAAACTTTTTTTTACCCCACAGTTAAGGTACATTTTAATACACGGTCTGCAGCCGAGTGCATTCTTCTCCTCCTTACCCCTCCTGTCAGAAGCCGCTTCGTCGTACTCTGCTAATAGATCTTTCGCTCCTCTCCATAGCAACAGTAAGAAAAAAATAAAAAGGATCACAGCCTATTCTAAGCAGCATTAGGACTGTACATACACATGGTTATTTCTTTTTGTCACTTCTGGTACCCTTTAAATTACAGATGCTGATAAGTATGGCTGTTGTAATTATTTTACATTGGCCATTCTCATAAATTCATCATTCTGAAGCAGCCGATTAGAGGTTGGAGTGTTTGAGTGATGCATGTTCAGGGGTTCGTACCAACAGTTCCAGTGACAGCTGGCACTTGCATTCCACCATGGCACACATGACACCGAACATAAAACAATATAACATGAGAAATGATAATATATAATGTATACAGTACATGATGGATACACAGTAGAGAACTGGAAGCTTTGGGTAGATTGTTAGTTGTTTCGTCTGTGTTTTGGAAAACATTGTTGCTGCTGGTGCCGTAGCTGTGATTGAATGCAGATAAGAACAGATGGAAAAGTAGCACATATTTCTGGAAATGTCAGCTGCTCTTATAGTAATTCCACCTTGTCCACCTTACTGACAAATTTGGTGCTGTAGGGCAGAACAGTGAAATCATCAGCATTGTAAATAGTATCTGCTAAATGTATTGTTCTACTAAGACTGTGCAGGCTTCTGTGTATTCCGTGTATACGCTGTAAAGATGTTTTATGATCTACAGAGAGTAGCCAACGCGGTAGTATTAACTAATAGTGTTGGTGTTCGAATTCGGCTTAAAGTGTACCTGAAACGAAGCTCGGGTACAAATTGAGTTCCTTACCTAAAGAGAGGGAAGCCTCAGGATCTTATTGAGGCTTCCCTTCCTGCTCTGATGTCCCCCATCGCTGAGCGCGGCCCCCCAGAAGATTAGCGACAAGGCATTTTCAATAATCATATCGGGGCCGCGCAGCTTCTCTTCCTGGATCGTGACTGCACAAACCCATCCGTGGGCTCCATGCTACTGCACATACACGGCTACTGGGCGGTCATGAACCAGGAAGACGAGCTGCACAGCACCGATGTGGAGGGGGGCCAGGTTTAGCAACGGGGGGCTTCAGACCACCGAGAGAAGCCTCAATAGGATCCTGAGGCTTCCCTCTCTTCAGGTCTAGATCTTATTTTGAACCCAAGCTTCGGCTTGGATTACTAACTAATTCACACCGAATACTCGCACTGTTCAGCACTGAACAAGCGGACAGGGTCAGCAGAGTTCACTGACGTGTGTGTGGTGTTGCGTTTCACTCCAATACTTCCTGCTTCCACTTTGGTGGCAATTTACCTATTTTCAGGATAAGAAACACTTCCTTTATAAGCATATACAAAAACGGGTGCTAGAGAGATTTGGTTGCCAGGAATTAGCCATTTGCAGAATATCAGCACATTTACAGATATTCTACTCTTCTCACAAATGGCTGTGCACTAATGTTCCTATGAATAAACAGTCCTCGTACACAAGGAAACGATCTCAGTGGTCAATCTGTTCAGCAGTAGTACTTCAGCAGGAAGCAAGCTCTGTTCTACTTCAGTGAGATATCCAGGGCCGGATTTGTACTTTTTACCGCCCAAGGCCAACTATACTGTCTGTTTGGTTGTTATTTCTGTGTGCCCCTTACTTTCCATCATTGGATGTCACAGACAATAACTATTTTAGTAATATGCATATAGATTATGTTATGTTTTCCTTAAGAACTTTTATGTTATGCTTGCCATCTCGTTAATGATGGAACCATTGTGTCACCATGAGTTAGGCTGATGTGTACCTGCAGGATAGAGCTTACAGGTCTTGCAGGGAGACACAAGTACAGGATAGAGAGTTCAAAGGGTAAATCTGTCCTTGTAGATAGGGATGGCTGCATAGAACAGCTTTACTGCCCCTCACTGAGCCGCCCCTAAATTTCTGGTGCCCTAGGCCATGGCCTATGTGGCCTTGCCAGAAATCCGCCCCTGGAGATATCACCACCACACCCCAAGCAGTGTGCACTCACCGTATTTATATGACCCTCTGTTAGATGGGTCCTCAGCGCCTATGGGGTCATCTGGCCGCCCCCTGCCTCACCAAGAAATCCATGTCCTCTGATTCCACCTACTCATAGGATCATCACACCTCAAAAAGACAGCTAGAGATTTATACACTGATGCTGGCCAGCCTCCCTCCTCACCGTACACTTTTTTGGCAGTTGGACGGAGCAACTGCCATTCACTAAGTGCTTTTAAAAATAAAGAAAACCCTAAGAAACCCCTATGAGAAGATGGGCTAGTCCAAAATCTGTCAGTAATGTCAAATTTCTACTACTTACTGTGAGTGACAGAAACATAGGAGAAAAGTAATCTATGGCTCATTTTACTCCAGAAGAAACGTACTTCTTATTTGTATATGTTTACATGTATTTTCAATTTTAAGATTTTCGCGACAGAGGTCCTTTTAATATGGTCCGTTAGCGATTGCTAACGGATTCAATGTTAACCTATGGATTAGTTCACATTGGTGCGCTGAACAGCCTGCAAGTTTGGTTTGGCAGCGATTTTTCCAGGCAGCGGAGCCCAGCGGAACAGAAACAGAGGCCAAACACTGCATGGGAGGCAATGAGCAAATGGATCTTTACAACACACTGACTACGACGATGCTGACTGACGGACCTCTGCTGCCACTTTTCCTGTCGCACAAGCTCACTGAGCACCCTCTGCTAGATTGCATCAGCTTTTCCAACTTGTCATGAATGCCGCTGCATCTTGCAGCACCTGCAAACTGGATGCATTGCAAACTGCACCAGACGGCGGATAAAATATGCAGCTCATATTGCTGTCTGCAAACAAATAACCGAGAAACTGCAACAAAGCAACCGACCCCCATACAGCCCTCCTGCAATCTACGTATATCATCAGTTTTGTGCCAAACACCTTTGCTCAGTGCAGATAAACCTCTTTATATGTGTGCACACTTTGCAGAGCATAGGGCTATTTTTAGCATTTTCCGTTGTAATGGAACGGAAACGGATGCACAGCGGATGCCAATGGAAACAGATACAAACTGATCTGTTGGATTGGAAATCAAATCCATTTTCAGGGATCCATTTACCTGAAAGTGCCAGCGTGAACTGGCCCTAAAAGAAAGTAAAAAGGAACCCAGTAGTTTTATGTAGGATTGGGTTGGTACATACACATGCTTATCTCATCATGTTACATGTCCCTCCAGGTCCCCTTTAACATTAATGGCCTCTTTTAGTCTCCTTGCAAGTTAGTTTTCTTCTATGAACAAATTCTGCACCTTGCTGCACTCAGAGGAAGAACACTTCACCCTGAGGTAAACCTGAACACTGTAAACTTCCTCCTGGATCTCAGTAATAGTATTTATTTGCATATACTGTAGCTGTAGGTCTTCCATGTATATCTTTGGAACAAAAAATGTTTTGTCATGTACTTTTCACTTAAAGAGGAACTTCAGTGAAAATAATCTAAAATAGTGCTTCATTTTTACAATAATTATGTATAAATGGTTTAGTCAGTGTTTGCCCATTGTAAAATCTTTTAAATCCCTGATTTACATTCTGACATTTATTACATGGTGACATTTTTACTGTGGGCAGGTGATGTAGCTGCTGCATGCTTTTTTGGCAGTTGGAAACAGCTGTAAACAGCTATTTCCCACAATGCAGCAAGGTTCACAGACAGGAAACTGCCAAGAGTACGTACTCAGAGTTTCTTTTGGGCCGGGGTTTCACCACAATATCAGCCATACAGAGCCCCCTGATGGTCTGTTTGTGAAAAGGAATAGATTTCTCATGTAAAAGAGGGTATCAGCTACTGATTGGGATAAAGTTCAATTCTTGGTCGAAGTTTCTCTTTAAGGTAACCTCTGTTTATGTATTTCATCATCACCATGCAGTATGCTCTGATGATATTGCTCAGGTTTACCTGAGGATCCCTAAGGAGCAGGAAGACCGTAGAGTCCTGATCTCAGGACTGAATCTTGCTGTGCTATGACATAAGTTTATGTTTAAGTTGCTTTTTTTGGTCACTATATTGACCAAATGTTTTCATTCTTTAACGTTTTGCCGACCGCGTCACGCCGATGTGCGTGGACGCAGTGGCAGTCCCAGGACCGCCTAATGCCGATTGGCGTAAGGTCCTTGGGGCGGGGATGCGCGCGCATCTCCGCATGAATGACGGCGCAGAGCTCCGCCATCAGTCTCCCAGCGGCGATCGCTCGGAGACTGTTACCAGTACAGCGCTGCGATCTAAGGCAGCACTGTAGTGGGGACAGCCGTGTAACACAGCTGTCCCCTCCATTGGCTCAGGGGTGATTCGCTGTCATAGGCTGACGCCTATGACAGCCGATCACAGTGATAGGCTGGCGGGAGGAGGGAGGAGCCAGTGCAAAAATAAAACAAATACACATTTTTATTTAAAAATAAAACAAATAAATATTTATAAAACAAAAAAAATAAACATCTTGGGGGCGATCAGACCCCACCAACAGAGAGCTTAGTTGGTAGTGAGAAAAGGGGGGGGGGGGGAATCATTAGTGTGCTGTGTTGTGCGGCCCTGCAGCGAGGCCTTAAACTCCCTGGCGGTCCAATAAATCCACCAGGGAGCAGTGCAGCACTTTTTTTTTTTTTTTTTTTTTAAAGCATGTAGCTAGCCTACCGCTAGCTACATGCTTCCCCCTTGCCTTCGCTATACCTCCCACCCCTCCGATCGCCGCCGGCACTTTTACCCTGCAGGGAATCCCGTTCTGAACGGGATTCCCTGTATGGGCTTCCCCGTCGCCGTGGCGACGATCGCAATGACGTCACCGACGTCATCGACGTCGTGACGTCCGCGGGTGTTACGATCTACCCCTCAGCGCTGCCTGCCACTGATTGGCCAGGCAGCGTAAGGGGTCTGGGGGGGGCGGTGCGGTGCGGCGGATAGCGGCTAATCAGCGGCAATCGTTATGCACACGCAGCTAGCAAAGTGCTAGCTGCGTGTAGCAAAAAACAAATTATGTAAATTGGCCCAGCAGGGCCTGAGCGGCACCCTCCGGCGGCTTACCCCGTGTCACACACGGGGTTACCGCCAAGGAGGTTAAAGCTGCAGTGGCCCAATTTGATAAAAATGGCCTGGTCTTTAGGGGGGTTTAACACTGGGGTCCTCAAGTGGTTAAAAGAACACATAAAGGTGCCTACAAATGCACTATTAGTGTCACCCACCAGGAGACCCCGACTGACGCAACTGAACCAGTTACCGGGGCTGATTGCGGCTGAACGGCAGACCGCAGGAGGACAACGAGGGACTCACATGTGCTTATGAGGCTGGAGGAAGCCCCAGGTAAGTATTAAATCTTTCTACTGTGATATTCTGGGGGGTTTAGCTCATTAGTAGAGTAGGTCAGCAGCATCAAGGATCACAACAAACCAGATAGTGAGTCTTCTTAGGGTAACAATAAAACAATCCAGCTTTATTGACAGTCACAACAATGTCCAGAAACAGCCACAAAAAATACACCACTCTTGGTATTCAGTGATCACACTGTAGGCACATCACAAAATATACAACCTTCTGAGTCTGTACTAATTCTTTCTTGCCTTCTGCAGCCACACTGGCTTGTGAGTAACACCCTGCCAAGGGCATAATGGCAGTCCTGGGCCACTCACCTTTTCCAGACTTCTCCAGGTTTACCAGTACAGGAATCCATCTCCCTCCAGCACTTCCGCACCAGCAGCTTCCCTGCTGCTACCGGCCTGACAGCCCTCTCGGCTGCACAGCCTTTCCGGAGCCTTCTTACTCCACATACAGCCCTCTGCATACTGGGTGATGCAGGCAGCTACTTAACCAATTCATGCAAATTACACAGGTGAGTTTATTAACCCCTCTCTGGCAGACTCAGGCCTGGACCTGGAGGAGTGGCGTGTAAGGCCCACCCTTCTCCCAATATACGCCAGCCCTGGATCCCAAACTAATTTGCAGGATAATGTTGTTGCTAAATTGCAACAACAGTCATTATCCAGGACTTTTCCAACCAAAACCAGACCAGAAACAAGCAGACATCTGCTCTGACCATCACACTATATTACCGTCTCTGGTTTACTTTAAAGTGTTATTTAAGTCAAATAATTGTTTTTTTTTTTGTGTGCCATATGTAGAGAATGCAGAGGAGACACCTACCGCTGTGTGTGCTCTCTGCAATTCTCCTCCTGTGACCCGCATTTTTAGCCACTATTTCTGTCAGTCGCCGGCTGACCCGGAAGCAAAGTAGCTCTCACTGTGCATGCTCCCTTGGGAACAGTGCTCTCCCAGACATGGCCCTTGCACTGCGGCAGGAAAGGACAGTGCAGTACCAACTCCAGAGCAGCGATGTCTTGGTGAAAATGCTTTACCATATGATAGCTACAAGGTGAATATTTTATTTTGAAATATAAATTTGACTTTAGATATCCATTAAAGGGGCACAACGGTGAAAAATATGTTATTCTGACTACCCTGCTAACATGTAGATACTAGGGAAGACATCAGTTTTCAAGCTGAATTCAGACAGATTGCCATATACCGTACAACTTTGTGTGATCGAAAGCTAGCCACACACTAATAGATTGCTACCGGATATGGCAAATTTCTTTGATTATTATTATTATTTATTGTATTTATAAAGCACCAACATATTACGCTGCGCTGAACAATATATAGGGATACATACATTGTAACAAGGGGTGACAGACAGAGTCGTAGCAAACGGCAACAAAGCACAAGGATAACCATGGAAACAGAGTGTATACACTCACCTAAAGGATTATTAGGAACACCATACTAATACGGTGTTTGACCACCTTTCGCCTTCAGAACTGCCTTAATTCTATGTGGCTTTGATTCAACACGGTGCTGAAAGCATTCTTTGAAAATGTTGGCCCATATTGATAGGATAGCATCTTGCAGTTGATGGAGATTTGTGGGATGCACATCCAGGGCAAGAAGTTCCCGTTCCATCACATCCCAAAGATGCTCTTTTGGGTTGACATCTGGTGACTGTGGGGGCCATTTTAGTACAGTGAACTCATTGTCATGTTAAAGAAACCAATTTGAAATGATTCGAGCTTTGTAACATGGTGCATTATCCTGCTGGAAGTAGCCATTAGAGAATGGGTACGTGGAGGTCATGAAGGGATGGACATGGTCAGAAACAATGCTCAGGTAGCCCATAGCATTTAAACGATGCCCAATTGGCACTAAGGGGCCTAAAGTGTGCCAATAAAACATCCCCCACACCATTACACCACCACCACTAGCCTGCACAGTGGTAACAAGGCATGATGGATCCATGTTCTCAATCTGTTTACGCCAAATTCTGATTCTATTGAGACTCATCAGATCAGGCAACATTTTTTCAGTCTTCAACTGTCCGATTTTGGTGAGCTTGTGCAAATTGTAGCGTCTTTTTCCTATTTGTAGTGGAGATGAGTGGTACCCGGTGGGGTCTTTTGCTGTTGTAGCCCATCCGCCTCAAGGTTGTGCGTGTTGTGGCTTCACAAATGCTTTGCTGCATACCTTGGTTGTAACGAGTGGTTATTTCAGTGAACGTTGCTCTTCTATCAGCTTGAATCATTCGGCCGATTCTCCTCTGACCTCTAGCATCAACAAGGCATTTTCACCCACAGGACTGCCGCATACTGGATGATTTTCCCTTTTCACACCATTCTTTGTAAACCCCATAGTTGTGCGTGAAAATCCCAGTAACTGTGCAGATTGTGAAATATTCAGACCGGCTCATCTGGCACCAACAACCATGCCACGCTCGAAATTGCTTAAATCACCTTTCTTTCCCATTCTGACATTCAGTTTGGAGTTCAGGAGATTGTCTTGACCAGGAGCACACCCCTAAATGCATTGAAGCAACTGCCATGTGATTGGTTGATTAGATAACTGCATTAATGAGAAATTGAACAGGTGTTCCTAATAATCCTTTAGGTGAGTGTATATATACATGATCATGCCATTTTACAAGGACCCAGCAAAGTCCAAGTTAGTCCATGAGAAGGGTGTCATTGCTGGGGTTGCAAGATCAAGAAGGACACATTAAGTGGTGGGGGGAGTACCCTGCCAAAGGCTTACAATCTAAAGGATAGGGGATCGACACATAAGGTAGGGCTGTGAAAAAGGTGCTTAGCTGAGAGAGGCTTCCCCCATCCCTGTAGCTGCAGGCAATCCAGCGCTTGCTCCCCCGAAGCGTCCTGCAATCCTGGCTCGACAAGCCTGACAAGGCTTGATATATTTACCTTCCCTGGCTCCAGCGGGGGCGCTGTTGCGGCTCTCAGCATGGAGATAGGCAGAAATAGCCGATCTCTGTCGGGTCCACTCTACTATATACTAATAAAAAGGATATATATAGCAAAAAACTGAAGAAACTTGAAGAGTTTATATGCAAAAATACAAAAGATTTTTATTGAAGACAACACTCGTGCAAAAATATTCATAAAAAGTATCCGTCAGGGAACATTTTCCATAGCAAAGAATGGCAAAAATGCATCAGTTGTTAACATCAAGATTAGTGCAGTTGTGCAAATTGAGGCGACAACGTCGACTTGTTTCGGGATAAACCCTTCATCAGGCCTCCACAAATAGAGACAAATCTGTATAGTTAACACATGTTCTTAATAAACATCTGGACAACATCAAGTCAGGTATAACCACTCATCCAATTTTCAAACACAGGAACCGCACAAGGCAGGAGCTGGAGAGGAATGGCCATTCCTCTCCAGCTCCTGCCTTGTGCGGTTCCTGTGTTTGAAAATTGGATGAGTGGTTATACCTGACTTGATGTTGTCCAGATGTTTATTAAGAACATGTGTTAACTATACAGATTTGTCTCTATTTGTGGAGGCCTGATGAAGGGTTTATCCCGAAACAAGTCGACGTTGTCGCCTCAATTTGCACAACTGCACTAATCTTGATGTTAACAACTGATGCATTTTTGCCATTCTTTGCTATGGAAAATGTTCCCTGACGGATACTTTTTATGAATATTTTTGCACGAGTGTTGTCTTCAATAAAAATCTTTTGTATTTTTGCATATAAACTCTTCAAGTTTCTTCAGTTTTTTGCTATATATATCCTTTTTATTAGTATAAAGTCTATGTAGGTGTTGTGGCACACCTGAGAGGATATTATCATCACTTCTTTTGTTTCCCTATATACGGAATAGGGTCCACTCTACTACTCAGGAGACTAGAGCCTGCGCAGTAGAGCGGACTGACAGCGATCGGCTATTTCCGCCTATCTCTGAGCAGAGAGCCGATACTGCGCCTGTGCTGGAGTCGGGAGGGTAAATATTTACATCCCTGCTGTTCGGAGGGGTACAGCAAGACCTCCCTGGGACACAGGAGGATGGGGGAAGCCTCAATAGGATCCGGAGGCTTCCCCTATCCGAGATAAGTACCCCCCAGGGGAGCTTTTTTTAGTTACAGGTTTTCTTTAAAGTGTGGTAGATGGGGGGTAGATCATTTTAAAATAAATGTGTTTTGAGGGCTTGCTTGAAGTTGTTGAAGGAAAGCGCAAATCTGAGGAGGGGTGGGAGGGAGGTCCATAGAGTGGGCTGGCTCTTGAGACGTCCTGTAGGCATGCATGCATGCGAGTAAGAAATGCGTGTGGCGATCAGGTGAGGACCAGAGGGGGAGGTCAGGTGAGGACCATTGGAGGACCAGAGGGGGCGGGCCGCTATATCTGTTGATGAGCTCAGAAATGTAGATTGGGCAGGCCTTGTGCACAGATTTGCAGGTAAGGCACAGAATCTTAAAACTGATCCTGAATCAGAAAGGGAGCCAGTGTAGGGCTTCGCATAGGAGAGAAGTGGAAGCAAAGCAGTGGGAAGAATGGATGAGTCTAGCTGTTGCATTCATGACTGATTGAAGGGGTGCAATGCATTTTAAGGTGAGGCCAGACAGTAGGACATTGCAATAGTCAAGGGGAGATGATTAGGACATGAATGAGAAGCTTCGTAGTGTCTGGGGTCAGAAAGGGTAACATTTTGGATGTGGGGCCTGAAGGAGAGAGCTGAGTCTAGGGTAACGCCCAGGCAGCAGGCCTGGGAGGTAGGGTGGTGTCGATTGTGACGTGAATATCTGGGAGGGGTGGTACAGCACGGGGCGAGAAAATGAGGAGCTCAGTTTTATCCAAGATCAGATCCAGAATCTGATCAGAGATCAGAGAGAGATTGATACCACACACACCCCACTTCAATTTTCAACCGTGCAACACTATGGTCTGTTCATCTCCTGCTGCTCCAGCTCAGCCCCTGATCAACTGAGATTTTCCATCCAGCCCGATCTATAGGTTCGATCAATTTTTGGTCAAAATAAATCAAAATTACAATCAGACTTAGAATGGGCAATCAGATTGTATGGTGTGTGGTCAACCTAAAGTCCATATCTAGTTCGACTGCACATCATTATTTGCTACATCAGCTGAAGGTCTTGTAAAGACAAATTTAGACAACAAATAAATATACTGTAAATATCAATCTGTATCTGTTTTATGTAACATATAACACAAATTAGATTAAACTGGAACAGCCATACAGTGTACAGCTCATAAAACAAACAGAAGGGTGAAAACTTGCACCATTTTATCGCTCTGAAAGGAGTAACCAAGGAAACCATTTGCTCAGCAGCATTACATTCTGTGCTGTACAGAAGGAGCTGCACAAGTAATAATCTTCTGTCAGGACTTCCATTTGTCAGGCAGGTCAAGCAGACTTCAGCTCTCTCCCCAACATCATATGCTAAAAACAACAAGAAGAAGGGAATGTTTCACATACTGAACCAATATCCAGAAAGAGTAGAAAAGGTAAACAGGAGCAAGCTAAGTGTTTGTGAAACATAGAAAACTGCTTTGTTTTCTTTTGCAGTATTTTGGGTCAATACCAGTTGCCTGACGTCTTGCTGATCTCTTTGGCTGCAGTAGTGTCTGAATCACACATCTGAAACAAACATGAAGTTAATTTAGGCAGACAATTTTCATTGTTTAAAAGGAAAAAAAAATATGGCAGCCTATGGGGCCGGTTTGTGCTCCAAACTCCAAAGTTTTTTTTAATCCTACCCTTCTCGTTAAAGGATTTAAAGTGACACTGAAGTGAAAAAAACCTTATGCTGTAATGATTTGTATGTGTAGTACTGATAATTAATAGAACAATTGACACATATATTTAGATACATAGCTTTTTTTTATAACATTGCATAATTCTCTAATATTTGAAATTACAAGCAACACTCTGTATTTTAAACTATTGTCAAATACAAGCAGAGCTAATTACCCTTTTAACTTCCCTGCAGTAAAAATCTTATCTAAATCTGTCTCTGACTGTTTCTTTGATGTATAAGTGCTCCAGAAAACAGCTACCCAAGTTGGGTGGAAGAGCACAGAGAAGCTCTTTTGCATAATTAACAACTAAAGTTTCTCTACTCTTCCTGTACTGGAAACAATATGAGACTTATATCTGTGCTACTAATGTTCTATTTCTTAGCTGTACTACGTATACAATTCATTATGTCATAAGTAGGGATGGGACGAATCCACAATTTCATCGAATACGAATCTAAAAAGGTACTCGAATATCTTGAATCTTTTGAATCACGAATCTAACAAATCCTGCACATAAGAATTGTGCTATCTGTGGTATAATTGCCTGCAGTATAGGTACCCAGGCATAGGTACCCACAGTATAGGTAGCAAGGTATAGGGGCCTTCAGTATAGGTAGCAAGGTATGTGTGCCTTTAGTATAGGTAGCAGGGTATAGGGGCCTTCGGTATAGGTAACAGGGTATATGGGCCTTCAGTATAGGTAGCAAGGTATATGTGCCTTCAGTATAGGTAGCAGGGTAATCTGCCTTCAGTATAGGTAACAGGGTATATGTGCCTTAAGTATAGGTAGCAGGGTATATGTGCCTTCAGTATAGGTAGCAGGGTATATGTGCTTTCAGTATAGGTAGCAAGGTAAAGGGGCCTTCAGTATAGGTAGCAGGGTATTTGTGCCTTCAGTATAGGTAGCAGGGTATTTGTGCCTTCAGTATAGGTAGCAGGGTATATGTGCCTTCAGTATAAGTAGCAGGGTATATGTGCTTTTAGTATTGGTAGCAAGGTATAGGGGCCTTCAGTATAGGTAGCAGGGTATACTGTATGTGCTTTCAGTATCGGTAGCAAGGTGCGTGTGCCTTCAGTATAGGTAGTAAGGTATGTGTGCCTTTAGTATAGGTAGCAAGGTATATGTGCCTTCAGTATAGGTAGGTAGGTATAGGGGCCTTCAGTATAGGTACGAGGGTATAGGGGCCTTCAGTATAGGTAGCAAGGTGCATGTGCCTTCAGTATAGGTAGGTAGGTAAAGGAGCCTTCAGTATAGGTAGCAGGGTATAGGGCCTTCAGTATAGGTAGCAGGGTATAGGACCTTCAGTATAGGTAGCAGGGTACAGGGCCTTCAGTATAGGTAGCAGGGTATAGGGCCTTCAGTATAGGTAGGTAGGTATAGGGGCCTTCATGTAGGTAGGTAGGTAGGTATAAGGGCCTTTAGGTAGGTAGCCCTGTGCTCCTTCATCCCACCGTGCCTCCTCCGCTCGCCCTCCCCCCTGCATAAATAAATACTCACTCACCTTCCCCGTGGAGCGCAGAGCGGCATACCTCTTCCTTACTTCCCTGTTCCCTCTAGTGGCCAGACCGGCTTTTACTGATGGCGTAATAGTAAAAGCCGGTCACCAGGGGGAACAAAGAAGGCAGCGTGAGGTCTGCCGCTCTGCGCTCCGCTCTACACAGGTGAGTGGATACTTGTTAACTATGCGAGGGGCGAGCGGAGGAGGCGCGGGGGGATGGAGGAGGACGAGGGGGAGCAGCAGATGCGTCGGGATGTGGCGGATTCGTTAAGCAGGAAATTTGAATCCACGAATCTCGAATATTTCCCAATATTCGAGGGATTTGTGGATTCGCCGGATTCATCGTCTCATCCCTAGTCATAAGTTTCTTTTCACTTCATATTCCCTTTAAATGGAATCTAGCAGGGAGTAGAGGCTGAGGTCCTTTCAAGCGAACACTAGGAATCCAGCGCAGGAGATTTGGGCTCACCCGGCGCCACCATAGACCGTAATAGGAATTACGGCTATAGCGCACACAGTGAGTAACTTCAGTGCCATAAGAAGACGGAGCTGAAGGTACTTTTAAAACACTGTCATTCATCCGTCAGCAATAGCTGGAAGTGGAATTACATCATTTCCTACCATCCACATGGACCTGAAAGGGGGAACAGTAATTAACGCCACACAGACTTGTGCAGCAGCAGGATAAGCCATATACCGGCTGTATCCTGCACCCAAGTCTCCCGGTGGCCATTTTTCTCGTACACATTTCAAGACCTGCAGTTTTTTAAAGGACAGGTGTAGCAAGAGGTATGTGGTGGCTGCCATATTTATGTCCTTTTAGACCCAGAACAAGCATGCAGCAAATCAGGTGTTTCTGACATTATTGTCAGATCAGACAAGATTAGCCGCATGCTTAATTCTGGTGTTATTCAGGCACTACTGCAGTCAAATAGTAGGTCTGGCAGGCAATTGGTATTGTTTAAAAGGAAGTATATATGGCAGCCTCCATATTCTTCTCACTACAGTTGTCCTTTAACCACTTCACCACTGAGGGGTTTTACCCCTTGAACACCAGAGCAATTTTCACCTTTCAGCGCTCCTTCCATTAATTCGTCTATAACTTTATTATTACTTATCCCAATGAAATGAACTATATCTTGTTTTTTTCGCCACCAATTAGGCTTTCTTTAGGTGGGACATTATGCCAAGAATTATTTTATTCTAAATGTGTTTTAATGGGAAAATAGGAAAAAATGTGGGAAAAAATTATTACTTTTCAGTTTTCGGCCATTATCGTTTTTAAATAAAGCATGCTACTGTAATTAAAACCCATGAAATGTATTTAACCATTTGTCCCGGTTATAAAACCATTTAAATTATGTCCCTATCACAATGTTTGGCGACAATATTTTATTTGGAAATAAAGGTGCATTTTTTTCAGTTTTGCATCCATCCCTAATTACAAGCCTGCAGTTTATAAAGTAACAGTGTTATACCCTCTTGACATAAATATTTAAAAAGTTCAGTCCCTAAGGTAACTATTTATGTTTTTTTTTTTTATTGTACTTTTTTTTTCATTACAAAAAAAAAAATAAAAAAATTGGGGAGTGTGGGAGGTAATGAGTTAATTTATTGTGTAAATGTAATGTTTGTTTATGTAAAATGCTTTTAGGGTGTAGTTTACTATTTGGCCACAAGATGGCCACAGTGTGTTTGTTTACATGCGACCTGTAAGCTTCCTTCTGGACGCTTACAGGAAGCAGTAGGAGGCTGGAGAATCACAATGATCGCGCTGTTTCTAATAGAAGCAGTGCGATCATTGCGGAGGCTTAGATCAACGAACGGGAATGGATTTTCCCGTTCATTGATCTCCGTGCGAGCAGGCGGCGGCGTGCACGAGCGGCGGGTGCGCGCGCACGAGCGGCGGGAGCGCGGACAGCGGCGGTAGCGCGGAAGGTACGGATTTCTCCGCCCCTGGTTTTTTAGGGGGGAAAAAAGGGACGGAGAAATTCGTACCGCGGGGATTTAAGAGGTTAAAGGATACGTCCAGGCACAAAAAAAAAAATAAAATCCACTTACCTGGGGCTTCCTCCAGCCCCTGGCAGCCGTCATGTGCCCTCGCCGCAGCTCCGGTGGCTCCCGGTCTTCTCCGTTGCAGAAGCCGACCTCGCCAGGTTGGCTTCCGGTTCGGCTTCTTGTGCGTTCCACCGCGCGGGTCACATGGTGTGGCTGACGTCATCAGAACGGAACTGCGCAGGTGCAGAACTACAGAGAAGCTCCTGATTCTTTGGGTCGAATTTGGGGATCCCCCCCCAATACAGGCAGAGAAATGCAGGCTGTCCGGCTTTCAGACATGTTACAGTATGTACTGCAACATGTGTGAAATGATAGTGATATGATATGATATGAAGTGATAGTGATATTTGTGATAGTGGTTTTTAAAGGACCAATATTGCAACAAATTGTAAAATGTAAAATACATGTAAACATACAAATAGGAAGTATGTTTCTTCCAGAGTAAAATGAGATATAATTTACTTCTCTCCTATGTTGCTGTCATATACAGTAGCAATGTGGTAGAACAGGTAAACGATTGATATCTGAAAGATAGATAGGTAGAAGATAAGTCTAAGGTAGCCACTAACAATCCAATTTCTAGTGAAAAATCGTTATAACGATCAGAAATTCTGATCAGAAGTGAAATCATTCACTACACCATCAACGAACCAATCTTTTCTTCCTATCTATCACAACCAACAAGAAAATCCAAATTTTGGCTAGCCGAAAATTCAACCGGACAACTGTTTTTATAATCGTTCGTAATCGAATTGTGCCCATCAACTGACATTATTTACAACCAACCTATCGCAAAAACAATTGTAGAATTAAAAATACATAGATAAATAAATAGTCGATTTCTCCCAGAGTAAAATGTGATATAAATTATTTTTCTCCTATGTTGCTGTCACAGTAGCTAGTAGAAATTATTATTATTATTATTATTATTATTATTGATTTATAAAGCGCCAACTTATTCCGTGGCGCTGTACAAAGTAAGAAACAAACATAGGGTACATAATAATACAGACAATGGTGTACACTAATATACAAGATACATAATTAGTGACAAAATACAAAGAATGATACAAAATACAAATTATCGAATTGGTAATGACAGTGATAAAATTAACATGATGAATAAAATGTATAATGGTTACCAAGACACAGAAGGGGGAGAGAGCCCTGCCCTTGTGAGCTTACAATCTAAAGGGAATGGGGGGGGGGGGGGGGGGGAACAGGAGGAGGGGTAGTATGCAGCAAATATATAAAGGCAGTGTGTTTTAGGATACCTAGTAGGAGTGCAATTTGGTCTTAGGACAAAGGGAAGTGGCCTAAGGTAGCGCATATGCTTGTCGGAACAAGTGTGTTTTTAGAGAGCGTTTAAAGGTAACAAAGGTTGGCGAGTGACGGATGTGTTGTGGGAGGGCATTCCAGAGGAGGGGTGAAGCGCGTGCGAAGTCTTGTAAACGTGAATGTGAGGAGTTGATTCTAGAGGAGGACAACAGAAGATCATGTGCTGATCTGAGATTGCAATTGGGTTTGTAGCTGGAGATTAGTGAGGATATGTACCGGGGAGAGAGATTGTGAAGAGCTTTGTAGGTTAGGGTTAGGAGTGCAGAAATCTGACAAAACTGACAGGTTTTGGACTAGTCCATCTCTTCATGGGGGATTCTTAGTAATTCATTTCTTATTTACAAAAGCACTCCATGGAATGGATTTATATAATGATGCAAAAATAAAGAAAACCCTGAGGATCCCTCATGAGGAGATGGGATACTCCAAAACCTGTCAGTTCTGTCAGATTTCTACTACCTACTGTGACAGCAACATAGTAGAAAACTAATGTATAGCACATTTTACTCTGGGTGAAATCTACTTTTTATTTATGTGTTTCATATATTTTTAATTTTACAATTTTTGGGAACACACACACAAACATCTTTTGCGGTCAATTCTCCGCGCGATTCTCTTATCTTCCGCTTGTTTTTCTTATCTTTTTTCCATTCACTTTTATGAGAATGGAGCAAAAAAACAATCGAGTGGAGAATCCGACATGCCTGAATTTATCTATCGAAGGCATCTATTGGAACGATTCTTCCGGAAAAACGAAAGGTGGGCTCCCAGCATTACTTTTTGCGCCGTAAGATATCAGACAAGATGTCAGCAGAGATCTTGTGTAATATCAGTCTCACTGTTGCAGCTGCTAGGTTATAAATAAATAAATGTCCAATCTGCTGAAAAAAATCCAACAGTGTGTGGCCATCTTTGCTTCAGTGATCACCTGCATTTTTCATCAATTGAGCTAATCTTACAGATGTCTGCCATATCAACCTGCTAGGAGGTGTGTCCATCTTAAAGGTGCCCATACATGGTACAATTTTTCATTTTTTTTTTTTGATCAGATAATTGAATTCGATTATTCCGTTAGATCGAATATAAAGATTTTTCCGGCATGTCTGATCAGAAAAAAACGGGATAATCATTTGAATTTCTTGATCGAAATTTTTTTTTTCAACTTTCGAATAAACTGAAAAATCGAACATTTTTATTGTATCGTATATGGCCACCATAAGGCAGACCTGAACTCAGAACTCCCTCTCTGCTCTAAAAGATTAGCAACAGGATAATACATTTTAAAGAAAAACATATCTAAATCCTGCAATAAATCTGCAGTGTGTCTTCTTCCTGGATTCAGGGAAGCAGACATAGGGTTAACATCCTGTGTTTACAAATTAGCTGCTCTGCCAAGGTAGCCATCTGACACAGCTGTGAGATCAAATTACACTTGTGATTAGTCACAAATGAGGGGGATTATACAGGCTAAACTCTCTAAATACATACAGGGTGCATTTCTCTATGTTTTCCTTCTGTCCTGTGCAAGAGTTCAGGTCCTCTTCCAAGTGGGGCTCCAGTTTATGGTTCTAGTAGTGTTTCCAGTGTAGCATGTAGTCATTGCATGTATAAGCCGAATGCATATATACTGTAATTGATCACATCAGGACTGGTCCAGTAATGAAATGTAATGATTTCCTTTGCAGTTCTCAGCTGTCTGTGCTGCCTTCTTGCTCACAGGAAGCACCTCCTTTTCCTCTGGGATGATGTGAGGATCCTTTTACCTTCCTTCTTTAGTTCGTCTTTTCAAGAACCTTCTTAATAACCTAATTATACTAATGTGATTTTCCATATCTTGCTGGGAAATTAAGTTGATTACATGGGCTGATAAGCTGTTATTAATCACTTTTTATGGTATCAGTGTAAGTACAACACACATCATTCCTGCACAGCGTCTCCCTAGTATTGTTCTCATCGATGGGCTGACATGTAGCGGGTGTCTGATATGCTCTCTGAAGATTTTCACTTGTGTCTCTACAAGAAGTCAAACAAAAGACATGCCTCATGTTGTGAATGGTGCTGTATTCCGGCTGTACAGTGCCTCCGCTGCATTCAAGCGGACCTCAACTCAGAACTTCCTCTCTGCTCTAGAAGATAAGCAACAGCACACTAACATTTAAAGAAAAAAATTTCTTTGTTACAGCTGATACAAATCCTGCAATAAATCTGCAGTGTGTCTACTTCCTGCTTTCATGGAAGAAGACACATTATTAACATCCGGTGTTTACAAATTAGCTGCTATGCCGTGGCAGTCAGCTGACACAGCTGAGAGATGAAATTACAACTTGATACTGATTAGACACAGATGAGGGGGAATTAGAAAGGCTGCACTCTCTAAATACATACAATGTGCATTTCTCTATGCGTTCCTTCTGTCCTGTGCAAGAGTTCAGGTCCACTTTCAGTGCAGCACACAGGATTCAGAGAAAGCTTTTCCCTGAGCCTCAAACTTTAATCCTCTACATTACTACTATTAGGGTTCCAGGAACCTTGGAAGGAGCAGCTAGATATTATTCATGTCAATTATTCCTAAAGCTGCAAATTATTCAGGCAGCTTGGACCAATTGGATTTAATTGGAGCAATAAAGTACAGTAACCGGTGTAGTTTTTAGGCATAGACAATCCAGGCAGATGAATAAAGTTGTGATACCCCCCTCATATTTATGGGAAGGGTTGATTATGATGATTCATTGAGCTTGGGCTGAAGAGATGTATCTGGCTTGGCAACAATTTGTGTATCCTTTACTTTGAGAAATAACATAATTTTTGGTATAGCCTATCAATTTAAAGAGAAACCGTAACCAAGGATTGAACTTTATCCCAATCAGTAGCTGATCCCCTCTTTCCCAGAAGAAATCTTTTCCTTTTCTCAAACGGATCATCAGGAGGCTCTGTATGGTTGATATTGTAGTGAAACCCCTCCCACAGTGTGATGTCAGGACCATGGTTCTGACATCACACTGTTGGAGCCTTGTTGCATTGTAACAAATAACAGCTGTTTACAGCTGTTTCTAACTGCCAAAAAAACAAGCATCATCTCCCTCCACTGATATCACTTGCCAGCAGTAAAAATGTCACCATGTGATAAATGTCAGAATGGAAATCAGTAATAAGAAAGATTTTACAATGGGAAAACTCTGACTAAATCATTTGTACATAATTATTGTAAAAATGAAGCACTTTTTTTATTACATTATTTTCACTGGGGTTTCTCTTTAATATCAGTGTCTGCAAAAACAAATACATTTTAGCCTACTATCTTTCCATTCACAGGAGTGCGGGGATAAGGGGTGCCTTGCCTGGGGCACCAAAATGAGCAGAATGAGGCCTGGTGCACACCGAGCGGTTTTTGATATGTTTCGCAAACCGCTTCCGCCTGTGAAAACGCTTGGCTAATGTATTTCTATGGGATGGTGCACACCAGCGGTTTGAGGTTTTTAGCAAACCGCAAACGTGCCTCCTGCAGCACTTTTGTGGTTTGCAGAAGCGTTTCTGCCTCAATGTAAAGTATAGCAAAAGCTCAAATCGCTCTGAAAAACGCTAGATCAGAGCAGTTTTCCAGGCGTTTTTGTTACAGAAGCTGTTCAGTAACAGCTTTTACTGTAACAATATATGAAATCTGCTACACAAAAACGCTCCCAAAAGCGCTAGGCTTGTTTAGAAAACCTCTCTAAACATGACTAGAATCGCTCTGAAATCTGCTTCAAAAACCTCTAGCGTTTTGCGGATCTGCTAGCGGTTTTTGGTGTGCACTGGGCCTCACAGTCCTGGCACTACTTGATGATTTTGATTGGTCTTGTTTTAAGCTGCATACAATTAACATAACAATTGTACCAACTCAAAATTATTAGCATCTCAATGACCATCTCTAGTAGTGAATTCAAAATTAGATTTTACCAATGAGGTAAATTATCAAACGTTTTATAAAGTGTTTGATAAAGCTTAGTGAATTGAGGCCATTGTGTCATATGTTGGGAGGTAAGTCCACCACTACCTCCCATTTTTAAACTGTTTTTAGTGTATTGTATTCTGTTTTGGCGCCTCTGTATTCTTAAACCAGTTATCCTTACTAGAGTTCTCCTTTACAAAACATTTGTCCCCTAACCCCCACTTTGAGCTATTTAAAAAAAAATCAATTTTTCACTAGTTATCCCCTCAGGCCTAGCTTCAGCACCTTTGTATTTTTAGGATGTGTGTGAAACTTCCATTCTAAGCCGGTTTCTGCTCCCTAAGGACGTGTGTACAAGCTTGCTCTGAAGGGAACAGCATTTGAACCAGTGCTTAAAACGAGATGTCTAGACTGCATCCTGCTTCAGAATGTAGCATTCCCCAACACAGGCAGAGCTGTGCACAGCTTTACTACGACACGCACTACAATCAATACCAAATGCACTAATGCAGAGTTCCAAACATTCATCCCAAGGGTGTCACTTATTAATATTCTGTGCCACATGAGTTCTTCCCAGGGGAGTCTACAGAATATAACAAACTTAAAGGGTACCAGAGACAAGCGTTCTTAAAGATTTTTACTTACCCAGGGCTTCCTCCAGCCCCATAAGCATGGAGGGATCCCTTGCCGTCCTCCCGCAGTCATCCGTTCAGCCGCAATCAGCTCCGGTATTCGGCGAAGTGACGTCAGCGGGGAGCCTTCTGCGCATGCGCAGACCTTCTGTGCAAGCGCAGAAGATCCCCGGCTGACATCACTGAGTCAGACTTGGCCCGATTGAGATGAATACCGGAGCTGATCACAGCTAAGCATAGGTCTGCGGGAGGACGACGAGGGACGCATCCGTGCTTATGGGGCTGGAGGAAGCCCCGGGTAAGTAAAAATCTTTAAGAACGCTCGTCTCTGAGTCACTTTAAGTAAGAAGACTCACACTTCTCCTGCTGCACTTCACAAAGTATATAGTCAATAACTAACTGTTCCTCAAAGAGGCTCACAATCTCATCCCTATCATAGTCCTATGTCCATCATAGTCTAAGGTTAGTTTGGCAGAAGCATTGAAGGCAGGATTCACACTTATTAAAATTTGCATGCGTGTTGCGAATATGTGAAAATGCGTTTGCTGCACATCCGATGAAAGTCAATGGAGAATCGCACTTTTCGCAAATTTTGCTTTTCACATGCACAAAAGTCTGTATGCATGTTGGATTATTATGGCTCTGTACACATTAACAAGCTGACACATCATTGCATTCCAGCGGTTCTGGAGGTGTGTTTAGCTTCTAAGGGCAACAATGGTTAATTTGCATATATTCAGAATCGATGCACTGGGAGACATCTCAAGCTCACTCCAACCTGAATTATCGCAAATTCTTTCTGTTTTAAGAAAGCAAACTTTTGTTTTCCTTAGTATTTTAGTAAGAGGGCTTTTAGGACCATTGTAGCCCCTCACACACTCCAATGAGTTCTGGTTCACCATGAGTTGCTGGTTAGTCTGTACCTCTCGGTGTTACAAGCCCTACTCCATAGAGCCAAATTAATCCATGCCATGCACTGATGAGGATCAAACAATCCGAAACAGTCTGTATGCATGTTGGATTATTATGGCTCTGTACAAATGAACAAGCTGACACATCATTGCATTCCAGCGGTTCTGGAGATGTGATTAGCTTCTAAGGGCAACAATGGTTCATTTGCATATATTCATCAGTGATGCACTGGGAGACATCTCAAGCTCACTCCAACCTGAATTATCACAAATTCTTTCTGTTTTAAGAAAGCAAACTTTTGTTTTCCACATGCACAAAAGAAATGTACTTCTTACAGCATAAATTCGCACATCGTATGCACATTCCCATAGGTTCTGATTAGCCTTTTTGAAAAGCAGCATGCAGAAATTTGCATTTTGGGGACAGAGTATACTGAAGATTTTTTCTGCTGCTATTACATGAATGACGACAGGGATAACACAAAACAAACTTTTTGCAGCAGAGGCCCTCTAACAAAGATTTTCTTCTGGAACAGGAGAGTAGCTTGATTAAAACCCAGCCTGGCGGTATACCGCCGGAGGCTGCCGCTCAGGCCCTGCTGGGCCGATTTGCATGAAATAAAGAGCAGCACACGCAGCCGGCACTTTGCCAGCCGCGTGTGCTGCCTGATCGCCGCCGCTCTGCGGCGATCCGCCGCGAGCAGCGGCGAAAGAGGGTCCCCCCAGCCGCCTGAGCCCAGCGTAGCCGGAACAAAAAGTTCCGGCCAGCGCTAAGGGCTGGATCGGAGGCGGCTGACGTCAGGACGTCGGCTGACGTCGATGACGTCACTCTGCTCGTCGCTATGGCGACGATCTAAGCAAAACAAGGAAGGCCGCTCATTGCGGCCTTCCTTGTTTATTCTGGGCGCCGGAGGCGATCGGAAGAACGCCTCCGGAGCGCCCTCTAGTGGGCTTTCATGCAGCCAACTTTCAGTTGGCTGCATGAAATAGTTTTTTTTTAATTAAAAAAAAAACCCTCCCGCAGCCTCCCTGGCGATCTTATCAGAACGCCAGGGTGGTTAAACAAGTGGATTCTATTTCGGAAGGAAGATGAATATACTCTGTCAAGTTAAAGTAATATTATACACATCGCAATCAAAAAAATGAGTTATATTAAAAAAAAGGCATAATGTAAGATAAAATCCACTTTAAAGTGGACCAGAACTCTTGCACAGGACACAATGAAATCAGAGAGAAATGTACCGTGTATGTATTTGGAGAGTTTGTCTAATTTCCCCTCATTTGCATCTAATCACAAGTTATAATTTGATCTCTCCCCTGTGTCACATGACTGCAACGGCAGATAAGGTCATTTGAAAGCACAGGATGTTAACAATATATCTGCTTCCATGAAAGCAGGAAGTAGAAACAGTGCAGATTTATTATAGGTTTTGCATCAGATGTAACAAAGAAATGTTTTTCTTTAAAGGTTATTATGCTGTTGCTTATCTTTTAAAGCAGAGAGGAAGTTCTGAGTTCCGGTCCACATTAAGTAAAGTAGAATAGATTTCCTTTAGGTAATAGTGATTTCAGGAAAAGCAAGAAGTTTTAAATCAGGATGATACCATTTATTGGCTAACTAAAAATGAATTAGGAAATGATAGTATTGTACTTACACTATCACAGGACACAATGCTCTCTATAATATAAAGCAGTGCTTTCCAGTATCTCCAATTTAGAGCAGTGTATATTTTTGGATGCACATGATGGATGACCAAAATATTCACAGTGAGAGTATCGGGTGTCAGCAAAGCACACATTCCATCTGGAGATGTGCAGGAGGCACACACTATATAGAAACGGAATTGAGTATGCTAGACTGAGATACTCTGTATGGGGGCTACTGAGTCCCTCGGTTAATCAGGCTGTTGGCACTGTGGCTTTACACAACACCTATTAGTGAACGCACGGTGGCGTAGTGGTTAGCGCTCTTGCCTTGCAGCGCTGGGTCCCTGGTTTGAATCCCAGCCAGGTCAACATCTGCAAGGAGTTTGTATGTTCTCCCTGTCTGCGTGGGTTTCCTCCGGGCACTCCGGTTTCCTCTCACATCCCAAAAACATACAGATAAGTTAATTGGCTTCCCCCTAAATTGTCCCTAGACTACAATACATACACTGTGCAATATATGACTATGGTAGGGACTAGATTGTGAGCTCCTCCAAGGGACAGTTAGTGACAAGACTATATATACTCTCTGTACAGCGCTGTGGAAGATGTCGGCGCTATATAAATACTAAATAATAATAATAATAATAATATTGCACACTGCTGACACTCAGGTCTTTCACTGAGTCCCACACATCTCAAGTGGAAATTATCTCTTTATGACCCAGAAGCCAGGCTAACATCCAGAACCGCTGGTGTCTAGCAAGCCTGTTGCTTTAAATTTTACAGAGCCATACCAACCCCACATGCAGACAGCCTGTTTCGGACTTTTGGTCCTTTTCAGTGCATGGCAGGGATAGGGTTAGGGCTTGGACCAGTACAACACAGTAACCAAGCACCTCCGGGTGACCCAAAACCACAAGGAAGGTATAGGGGAACTTGAAGAGACTAAGGCCTCTTTCACACCAAGACGTTGCGTTTTAGGGGACGTTAAGGTCGCATAACGTGCCCCTAACGCAACGCATGGTGGTGTTGAAGTTGGACATCAGATTGAGCTGCGTTATGAGGCTCTTGGTGCTATCCTGGGACGTCCGGATCTTTTCAATGATTCGGATGATTTGAATCGGATCATTGAAAAAATCCGGATCTTTCAACCGAATCTTTGAAACCTTTTACTAGGGAAGCAAGAAGCAGGGGTGCAGCAGAGTGAGAGGTGCAGGAGAATGAAGGTACATTGAGGGTGCAAATGGGGAAGGGAGAGATGCAGCAGGAAGATTGTGCTTGTGCACAGAAACTGCAGTTCCTGTTTCTTCCAGACATCCACTGTGAACCGAATCCTTCATTGTGATGATCCGGATGATTCGACTCACAAAAAAGATCCGAATCCTTCATGATCTGGACAACACTACAGTGCAGTGAATATTAATTAGCCATGTGGCTAGGAACAATAGCGACTCTCCCCTTACTGAGCATGTGCAAACAGTCTAACGCAGCTAAAACCACCTATAACGCACAGCATGCTGCACTTTGTTTGAACATGCAGCGTTACACTGTAACGCAACGTGGGCACTGTGAACAGCCCATTGATTTTTCATTACTGTGAGTTGGGCTGCGTTACAGGCTGCTCTAAGATGCGCCTGTAACGTCCCACTGTGAAAGCAGCCTCAGAGATGAGTCTTCCTGCCATTTTTTTTTTTACTTAGGGCCCGTTTCCACTAGGAGCAGTGCGATGCGGCTACGTAGCCGCATCGCACCGCAGGTGTGCTGAAACACATGCACGCCAGTGGAAGAGTTTCCACTGCGTGCATGTTGTGCGGAGCAGTGTGGAGCGATCCGAGAATCTGCAGCATGCTGCAGATTCTCGCACGCCCGCAGCCGTGTCTCATCTCCTCAATTGACTTCCGCATCGGGAGATGCGGAAGTGATGCGGCCGGTGGCGGAAGTGATGTGATGCGTCTTGGTAGCCGCATTCGCATCACTAAGAAGTGGAAACAGGCCCTTACCCGGGGCTTCCTTTAGCCCCATAAGCATGGATGTTTCCCTCGCCATCCTCCTGCAATCTCCCATTCAGCCGCCGTCAACTCCCGGTATGCGGCTCAGTCGGACTCAGTCTGACTGAGTAATGTCAGCTGGGGCGGTCCCCGCATGCGCAGAAGGTCCACTGCTGACGTCACTGAGCTGCTTACCGGGGCTCACCGCAGCTGAACGGGACAACGGAGGAGGACGGCGAGGGACACAGCCATGCTTATGGGACTGGAGGAAGCCCCGGGAAAGTAAAAAAAAAGGCAAGAAGACTCATCTCCGAGTCTCTTTAAAGAGACCGAAAAGCCCTCCTACTAACAAGCAATGCTAAGTGTGGTTTGCCTTCTTAAAACAGAATAAATTTGTGATAATTTAGCTTAAATTGAACATCTTTGGTTACCTACAGATACTGTGGACTCAGGCAGGGTTCATACTGATTACATTTTGTGAATTGCGTATGTGCAAAAACAAGTTTGCTGCACATCCAATAAAAGTCAATGGAGAATAACACACCTGTTAAAATAACATACATCTTGCAATAAAAATTACACATTGCATGTGAATTCTCAATGACTTTCATTAGCTGCAAAAAAAAACAGGGTCCATATTTACTTTTTCTTCTGACTTTTGTCCTGACATTTTTATACCTTATAATTTATTTAATGAATTAATAAAATGCATTTTGAGCCACTAGAAAGCAAAAAAAACCCAAAACTCTAAATAGTTTTGATAAAGTGCTAAAAAGTTATTTAGCACGTAAGTTAAAGAGAAGATGAAAAATTATCTTTTAACGCAAAATTTAACGCAGAATAATGCATGCAAAAAGAAGTTCCATTTTGCAAACATAAATGTGAACCCTGCATTGATATTCCTGTTTCAGATATGTGCAGCACAGCAGCATTCTCCTGCACTAATGCTGTCTGGCAGGCTTGGGGGCTGCATCTTGTTAGGTGCTGCTATGCTGCTCTCACCCAAATCTTTCAGTATAGTCCCAATGTACAGGAGGCTGGAAGACGGGAGCGAGCCAAAAGGTGAATATGAGGTCTTTATTTTTATTAACTAGCACCCAATGAGCTCCGATGATTTGAAGGGCACACTGCTTCATTATAATTTAGTGGGCACATTGATTAGATCATGATTAGGAAACTGCCTAATAAGATTTGGTAGACATGCCTCCATATTATGATTCTGGGACAAGCTGTCTATGTTTTACGGCTCGTTTCCACTTGTGCGGCGTGCGTCTCGCAGACGCACGCCGCACTGAGCGGGTGGGCGGGATCGCCGGCGAATCCCATGAGCCGTGCCATGCACGGCTATGGGATTCGCAGCCTCAGCAGCGAAAACTGCGGGGTATTCCGGGCGAATCGCTCCCGCGAGCGATTCCGCACCGGCGCCGTCATCCCCTATGGCAGAGTTTCCCCGTGCGAATGATGTGCGGGGAAACTCTGCAGATTCGCGGGCGAAAACGCCCTAGTGGAAACGGGCCCTTAGGGAGCACTTTCTTTTGGATGACACACTGGCAATTTATGTGTTTGGGGGACATACTGACTCATTTTGTATGCGGGGCACTCTGCATAGTTCTGTTATTTTGGGAGTCATCTGCCTAATGTTGTTTGGCGAGACACACTACCGAACTGTATTATTTGGAGGAAACTGCCTATCTGTGTTGTTTGGGGGATTTTCTGTCTCAATATGTTGCTTGGGGGAATATGCTGCCTTATTGTGTTGTTTGGGGAGGCACTGTCTAATTATATTGTTTCACAAACACTGGTTCACATGACAACTGGAGGCCCCGGACTCTCTCACTGGCTGGGGCCTCCAAACCACCGTGCGATACCGAGAGGGAACTTCGGGTGGGCCCCGGAACTATCAAAACCAGGGAATTCACCCCCACTGCTTAATAAGGGAGGGCTCCAGAACTCTCACCATCAGGGAATTTCTCCCCAATGCCTTTATACTGAATGATAACTGCAACACACACAATTGCTCACTCCCAGCTCTAGCAATTTCCTACCCTTATTTGGTCAGCAGGCACCTGTCAGCCAATCAGGTGCACAGTTATACACCCTTTGCCTGCCGTACCAAATCTAGCAGGAATTGCATAAATTAGGCAGCATTCAGGTGGGAGGCTTCGGTCGGACGTAATAATAGATTATGTCACTAGCAGGATTGCCCCGTGCAGGCATCCCTCCCACAGGGGTCCCTCCGTAACTACTCACCTCTCACCCGCATCTTGGAAGCTGCAAAAAAAATTTGAAAGCCAAAAACACTGGTTCACATGACAGCTGGTGGCCCCAGACTCTCTCACTGGCCGGGGCCCCCAAACCACCATGCGATACCTAGAGGAAAGTGCGAGTGGGCCCCGAAACTCTCACCACCACCACTAATGTTGTGTGGCGAGACACACTACTTAACGTTATTCGGAGGAAACTGCCTATTTGTGTTGTTTGGGGGATTTTCTGTCTCAATATGTTGCTTGGGAGAATATGCTGCCTTATTGTGTTGTTTGGGGAGGCACTGTCTAATTATATTGTTTGGGTGACACTCTGGTAATTATGGTTCATGGGACATGCTGCTTAACCAGTTACGGATCCTTGCTACGCATAACTACAACCCTGTATACTTCCTTTGCGGATCAGAGACGTAAATATATGTCGCGCGCACGCACCTGTGTGTCTCCGTCCTGTCGGCCTGCGATCGGTGAATGGGAACATGTGTTCCCAAGGCCGATCAAAGTGCCAGTTAAAAATGACCACCAGTAATGGCCACCTGCATCAGCGAGATGCCTGTGGTCATTCATAAAACCAAAATAAAAACACACATACACAAAACAGAAAATGTGGGACATCTAGTGAACAAATCACAATCGCAGTATGCTTGTGGCCCAAGCCCGTGCATGTGCAGAAGACGCTGACCCATTCGGGGTCGGCGATTTTCGGAGGCTGCTAGCAGGAGATTGAGGGCTCGTTCCCACTATCGCGAATCCGCATGCCTCCAATGCATGCGGATTCGCACATGTAATGTGAGTGGATGGGGCTGTTTCCACTCCTGCGGTGGCGTTGTGCGTTTTTTGTTGCGGAGAAAAAACGCACAAAAGAGGCAACGATTTCGCCTGCGTCGGGAATCCGTGCGAATCGCCGCTAATGTATTTAATAGTAAAAACGCATGCGGTTTTTACATGCGTTTTTACCCGCGATTTCGCGTGCGATTTCGCACCTTTTCCAATTTTATTTTGCCCTGGCAGTGTCATGGTTAATTTCGCATGGCACCCTGCCATGCGAAATCGCACGCGAAATCGCGGGTAAAAACGCATGTGGAAACGCATCCGCATGCGTTTTTACAAGCGTCGGAATGCGGCCGAAATCGCGTCGCAACAGTGGAAACAAGCCCTTAGGAAGACCAGAGCTGCGGCGAGGGACACAAGTGACTTGTAGGGGCTGGGAGAAGCCCCGATAGGTAAAAATAGGTTTTATTTTAATTCACCTTGTGAGTTCTTTAAGTTGTAATGTTGGTTTAAATAACAATGTTTGCAAATAGAATATACCACTGCAGTTTTATAACAGGTTGCCAGTTGAGATATTATTATTGTTACGTTAATATGCATTTCACCATTCCGCTTTTTGAACTATGACAATACAACGTTGAAATGCATATATTTATAAACTGCGTCGTAAATTACAGGTTTTGGCTGGAGTTATGAAACCTCTAAAAAAAATGCCCTGCTTATTTGTGATACATTTGGAAAGAAGGTGAAAATATCTGAAATGAAAAATAACAGTAGCTAAATACAAACATTCAGAACAGAATTACTGGAACGGCATCTGAATGAAATTCAGCGAATTACTCAAGAACTTTTTTAAACGGAAGGTAGAGATCTAAGAAAAATGGTGATGTCAGGAAGCATGTTGTTGTTAAATAATTAAAGCAAACATTTCAGCATGAGAAAAATGTCCATCCAGGGCTGGAAGCTGTCCTCCCACTCCCAGGCAAGATCACAATTATGTTTATTGCTTAACGCTGCAGTTGGATTTTTGGCAGCGCGCTGCACCGTCACTTAGAGCCAAACAAATGACATTCATCATTCCATTTGGAAAACATTATTTGAATGGACTACCATTTGGCACCATCACGTTGCCTAATGTCTTGTAGATGAAAATGACTGGGAGAATATGAACTTGCAGCCGCGCGAGCGACACCATATTATGTCAGTGCAGATTAATAATATGAAAAGCTGTCACCTGTAGGTGCTGAATAGAAACCATTGAATTCACTGTTTTATCTGGAACAATATTATTCTCAGAGTACATCACAAAGAACAGAAGTCTGTAGCAGTGAGTAGGTGTTAATTGGGGACTTTACAATGATCTTACCACGTACATATACAGAATAACACAAGCCCAATCTACACGATACGATTCTTTATACGATTCGTTTACAATTCTATTTACGATCCGATTAAATCCAACATGTCTGATCGGGATTCGATTCGATTCAATTCGATTTGCCATTGTTTTGCAATGGCAAATCGTATTTAATCGAATCCCGATGGAAGAATGGCAAATCGAATTGAATCAAATTGAATCCCGATCGGACATGTTGGATTTAATCGGATCGTAAATAGAATCGTAATCGAATCGTACAAAGAATCGTATCGTGTAGATTGGGCTTAAGGTCTCTTTGTATTAAGTGGACCTGAACTCTTGCACTGGACAGAAGGAAAACATAGAAACATGCACCCTGTATGTATTTACAGAGTTTAGCCTGTCCTAATTCCCTCTCATCTGTGACTAAGCACAAGTTGTAATTTGATCCCTCAGCTGTGTCAGCTGCCTGCCACGCCAGAACAGCTAATTTGTAAACACAGGATGTTAACAATATGTCTGCTTCCATGAAAGCAGGAAGTAGAAACACTACAGATGTATTGCAGGATTTGTATTTGCTGTAACAAGGATATGTTTTTACTATTAGGTTATTATGCTGTGTTTGTTTTTTTAAAATATAATTTAGTGAAAAAGTAAGAATATTTCCAATTCTCATATCAATTCCAATACAACATATCATCATATTCTCTTCTCCAGTTTTCAAAAATTACATAACACAAAATAAACAAAACCCATACCACCCCCCCCCCCCTCTCCCCAATCTTCAAATCGATGATCTCATAAAAATCCAACATTATTAGACTTTTCTTCTTTAAGGATCCCCTCTACCAATTACCATCCAAAATACTTACAAAAGTAAAAAACTATATCCATTTTAATTACAGCAGGAAGCTCCTTCCCCTGCATCTCCACCGTGTCTTCATACTCATTCGTATCTTGAAATTCACTCCATTTTCCCCATTTTACATTAAATGCTTCTAATCTATCTTGCTGCAAAGCAATCTGATTCTCCATACTCTTCACCATATTAACCCTCTCAGCCCATTCTTTCAGGTTTGGAGAACCCTGGCATCTCCACCTAACTAGGATTAAACTTTTAGCCGCAATCAGGAGCTGGGGAACAAAATATCACTTATATTTACCTATAGACATAGATGTTCCATGCAGCAATACCTTTACAGGGTCCCAATCTCCACAATCTTCCCATAATTTCCCAATACGATCCAACACCCCCTTCCAAAAACCTGATATTACTGGACACTCCCACACAAAATGCATTAAAGTCCCCTTTTCTCCACACCCCCTCCAACATCTATCACTCACCCCCTGGAACATTGTTGCCAACCTATCCGGTGTTCTATACCATCTTGTCCAGGGGTCCCCAAACATTTTGGGCCGAGGGTCGGGTCAACATACTTCAGACTGCTGGGGGGGCCGGTGAATATATAAAATGTCTGCAGGCCAGAAAGTGAAGCATACCCAGGTGACAATCTGAAGTCCAATTGGACAGCAGTGTCACCTGATGTGAAATCTGATTGGAAACCAGCGAATTACTGCTTTCTGGCTTCCATATGGAAGGATAGTGCCAGCACTGCTATTCTATATGCGGACCACCAATATTTAAAGATGTAGCTGACCGCATCTATAAGTTATACATTTTGTTTGTGGGGGGCTAGTAAAAAAGCCTCAGGGGGCCACATTTGGCCCACGGGCCTTAGTTTGAGGACCACTGATCTTGTCAGTAATTTAAAGTTAATTTCCTTTATTCTAGAACTAATTGATGTAGCATGGATTATGCTGTTATTTAAAGGGAACCTGAAGTGAGTAAAATTATTTAAAATAAACACATGACGTAGCTGCAAATGAATATTACATACTAACCTCACCTTCGGTTCCTCTCAGAAGCTCAACATTTTCTTCTTACAGTGATCCCTTCCAGTTCTGACAATATTTTGTGAGAACTGAAATATACCAGTTGCTGTTAGTTATATATCAGCAGCTGTCAGTTACAACTGAATGTGCAAGGTAATGTCCATGCTTCCCTATGGCTCAAGTGGGTGATATTACAGTTTAACAGTGTGCTGACCAGGAAGCTGTTATGGGGTAATGGCCATTTTTAAAATGGAGGATGGAGAAATCCATTGATCACAGTGGACAAATGGGGTGCAGGAGAGGAGAAAGAGATTGAGGAGTAGACTACATGGGAGGCAAGTATGACCTTTGGATGGTTATTTTGACTTTTTATTTTCAGTTCAGGTTCTCTTTAACTTTTAGAGCAGAGAGGAAGTACTGAGTTCAGGTCCACTTTTATATTTGCTCCACTGTCTCATTGCTCCACAAAAAACCATTGGTACACAATGCAGTGTTTCGTAGTTATGTTCATCAATGTCAATCAGATGCTAAATGTAACTCCATGATGAGAGTCAATTAACCCTGTAGTAAGAACAGTATGGAGACTGTGGTGTATAATACTTCTTGAAACAAGCTGCTTGTGTTCATATTGTGCTGATCCCCATCATCTGCCAGTAATACTTCCTGAATCACCAACCCAGTACAAGTATGCAAATCAGGTCTTGTGATTGTCCTGACTGCATACTTGTCCCAGGCGTGTGACTCAACATGCTGAAGGTAAAAGATCAGCATGACAGTGAGGCACCCGGTATTTTGTAATTAGCAATTAAAGATGAAAGCCCGCGTACATCTCTAACCATAGGGTCACTTTAAGGATTGGGGGTGGGGCAGGAAATACTGCTAACGGTGTTAACTACAAAATGCCTAAAAAAAAAAAGCTAAGGTTCTATTGTGCACATTTAAACGAAACAGGTAAAAAGGGAGCTAAATGGCAACCTGGTAAAATGGGCACAGTCATAAGCACCTATGATAATATTTGTGATTAGCAGCTATTATTTGGGTGCCTGATCTATGCAAAAGATGGCTACAAACAATACGTCCCAGCCGGCAAACTGCTAACTGCCGCTAATTCCTGCTAATAACATAGCAGCACCCAAAATATCAAAGGCTGGTAGGGTTAGGTATTGGCAGGGGGTCCTTAGCGTTAGGTGTAATGGGGGGGGGGGGGGGGTGTCCTTGGAGTTAAGGTGCATACACACGTCTGATTTTATACCCGATTGTTGTTCAAACTGGACGTTTGAACAACTTGTCATTCAAATAAAAAGTCATCCAGAATCCTTGTACACACAAACGACAAAACGTTTGAAATGCTAATTACAGCTAATTTAAATGTCGCTTGACTGGTCAATGGACTGGATAGAACAATGGACCAGATCAAAAGGCTGATCAAACGACTTGTTGTTTGAATCTCTATTAGTGTCAGAGTAATAGACATTCAAACAATAAGTCGTTTGTACACATGCGCGGACCTAACTGTCATTTGAACGACAGTTAGTCCACGGATGCGCCGAGCGGATCAGTCAAAACTGCTGCTATCAGTCTAACGATCGAACCTACACATGTCCAACTGTCATTCAGACGACTGGCTTGAATGACAAGTCGTTCAGAAATATCAGACGTGTGTACGTACCTTTAGGCATTGTGGGGAGAGTCTTAGGTTTAGGCATAGGCAGGGGGTTTTAATGTTAGGCATCACCAAGGGTAATTAGATTTCGGCATCAGCAGGGGAGTCCTTAGAGTTAAGCAGCGCTAGAGGAGATAGTTTAGGGTTAGGCATCAAGAGGTGTGAGGGTAGGTCACAGTAAAATATCGGTAAAGATAATATTTTATTTTACTGAAATTTTACTGTCATTTTTGCAAAAATTAGTAGTATCTTGTCCTCTAATGACCATTGACTTGAAAAATTTGTTTTTGCAATGCATGCCCATAAATCTTTGCGCATACATTGCTGCCCTTAATTATTCATACCACTGGCAAATTTTGAGTTAAAGTTACTTTTATTCAACCAGCAAGTCATGAGTTTCATGGGAAATGACATAGGTGGCTCCCAAAAGATAACAAGACATTTGTACAAGAGGCATTATTGTGGGGAAAATAAAACATTTTGCAGCTTTTATTTACATTTAAACAAAAAGTGTCCAGTCCAAAATTATTCATACCCTTTACAAACTGTCACAGTCTGTGGGAAAATCCTAAGGTCTATATCATTCCAAATAGTCCAAGCTGTTCTAAAGCATCCTAACTACCCCAATTAACTGGGAACAGCTGTTTTAATCAACTCAACAGGTGAAAAACAGCGGCTCTCTGCAGTTGGTTTGTGGACAGTCATGGCTAAGACAAAGGAGCTTAGTGAAGACATGCGGCTACGCATTGTGGCTACTCACAAGTCAGGAAAGTGCTAAAAGGCCATTTCTAAATGTTTTCAAGTTCCAGTGGCTACAGTGCAAAGTATTATTAAAAAATACAAGATGTTCCGCACTGTGGAAAATCTCAGAGGATGTGGTCGGAAGCCAAAAGTGACACCTGTGCTGGCCAGGAGGATAGTGAGAGAGGTGAAAAAGAATCCAACAATCACCACCAAGGCCATCCTGGTGAATCTGGGCTCTGCTGGTGGCAATGTCTCAAGGCAGACAATCCAACGGAGATTGCACACTGCTGGGTTTCACAGATGCAGACCAAGAAGGATGCCACTTCACCAGATAAGGCACACAAAAGCTCGCTTGACCTTTGCAAATGCTCACCTGGACAAAAAAGAAGACTTCTGGTCAGATGAAACAGAATTGAATTTTTTGGTCACAATGATGTTTCCTTCATTTGGCTTAAAAAAAGGAGAAGTCTTCAACCCAAAGAACACCATCCTCACTGTTAAACATGGTGTTTGGAACCTAATGCTTTGAGGGTGTTTTTCAGCCAAGGGACCAGGGAACCTAATCACAGTAAATGGCACCATGAAAAAAGAGCAATACATGAGGATTCCTAACTACAATATCAGGCAGTCGGCAGAGAAACTTGGCCTTGGCCATCAGTGGACATTTCAGCATGACCCAAAACACCCAGCAAAAGTGGTGAAGAAATGGTTAGCAGACAACAACATTAACGTTTTGGAGGGCCCAGCCTGAGTCCTGACTTGAATCCAAATGAGAATCTGTGGAGGGAGCTACAGATCAGGGTGATGGCAAGAAGACCCTCAAACCTGAAAGATTTGGAGCTCATTGCTAAAGATGAATGGGCAAAAATACATGTGGAAACATGCAAAAAGCTGGTCTGCAATTATAGGAAGTGTTTGATTGCTGTAATAGCCAATAAAGGCTTTTCTATTAAGTATTGAGAAGGGTATGAATAATTTGGGACTGGATGTTTTTTGCTTAAGTGTAAAAAAAGCTGAGAAATATTTTTTCCAACAATAATACATCTTGTACATCGTCTTATCTTTTGGGAGACACCCTATGTCATTTCCCATCAAAAAATGACTTGCTGGTTGAATAAAAGTTACTTTAAGTCAAAATTTGCCAGGTGTATGAATAATTATGGGCAGCACTGTATATTCATATGTGCAAAAGTATGTTTTATCATCCCCATAGACTTCAATGCATTTGGTGAAAATATGTTTTCTCATACACATACATTTTTTTGCAAATATTCTATATTTTTCAAAAAATGTGACATTTTCACAAAAACATATCGCCAAATGCAAATGGCCATATTTGCTTAACACAATTGTCAGGGTGCATTGTACTAGGGGCAAAATTTAAACGTTGCAATAACCGGGACAAATGGGCAAATAAAATGTGTGGATTTTACCCAGAGTAGCACCCTTTATTTTAAAACTAACATGGCTGAAACCTGAGAATTTTTTTTTCTTATTATTCTCACAAAAAGGCATTTAGAATAAAATAATTTTTAGCAAAAAGTACAACCCAAAGAAACTCTAATAATTGGTAGCGAAAATTACAAGAAATAGATAATTTTGGTGTGATAAGTAGTGATAAAGTTATTGGTGAATAATTGGGAGGAGTGCTGAAAAGTGAAAATTGCTCTGGTCCATAAGGGTAACACAAACTGTAGTGGTGAAATGGTTAAAGCAAGAGGTAAGGAGCTGGGAATTGTGTGCCACCTACCTGTCTAGTGTGGTATCCACGTCAAGAAGAGCTGATAATGCTAGAATAAAGAAAGCAAAGTGCGCTTTTGTAAACTCTGTCCTAGTTATGTGAAATGTGGAAGGTTACCAGGATTATTTGTTCCCAATTACAGACATTCATAAACTGATGTCCCCTAGGGTTCCTATAAGATGGCTAGATACCATAACAAATCAAAATCTGCAGCAAATTGTCAGGGACCGGCCCGCAGCACGCCTGCGTATACGGTTCCCGACTGCGGGTTTGACCAGATCAAGCGGGGAACAGCCTTATTCAAGCTACAGACAAAGCTGGGACCCCTCAAACGCTCCTTACTGCCACCACTAGCTGTTGCTAGAAACGTCCACTCTGCGGTCGAGTGCTCATGCAATCCGCGTCAGCTTTGCGCTTAGGCCGAATACGGGAACGCCACGCATGCACACGCACAATTGCAATCTTACAATGTAGTGAAGCAAAACCACTAACAGTCGTTCCAAACGATACTGTTAGCCACTCTGCTGTCGAGCTACTCGCACTGGCGTTTTCGTACGTTGGGTCAGCTGCGCTATAGGCCAACGTATGACAAACGCCCCACACACAATGCAATCACAATCTTATACGGTAGGGTTGCTCAAACATTCAAATAGGCATGGACTTATACACAGTTGCACTTCAGTCTCTTCTAGGCTATGAGTGTTAGTTTAGTACAGCAGAAGTCAAGCTTATTAAATAACAATTTAATATTCCAGGAAAAAAGTGGAACAATGCAGAAAGTAATATATACAAAAGATTACAAAAAAACAAAATAAACATTACAGAGTTAAAAACCAAAGTTACACACAAGGACAGTTGCGTAAAATAAACGGGGGGGGGGGGGGGGGGGGGAAAGAACTTTACCAGCGTAGATTAGAACGTTGTTTGACGGGAGGACGCCATTTTTCGACCAGGAGTCGAGATCATCCCTAGCTATGCGCTACCTCCAGGAGAAGATCCCTGTGACTGTCCTGGACCAACTTAAATAGTCCGAAGTGTCCCCTGGGACATTTAATGTCCAGCCCCCAGGAACTAATGCAATCTCCTAGATTGTGACATCACATAACGCTTGTCATATGCGAATTTCAAGGCTTTTTCCTGTCACACCTAGCAGACTTCAAAGCAATCCTGTGTTCGGTTAAAATCCAATTCTCACAGGCAGATGTCTACAGTTTGACAGGTCTAGTCCATACATCAAACGATTGTATTTTGGTTACAGGTAGCAGTTTGCCTGTAATTGCCTGTAAACAGACACAGACAATCAGTTCCGAGATTGTCTGCTATTGTCCTCCCTCAAATGCAAATGTACTACAGGAGATTCAATTAGCAGCATCCAACTTCCAGAGGAATTTAATGCAAACATAGGTCTATTGACACATTAGCAAATCCATTCAGAAGTTCCTGCTCTCCTGTTCACAAATGTACTATATACAATTAGTAGCTTCCCCCAAAGCCAGACTTGCTTGTAGCAGGCATACACATCTGAATTACACAGCAGACAGGAAAATGAAAAAATATGGCTTTGGTGCGATACCATATGGTGGCTATATTCTGCATATTACCGTGCATATCATCCTCACCCCAATATGACAAACCAATAGACCAGAGAAACTAAGACTGAAACAGAAATGGAATTAGATAGGACATACTCTACACCAGTGTTCCTCCACATTTTATTGGTATGTAACCCTTTAGAAAGTCTGTGCCCACCAGGTACCCACTGCAATTATCTCAGGTACCCCTTGACACAGATATATTTAATAAATGGACATGGTAATTGTTTAAACAATTTCCAAAAGTTTACTATTGCATTTAATTAGCTAAAATACTAACTTGGTATTGTTGTTTATAGAAGATTAATTTAATTTATAGTTTTGTTTAAATTCTGAATTTGCTATACTTAATTAATTATATCAGTTTGAGTACCCGCTGAACCCATCAGAAGCACCCCCTGGGGTACGCCTACCATACATTGAGAACCTCCTAGGCCTGGTCCTCTTCTAAACTTGTACCTGTGCAATTTCAGCAAACAGGCAGAATTTCTTCTGACTACCCAAGTGCCTCAGGCTGGGTGAACACATAGCAGGAACGCTAGCTGTGTTTTTGCCGCTAATAGAAGTATATGGGCCGCAGAAAGAAACGCATATAAACGCATATGCGTTTTCTGTGCGTTTTCAAAAACGTTGGTTTTGTTGCATATTATGCAGGAGTGCTGCCAAACCGCACATAATAAAAGTCAATGGGAACGCAATGGTATACGTTTTTCATGCATTTTTATAATTGTTTTTTCCCAAAAATATATATATATATTTTTGCTGTATTAATGCTTCCTGTTGTCTTCCTAGTGATTTGCATAAATGAAAATATAAAAACGGATGAAAAATGCGTTTTGTATATGTGAACGTGTTAAAACGCACGCAAAATACTTGAAAACGCATCACAAATGCACCAAAAATGCAGTAAAAATGCACAAGAAACGCACACAACATTAACATAAAACATGACATAAAATGCAGCCTTTCACGCTATGTCATATGTGAACTCAGCCTCACTGTTGCACAGGTTTTATAAATCCTGTTCATGTCAAAACTCCTCCTTTAAGTGGCACTCCGGTGTTTGTCCATGTTACATGCAGTTCTGCAATGAAATAGCAATACATGATCACTTTATTTGGCATTTCAGTTTTGAGAACTTCTTTCTGTTAAGGCCCTAGCTGTTTCCTATTGTACAAGTGTTGCCAGTGGTGTGTGACTAAGCCTGCAAACAACTGTGGTTTCCTGAAGTGCAGGGTTGAAATGTAGCACTAGGTTTTTGCCCTTAGAATGCTGTCCTATTAGCAGGGAAGCTTCATACACAGTTTGTTAGCACAACGGTCCTTTGCTGTGGGATAAACTTGGTCTGTCCATCTCAGGAGAAGGCCTTTACCAGTAGCCATGTTCAGCAGGCTAGACAACAAGCCAGGTCCCAGTTCTTCCCACATTGGAGTATCACAGAGTGGTTTCTCACCAAGCTACAATATACTGTACATTTCTTTTTGTCCCAACCTCAGTCTGGGTGGGTAATAATCCCGCCTAAAGCTAAGTTCTAGTTTTGAAAACAGCTCTGCCTCATGGATACCACCAGAACTACACCAAGAAACATTCAGCAAAGTGCAACATACAGACAATCTGCAGGTGGTACACACTTTCAATTATTATTGGCCAATCACTGACCATTTTACTATCTCTACATAGTATTAAGCTTTACCTTCACAATCTTCTCATGGTATTCAATATCTGTTGACCCTTATACTACATAGGGGATTAAATTGATAAAATTGGTATTTGATTGGCCAATCATAATTGAAAGTGTGTACCAGGCTTTAGGCTAATTTTACTGGCCAATGTTACGATCTTCACTTAATATGAGAGCTTGCCTACACAACCTGCTTATAGTATTCAAAATCTGTTAGCCCTCATGCTAATGGCCAATCAAAATTGGAAGTGGGTACCATCATAAGTGTATACCTTATATACTCTGGTATAAGCCATCGGTGGGCCTGCATAGTGCAGTGCAGTAGTGCTCATACAGAAATGTTAGTGTGAGCATGAAGAAGAGGGTCCCATTGAGTAGCGTTGGGCTGCAGGAGGATGGGAGAAGCCCCCGGATCATCCAGACACTTTCCTCTACTGAGATCAAAACCTAACTCTTTTTTTTCTTCTTACAGGTTTACTATAATCACTTGTTGGGACGACAGTTCTGGGAACAAAGACTGTACTGACATGTTGCCTGGCTGCAGCTGAGCAGTGTGTACTGTTCTATGGAGAGGGAGGAGGGCCAACAGGCAGAAAATTAGTGAGCAGCATTTTGCGGCGCAGAATCAAAAGAACACAATGCGTTTATTTAGCAATCTGCAATGGTACATCGCTAAATTCCATCATGAGGCAGCTGTATACATGCTAGATTATCTTGTGTGCACAAGGCTATATATTAGGACAGTACACGATTCTATTGGATACTGAGGAGTAGCAGCACACTGATAAGATGTGACTGTGCACTGCCCTCTTGTAAAGCCTCACCTAGGAAGACAGTCGCCTGGTAGGGATCGGTACAGATTCTTCAGGCGATAGATCGGGGCCTGTTGCTGTACAGACACGTCACTTGCCTGCAAGCTAGCGACGCATCTGTTGCTATGAAAAGGATGGTAGGACGACTAGTGGCGCACCATAGAGTATCTTTCTGCAGCGGAGTGAGTAGGGAGAACAATGTAAATTTGCTAGATAATCGTCAGTCAAGACAATTGTTTTGGGCCTCTTGGCCAAGCATTATCTATCGTGTATAAGAAGGTGTCCATACATTACTAAATTTTCCACTTAGCGATCGACTTTATTGGGCTATCAAGAATAGTGAGGTAAATCAAAAGTCAATTGTCTAGTGGGCCACACACTGCAAGCGAGAGCCTATGCGATTGTCCTTCACTAATAGAGCTGAACGATGTTGTGCCTCCATGCTCTGAAACTAAAACCTGTGTTTATCGAAATCATGTGAACAGTAGCTTACTTCGCAATCGTTATTTTCCATCCTGCACGATTTAATAAATTGGTCAATTGGACCAGATATCGACCAATTTCCATCGACAGAGCAGAAAGGAATGTAATTAATTCTCCCGTGACTCGATAAAATGATTGACTCAAATGGTCACTCGAGCCAAAAAATCAAGTAATGTATGGGCATCTTAACCACTTGAGGACCGCCCCCAGCCGATGGGCGGCGGCAAAGACTGGGCCCAAACGACCGCAATACGCCCATCGGCGGGGGCGGCAGCGGGAGTGGCTATGCGGCGATTGCGTCATTCGTGACGCGATCAGCCGCCGGGGACTGGCTCCGCCCACCGCTCGTAGTAACCCGCCGGCCGTTCAGAAGCGCCGGCGGGTTACTAGCACCCGGATCGCCGCATGTACTTAGTATAATAGGCTTTGTAATGTATACAAAGCCTATTATACTGGCTGCCTCCTGCCCTGGTGGTCCCAGTGTCCGAGGGACCACCAGGGCAGGCTGCAGCCACCCTAGTCTGCACCAAAGCACACTGATTCCCCCCCCCTGCCCCCTGATCGCCCACAGCACCCCTCAGACCCCTCCCTGCCCACCCCCCAGACCACTGTTTGCACCCAGTCACCCCCCTAATCACCCATCAATCACTCCCTGTCACTATCTGTCAACGCTATTTTTTTTTTTATCCCCCCCCTGCCCACTGCCCCCTCCTGATCACCCCCCACCCCTCAGATTCTCCCCAGACCCCCCCCCAGACCCCCCCCGTGTACTGTATGCATCTATCCCCCCTGATCACCTGTCAATCACCTGTCAATCACCCGTCAATCACCCGTCAATCACCCCCTGTCACTGCTACCCATCAATCAGCCCCTAACCTGCCCCTTGCGGGCAATCTGATCACCCACCCACACCAATAGATCGCCCGCAGATCCGACATCAGATCACCTCCCAAGTGCAGTGTTTACATCTCTTCTCTCCTCTAAACACCCACTAATTACCCATCAATCACCCATCAATCACCCCCTATCACCACCTGTCACTGTTACCCATCAGATTAGACCCTAATCTACCCCTTGCGGGCACCCAATCACCCGCCCACACGCTCAGATTGCCCTCAGACCCCCCTTTATCAATTCGCCAGTGCAATATTTACATCTGTTATTCCCTGTAATAACCCACTGATCACCTGTCAATCACCTATCAATCACCCCCTGTCACTGCCACCCATCAATCACCCCCTGTCACTGCCACCCATCAATCAGCCCCTAACCTGTCCCTTGCGGGCAATCTGATCACCCACCCACACCAATAGATCGCCCGCAGATCCGACATCAGATCACCTCCCAAATCCATCGTTTACATCTATTCTCTCCTCTAAACACCCACTAATTACCCATCAATCACCCCCTATCACCACCTGTCACTGTTACCCATCAGATTAGACCCTAATCTGCCCCTTGCGGGCACCCAATCACCCGCCCACACGCTCAGATTGCCCTCAGACCCCCCTTTATCAATTCGCCAGTGCAATATTTACATCTGTTATTCCCTGTAATAACCCACTGATCACCTGTCAATCACCTGTCAATCACCCCCTGTCACTGCCACCCATCAATCACCCCCTGTCACTGCCACCCATCAATCAGCCCCTAACCTGCCCCTTGCGGGCAATCTGATCACCCACCCACACCAATAGATCGCCCGCAGATCCGACATCAGATCACCTCCCAAGTGCAGTGTTTACATCTCTTCTCTCCTCTAAACACCCACTAATTACCCATCAATCACCCCCTATCACCACCTGTCACTGTTATCCATCAGATTAGACCCTAATCTGCCCCTTGCGGGCACCCAATCACCCGCCCACACACTCAGATTGCCCTCAGACCCCCCCTTATCAATTCGCCAGTGCAATATTTACATCTGTTATTCCCTGTAATAACCCACTGATCATCTGTCAATCACCTATCAATCACCCCCTGTCACTGCCACCCATCAATCACCCCCTGTCACTGCCACCCATCAATCAGCCCCTAACTTGCCCCTTGCAGGCAATCTGATCACCCACCCACACCAATAGATCGCCCGCAGATCCGACATCAGATCACCTCCCAAGTGCAGTGTTTACATCTCTTCTCTCCTCTAAACACCCACTAATTACCCATCAATTACCCCCTATCACCACCTGTCACGGTTACCCATCAGATTAGACCCTAATCTGCCCCTTGCGGGCACCCAATCACCCGCCCACACCTCAGAACGTCCTCAGACCCCAGCCCTGATCACCTCGCTAGTGCATTGCTTGCATCTATTTTCCCCCTCTAATCACACCTTGAGACACCCATCAATCACCTCCTGTCACCCCCTAGCACACCTACCCATCAGATCAGGCCCTAATTTGCCCCGTGTGGGCTCCTGATCACTCGGCCAAACCCTCAGATCCCCCTCAGACCCCCTTCCGATCACCTCCCAAGTGCATTGATTGCATCTATTTTCCCCTCTAACCGCCCCCTGAGACACCCATCAATCACCTCCTGTCACCCCCCTAGCACTCCTATCCATCAGATCAGGCCCAAAACATCCTGTCATCTAAGAGGCCACCCTGCTTATGACCGGTTCCACAAAATTTGTCCCCTCATAGACCACCTGTCATCAAAATTTGCAGATGCTTATACCCCTGATCAGTCATTTTGAGAAATTTGGTTTCCAGACTACTCACAGTTTTGGGCCCGTAAAATGCCAGGGCAGTATAGGAACCCCACAAGTGACCCCATTTTAGAAAGAAGACACCCCAAGGTATTCTGTTAGGTGTATGATGAGTTCATAGAAGATTTTATTTTTTGTCAAAAGTTAGTGGAAATTGGATTTTTATTGTTTTTTTCACAAAGTGTCATTTTTCACTAACTTGTGACAAAAAAAAAATATCTTCTATGAACTCACCATACCGCTAACGGAATACCTTGGGGTGTCTTCTTTCTAAAATGGGGTCACTTGTGGGGTTCCTATACTGCCCTGGCATTTTAGGGGCCCTAAACCGTGAGGAGTAGTCTAGAATCGAAATGCCTCAAAATGACCTGTGAATAGGACGTTGGGCCCCTTAGCGCACCTAGGCTGCAAAAAAGTGTCACACATGTGGTATCGCCATACTCAGGAGAAGTAGTATAATGTGTTTTGTGGTGTATTTTTACACATACCCATGCTGGGTGGGAGAAATGTCTCTGTAAATGGACAATTGTGTGTAAAAAAAATCAAAAATGTGTCATTTACAGAGATATTTCTCCCACCCAGCATGGTTATATGTAAAAAATACACCACAAAACACATTATACTACTTCTTCTGAGTACGGCGATACCACATGTGTGACACTTTTTTGCAGCCTAACTGTGCTAAGGGGCCCAAAGTCCAATGAGTACCTTTAGGATTTCACAGGTCATTTTGAGACATTTGGGTTCAAGACTACTCCTCACGGTTTAGGGCCCCTAAAATGCCAGGGCAGTATAGGAACCCCACAAGTGACCCCATTTTAGAAAGAAGACACCCCAAGGTATTCTGTTAGGTGTATGATGAGTTCATAGAAGATTTTATTTTTTGTCACAAGTTAGCGGAAAATGACACTTTGTGAAAAAAAACATTTAAAATCAATTTCCGCTAACTTGTGACAAAAAAAAAAAAATCTTCTATGAACTCACCATCCTCCTAACGGAATACCTTGGGGTGTCTTCTTTCTAAAATGGGGTAATTTGTGGGGTTCCTATACTGTCCTGGCATTTTAGGGGCCCTAAAGCGTGAGGAGTAGTCTTGAAACGAAATTTCTCAAAATGACCTGTGAAATCCTAAAGGTACTCATTGAACTTTGGGCCCCTTAGCGCAGTTAGGGTGCAAAAAAGTGCCACACATGTGGTATCTCCGTACTCAGGAGAAGTAGTATAATGTGTTTTGGGGTGTATTTTTCCACATACCCATGCTGAGTGGGAGAAATATCTCTATAAATAGACAATTGTGTGTAAAAAAAATAAAACCATTGTCATTTACGGAGATATTTCTCCCACCCAGCATGGGTATGTGTAAAAATACACCCCAAAACACATTATACTACTTCTCCTGAGTACGGCAATACCACATGTGTGGCACTTTTTTGCAGCCTAACTGCGCTAAGGGGCCAAAAGTCCAATGAGCATCTTTAGGCTTTCCAGGGGTGCTTACAATTAGGCACCCTCCAAAATGCCAGGACAGTGAACACACCCCACAAATGACCCCATTTTGGAAAGTAGACACTTCAAGGTATTCAGAGAGGAGCATAGTGAGTCCGTGGCAGATTTCATTTTTTTTTGTCGCAAGTTAGAAGAAATGGAAACTTTTTCTTTTTCTTTTTTTTGTCAGAAAGTGTCATTTTCCGCTAACTTGTGACAAAAAATAAAATCTTCTATGAACTCACCATGCCTCTCACTGAATACTTTGGGATGTCTTCTTTCCAAAATGGGGTCATTTGGGGGGTATTTGTACTATCCTGGAATTTTAGCCCCTCATGAAACCTGACAGGTGGTCAGAAAAGTCAGAGATGCTTGAAAATGGGAAAATTCACTTTTGGCACCATAGTTTGTAAACGCTATAACTTTTACCCAATCCAATAAATATACACTGAATGGTTTTTTTTTTATCAAAGACATGTAGCAGAATAACTTTCGCGCTCAAATGTATAGGAAATTTTACTTTATTTGAAAAATGTCAGCACAGCAAGTTAAAAAAAGTCATTTTTTTGCCAAAATTCATGTCTTTTTTGATGAATATAATAAAAACTAAAACTCGCAGCAGCAATCAAATAGCAGCAAAAGAAAGCTGTATTAGTGACAAGAAAAGGAGGTAAAATTCATTTAGGTGGTAGGTTGTATGACCGAGCAATAAACCGTGAAAGCTGCAGTGGTCTGAATGGAGAAAAAGGCTCTGGTCCTTAAGGGGCGAAAAGACTGTGGTCCTGAAGTGGTTAAGGCCGGCTTCACACTACCAACCAGCGTTTTCGGTACGGTGCGATCAGATGATCACACCGCAATGCCACAAAAAGCCTTTCCAAATATCTGCGCTAATGCGCGGTAATGGGATTCATGTATGCTAATGAGAGCCAAAAAGAGGCTCTCTAGCGCTCACTTCCTGTCTAGGGAATGCGTATTGCAAGGAAGTGTTCCGAAAAATGTGCTCCCGCACATGCACGCTGCATCGCATACGCCGAACAAAAGCTGCATCGCCATAGACTTACACAACTGCCAGTCGCCGTGGGTTACCACACATGCTGGCATGTTGCTTGCTCATCAAATTGGAGACTTCCAGCACATCGCACCGCGCCAGCTATGAAATGCCCTATAGACTTTCATTGGTTTAGCGTTACCCTGCGGCAAAACAGGGTAACACAATGTGCCTGTGTGAAAAGGGCCACAGGCTTTGTAGGAGGATAGTACATAATCAAGATCTTATCATCAGTGTGCTGCTACTCAGCAGGCTGGATGTGACCACACTAGATTGAGGTCTGGAAGCTGCATTTGTTATCTGGCTAGCTTCTATAACACTACTTGGATTTCAGTAGTGAACAGAGTTTGTGTACCTGTACTGTGTATCCGGCTACTTGCCTGGACTGCAGCTTTACAAACATTAATGTACTCAAAATAGCCTACCCAGCAGCAGTACTGTGTTCCTTCACCTATGCCCACCCTGCAGCATTCTCCAGATAGCAGCAAGCTTGCAAATTATGGCTGCTGATTAGGATTCGCGGACTAACATTCCCATCATTGTAGGCCCTGCTTCTATTACAGCTCCCAGTCTGTCTGTTTCATAGCCTAGGTTATGGCAGATTTCTACTGGGATAAAAGGACTAGAACAAGACCACAACAACAAAGCAAGGAAACCAGGGGCCTGCTGAGATCCTATCAGCTCAAGTCTCACTCCCACAGGGGTGGGGAGTCTGGGGGGGACTCTAGGTGAAGACTAAACAAAGCATAGAATAATCAGAGAATAAAAGCTGTATTTGTGCGGTAGGGTCATGTGTGCTGCTGCTGGTGTAACATATGTTTTATAGGCACACTGCTGTTAGGTAGACTTTGGATAGAATGGGCCTGATTTACTAAACATCACCCGGTCAGCGATCAGTGGAGAAAGTCAAACAACTGTCACATTTTCCCTTCTACCCAGACAGATGAGCTGCGGCATTATAAGTTCTAAGAATAAACTCTTGTGCATCGAGTGAGCCTTCAAAACTGTCCAGACTTATTAAATATAGTGTAATATTAGGTGAGAAGGGTCTGCAACCTTTGTCAGGGTCATATCAGATCACAGCAGGGCGAACGCAATCACCAGCACACTCCTGCAGTGAAAACGTTTCCTTCTATATATGTGGCTGTACTGCGGTTTGGTATAAACGGCTCTCTCTGTGGGTATTTGCACACATCTGCAATTTCACAACTGCTAATTTACTAAACAAGGAAGCAGTAGCAAATCATTCACATGTTATGGTTCTAATATAGCAAATGTTGATTGAATTAAAGCCCAGCTACACCAAAAATGGAACAAGGCAAATTCTGATAGAAAGCAATATGATATCTATATTGGTTTATTATACTGTATATGTGTTAATAAATATAAATAACTTATATACTCATGTATAAGCCTAATTTTTCAGCACAAAACATATGCTGAAAAGTTACCCCTTCGGCTTATATGCGAGTCAGTGGAGCAGAACTGATGGTGGAGCAGTTTTGTTATTGGCAGAGGAGCATAAGAATCGTGTACTAATGATCCTGCTCTTTCTAGCTGGCTCCCTGCTGTCTATGACCCCATCCCCTGCAACAAGATGTGCAGAGTGTGCTGCTCAAGACTACCTGTGTCCCCTGGCTTGTGGAGCCAGGGCAGCCATCAGGGGGGACAACTGACACTGCAGTGAGGGGCCCAGGGTTTCTGGGGGCCCTAAGCCCCTCCAATAGCGCTGGAAGGGCCGCATGTGCTGGCTGCGGGCCTGTGGCTCACTAACCAGCGCATCGCGTTTCAGCACTGAGAGAAGAGTGACATCAGCGCTTGAACGTGAGGAGCAGATGAGTGAGCCCGCTACAGCGGCTACCTATACTGGGGCACCACTTATACTTGGCTACTTATACTGGGGCGCCTATAGCTTGCTACCTATATTGGGGACACCTGTACCTGGCTAACCTGTACTGGTGCACCACCCATACCAAGCTACCTATACTGGCAGCAACTATAACAGGCTACCTATACCGAGGCACCACCTATAGTTGAATACCTAAACTGGGGGCACCTGTATGTTGCCGGCCTATACTGGGGCACCAGCCATACCAGGCTACCTATACTGGAGGCATCTACACCAGGCTACCTATATGGAACACCACCTATAGCTGGCTACTTATACTGGGGGAACCTATTCCTGGCTACCTTTACTGAGGGCACCTATGCCTGGATACCTATACTGGGGGCACCTATACCTGGCTAGGGCAGGGGGACGAGTTGAGACAGAAAGGGACAAGAGGTAACACAGGGGGAACAGAGGTGGACAAAAGAGACACTGGGAGAAAAGAGATGAGACGGGAACATGAGGTCACACAGAGGGAAACAAAAGAGGCACAAACTGAGGTGAGGCAGAGGGGGACAAAAGAGGCACCGGAAGAAAAGAGGGTGACAAAAGAGATCGTACAAAGAATAAGAACAGACCTACAAGTCCCTATCTCATTTGTTAACTGGGGACTACCTTTATTTTGCTAGTATTTTATGCCACCCACAACATGCCATAGTCACGCCCACTTTTTGCCGCATCACGCTGTGCATGCTGCTTTCTTCCGTGTCGGGGCTGTGCACATTTTTCGCCACAGCGCACTTCGTGCACGGACAAGGGGGTGGGGTGGCTAGTGGGTGGGTACAGCAATCAGTGGGTGGGTCCAGGGAGGGGGGGGGCAGGCCTGATGATGTGTGAGGGGCCCCAAAATTTTTGATGCTGGCCCTGTGTAAGCAACGTGTCAGCGGTGCAATGATCGGGGATTCTTCCTGTGTGGCAATCCCTGTGTCTCATAACTATGACGTCATCTAGTGGCGTCTTAAGACAGCTGTATCATCCTGTATCATCCTTAGGACACATGTGACTATGGGGAGGAAGGGTGACTTGTACTGGGGCCCACCTGGCTACTGCGAGAGGGGGCTTTTACGTGAGTTAATCACTTTTTCCTGGTTTCTGAGGGAAAAGTGGGTACCTCGGCTTATACGTGGGTCGGCTTATATGCAAGTATATAGGTAGTATATAGAAGCAAAGTGGTGGACAAAACATTTTTGTTTGAGTCAAATCTTTTCCTTAAAGAGAACCCGAGGTGGCCTTGTATTACGTAAGTGGGGCACAGAGGCTGGTTGGGCACACTAACACCAGCCTCTGTTGCCCCATCGTGTGTGTCAAAGACCCCCCTGCTCGCCGCTAAACTCCCCGCAGTGCTGGCGACACGCAGCGCGTCGCCAGCACAATGTTTACTCTATCGCTGTCTGTCAGCGCCGCTCCCACGCCTCCTCCGCATCGCCGCTACCCGCCCTCGTCCCTTCCCTCCAATCAGCGGGAGGGAAGGGACGAGGGCGGGTAGCGGCGATGCGGAGGAGGCGGCGGAGCGGCGCTGACAGACAGCGCTAGAGTAAACATTGTGCTGGCGACACGCTGCGTGTCGCCAGCTCTGCGGGGGTATAGCGGCGAGCAGGGGGGTCTTTGACACACACGATGGGGCAACAGAGGCTGGTGTTAGTGTGCCCAACCAGCCTCTGTGCCCCACTTACGTAATACAAGGCCACCTCGGGTTCTCTTTAAAGGGATCCTAGCAGCTTTTTTTCTGCAGTTTATCCTGGTTGCTAATAGCTGTAGGAAATGCCAACCCCCCTCCCCTTTGTCCGCCCTTATTTATCCAGGGGAAGGTGTGAATGTAATTAAGTGTGAATTCTCTAAACTGTTTGAAGTGTCCTATCACCCCACCATTGATGAAAGCTTTTGTTTGCTCATTGCTACTGATAATTACTTACATTTTTTTAATAATTAGCTACATTATTGTCAGCATACATTTTTAATGTGATATTAAGATGCCCTGGGGGCTAAAAATGCTGCTCGGTTCACTTTAAGCTAAAGTACAGCATACTTCCTGTCCTATGTAGATTTGGTTGGTGGGTGAATCACGAGTGACCATGTGACTCCCAAAGTACAAGGAACCATACAGGCAGGACTACATTTCCCAATATCAAAGCGGAAGACATGTGGCAGAAGGGTGGTGAAAGGGGCAGTGACAAAAATGGAGTATGGAAATGGTTTGCACAATTGTTTCTTAAAGTGAACCTGAGACAGCCCCAAGAAGTTAGATACTTACCTAGGTAAAGGGAAGGTTCTGGATAGTCCAGAGGCTGTCCATCTCCTCCATAACTCCACATTTGCCCCGCATTGACCTACTCCTGGCCGCGCTACCCGCCGTGTACGAGAGTGGCAATACTGCGCCTAGATTGTTGTGAGAAAAAACAATATATGTATCACTTTTATGAAATAGTAATAAAAAAAGTGAATGCTGTATCAATAGCGACACAGCTCAAATGCCAAAATTGTCAGGCATCCTATAGGACATCCGAGGTGAGCAAAAAAATTCTATCTATACTAACCTGGGGCTTCTTCCAGCCCCTAGAATTTGTGTCGACGGGGTAGGAGGGAGAGGTGGCGCAGACAATGCGTTCGGCCATCGCAGGGGTGAGTTGATCCACGGGGCGGATTGCTCACCGGTTGGGGGTCGCCAGCTGCTGTACACACGCTTACAGCTGATATGGTAGTTATCAACCGCCTTATTCAGGCGTGTGCACCCTCACTATGTTCTGATAAGATGCAGACAAAGGGTGTCCCCTCTTGCCACCTAGTAGCAGAAAGTAAAAAAAAAAAAGGTCCAGGAGCAGCAAATAGTAAAAACTAGTTGTAGAAAACAATTGAATGAGCATAGTGGATCCCTCAGATACGTCAGTTCCATGCTCGCTCTCTATCTGAATTTGTTTTGTTGGTGAAGACACGGCTTGAGGCTGCATATCTCAGCAAGAAATGGGGGAGGATCTGGGGCACAGCAATCTATGGTATGTTTGTAGACAGGATGGGTGTGAAGCCTTCTTGAAAACTGTCCCCTCCACACAAGGAGGGAGTCTGACTTGTTTGCAAGTATAAAGTATTCTCTTTCCAGGCAGAGCTGCAGACAGTAGCTTGCTTCCTGTCCATGCTCTTCCTAAATACATGACTAACAAGCACTGGGTGTACACTAATGGTCTTACTGACAACGTACAATTTAATAACATATACTTATAAAACTGGGACATATTCATTCTTTTAATTAAAACATAATCAAACTGAACATTGTCTTGTTATTAATATTACTGTCTTAGGCTGCTTTTCCACTTGCAAATGCGATCACAAGCGCAATTGCGCTGCATAGTGATAGCGCAACCTGTTTTTTCCACTCACCATTTTTTTGCCACGAACCGTCAGGAACAAAACACAAAAAAATCATGCAGGCAAACGATTGTGTTTTTGAAAAAAGTGGGCAAGAACTAATCACACTAATGGAAAAGGAGCGGCACAATTTACATGGCAAAACACTAGCGATTCACTTTTTTGAGTGGATCGCAGCAAGTGGAAAAGCAACCTAAAAGCAACCCGTTAGTGGATCCAAGTAAATTCATCCGCTAATATATGCTATCTATAGCTGCTATATGCTATATGCCAGTGATGGCTAACCTTGGCACTCCAGCTGTGGTGGAACTACAAGTCCCATGAGGCATTGCAATACTCCGACAGCTCTAAGCATAACTTGGGGAGGCAGAGGCATGATGGGATTTGTAGTTTTGTAACAGCTGGAGTGCCAAGGTTAGCCATCACTGCTATATGCTATCCTGGTTCATTTTTCTTTATACTAACATTTGAAAATAAGAAACATGAATTTAAAGAATGGGAATAAAGTTTAGAGTCAATTAATCACATTTTTCATTAGAAAAATACATATATTTACATAGATCTGTACGCCAGTCCTGAAAGAAGGACAAATGAGGGAGAAAGAGGGACTGGGTTCCCAAAGAGGGACTGTCCCTCCAAAAGAAAGAAAGTTGGGAGCTATGTAATTAGTGTCTCAGCAGAGCTGTTTCAAGGGACACCGAGGAGTAATTAAAAATAAAATTGGAACTTACCTGGGGCTTTCTCCAGCCCACCATAGGTCGGGAGGTCCCCCGGCGTCCTCCTGGCTCCTCTCCTCGTCCCTCCGCAGAAATCACGACCGGCGACACCGGGACCGAGTGTCGGGCTGACACTTCCTGAACGGCCATGCTCGTCGTCATCACGCCGGCTGCTATGCGTCATCATGGTGGCCGACGTGACAGTACTGCGCATGCGTGTTTTTCTGACTCTAAACCGCACATGCGCAGTACTGTCACACTGGCCACCGTGATGGCGGATAGCGGCTGGGGTGATGACGACGAGCGTGGCCGTTCAGGACCTCCTGACCTACAGTGGGCTGGAGAAAGCCCAAGGTAAGTTCCAATTTTGTTTTTAATTACTCCTCGGAGTCCCTTTAACCTTCCCGGCGGTAAGCCCAAGCTGAGCTCGGGCTATGCCGCGCAGGAGGATTTCTCAGGCCCTGCTGGGCCGATTTGCTCACTTTTTTTTTTTTGCAACACGCAGCAGCACTTTGCTAGCTGCGTGTGCATTCCGATCGCCGCCTCTCCGCGCTCGATTGCCGCGCCGTGCCGCCCCCCCCCCCCCAGACCCTGTGCGCTGCCTGGCCAATCAGTGCCAGGCAGCGCTGAGGGGTGGATCATGACTTCCCATCAGGAAATCCCGTTCTTTGAACAGGATTTCCTGATCAAAGATCGCCGGAGGCGATCGAAGCGGGCGGGGGGATGCCGCTGTACAGCGGCTATCATGTAGCGAGCACTAGGCTCGCTACATGATTTAAAAATTACTTTTTTTTAAATAGTGCTGCGCTGCCCCCCTGGCGGTTTCTAATAGACCGCCAGGGAGGTTAACTACCTCCACAAAACATGCACTGTTGGTGGGCCTTAAGGACAGGGTTGGGGAACACTGAAAGGAGTCTTGCTTACATTTCTGATGTGGGAAAGAAACTGCTGGTTCACCCTAAAATACCCTATCTAACCTTTTATTCTCCATATCCTTGTCAACTAGCAGGTATACAGCTCATATATCTGTGCACATTTCCATGCAGATATCATGCACAGTGATATGATTTTAAGGGTGCATACACACTTTCAATTTTGGTTGGCAAATTATTACTACCTCCATGTAGTATGAGAGCTTAGCTACCCAATATATTTATAGTATTCAAAATCAGTTGGTCCTCATTCTCTATGGAAGTGGTAAAACTGACCGATCCAAATGTAATATTTAGTCTACAGCCAAGCATACACTTTAGATTGCTGTCACCTAGCAGGAATTGGAACTCGATCCCTCAGGCAACAATTTGTGAATGAGGCTATACAGACACATCGCTAGCCTGCAGGTTAGCAACACATTATGTTTCTATGTAGGGGGGGGGGGGGGCAAGGGATTATGTCAACGCACGAAGGAGCATGAGGTTTAATGAGAGAATAATAGCTTTAGGCTTTGCTTGTCAAAGATGATCTGGCAGGCTGGATCTTATCACCAACACATTGTGGAGTGTCGGGGCTGCTGTACACATGCTAGACTGGTGCCTCAGCCAAGTTTAATGCGGTACATAAAAAGTGTGCTTTATAGCTGAAAAGGTGCACGTTGTCCAGTACCACATAGCATGCTTTGTATTATTCCAATGTATCCTCCCGCACAAACTGCTAACACACCAATGTATACCATATGCCAAGCAAATTTATTGTCTGACGCAAGGTATCGTAACATGTCAGTGTGAAAGTGCCTGCTAAGTCCCCAGCAAGCAAGCAAAGATTAAAAATAAGTTTGATATAGTAAAATCCCCATTACCAGGCAGGGCCGGCGCTACCATTAAGGCAAAGGAGGCAGCTGCCCCAGGGCCCCAGAGCTTGTAGGGGCCCCCAGTGGCTACAAGAGGAAATTTTTTTTTTTCAAATCGGCCTTATAGTTTTTGAGAAAATCGATTTTAAAGTTTCAAAGGAAAAAAAATACACATTTAAAAACCTGCCGACTTTAATGGTTAATAGCAAATCCACCTTAAATGCTAGAAACCCTAAATTTGCAGGATATGTTAAGGAGATCATTAGGAATAAGAGGAAAAACAATTTTTCAAAAAGACCTTATAGTTTTTGAGAAAATCGATTTTAAAGTTTCGAAGGAAAAAAGTATACTTTTAAATGCGGTAAATGTCACTTTTAGTAGCAAACCTAACGGTAGTGTAATTTTACATGCATCAAACGAAAGCGCAATAAATTTCCTGACGGGGTTTCCAGGGGGTCCATACGCAGCCGCAGCCCTTTGGCTAGGGATCGCTATACAGCTGCAATATGGATGTATGAAGATCCCTGGCATTTTTTCCTATTTTCCCAATTTTTTTTTATGTTTAGAGTGTGGGAATTTTTTTTTTTTTAAATGATGTGGGCTTCCCCCTCCTAAAACTTTTAACCCCCTGTCCCCCATGCAGGCTGGGGTAGCCAGAATGTGGAGCTCCGACCGATTGGGACTTCACACCCTGTTATACCAGCTGCAAAAAAGGTCCCCTAATGCCGATTTTTGTTCCGGGGTATATGTTGGGGGGGCCCCCCAGGTTTATTTTGCCCTGGGGCCCCATTGTTGCTTAAACCGGCCCTGTTACCAGGCACCAAAGGGGATTGGCTGATGCCGGACAAATGTAGTTTCTGGTTGCTTGAGAGTCAGTGTTAAGGTCAAAAGTAGGCCTGGCTAAAAACAGTACTATATCCCGCACTGTATACTTACCATAAACTCTGTATTGATGTTGAAATACAGTAATTAAAAACAAATTAAGACAAAGGACAGACTTACATTAATTTAATGTAACAGAGGTTTATTACTGTATAATGAAGTGTAAAAGTAGATTTATGTACCCTGCAAGGCCAGGTTTTTTTTCTAGTTGCTTGAGACTTCTGGTTAACTAACTTCTGGATAATGGGGTTTTTACTGTCTTAGTCGATTTGGCCCATTTTGAAGCTGTACAGAACTTTTTGGCTAGGTTAGTGGCTGAGGATGAAACCTAGATCCACATATATGATCCTGAAACCAAGAAACAGAAATGACACCACAGTGGGTCCCCGTGGCTGCAGTCAGAAATCAGCCTAAGGGCTGGTTCACACAGACGTCTGCCCCGCGTTTACCAGTGGCGCTCGGGACTCGGCGTTAAATGCTCCCATGCAAGTGAAGCGTTTGTGCGAACGCGGCGTTCAGATCCCGATTTTCCCTGGCGTTCGAGGCGACCCTGGACGCTACATGCAGCGTCCTGGGACGGTTAACCGATACGGCTAATGTCCCCTGTAGGGGAGAAAAACGCTGACTGCAACTGAAAGCCAGGGAAAGCCACTGAAAGCCCAGACGCGACGCTGCCAAAACGCCACCGAATGCAACGCCTCCGAAAGCCAGGAAGACGCCCATGTGTATCAGCCCTAAGTCATGCGTCCGTTTTCAAAAAGACAAAGACAGTATTTCCAGAATCCCCTTTAACTTCCTTGCCGGTCTAATTCCCGCGGCCGCAGGAACGTTTTTTGCAAAAAAAATGTTTTTATCATGTAGCTAGCCTAGCGCTAGAGTGTGTGCTTCCACAACGTGTGTATCCACAGCATATGTCTCTAGGCCACGCACATGACACTCGCCCCAGGCCCCGTGTACTCTAAGGCCACCTCTGATTAGAGTATGGGGGACAAGCATTAAGAACGGTAAAGAAAACCTGTAATGAGTAAAAACTTCCCCTGGGGGGTACTCACCTCAGGTGGGGGAAGCCTCCGGATCCTATTGAGGCTTCCCCCGTCCTCCTCAGTTTCACAGCGGCGGCGAAAATCCTCCCAGAACGGCGGGGATGTAGCTATTTACCTCCTGGGCTCTTTCCAAAGAGCCAGAATGCCTCAGGAGGGCAGACCTGGCAGGGGGGGACTATAGTTCTCCTGTGCCAGGTGGTACTGAAGGGGATGGTTCTGTAATGGCGGCTCTATGGGAGGAGTTCAAAATAATGACTGGTAGGTTGGGAGGGGTCTTGTGATATCCTGGTGGCCCTTGTCTTTATTCTAGCAATATGGAGGAGGTCTAGCGGTGGCAGGGGAACACCAGTTATCTAATCACTCTTTGGAATATGTACTTGTCACTACCAGACGATGACAGAGGACAATCAATGGATTTAATAGCAGCGGTGTAAAAGTTGGTCAGCAGTTCTCGAGGCATTCCAAATGTTTTCAGGTGGCGCAGGAAGAAAAACTGCAGCTGTGCCTCCTTAATTTTTGTGGTATTCTGCCCCATTTTTGGTCGGTAGTTATGGTTATGTCAATGTCAGGGACTTACCTGTACGTTCCCGCGATGAGGGCTCCCGCGGTGAGACACAAGCCGATCCGTCCTCTTCCGTGTCTGTGCTCTGCGCAGGCTTGCGGTGGCGGCATCAAAGAGCTCACACAAGCCCTGTAGCTGTGTTGCTCTTGTTTGCAGAAATGAAATAAATGAATACACATCAATTTGCAAAGAAGAGCAACACACAGCTACAGGGCTTGTGTGAGCTCTTTGATGCCGTCACCGCAAGCCTGCGCAGAGCAAAAAGCCGGTCAGGTTACCATGGAAACGGACAACAATAAGTGTCCGTTTCATTGCCTGCATAGGAAAAGGGAGTCCTTGGCGGCCGGGCAGCGTACACACAACCACTCACAACATAGTACGCAGCACGGAGGAGGCTGCATCCATCTCTTTACGGCGGCTGCTGTAAGCTAAGTCACTGCTCGATAGAGCAGTTACAAGATGGGCAAAAATACATGAGATGGCCAGAGGGGTGGAAAATAACGTCCACTCACTATACAGGACAAGATGCCTCCCTCTTTCAGAATGGTATAGGCTGCATTGGCGTCGGAAAGGTAAAATAACTGACGTCAATGCGGGTCTCTAAATGTTTATTGACAGGAAAAAAAAACATTTGCAAAAGAGTGCATAATGTGATAAAACAATCCTCCAACAACACATATGTATGCTAAAGGGTCTAAAATAGATAAATTTAGCAATAGTGCCCCTTTAATTGGTGGCATTTAGAGTACTTGTATGACATTGCAATTGTACAAAACACTGTCATGGCAGCACACATAATTACTGGTTGTAGATACACTTCCTATACTGTTTTGTGTTGTTGTTTTGACATTGTCTTCGGTAACGGGGAGAGCAGGCATGAGTAGTACAAATGAACAGGGCCGTTTCAGATGGATGCTTGGGGGCGGCAATCTCGTTGTTTCCTACGGGTGATGAAAATGATGCTTAAAGGGGTCAACCACCACTTCTATCCATGTGAATGAAAATGGTTTCCAACGATGGTACCGGTGGCGTTTGCATAGACACCAGCAGAGCAGAGCACAGGGAGTGTTTTTTATAATCCAGGTAATAACCAAAGGAATATCCCGCTACACCAGATGGTCGGTGAAAGTGGAAAAATCTTTATTCTTCAATCCAATATCATAGCATACAGTTAAAAGCTCACGCGTATTGGAGCAGAGTGTGGCTGCTTAATCATACCTTGATATTGGATTGAAGAATAACGATTTTTCTACTTTCACCGACCATCTGGTGTAGCGGGATGTTATTACCTGGATTCTGGCATTTGATTTCCCTGCTCCCAGGTTGATGTGGAGTGTGTGTGCAGCAGCCTTTCCACATTTTCTGCAGTGTTTTTTAGTTACCTTTTCCGGACACTGGACCGGCTTCTTCTCTTCCACCACCCACGGCGCTGCGCTCTCGCCATCTTCTTCTGACTTCCGATCACGTTATTACATGTGATCGGAGCTCAGAGGATAGTGTCAGCTGTGCAAAGACACCCGATAGTGGATGAGGGGTAATGGAAGTGTCTCTTCCAAAATGTGGCATCGGAGTGCTATCAAAGTGCACTGGGGGAGAAAAGATCTGCTGGAGAAAAAAGGAGTACTGGGAACCACGAGGAGGCTCCATGGAAAGACAAGCATCACCCTGAGGCCCCATTCACACTAGAGCGTTTTGCCGCGTTTCCGGCAAAACGCTCAAACGCTAGCGATTTTTAAAAGTGCTAGCGTAATGAAACCCTATGGGCCCACTCTTACTTGGGCAATTTGCGCTAATTGCCGCAAATCGCCCAAAAACGGGCAAAAACGTCAAACGCGTAGCCTGCACCATTTTCAGGCGAATTTCCTGGCGATCGCCACAAAATCGCCGCACTGTTCAGTGATTTTTATGCGTGAAATAACGAAAAATCACTTCTGCAAAACGTTTTGAAAATGCAGGTGTGAATAGAGCCTTACTTTACAAAGATGTAATTTTCTGGGGGATCCCCACAGTACTGCTCAGATAGAAGACCAGTTGTAAGGATATGCTGACTGATATGTTTGCCTATGTGTTGTTTCCTCTTGGTATCTGTGATAACTATTAACCACACGGTGACCTGCCCTGACATTCTTCCTTCTTTCCATTAAAAGTTCCATTTAAAGCTGCTCAGCAGATAAGTGGGTCCTGTAAAGAGTATTTATGCCACAAACAGATTCTTTACAGCCTATACTAATGGAGAATTACTATCTGGGGAGCAATGTGATATGGAAAGTATATTTCCAATGTAAAGCTTTAAGGTGGACCTATAAGTGTTTTGTGTACATTGCAATAATGGACCTGACACTAGGGGAAAAACTGTGCTTACATTGATAAAATGCACACTTACCTGGCTAAACCAATTTTTCTTCTACAATTTGACCCCCTCTTCCATTTGTTGCTGTCGTGGATGGTGGTAACCATCCTGGAACTTTGTCCCCAGATGCTCTCTTACTTTTTAATATGGAATATGGCCTGCCCTCTCCTTTTATGCATCTCATTTTCCTAGTCTCAGATTGTTGCAGAAGGTAGGGCAGAAGTGCTGGAACATATTGGCATACTAGGATATTCTCTTATGTGGTGCAGAGGTAGGTGCACACATGCCAGACTGGGAATCGACTGGCCCTCTCATAAGTAAGAGGGACAGGGGAAGCTAATTTGTGGACAGTAAAGCCTCCAAAACAGGATGAGGAATATCTCCAGTGAGGGATCGTTACTGCATCCCTCGGGAGATAGTGTGGGGATGACACTATACAGACTAGTACCGTATTTTGCGCCTCATACGCACCAAAACCCGCCCCTTTTCTATGCATTTTTGTGTTGCGATCGAATAAACGCGTACAGGATCGTGAACGTGTGTATACAAATCTTTTTGCAATCGATTCAAAAATCACTGGGACTTTTGTTCCCCCACTTTTGGGAGTGAAAAAGTGAATCTTATAAGGCGAACAATACGGTAACTAGCCTTTTAGGCTAGTGACATGTTACTAGGCGGGGAGGAACAGACTTTGAATACTATCAACAGATTATGTAGGTAAACTTTCATACTATGTGGAGACAGTAAAACTGATCAGTGATTGGCCAATCAAAATTTAAGGTGTGTAGAAGTCTTTAGAATGATGACGTCTTCTACAATCTATAACGCTAGAAGGTATTTAGCTGAAGATAACTTATTTTTCTTTTGTACAACCTTCAGGCTAGGTTCACAGTGGTCAGTTGCATAACGAACGCATGATAATGACTGCACTGCAATGGAGACTGGACATCGACTTTAATACAAAGCCTGCATGCAGCATGTTAGAATACCGCGATCAGTTACAATGCAGTACTATGAACAGGCCCACAGAACTGCATGGCCAGTGAGATGACCTGCAGAATTATTCTGCAATACAACTGAGCACTGTGAACTAGCCCTCAGGCTAAGTGACTGCAAAAAAAGTCCTGTCCCTGGCCTGCCTATCGTCTTATGGTATTCTGGTGATTTTTACGTCACTGAAATTGCTAACTGTCGGTATGGATGGGAAGAGAAGACTCCGCTGCTGTAGGCAGATCTCTTATCTAGGCACCCCAGGAAGTCTAATTTCCTTTTTTTATGGACCCGGGGAAGGGTTAAACAGGTAACCGTAGATGCAAGCAAAGTTAATAGTTATCTTTATGTTTCGAACTATGGTGGTGGTGGCGAGGGAGTATTGTTTACCCTTGGTTACCCTTCTGGATTTTTCTTTAATATTATAGGTGGTTAGAATACCATTTCAAACATTATATGATACAGCTTACTCAGATAAATACTCTTTAGTAAATTGAGTTGCTTTCCCAGCAATGAGACATCTCCAGACCTCACCCACCTCCTACCTCCTATGGAGAACAGGAGGAGGTGGTCAGGATCAGCTAAGTATCCACAAAGAAGCCCTCTTCCAGCTGATTATTTCACGTGGATGATGCCTGGATAGGGGGAGGAGTTTGAATGCCTCACTGACTTGCCCTACTCTTAGGCAAGCAGCATCTAATATGGGCACTGGAAGACAACTTTTCAAAACTGAACCAGAAAGTTAGTAAAAATCCATGCAAAACTGGATTGTGTTTAATGCAGAACACTTATGTATTGCAAATTATGATATATTTCATCCAATGTGCATTAAAAGACCACAAGTCTGATCTAGGTCATCAGAGGGATTAGGTTAGGAACAGGGTATGGTGAGAGTAAGGCCAGGGCTAGCGCTATCATAGGGGAAACCTGCTCAATTGTCCCAAGGTCCCGATGCTCCCCACCCCCTCCCCTGGTCTCCTCAACCAGTGCTCCCTAGGGCCCCTGCAAAGTTTTTGGCAGCATAGCAACCCACCCATCCTGGCGGGTATGCTGCTCCATGGGCTCTCGTTTTCGTCTGTGCTGGCTGCATCTTCTCAGTGATTTGTTGCATGCCATCATGCAATATATCACTGAGAAGAGAAGCCCCCGCAGGGATGAAGACAAGAGCGATCCCACCGGAACAGGTGAGTTGCTATTCTGCCAAAACCTTTTCAGAGGCCGCAAAGCACAATAAAATGGTGGGGGGGGGGGGTTGGGGGAAGTTGGATCAGGGTCCCTTGGGGGTGAATTTGCCAGGGGTGGGAGGGAGGTGTTAGGGGAGCCCAGGTTACTTTTGCTACGGGGCTCCAACCCTGGGTGATAGGTAGGTTTGACAAGACCTGGGGGACACCTTAAAAATGTGGCCATGACATGATGTGGACAGAGCTTACTGATGTAACAGTAATTTAAAAGCAGTGGGCAACATTTCCCAAACACTGAAAGCAGCATGATCCCCCCATGATGCTGGAGGCAAAAAAAGGGGTCAGATGTACCTAAATAAAGTGGCCAGCAAAATATGCTGCAAATGTTACATCAGACATAAATGTAATAAACGTTCCCCCCACTGGGTGGGAGGGTGAGTCAGGGTGCTGCTGGGTGGGTGACTCTGGGTGCTGATCGGTGGGAGGGTGACTCTGGATGTTGATGGGTGGAGTGAATCAGGGTGCTGATGGGTGGTAGGGTGAATCAGGGTGCTGATGGGGGGGGAGGGTGACTCTGGGTGCTGAGTACATATTGTAACGGCGCCGCTAAGTTCGGCGCAGGGAGAGCCGAATGACGGCTCTCTGCTGCCACTAAACTTAGAGGCAGTGTTAATACTATTCCCCCTCCGAGTTGTCCCAACTCAGAGGGAGATGTAATTCGGGGTCTGGCAGCCGCCAGAGCCCAGAATTACCGCTACACGGGGTGCGCAGCATAGCATTGCTGCTATGACAGCGCCCAGCTTCAGTAAAGCGAAATAACCTGCTTCAGCTGCTGGTACCTTGCGCCAGCCCTCGTCCTAGCTGGTTTGACTGCCACTGCCTAGAGTGATGGTGACGTCTCCAAACATAGGAAGGCAGCATGCTGAAACGGAGCTGCAGCTGTGTATGCGCCAGTGGCGTAGCTAAGGCGCTATGGGCCCGGTGCAAGTTTTACATGGGGCCCCCCAAGCATTCTATACATAACAATTGATACGGACCACCAAAACCTGCCAAAGATTTCCACAGTGTCAGAGGTGCAAGAAGGGAACAGTTTGTTAATGATTACTACTATTTAAAGCATCTATATAAGTGATTATTACCAGCACAGGACCAAAAGAGAGCTAATATTGTGCTTGAGGTAGTGCCCCTCTGGCCCCGGTGCGGTCGCTACCTCTGCACCCCCTATTGCTACACTGGTATGCGCCATTAACTGAGGGGGTGGTGGGGTACGCAAGTCCTGTGGCAGGGACATCCTGCTGTACTGACGTTTCCTGGGACAAATTGCAGCCTGGGACAGGTGCAGGGTTGCTGCTAAGGTTTTCATGGCCCCAAGCAGCACATCATGTGTGGCCCTCCCGTCCAGTCAGAGGCTCCTTTTCACACAATAATAGGTAGCCAAAGGTGCCCCCTCCCCCATACAAAAAAGTAGCCCTCCAGTATAGGTAGGTAGCTAAAGATTCACCCCTCTTCCCCCCAGTATAGGTAGGCATCTTTAGTATTCGTAGCTAGGGTGTCCCCCAGTATAGATATATAGACCTGCAGATCAGCAGCAGCCTGAAGAGAGGACAGCAGTGCACGGTAAGGGCCCGTTTCCACTAGCCACCGTGCGCGGCTGCGAGACGCGCACTGGCACTTCCTAGTCAGTGGAAATGCTGACGAATCCCAGAAGCTGTGCCATGGATTCTCAGCCTCCCCCACGGAAACTAACGGCAACGTCGACCGAATCGCTAAGGTAAGCAATTCGGCCGGCGGTGCCATAGTTTCCCTGCGCAATTCGCCTGCGGTGAAACTCTGCGGATTCGGCCTGGTTTCCGCACTAGTGGAAACGGGCACACTGCAGGAAGTAACCAATGATGTAACTTTCGCATCTGAAGTGTACTCCGTGGTCACTGCGCCACTCTTCCCTCTGTTCACATTGCCACTGATCTGAGGTGTGAGTGACGGGGAGGCAGTGGCAGCTATACAAACCACAGACAGAGCGGACCTGGCAGCATAGGAGGCCCCTGCTGTGGATGAGGCCACAAGCCGCTGCTTGGTTAGCCTGGGCCCAGCTGCACCCCTAGACAGACAACCCGGATTCTGGGACGTTCCGGGTAAAGTAGGATGTCTAGTCTGGGTAAAGTTAGGCCCGGTTCACATTAGTGTTTGCCAGCGGAAACCGGGCGTACGGTTCCGTGGTCCGTTCCACTGAGCGGACGAAAAAATGCCGCAGGACCCAATTTTCCAGACCATGTTTCGCTCAGCGGAGCGGAAGGTTTTGCAGCATATAGGAACCAATGAAAACGTATGTTTTACAGCACACTGGCTGTAAAACAGACCGTTTTCACCGATCCAGCTGGCCTGATCCGTATGTCCGGTTCCGTAAAAAAACGCTAATGTGAACCGGGCCTTAGCAACTAGACAATATACGCCCTCTATATAACTCTGTGGAAGATGTCAGCGCTATATAAATATTAATAATAATAATAGTGAGGACATTATCTGCAGTGTTGGTATGGAATGGTTCTTTTGTGTATTTGTATGCATTAATACAACAGGCAAACTAATGTAGTGAATCTGTATCTAGAACATGTAGCTCGTGTGCTTTAGCTGCAGCAGACCGTGCAGAGCTTCCCTCTAGAGTCCCCTCACTATCAGGCGGGAACACTGGAGCAGCACAGGCCTCTCTGGTGCACAACAGCTTCGAGCCCCTCTCCCTCCCCGGCTGCTCCGGGCCCGTCCTGCACACGCTGAATCCGGCTATTACTGCCTGGCAGATCCAGCCCGCACTTTCCTCCCTGCCGGCCCCCTCCTGCGAGCGCTCTTCTGGCCGCGGCGGGCGGGCCGCGTAATACACGGAACAGCCAGTTGTTTAAAAATCCTTCCAGAACGGTTTCAAATCCCCCCTCCTCCCCCCAGCTCCGAGGAAAGAAGAAGGAGGAGGAGGAGGCAGCAGCAGCAGCCTGTGTGCGCCGCTCCGAGCCCGTCCTGCTGAGGAGGAGGAGGGAGAGCACCACAGAGGGGGAGGAGGGGAAGGAGGGGATGAGTCTGTCCATCACTCGGGTTGCTATGGCAAGGGGGAGGCACTGTGCGCCGGGCGGGCCTATCAGGGAGGGCGCTGCTGGTGTCGCCATGGTGACGGGGTTGTTCCCGGGGAGGCTGTGATCGGTTGACAGGTGTGTGACAATCGGAGCTTTCTGCAAGCATGTACGCCAAAGGCAAGAGTAACAGCGTACCGTCCGACAGCCAGGCCAGGGAGAAGTAAGTGCCGCGCCGCCCGGGGCCGTGTGCTGGGGGAGGAGGTGGCAGATAGGCCGGGGGCTCCATACTTCCTTCCCTGCACAGGGGGACTCGCAAAGGAAGTTTGCTGCACGGGGGAGACTCCCTACAGGGTGGCCTGAGTGACCCTGGTGCTGGCCCCTGACAGGAGCAGTGTCACCCTGCTGGGCACAGCACAGCCCGGGCTATGTGAGGCAGCAGCAGGCAGGGCTCTCACCCATCTGTGCACGCCGGAGTTCACAGAACTGCAGGACAAAGTGGAGCTCTGCCCCTCATTGTGCTGTGTGCAGACGGGAGATGGGCTGAGGGTTGCTGGGGGCAACTGCTGCTGAGGGTTGCTGGGGGCAACTGCTGCTGAGGGTTGCTAGGGTAAGCAGCTGCTCCATTTGCTGTAGATGGGTGCTGCATGCAGTGGTATAGTTAGAGATTATGGGGCCCCATAGCAAAACTTTCATGGGGCCATCAGATGCAGGCACTCTTGAGAAATGCCACCTGCCCCTACCCTATGGATATGGGATATTTTGGCTATTTACATTCTCCTGCTATCTTCAATGCATACAGTCCATGGGCACTGAGACAAAGTGAGAGGAAAGAGGAACACAAGAAAGTAAATAGTGAATACATCAAGTACCACCGGGGCCCCTCTGCTCCAAAGGCCCCTTAGCAGCTGCTATATCCATTGCTATGCCCTTGTGCAGCCCTGTCTGTGGCACCCTGCGTGCAAACTTTGCTGTTCCCCTGCAGGCTGGCTGGGGATCTGAGGCTTTGTTAGCCCATGCCATGCTTGGAGGGAAAGGCTGCAGGAGGGAGGACTGACCCCAGCAGGCAGATTGTGCCTCTTCCTATTCCCTGCTGCCTGCTGTACAACGTCTGCTGCAGCTTCTTCTAGCCTAGCCACTGGATTGTAACGTCTGCTGCAGCTTCTTCTAGCCTAGCCACTGGATTGTATAATAAAAGTCATCACGTCTAAATGTACAGACTAAGGCTCCTTCATCAAACTTTTTCACTGTTCACTTTGTTTTATCATTTGTGTCATTTTTCATGTTTAAGAATATATTTTTGTTTTTATCAAGAGGTGCTCACATTTCTTCTAATGCTTTTTTTTCTGTTCATTCCAAATCATCTTGACTGTTGTCTTCAGTGTGCGCTTTGTGAACTTTGAATCTCAGTGCAGTCTTGGAGACACCTATTATGTGCTCTTTGAAAAGCCATTCTTTACATTGCTCAATGGTTTAGGAATTTCAGTTTTGTAAGGAAATGGTTTGTAAGTCATACAGGTTTAAACCACACCTTGTGCACTTTGTCCGGTAAGGTGATAGAAAGGGACTGACCTGCATTATGCTACCAGTAAAGTTATACTTTCCAGGCTGGGCTTCTAGGAGACCCTGTGTACTGTAAAAGAGCATTGATTGGATGTTTTGTGATAGGGGTTGAACACGTTTCCTGTAATTGTTCCCCATAAGCCAGTGCTGGAGGAAAGCATTTGTTTGTAAACACTCCTATCCACTCATATCTATTGATCAAAAAGTGATAAGCACACAACAAATGGCAAAGCTGGGACTATCTAGCTAACACTAGTCACAGTGATTTTTGTACTTGTGTTCAGTAGTACTATTGATAATGAAACAGATTTTGAGTGAATTGTGTGGAGTGTTGTAACTTATATTATCTCTTATGAACAAATATTTTACTATATGGTGAATAAACAAAATATGTACTAGGATCATTGTTATTGTTTTGGGCACGTTCTTATTGAAGAGGATTTATTAAGCTGATGTTTTAATTGGTGACCAGTTGAATCCTCCTTTCATTTTTTTTTTTATTTTGGCCGACCCAGTGGCAAGACAAGTATATGATCTCCTCAGTCCCTCTTATCTGCTTTGTTCAGTGCAAGGGGTCTGAATATACCTAATGGATTTTATTTTGCCTTCTCTTTTTTTTTTTTTTCTTTCTCTTTTTATAGATCATTCCATTGGGAGAAAGGCGCAATAAAAATATTATTGTTGTTAAAGTGTTTTTAGTGCCATTACATTTCAGTGCAGGGATGTTAGATATACTTGAATTAGGGTTAGTGCATGTTTCTGGAGAGGGATGTTGGTATATACAAGCTGACCATGTATGTTTGGATTGGAAGAGTATCTGGTGTCTGTAGGACCCAGCTGGCCTGTCTCCCTAAAGGTCTATGGGGAGTCTCCTTGTCTTCCCTTCTCCCAGAGGAACTGGACAGCATGTTCCGGTTCATAAAAAGATCTTTCAACAATTGGCTAGCCCCTGCTTATTCAACCACTATCTTCAATCTGTGCATACAGAATAGAACATCTGCCATGAGAGAACTATGGAGACCGTCATTGTTTTGTCAAACGTAATGGCTAAATTCTCTGGTGTAAAACTTATCCCATGACTTTAATACATTTTGGCTCGCTCCCCTGGAACAGGTATGCAGATCAGGCATTCAGGTTTCCATCCCACATGCCTGATGTTCATACTTGTTGTTGGCCAGTGACGTGGGAAATATTACGTACTCAGCACCACAGCCATTAAATAACATTTTTCAGAAGGTCAGTGACAGTAGCCCTTGACGATCTATTTATTTTTTTTTATGAAAGGTTTACTGCTAGGTTGGGTAAGTGGAGATTTTAAACACATTTTATTCACAAAACTTCTCATAAATTACTTATTTATCACATAATTGATAAAAATAACCTTTCAGCACATTTACAAGCAAAATAAGCACTCAAAGTGCATTGTTCTTTATTAAATTCATTTCAATATTACTTTTCTTACCTTTATTATATTATATTTTTGCTCTTTGGGAGCTTAAAAAAGTAGCAAAGATCAGATGAAAACAGGTGAAAAAGCTTTATGAATCATGCCAATTGTGCAGCTCTTTCTACGAGAGTCTTTGAAATATTAAAGGAAATGATGGGCAATTTATTGCCATTATCTATCTAAAATTCTATTTAATGGAAACCTAAAGAAATTGAAAAAAAGCCAGTTCCAGTTTAACTTACCTGGAGCTTCTATCGGCCCCCTGCAGCTGCCCTGTGCCTGCACCGTCTCTGAACGATCCTCCGGTCCCCTGCTGCTCCTTAGTGTTGATTCTGGTGAGTCAGTCAGTTGATGGCCATTGGGCCTGCGCGGCCCTGGCTGTGTGCGTCCTTGATTGCGCTCCTGTCGCCGGGAGTGTCCTGCACATGATTAGTAGAAGAAAAACTCGTACTGCGCAGAAAGCTCCCGGTGATGGGAACGCAATTGACAATGTGTGCAGCCAGGGCCGCGCAGGTCCAGTGGCCATCAACTGACTCGCCAGAATCAAAACTGAGGCGCAGCAGGGGACCGGCGGATCATTCAGAGATGGTGCGGCTGCAGGGGGCCGGTAGAAGCTCCAGGAACTATTTTTTTGTTTTTAATTTACTTTACGTTTCCTTTTAAAGGTGTTCTGTGGAGCCTATTAAAAACAAAAACCTGACACTTACCTGGAGCTTCTATCAGCCCCCTGCAGCTGTAAAGTCCTGCGCCGTCCTCCTGCAATTTACCGTTCCACGCTGCCGACCCGGTCTAATTATTCGTCTAAATAGACGAATAGTGCTCGCTCCCGCACGCGTCATCGGGAGCTTACTGCATGGGCGCAGTACGGAATGTTCTTGTACTGCGCAGTACACGCCACGGCCGTGCAACAGCAGTTCTAATTCAGGAAGAATTGGACCGATGGCGGCACCTAACGGAGAATCGTAGGAGGACGGCGCGGGACAGCTGCAGGGGGGCCGAAAGAAGCACCAGGTAAGTGTAAGGTTTTTGACTTTAATGGGCTCCACAGAACCCCTTTAAGTAAAGTGGATTGGCTTTTTAAATTAGAGTTAAAGCGGATCCGAGATGAAAAACTAACTATAACAAGTAACTTGTCTATATATCTTATCTAAAGTTTAGATGGTTTACACAGCAAAGCTAGCTGCAAACAGTTTTAATAGAATATGATTATTTATTCCTGTGATACAATGACAGCAGCCATGTTGTTTGTAAACATTACCTAGAGGCAGGCTTATCTGTATCTTGAGCCATCAGCCTAATCCCCTCTCCTCCTCCCTCCTCCCCTCTTCCTCTGAAATCAATGGCTAGTAACACCTCCCCCTCCTCCTGCCCAGACTGAGCCCCCATGAGCCCTTGCTACTGCCACGGCTCTCTGAAAACTGTGGGCGTGGCTTTTTTTAGTTTATAGGGAATTAGAGTATTAACACAAAAACAAAAAAGTATTTGGCTTGAGGAATGCCCTATAAACAATAGGAAAGGAACACTATTATGCAATGTGTAAAAGTTCACCTCGGATCCACTTTAAACTTCAGTGTCATGATGACCTGTGTTTTATATCTGGGCTGTGGAGTCGGTACAAATATCATCCGAATCCTCAGTTTATGAAACGTCTAACTCCAGGTACCCAAAATTGCTCAGACTACTTGGTCTAATAATACATACCAGGGCTGGAATTGGGTACAAAAATTATCCGACTCTGGACCTCTCAGTTATGAATCCCCAGACTTTGACTCCAGGTACCCAAAAATTACGATACTCCAACTCCACAGCCCTGGTTTATATAAACGGCACTATCTTGATGCCATATACCTGTTATTTGCCCTTGAATTTACTTTAGGTTTGTTTTGAGTTGAAGTGCTTAGGTAGTAATTGGACATCTTTATATGTACTGTACGTCAACTTTAATCGCAAAAAATCTATGGAAATTGAGAAGGTATAGCATTTGTTTTGTGGTCTTGGCAGTGTTGTAATTTGTGAGAAATTAAACTTTATCAATAGGAACAAAATGGACATTTTATTCCGGCTTTGTATCCTGGTTAGATTGTAGCTGGGACTGTGATGGGGACAGCTACTGGAAGAAGGAAGAAGACTGGTCCAAGTAGCCAATACTTCTTTATGTAGCATCATCCCCTTCCATGGCTCTGTACAGAGTAAGAAACCAAATGTGTGCATAATAATACAGACATTGGTACAGAAGCGGTAGATAGTAAAGTTACAGTGACAATGATGTAGCCATTCCTTCTCTCACATTTTAGTTCTTTGTAAAAGTACATTGGCACAGCAGAAGTGGTTTGTGCTGGTCCCCAGTGCAAGTGGCATCTCGACGGTAGGAAGGCTTCACTGTATTGTAGCGCCAAAAGGCTTTTTTTTTTTATTTTTTCCCCTCATTTTATTGTTCCTCTTTTAATGTGGACCTGAACTCGTGCACAGGACCAAAGGAAAATCTAAAGAAATGCACCCTGTATGTATTTAGAGAATTTGGCCTGTCTAATTCCCCCTCATCTGTGACTAAGCACAAGTTGTAATTTGATCCCTTAGCTATGTCTGTTGACTGCCACAGCAGAGAGCACATTTGTAAACTGACGGTGCTAACAATATGTCTGCTTACATAAAAGCAGGAAGTAGACAAACTGCATATTGCAGGATTTGTATCAGCTGTAACAAAGAAATTATTTTTTTTAAAGGTTATTATGTTGTTGCTTATCTTTTAGACCTGACATGAAGTTCTGAGGTCAGGTACGCTTGAAACAAATTCACACCAAGTAATCCCATTTAGTTATGTTTTTAAAGAGGAACTCCAGTGAAAATAATTGAATAAAAAAAAGTGCTTCATTTTTACAATAATTATGTATAAATGATTTAGTCAGGGTTTGCTCATTGTAAAATCTTTCCTCTCCCTAATTTACATTCTGACATGTATTACATGGTGACATTGTTACTGTGGGCAGGTTATGTAGCTGTTTCTAGCTGTTTGGGCTGTTAGAGATAGCTTTAAACAGCTAATTCCTGTCTGTGAACATTGTTACATTGTGGCAGTTTGCCCAGAGTACCGCGGTATTCAGAGCCTCTTGTGGGAGGGGTTTCAGCACAAAATCAGTCACACAGCGCCCCCTGATGGTCTGTTTGTGAAAATCATTCTATTTCTCATGTAAAAGGGGGTATCAGCTACTGATTGGGATAAAGTTCAATTCTTGGTTGGAGTTTCTCTTTAAGGGAATGTAAAGCAAATAAAAATAAATAAATAAATAAAAAAAGCCGGTTCAAATTACCTGGGGCTTCTACCCACCCCCTGCAGCTGCCCTGTGCCTGCACCGTCACTGCGATCCTCCAGTCCTCATCTTTCGGCTGGGCGACATAGCGAGTTAATGGCCACTGTGCGTGAGCGGCCAAGGCCGTGTGCTCCTTAATCACATTCCTGTCGCCGGGAGCATCCGGTGCATGCGCAGTAGTTATTTTCCCACACTGCGTATGTGCAGAGGGCTCCTGCCCACGGAAGTGTGAACAGGAGGAGGGACACGGACTGGGCCTCTCATCCAGAAGAAAGAAGGCTGCTGTGGGGGACTGGAGGATCCTTCAGTGATGGAGCAGGCACAGGTCAGCAGAGCTTAGGGCTGTAGCTCTGCCTCCATGCATGTCAATCCCCGCTGATCGCCACCTCTCCCAACTCCTCTCAGTCTTCCTTCAGTGAGAGGGGTGGGGGAGAGGCGGGGATTGACGTGACCAAGAAAGTCGTGGATTTTTGCCTGGCATTTGGGGGGTTTGCAAACCGCTTTCTGCCGCGGGGATGCAGCATTTTAGCAGAGCTGAAAGTGCTGAAGTTAAATTTTGAATAAAAAGTGGAATTTTAAGTCTTCCATGTCTCTTTAAGTACAGTTTGATCGAAATTGTTTGAGGTCACATGACTGTAGAAACCACTCTTGTATAGCAGGTCCCTCAGGACTGTCTATTACAGTGTGGACAGTATGGCGGATGGGACGGAGCCAATAGCATGTCGCCATAAGTCTGAGATATCAGGTGCGTCAGTTGCTTGTCTTCTGAATCAGGAAGGGCAGCTCACACATCCTTGCAGGAAAAGCGAAAGCCCCATTATGCTTACTCAGTTTCTAAAATTATTTTGGGCTGCCAGTGAGCATTACTGAGACAGCAGTGTTACTTTATACTGGCATCCTATGCACCAATGGTGTATTTCATAGGTGGACGTAATATAGAATTTTCATCAATTCAATCTAAAAATCAGCAGATTTTTACCAGCCAGCTCCATTCATATCCGTTCGAGAAGCACCAGCTGTATTTTTTTAAGGTGCTTTAGCTATCTGTGTCCTGGGAACTGTCCAGCCCTGGTATAGTTTGCCCCCCTGAATACATGTGACATAGCAATTTGTTGCAGTCTGGTAAGTTCATGATCGATTTAGTGGCAGACACACTTGGCTTGCGACTTGCTGTCAATTCTCTTACACCCAAACAGGCGTGCCCTAAATGTCTTATGCCGCTAATGCCTTGTGTAGGAAATTCTGTTGCACCTTATGCCACTAAAGCCTCGTACTCACGAGGCACAAATGTTGCCAGTCGCCGAGGGGGAAAAAAAAAAAGCAGCGACAGGTCCCTCTGTGCAACTGCCGTACACACGGCGCACAGAGGGACAGAGATTGCAGCGGAAGGTTCCCCCCCGCCGGAAGCTCCATACATTATGTATATTATGTATGGAGTTGCTGTCGCTACTCTGCATACACACGGCGGACTAGCGACAGTTGCGGCGGAGTTGCGGCGACGGGTGTTGCAGGCGATTGACCAAGTCCAATCGCCTGGCGACAGCTCTTAGTAGCGACGGTTTGGGGCACGCGCGCCTAATACACACGGACGACGACAATTGTGGCCCGTGTGTATGAGGCTTAATACACAGCTCAAGAAATGTTATGTTACACCTTATGCTACTGAGGCATAGTTCACAGTGGTCAGTTGCATAATGCATGTGTTATAATAAGTGTGAACTGCAATGGAGACTGGACATAGTCTTTATCAGGGCTGTGGAGTTGGAGCAATATTGGGTACGTGGAGTTGGGGGTGGTGGTTTCATAAACCTCAGAGTCTGGGTATTTTTGTAAGGACTCCACAGCCCAGCACCTTATGCCACTAATGCACAGCACAGGAAATGTTATGCTACACCTTATGCCACTTAGGCTAGGTTCACAATGGTCAGTTGCATGATGCACGTGTGAACTGCAATGGAGACTGGACATAAACATTAATACAAAGCCTGCATACAGCGAGTTAGAGTAACTCGATCAGTTACAGTGCAGTGCTGTGAACAGTCCCATAGGATTGTATGGACACATAGTTGACATGCAGAACTATTCTGCAAAGCAACTGACCACTGTGAACTAGCCCTAATACCAGCACAGGAAGTTATATATTACACCTTATGCCACTAATTCCAGCACAGGGAAATATTATGTTACACCTTATGCCACTAATACCCAGCACAGCAAACCGTACTATAACCCCTGTGCCACTAATACCTAGTGCAGGAAATGTTTATGACACACTTGAAAATAACTTATGGTAACATTTTTCTCAAGCCAGATGCTTTCTGGGAAGTGTACATTGACTTTCCAATACCATGAAAGGTACCAAAGGGACCAGATAAAGATATGACTGATTGTGAAGGATGTGTACCTTGTTACAATCCAGCTGCATTTATGAAAACTCTTGTAAAATATATTATGTTTTTTTTTGTTAGTGCTAGGCTGTGATTGATCACAATTTGAGGTAGCCTAAGGATCCTCCACAGCTTTAAAATGAAAAGCTAAGACAGTGGAGAAATTACCGGTATATAGAAACGCGCTCTATAAGTTGCGTGATGGATGCAAAATGCTGTGAAATAGGAACATTTACTCACAGACTTTATATGTACCACCATGCAAATACCCTTGTATGGACATTCTGGGTGGGGCTGGAGAGCAGATTTGAAATTTTAGAATCTTGGACATAACAAAAATGTGTTACTTTGATAAATAAATAAACAACAATACCCCAAATGGCCCGGTTCACATTAGCGTTCCAGGTCCGGCTTCCCCGAACCCGGAACGCTCCGTACACAGCGGATGGTGAATGGATACATTGTTAATCAATGTATCCATTTACATTCGTGCGCCGTCTGGATCCGATCCGGGAACGCAGCTCCGGGACGGTCCGGCTTTTTTTCCAACATGCGCTATTTTTCAGTCCGTCCAGGTGCGGCTGCGGACCCGGGCCGGATCCTGACCCGAACATGCGGCCCATGCTGTGCAATGAGAAACGGATGTTTCTCATCACACTGGCAATAGGACCAGATGCTTCCAGCACCGGTCCTATGCCACTTGGGGGCCCCGGACTACACGCCGGTATCCCCCATGCTTGCAGTGCCTTTCCGGCACTGCAATGTATCTAGTTCCGGCTACTTTATTGTAGCCGAAACTAATACATTCCGGATCCCCAACTTGTGCCACCTTGTGGCCACCGCAGAGACCCGTACGGTCTCTTTGCGGCCCCCGGACACTTGCGGACTCGAACCGCAAGTGTGAATGGGGCCTAATTGTTGGGGAGAGGGGACTCTGTGGAGAGCTTTCCACCAGTGAAAACGATGTACTTCACAAGATGCAGAAATCTGGTTTTGACCAGCAGTAAATACTTTTGTGTATTATAAAGAACTCAAAGGATTTGGTAATAAAGTAAAGTAATCCTAAATATACAGTACATGGACAATTTATTCTCTTCTACTCCATTATTTATTTATTTTTTTTCCAAATTAATTTTACAACTGTGATACAAAATATAATTTTGGATAAAAATAATCTTACAACCATGGCTTATTGCAAAATATGCTATCAATTAATATAACAACCTGGGCCTGTTTAAAGTACTGCGTTGTAGCTGATCACGTTATTCTAACTCGCTGCATGCTGGCTTTGGGCTCAGTTCACAAAACTTCTCATAAATGACTTATCACTGATAAAAATAACCTTTCAGCACATTTACAAGCAAAACAATCACTCGAAGTAACTTCCTGATTTAACTTCATTTCAGTATTACTTTTCTTACCTTAATTATATTTCTGCACTTTGGGAGCTTTAAAGAGAATCTGTATTGTTAAAACCGCACAAAAGTAAACATACCAGTGCGTTATGGGACATCTCCTATTCCCCTCTGTCACAATTTTGCAGCTCTCCGCCGCATTAAAAGTAGTCAAAAACAGTTTTAAAAAGTTTTGTTTATAAACAAACAAAATGGCCACCAAAACAGGAAGTAGGTTTATGTACAGTATGTCCACACATAGAAAATACATCCATACACAAGCAGGCTATATACAGCCTTCCTTTTGAATCTCAAGAGATCACTTGTGTGTTTACCTTCTGTCCCCCTGCAGCTCTCATCCACTGAATACTAGTGACAGGCTGCAGACAGCTCTGCCTGTATCTGTAATTCCTCAGTATGTGTCAGCCAGCTCCTTTCACTCCTTGTGTCAGCCAGCTCTTCTGTCACTGATAAGAGAGCAGAGACGCTGCTGGCTTATGTAAATAACACACACACACACACACACTGGAGTGTGCATAGATGGGCCTGGAGAGGGGTGTGCATAACAGATCAGAACAGAAGAATTGGCAGCCTTCCAGACACAGGGCGACAAGTCCGACAGGGGAAAGATACATTAATTTATTACAGAGATGGTGATAGTAGAAAGTGCTGCAGTAAGCCAGAGCACATTAGAATAGGTTTAGGAACTTGTAGGATGGTGGAAAATAGGATGAAATTTTTGTTACAGAGTCTCTTTAAAAATGTAACATAGATAAGGTGAAAAAGCTTTGTAAGGCCTGGAACCCACTACAAATTGCTATCGCTAATCGCAATCTTTTTGTAAGCGATTTCATGAGCGTTTTCTGGCGATTTTTAAAAAGTGTAAGCATTCTGTCAGCAATTGTGTAGCGATTAGCGTTTTTAATTCTAATCGCTACACAATTGTGCAGTAATTTAAAAATGCTAGCAAAAGCTTGTAGGTTTTGACGAGCGATTACGCCAGCATCTATATACTTTGCAGAAACGCTAGCTGCATGTCCTGCATTTGCGATTTTGGTAATCGCAATCGCTCCAGCGGAATTTGTCCTATCCATTAACATTAGCTGAGCGTTTAGGGAAATCGCTAGCGTTTTGAATCTCTCCCTAAACCCTCAGAAAATCGCCCTGGTGGGTTGCAGCCCTGAATCATGCCCAATGTATGAAGGTCTATTCCCAGTCTCCATTGCAGTTTATAACTTCTTATAACACGTGCATTATGCAACTGATCACTGTGAATCCAGCCTTAGGGCCCGTTTCCACTAGTGCGGTGCGATTTCTTTGCGGAAAACTCATAAACGAATTCACATGCGGAAATGGGCCCATTGACTATTATTGGCTATGCGAATCTGCATGCAGAAAACGCAAGCAGATTCGCTCTAGTGGAAACTGGCCCATACTCCAGCTACTTTTGGAATTTTATTCATGGAATCTTTGGGTGAAATTTTTTTTTCTTTATTGCCTCAGAACTACTACAGTCTTTGGTTTGGAGTCTATCACACAGGTGACTGGCCTTGTGTCAGATTTCATTTAATAAATACTTGTTCATTGACAGTTACCATTTAACATATCAGTATGGGTAGAAATACTTACTGTTATGTGGACTAGTATGGTTGACTGCACAATTCACAAGTGGCCTTTTAACTTGCAACTAGAAGGTCACTTCTCTAAAAGGCCACCTTTTACTTGCTGGCAAAGTTACCTGCACGTTTGCCAATGCTGTTGATAAATAACATATAGTTCTTGTCCTATCATAATTTTTTTTTATTATAGCGATATAGAAGTATGGACCTTTGACATGGCCCCCACCACTAACAGAATTCTCGTCATTTACTATATAACATTCACTGAAATCAAAAAGTGGACATTATAATACATGTTATGTAAGTAGATCAAGTATTTATCTACTTATATATGTGTTTTTTGTTTTTTTTGCCTGGCATAGTATGGATGATCCTACTGCTTTAAGGCAGGGGTGGCGAACTCAAATACAAAGTAGGCCGAAATTGTACACTGGGACCAAGTCACAGGTCAATCTCGCTGTCTATTTGCCACCTTCCTTCCTTTTAAAATTCTCTGGTGTCCAGTGGTCCTCCCTTTCCTATACAGTTTCCTAGTGTTTAGTGCTTTCCTCCTACCTCCCCATATGGCTTCCGTGGTGTTCTAGGGCCTTACCTCCAATATGGCTTCCCTGGTGTTCTAAAGGGGGCCAAATATAATGCAATGTGGGGAAACCACTTGAAGGAGATTCCACGCTCTCATGTTTTGGCGGAGACTTTCCAAGTTTGCAATAAGTGCAAATATTAGGCCCCGTTCACACTTGCGGTTTAGTAAAAACCGCACCGGATGTCCGGACCGCACCGTATCCGGACCGGACCTGATCCGTACGGTTCCTATCCGGATCCGGTCCGTTTGCATCCGGTTTCCGTGCGGTGTGAACACGGTTGCGGTCCGGATCCGGTTTCTTAAGGAGATACACATCCTGTAAATACCTGGAGTCTGGGAGGTCAGCAGAAGGGTCTGGGGTCATTGTTGGAGACAAGTGGACGTGTGGAGACCATCCGTGGATACAGAGACTGCAGTTGGGACCATGGATCCAGGCATTTTTTACTCGTAAACCTGGGAATTCTCTCCTTCCTGTTGTTCGCCTCCTTGTCAGACATATCAGACATGTTGCTGCCAAAAAGAGCTCCAGCATGAAATCGCTGCTGCCCCACTCTTTGAACGCTGGGCCCATGTGGTCCCCATCCAAAATGCATAGGAAGTGGGGTAGAACGTCCGGTTTTTGTAGCCAGTGTGTTGTGCGCTCTCCGGCTCTCATTGCTTTGTATTGGCCGGATGGTGCAGTCCGGCTCCGCCCCGGATACGGCTGCCGGAGGAGCCGGACCAAAAAATAGCGCATGTTGGAACGGACGCCGGAGTCCGGATCCGGTCCGGCTCCGGTCCGGCAGAACGGACGCATGTGAACGGACGCATAGGCTTTCATTGCTATGCCGTGCGTCCGTTCCGTCCGTTCTGCAAGCGGTCCGGCTCCGGCACGGCGATTCCGGATGGCCACCGCTAATGTGAACCGGGCCTTAATGATTTTTTTTTACGTGTTCAGCATAATTTCTACATTATTATAAAAGTCAAAGGAATACAGTTGAGTGCTAAAACTAACCCAAAAAAACCTGACCCAATTTGAGTCCTAGTTCACAGTGCTCAGTTGCATGGCAGATTAATTCTGCAAGTCAACTCTCTGCTCATACAATTCTATGGACCTGTTCACATCTCTGTGTTGTAACTGATCATATTATTGTAACTCACTGCATGCAGGCTTTGCATTATACTCTATGTCCAGTCTCCATTGCTGTTCACACACATTCTACCATGTGCATTATGCAACTGACCACTATGAATCCAGGCTAAAGACCTGTAATATTGTACATGACCGTAAACCTGAAAAAATATTTGTTTACTGAAATTTATCCCGGAATGGGCACTATAGTGGACTCTTTAGCAATATGATGTCTAGTAATATGGAAAGTTTACTTTTAAGATATGTATGTATGTATGTGTGTATGTATGTTTGGTTGGTTGCTTAATGTGCCTGCATGGGGTTTGACATATAATGCTGCTTATAAGCATACAAGTCTGACTTCTGCAAGCTCTCATCAGACTTCCTGGAGCCATAAAACACAATAGCAGGTGGTTGAGAAATCCATTGAAGAGGGCACTTATCCCTTGAGTAAAGGCAGGCACAAAAGTTATGGATCGTTCAGTCACAGCATTAAAGCGACTGACGTTGATTATTTCCCTACTTATAGAGGTGGGATATGTAATGCTAGGTACATGCTATGAGATTTTCTGTCAGATCGATTATTTCCAACGTGTCCGATCTGATATCCGACCATTTTCTGTTCACTTGAATAGAAAATTCATCGGAAAATGCTCGGAAATCATGTTGGAAATAATCTGACAGTAAATCTGCCAGAAAATCTCATAGTGTGTACCTAGCATAAGGCAGAAAGGAAACAGTCAGATCTTGAAAGTGATGTGTTGGAAGCAGAAACAATGGTCAATCCTAGGGATCTGAACGTCTTTGACAAAGACCACGTTGTGATGGCTTGACAACTAGGTCAGAGCATTTCCAAAATGGCAGATCTTATGGGGTGTTCCTGGTATTCAAAGGTTTGTGCCTACCAAAACTGTCTTTGCTAGGATAATCCAATACTGGCTGCAGGGTCATAGACATTAGGGATGGTCAATGAAATGCAAATAATTCGATATAGAACTATGCAAATTTATGCAGTTTGAAAATGGAGCAATCAAATTCCACCTTTGCTTAATTTGATTGGTCAGCTGAATAGCGTTCTGCTAAGGCTGTTGCCTTCACTGTGGTATTTGAGCCTTTGACAAGGGTTCGAATCCTGGCCCTAGCTACTATGTAAAACAGTGAGGAGTCTTTGGGCAAGGCTCCCTAATGTTCCTGGTCGCCCATCGAGCTGGCCCTAAGTGGCTGCAGCACTTAAAGAGAATCTGTACTCTAAAATTCTTACAATAAAAAGCATACCATTCTATTCATTATGTTCTCCTGGGTCCCTCTGTGCTGTTTCTGCCTCTCTCTGCTGCAATCCTGGCTTGTAATTGCCAGTTTTAGGCAGTGTTTACAAACAAAATACATGGCTGCAAACCAGAGTGTGATAGGCTGAGAGGAGAGCTTGGAGAGGGTGTGTAAAGCTTCTGCCTAACACAAGCAGTGCTGCACATTCCACACATTCCAGCCTGAGCCTGACAGACCCGACAGAGGAAAGAAGATAAGATTTATTACAGAGACAGTGCAACTAGAAAAGGCTGCAGTATGCCAGAGCACATTAGAATAGGTATAGGAACTTATAGGATAGAAGAAATAAGGCTCAAAATGTTGTTACAGAGTCAAGTGCTTTGAGTATCTTTAAGTGCACCAGGAGAAAAGCACAATATAAATGTTCTGTGTCTTGTCATTTTTCAGCCTGTACAACATTTGGCATTATTTGGATCTCATTGACTATCCCTAATGGGCGCTCTAGACACATTGGTGCATGTGGGGATTAAAGGTTAGTCTGTCTGATCCCACAAAGAAACTAATGTAGCACAACATGCTGAAAAGCAATGCTGGCCATGAGAGAAAGGTGTCAGAGAAGACATTGGCTTGTTGTTTGCTGTGTATGGGGCTGCGTAGCCACACACCAGTCAGTGTGACTTTGCTGAATCCTATTCATGGAGGAAACCACCTACAACAGGCTCTTGAGTCTCATACATGGACCATAGTCAGCAGAAGTAGGTGGTTGGACCGGCCAGATGAATCACATTTTGGATTTTGGATTTAGGCTCCTCAATATTATTATTATTATTATTATTATTATTTATTGTATTTATAAAGCGCCAACATATTATGCAGCGCTGAACATTAATTTAGGTTACAGACAATATTTAGGGGTGACATACAGCAATATGACAATACAGGAATACAAGAAAACCAGATCACACAGCACAGTATTAGTACAAGGTAATGCTTAGTCAGTCACTGGATGAAGCATGGAGATTAGGCAAGTTAGGTTCACTCAAATGCATGGCATGGGTTCACAGTAATGGAGGTGCCAGATCAGGTAGGACACAAAAGGAGGACCCTGCCCAAAGGCTTACAATCTAGAGGGAGAGGTAAGGACACGAATGGTAGGGGACCAGAGTTCAGCTGTAGGTTTAGAGCACTTGTGAGGGGTAGTAGGCCAGAGTGAAAAGGTGAGTTTTGAGGGCTTTCTTGAAGATGTTGAAGGAGGGGGCTGCCCTAATGGGTGGAGGTAGGGAGTTCCATAGTGTTGGAGCAGCTCTTGAGAAGTCCTGGAGGCGTGCATGGGACTGGGTGATGCGGGGGGCGGTTAGGCGAAGTTCATTGGAAGAGCGGAGTGAGCGGCTAGGTGTGTACCTCTGAGTAAGATCGGAAATGTAGGTTGGACAGGTTTTGTGGACAGATTTGTAGGTCAGACACAGTATCTTGAATCTGATTCTGGACTGGATAGGAAGCCAGTGGAGGGATTCTAGGAGGGGATCTGCCGTGGTGGAGCGATGGGAGCAGTGGATAATTCTGGCTGCCGCATTCATGATGGACTGCAGTGGGGCTGTTCGGGGCATAGGGAGACCAGACAGCAGGGCATTGCAGTAGTCAAGGCGGGAAATTATGAGGGCATGGATGAGGAGTTTGGTGGTGGCAGAGGTCAGGAAAGGGCGAATCTTACAGATGTTACGAAGGTGGAAGTTGCAGGACTTTGTGAGGTTTTGGATGTGGGAAGTGAAGGAGAGTGCGGAGTCCAGGGTGACACCCAGACAGCGGGCTTGAGAGATAGGGCGAATGGTAGTGTGGTTAACAGTGACATGCACATCTGGGAGATTCGTGGATGGCCGGGGTGGGAAGATCATAAATTCCGTTTTGTCTAGATTTAGTTTCAGGAACCTAGCAGACATCCAGGAGGAGATGGCGGATAGGCAGGAGGAGACCTTGTCCATGGTAGTGGTGGATATGTCAGGGGTGTGGAGGTAGATCTGGGTGTCATCTGCATACAGATGGTAGTTAAAACCCATGGAGGAGATAACCTTGCCAATGGAGGATGTGTATAGGGTGAACAGTAGGGGGCCAAGGACCGAACCTTGGGGGACTCCCACCGAGAGGTGGTTGGGGGTGGACGAGGACTCATTGAAGGTGGTCGTGAAGGAGCGGTTGGAGAGGTAGGATGAAAGCCAGGACAGGGCGAGATCGTGAATGCCCAAGGACTGGAGGGACTGGAGGAGTAGGGGATGATCTACTGTGTCAAAAGCTGCTGACAGGTCAAGGAGGAGGAGAATGGAGTATTTACCTTCAGCTTTAGCTAAGGCAAGGTCGTTGACCACTTTGGTGAGAGCAGTTTCGGTTGAGTGGGCAGGCCGAAATCCAGATTGGAGTGGGTCTAGCAGTGAGTTAGCATTGAGGTACTGGGTCAGGCGTTTGTGAACCAGACGCTCAAGGAGTTTTGAGGCAAAGGGGAGGAGGGAGATAGGACGGTAGTTGGAGGGTAGCGAGGAGTCGAGTGAGGGTTTCTTGAGCAGGGGTAGTACAATGGCCTGCTTGAAGTCTGTGGGGAAGGTGCCTGTGGATAGGGAGAGGTTGAACAGGGTAGTGAGGACTGGGGCCAATTCCGTGAAGTGAGGCTGGAGTAAATCCGAAGGGATGGGGTCAAGGGGGGAAGTAGTGGTATGGGAAGTCTGCAGTAGGTGGTTGACTTCCTCGGTGGTAGTAGGAGTGAAGGATGTGAGGGGAGGATAGGGTGGAGGAGGAGCTGGTTGGGAGGGGGTGGGAGGTGAAGATTGGAGATTGGATATTTCCTGGCGGATGGAGACAATTTTGTTGGTGAAGTGGGTGGCTAAATCTGTGGCAGAGAGGGAGGAAACGGAGGGTGGGGGGGTGGGTTTAAGCAGGGATCAATGATCAATGTTTTGACGACACAAGTGGGACTTACTCGGTGTTTAGGCAGGTTGTTTGAGCATTGTGTGTAGAAATACAATAAATTATGGTGGGCTCTGCCTATATGAATGTTTTGTCTCCAAGAATACATGAACAAATTATGAAAACAGAAGATGAGTGTTCAAGGTAGTGTACACCTTACTGGCCAGCAGTTAAGGAAGTATTGATAGGACAGAAATAGGACGACAAGTCCTCAGGCAGATTATGGTTTCCTGAAGAAGAAACATATTGTTCCTGGAGTCCACAAGTGGATGAGAGCTCCTTGTCTGGGAGGAGTTCATCAGTGGCTCTGCATCCTTTAGTGGGAAGAGATGGCTACAATGGATGACTGGTTTAGATAATTATCAGGGTTGTGCCTGGTATCTGGAAATAAGTGCAGTGATTTATGTTTAGACTGGAGAGAGCTTTGTAAATTCAGATAGAAATGTGCACAGTGTGGGCTTGAATTGCTATAAAGGTGGCAATACATGAATCCTGTTCTCCAGGGCTTCGTAATCTTAGGTGATCCTGCAAACCTGACCTGGAGTTATTACATGCGTGAGCTGATTATTGGAAAAAAAAGTTGCAACCCATGCTTGGTTCCCTTTGGTCCATAACTGTTCACCCCCCCCCCCCCCTTTTTTTTTTTTCTTTAGATAAAGGACATGGTAGATATGTTTAAAAGCTATACACATAATCACGCAGGTGCATGCTTGCTACTGTGGTAGCACAGTGGCAATCTATCCTTTTATCAATTCTCTGCATAGTATGACCCAGAAGTGTGAAAGGCTGTTACCTAATATTACAGAATAATATATGTATCCAGACCAGATTTGTTTCATCACTTGTGCCCTCAAACGATCTCCAGCCTGGTAGAGCCAGTTAATCAGGTCCTATATGTACCATGTAGTGATTAATCGAGGCACCTCCAGAAGTGTGAAATTGTTAAAAATGTTCACCTGCTTTATGAAATTGAATTGGCCTATATGAAATGCTGGCAGATACTGCTTACTCTGTTTGAGGCATTGGGGCATTTATTACACTTTAAAGAGTACCTCTCATTTTTGTTGTTGTTGAAATTATCATATATACTGCTAAACATTCTGGAGTATTATTCATTCCCTCGCTCTCCTCATTTGTTTAGTCGACTCAGACTCTTTGTGACCATATGTACTTCTGCATGCCAGATGCCTGTCAGGCATGGCTTCTTCCAGCTGTTGCATAGGCATGTTCATAGCTTCATATATATATACTGTCATCCATCTTAGCCTCTGTCGTCTCTCTTCTATTGCCCTCAGTTTTTCCTAGCATCAATGATTTCTTAAAAGAATCTGGTCTTCTCATGTGTCCAAAGAACTTAAGTTTTAATAGCAGTATCAACCCTTCTAGTGAACACTCTGGCCTTGTATCTAAGTATATACTGGTTAGATCTTCTGGCAGTCCAGGGAACTCTCAGTAGCTTTCTCCACACCCGCAATTCAAAAGCATCAATTTTTCTATGCATGTCCCTTTTTATAGCCCAACTTTCACAAGCATATGTTACTACTGGGAAGACTATAAGTCCTTCCCGATCTTTGTTGGTAAAGTGATATCTCTGTCCTTTAGTGTCTTGTACAAATTTTTCTTAGCTTTCCTCCCTAGTAACAAGCGTCTTTTAATCTCATGGCTGCAGTCACCATCTGCAGATATCTTTAATCCCAGGAAGATGAAATCTGTTACAACTTCTACTTTTTTCTCCATCTATTTGTAGATTGTTCATTGGAGCAGATGACACTTTTTCTTGATATTAGGCCATAGATCAGCTTTGGCACTTTCTTGTTTTGACATTCATGATTAGGCTCTTCGAATCTTCCTCAGTTTCAGCCATCAGAATGGTATCATCGGCATATCTCAGGTTGTTAATATTCCTGCTAGCTATTTTAATTCCAGTATGTGACTTATCCAAACCAGCTTGCTGCATTACATATTTAGCATACAAGTTAAGTAAAGGGACAATATACAACCTTGTCACACTCCTTTGCCAATTCTAAACCAGACCGTTATCTCATACTCTGTTGTAGCTGTAGCAAATGAGATGGCCTGGTATCCCCATTTCCATGAGAATCTGATACAGTCAATCATGATCTACACCGTCAAAAGCTTTTGAACGCATCTGTACAGCCTTGGCCCTGCAATGTTTCCTAAAGAATTGGGTGACAATTCCCATACTGGGAAATTCCATTTTTGTGGATGGAAAAACACAATGCTTTCAGCTAAGGTTTATATTTTACAAGGGTTATAGGCAAACATTATGTCAGCTTGATTTTTAAGGTCATAGATTAGGACCGTATTGATTTTCACAGTGACTCTAACAGAAACTGTCAGTAGGGCCAAAGTTTGCTGCCAGTAAGGGCTATGGGCCACTAGAGTCAGCTGTGCTTTAATCACTGGTGATTCCAAAAGCACTAGGCTATTGAGTCAATGGAGGCAAACCCACAGGAGTCCTGTAGAGCTTTTGGAGTGATTGTGCTCCAATACAAAATGATGGATGTGCTGCAAACCTGTCTTTATTCGCTGTACTAAAAGCCATTTTTGCAGCAGATTTACTACCCGAACCCCCGGAAATAGCCAATAGCAATAGCTCTGCAAACACAAGTGCTAATATACCATAGCTTCTAAATCACCAGAAAGACTCCTGCTCTTGCAGAAATTTAGGGCTGGTTCAGACGGATGTCTGCCCGGTTGCTGGCGGCATCTTTTTTTTTTTTTTTTTTTTTTTTTTTTTTTTTTTTTTTTTTTTAGGCAGCCGCATGTTCGGGCTTTCGGCGGCTTTCCGGTGCAGTTGGAGATTTTGGCTCCACAAGGGGACACTAGCCGCGGTGGTTAAGCGACCCTGGAAGCTACATGAGGTGTCCAGGGTTGCCTCAAATGCTGGGAAAAATCCAGAATCGGAACGCCGCGTTTGCGCAAACGCCGGTAAAAGCCCGGTACAAACGCTCCCATTCCCTTGAATGGGAGCATCTAACATCGCATCCCAAACACAGGCGGTAAACATGGAGCTGGCGTCCATGTGAACCAGCACTACCTCCTACAGCGGAGTGTCTGGACAATGTCATGCTATGTCATCCTGGTTGCAAACAAGTACATTTTGAGTTTACTGTCCGTTTTTTTTAGAAATTCTTAGCTGACTGCAGACTGAAACGTAAAGATGATTTAAAAAAAAAAACACTTGTTCATATGTCAAATTTATAACGAAAGTGAAATTGTATTAAATTTCTCATATTTGGGCAGCCAACAAGCTCACACGACTCTATACTAACCATTTGTTCAGAGCCCTTTCATGTATATAGGTTGTCTATACACAGCAAGAGAATGTACAGGTAGCTAAAAGCACTGTGCTCAGGCAATATAAGATGGCCTCATCAGAATCTTTCAAGTCCTTCAAAGTTGACAAAAAAGTTGTTTTGGGGTACTAAATGCAGACTTCCTTAAGGCTCATACACACGTGCAATTTTTCTGCACAAATATCGTCCAAACTTGGTCTGTTGGGCGTGTGTACCAGTGACAAACGACTAGATGAGCAACTGATAACAGGTGGTTTGCCTGATCCAACTGGCAGATCAACTTGCACAACTGTTGGGCTGATATCATGCAGTTGGCCACATGTGCACAAGATGTGTTAACAACTTGTACTTGTTTTGAATGCAGCCATATCGTGCAGTCTGTTGTTCTGCTTGTGTGTGCAGTATGCAAATGAGTTGGTTGTGTGGAAAATAGAAGTACGGCAATCCCTTGGACGTGTGTACGAGCCTTTCGATCTGTTTATAAATAAGCATTGAGATGATTACAAAAGCCTTTTTGTGACTAGTTCTCTTTAATAAAGGTTGATTTCTAGTTCTGTTGCATACTACACATCATGGCTTTGTGCCCTGGCTTACTGAATAAACCGACTTGTGTTTACTTTGGAAAATGCTTCTTATGTGAGGTAAACACTAGCTGGTCAGTGTTGTTCAGTGTGACATTGCTGTTTATATTTGTATGTGAAGCAATAGTTTTATGTTCATTTCACTTCATTTATGTTGTGCAAATGAAGACTATATGGCAGATGTTGTTGTCTCTGAAATGAACACTGACATAAACCTCAGCTATTCATAGGTATAGTAATCAAACATGCCAGAATATAGCAAGGGCCGTGTACTTGAGATCCAGATACACAGATGGCTCAGCAGTTGTTGTCTTGTGGCATGGCATATTGTGCAGGTGCAGATGGACCTTGTAAAGGCAAATCAGAATTTTTGTTGAAGCCCAACTAAAGACACACACACACACACACACACACACACACACACACACACACACACACACACACACACACACACACACACACACACACACACACACACACACACACACACACACACACACACACACACACACACACACACACACACACACACACACACACACACACACACACACACACACTCACTATACCACCTAGTGCTAGAATAATTCATTCTAAAGCATAAAAGTATGTATGAATATCTGTTTTATCCCCCACCCGCCTTCACAACTGTCTGTATTCATAGATTGCAATAGTCGGTAAACATTAGTATATCTGATTAGGGATTGGAAGCTCGAGGAGGAACTGTAACCAAGGACTGAACTTCATCCCAATCAGTAGCTGATGCCCCCTTTTTTGCCAGGAGAAATCTTTACCTTTCTCGAATAGATCATCATATGGTGCCTGTATGACTGATATTGTGGTGAAACCCCTCCCATAGTGTGATGTCACGACCAAGGTCCTGGCAGTGTCCTGTCTGTGAGCCTTGTTGCATTATGGAAAATAATGGCTGTTTCCATCTGCCAAGCAACCAGTATCTCCCTTGGTGCGTAGGTATATCTATATAAAAAAAAACAAAAAACGTTTAGCCTATTGCATTGTTAGGGGGTGTATTTATACATAATCTGTCTTTTTTTTTTTTGTCTTGTCTGCCAGTAGTAAAGATGATTATGTGCAGGCTGATTGTCGATCAAACCATATGAATGAATTACATGGCAAATATCAAACCATTTCTTGATCTATCTCTTCTATTTTTTAACTTCTCACTTTGCAGTGTATTTTTTTTTTTTTTTTTACTACTTCACTACTTCACCCTCCAACCCCTAGGTGGCACTGCATATTACACGGTAGGGTGTAGTTTGTCTTCTGCGTAACAGTAAGAACAAATAGAGCAATCTAGAGGGTGCTGCAGAGGTAATAGAATTAAGCTGTTTATTAAAAGTGCCAAGCTTCTACTTCCTGCAGATGTAGTCAGTAAGTGGGGCTGATTCAAGAATTTTTTGCCTTAAAGCCAACATTGAAACAATTTACTGTATGTGCTCAGTAAGATACATGACAGAGACGTAAGCTACTGTATAGAAAGGATCAGGACTGTGGAGTCGGTACAAAAATCATCTGACTCCAACTCCACAGTTTATGAAGCCACTGACTCCAACTTCAGGTACCCAAAAATTTGCCCAGACTCCACAGCCCTGGAAAGGATGACTTATGTAATCTGCGATAAAGGTGTCATTAGGAATCTGTTCGTTTTTGTACCTGGTAGAAACAATTTCTGCAAAATTTAGTGAAAGGCTGATTGGAAAGGCTGGTATTCCTTTTCCTTGCTATACTCAGCTTGGATGATGTATACCAGGATATGTGTATCTGTTGGCAATGCAGAAGCCTTCGCAGCACGAGGGTCATTTCCTACAGAGAAAATATCAGCTATTGTCTGTGGGTCTCATAACTGTGCCTTCATTGTTGTTTGTCTATGGATGTGCAGTAAAGGTAATAAAGTAAATTAACTGGTTCTGTATGGGACGCATGTTCTTTTTTTCATCTAGCAGTGGGATATGGAATGTCTGCCTCTTGCCTGTAATAAAGTGTAAGCAGTGTTTTCTGCTGAATGGCCGTATCGGAGCATCCCTCTCTCCTGCACGCTGATAAGGGTTACAGTGCTACACAAGATGTAAATAGGAAAGAACGGGCTAGCTAAGTGTGCTATTATAAAACACATTAGGAAAATGCAGTGCTGCTCTTCTGAAGCTAATAATTTTGACAAACTATCCCAGAAAATGGACAGTCCTGCTTTCAGTAGAGCCAGGCTGAAATCCAATAGTCTGTTACGTAAAATGTTTTTTCTTAGATCCTGTGGCTGTTGTCAACAACCCTCTGTACAAATGGCTGTCTTTTGCTGTCTGACCCTGGGTACAGCATGCAAAGCCTCTAAGTGGAGAGACTCCTCTGTTTGTTTCTATATCTGAATGGGATTACATGCCCCAATATTGAAGTGAGCTTCGCTTGAGATGCTTTCATCACTCCTACTTAAAACAGAAGGTATTTGCAATATTTCAGATTTATGTGTGTAATTGTGGCTGCCCACAACGCACCACTGCTGAATATGCAAATTATCTTGGTCCCCTATATTTCCTAGTGGTTTTGGGTCACTCCGAGCTGCTTGGGTTCTCTGTTCTAGCGCAAGCCCATAGAGCCATATCAAGCCCTGCCATGCACTGAGGAAGACCTACAGTCCAAAACAGGCTGTCTGCATGTTGGGTTGATGTGGCTTTGTAAAATTTAAAGCTATAGGCCTGCTATACACCAGCGGTTCTCGATGCAAGCCTGGCTTTAGGGGCATAAAGAGTTAATTTGCATATTCAGGCAGTGGTGCATTGTGAGTTACCACAGTTACCCACTTAAATCTAACATATTGCAAATACCTTCTGTTTTAAGCAGGCAAGCCACACTCAGCATTGCTTTTATTAATAGGAGTGCTCCTTTTCTCCCCTATACTTTGGTTTTGGGTCTCCACAAGCTGCTTGGGTATTCTGCTACTCAAGGATGTGCAACTAGACTGCAGATATTCCCCAGCAGCACTTCTGACTACTGTTTAGAACCCTGGCCACAAATCCTATTACTGTGATTTAGGAGAAAGTAAAGTAGTTGGGCTGCAGGTAGTAACAAGACTATATACTGTACTCTGTAAAGCACTGCAGAAGATGTGCTGTATAAATACTAACAAATGATAACAATCTGCAGGCATTACAAATCAAGACTCTTCTGTCTGCAGTCTCATACAAACGTGTGCACTCCCTATACTTGTTTACTAACTTTAGTACTCTTGTGTAACATGAGCTGCATTGCTGAGGGCAGTCAGTTATGCTTCTTGCAGCATGGTTTTGCATCTATTAATTGCATATAATGGATGGGGAGTGGATTGTTTCTTGCCATAAGTTTGCATTTGCCGCAGGGGAGTGAGTGTCATGCATACTGTTTCCACACTCTTATTATTACTTGTTAAAGTGGACCTGAACTCAGGACTTCCCCTCTGCTCTAAAAATAAGCAACAACATGCTATCCTTTAAATAAAAAAATTTCCTTTTTTACAACTGATACAAATCCTGCAATAAATCTGCAGTGTGTCTCCTTCCTGCTTTCACGTAAGCAAACATATTGTTAACATCCTGTTTTTAACAGTTAGCTCCCTGCCATGGCAGCCAGCTGACATAGTTGCCAGATCAAATTATAATTTGAGATTAGGCACAGATGAAGGGGAATTAGCGAGGCTAAACTCTGTAAATACATACAATGCGCATTTCTCTGCTTTCGTTCTGTTTTGTGCAAGAGTTCAGGTCCACTTTAACCTCCTTGCCGGTTATCCCGAGCTCAGCTCGGGGTAAACTGCGCAGGAGGATTTCTCAGACCCCGCTGGGCCGATTTTTGCATAATTTTTTTTTTTTTTTTGGTTACAAGCAGCTAGCACTTTGCTAGCTGCTTGTAACATTCGATCGTCGCCGATCCGCCGCGCCAAGCCGCCCCCCCCCCCGCCCCAGACCCCTGCGCAGCCTGGCCGATCAGTGCCAGGCAGCGCTGAGGGGCGGATCGGGATTCCCTGTGACGTCGGTGACGTCATCCCGCCCCGGGGAAGCCCTGCAGGAAATCCCGTTCTGAACGGTATTTCCTGCTTACTCTGATCGCCGAAGGCGATCGGAGTGGGTGGAGGGATGCCGCCGCTCAGTGGCTATCATGTAGCGAGCCCTCGGCTCGCTACATGATTTGAAAAAAAATTAAAAATAAAAAAAAAAGTGCTGCACTGCCTCCTTGCCGGGGAGAATTAGACCAGCAAGGAGGTTAACTGAAGCTGAAATCAGATTACAGATCAACTTTTTTTTTTTTTTTTTTTTTTTTTTTTAAGAGGAGCTGTCAGCCATACTATCTCAGGAAAAAAAAACAAAATATATAAGTAGATAAATACTTGCTCTACTTACATAACATCTGTATTGCACTGTCCACTGTATGATTCCTGTGAATTTTATAAAGGAAAAGTAGAGAATCCTATTCTAGACAGTATCCATATTTACTGTGGCTATTTTGAAGCCAGTCGTGATGTAATATCCGCCCTTAGTCTCCGCTGCCTGATTTCCTTGCCCTTCAATATAGAAAATGCATTGTTTCAGCCTGAGAAATTTTGGCCAATCAGAGAGGAACAGAGGTGTGGGAGGGGAAAACAGGAGGGAGTTAAGTGTGAGGGGAAGTAGGGAAGCAGTAAACCCAGCATTCCCTGCAACTTTTCTTTTGTGTACTAAATTTTCTGTGTACCAAATAAGAGTCCTATAAACTGGGGAATGATCATTTATCAACAAGAAAAGTAATAGTGATTTTTAACTTTTGGATTGCCTGATTAGCATCCTTATAACTTGTTTAAAAGATAAAAAAAAATAATTAATTTTTGATGTTATGCCCGACAGTTACTCTTTAAGGATAAAGATATATTTTAGAATTGTGACGGTTTCTGAATTTTAGATACTGTCCATTTAGTCCATTTCAGTGCCCGCCAGCAATGTATGATGTCCGGCCTTGCCTGAGGGTGGGTGCTGTGCTAGATGTGAGTCTCTTCCAGGTTCTATGGGTAGAACTACAGCTACCTTCTTTCTGGGTTGAGCTGCACTCTTAATCCTCTCAACCCATTTTAGTCCCCCCCCCCCCTACTTACAGTGAGCAGGGGGCCATGGGTGAATGCAGGACAGCTAAGCAGTGGGAATCTCAAAGGGTCTCTCTCTCCTCACACTAGAGTGAGAAGGCAACCCGGCATCAGCGTAATTACACTATTGCGCAGAGTGGTACCAAAGGGGATCAAAGTGTTTGATTTTGTGTTGACTTTGACCCACATAGGTGGAAGCTGTGCCAGACTAGATCCAGCTACAGCCATCGTCAGGTGAGTAATCCGCTTTAGAGAGGTGACAGCAGGAAAGAGGAATAGTTTAGTTGTTCTCACTGTTCACAGCACCAGTGAAGATGTACTACACTGTTCAGAATGGCTCTGTACACACTTGTGTGTTTACTATTTAGTCACACTGAGCTTATTACTACAGAACACTGTTTAGCTGCGGGTGACCATACTCACCTATTGACTGTTACCTGTGTCCTTGTGAACACAGTTACAGGATCACATTAGAAAGGTGGAGTGTGGCTTTAAATACTGCTCTGTCAGACCTTGCTGCTAATCTCCAGTAGTGCTTACTGCAGATGCCTCCTGATTTTATATACTGTAATTTTCTTTTAACAAAGGGAACAAAAAGAAACAGAATTGCAAGGTGGTCGATCGCAGTTTGACACTTATCTTGCACAAGGGTGGATTTGAAACAAGTTTAACTCCGCCCATATTTCAGGTTGCCATGGAAACAATCTATGTTCGGGAAATAATTTCAAATGCTAGCACTTGTCTGTTTAACCCCTGAATATGCCTGTCACTGCCTGTATTGCGCCTTAGAGGAACTGCTTCTAATTTTATCTCCTGAGCCACCACAACGGCACATATATATTTCCAGCAATACACATTCCTAATTCTGTACCACCCTCCTCTCTCCTTCTCACCACAGTAAGGCCACACACACACACCACACACACACAAACACACACACACAAACACACACTTTACCACCACATCGTGTTTGAAGACCTTTCATGTGTTGGCAAGTAAAAGTACAGTGTCTATAGGCATTTATTACAACTTCCTAGAGATGTCACTTTCTGCAGTGTGTCCACTAAGGCATGCCAGCATACATTGGGAAAAAATAAGTTTGATTGTGTTTTAAACCAGGGATGTGGAGTTTGTAAAACATCATCTGACTCAGACTTCTGTGTTTATGAAACCTTTAGACTGCGACTCCAGGTACCCAAAATGACTCCGACTTCACAGCCCTGTTTTAAACTGTCCCAGAAATGGAAGAGAACAGCTGTTGGTGTAGACAGGATAAAATCACATGGCTTATGACTAGGGATGGTCAGTGAGATGCAAATGATTCTGAGTTGATGCAGGGTTATCTACAATGCACATATTTACTGTATTTTTCGGAATATAAGACGCACTTTTTCTTCCCCCAAAACTGGGGGGAAAAAGTGGGTGCGTCTTATATTCCAAAGGTACGGTTCTGGGTCCCGGAATATACTCACCTGATCCTGCCGCCGCGCTCCTGTCCTCCATCTGCGGTAATCCGAGGCTGCCCGATCATCCACATTGATGTCTACTGTATCATGAGGCTTCCCACTCATTAAGGATGCCGCTCTTTGGCGTCCCATCCGCCGCGTTCCTCATCGCTGCAGTCTCGGTATATAGACTGCAGCCTTCCGGTGTACTCGTTCCTCTGCCGATACTCTTCCTAGTTACCGCGTCATAGGCACTTCCTGGTTACAGTGCCTCTTCTGTGTGACCCGCATAATTAGGAAGTGCCTATGACGGGGTAACTAGGAAGAGTATCGGCAGAGGAACGTGTACACAGGAAGGCTGCAGTCTATATATCGAGACTGCAGCGATGAGGAAAGCGGCGGATAGGACGCCAAAGAGCTGCATCCTTAAAGGGGTTCTTTCGCGAAAAAAGTAGGCAGTTAAAAAAAATTTGACAGATGACAGGTTTTGGGCCAGTCCATCTTTTTAAGGGGGATTCTCAGGGCTTTCTTTGTTTTCAACACCATTTCCTGAACAACAGTTGCAAAATCTAACTGACATAATAGTGTGCAAGTGATTAGGGAGGCCGGCTGGTATCTTGCTATTTTGGCAGTTAAACTGCTGTTCAGGAAATGCTGTTGAAAACAAAGAAAGCCCTGAGAATCCCCCTTAAAAAGATGGACTGGCCCAAAACCTGTCATCTGTCACATTTTTTTTAACTGCCTACTTTTTTCGCGAAAGAACCCCTTTTAATGAGTGGGAAGCCTCATGATACAGTAGACATGAATGTGGATGATCGGGCAGCCTCGGATTACCGCAGATGGAGGACAGGAGCGCGGCGGCAGGATCAGGTGAGATACAGCAGAGTTTAGTTAGTTAGTGAAGTGTAGCATAGTGTAGTTGATGGGGGGCAGAAGGGGTTAGTTAGTGTAGTGTAGCTGGCCAGTGTAGCTTAGATAGAGACATTTTAGAGGGGAGTAGGTTAATAAGACGCCCCTGCACCAAAGACGCATCTAGATTTAGTTAATTTTTTTCCCTGATTTTTGCCCTCTAAAACTAGGTGGGTCTTACATGTTGGAGCGTCTTATATTCCGAAAAATACGGTACATACATAATTTGCATAATCCTATATTAACTCTTATTCACCAACCCCAATTATGACACATAACTGTTTTCATTATAATCTGCAATTCTTCTTCAAAACAGAGCCTAGGCGCCTGAGCCCACTAACACAGTTGTGTCCGCTTTTTAGCATCTGTAGCATTGATGTGTAACTGAATAGCACACAACTGCATTAGTGGGCTTAGGCCCTCATGCAGTCATAACACAATACAACGGTGTCAATAACTGATCATTCTAACAGGTTGGAGGAACCCCTTTTTGGCTTTGTTTACTCTTATGTGACAGCAGCTCCCAGAGCTTTCAGTGTATGAGTGTGCAGTGTCCAAATGTATTCAGTCTGGCATCTACAATAGCAATTCGCGTGGATCTGGCCGTTCTTTTTGGTACCTGCGCTGAGTCTTGTTTGTTTCTTGCCTTCTTTACTATGTAATCATTTTCCCCAGTAGTTTGTTCCTTTTGTCATTTGTCTAACCCTAACCACTTCATTTTCTGATGCCTAAGCCAATTGCCCTACTCCCTCCTATCCATTCATGATTATAGTCTCCTTCACAACCTCCCTTTGCTGAAAATCATTTTTGCTGACACCAAATAACTTGCCCCTTTCAAAAAATTCCCCTTCCAGATGCCAAATCCTAATAAACCCCCTCCCCTGTGTCTAACCTTATCCTCCTCTGCTATGTAGCCTGACTAGTTGCTGCCACTGGTTGTTCCAGGAGAGATACTTTACCTCCATGCAGCTTAGCACAGGCATGCTTCTTCCCTCACCATTGCCCTTATGGTAGAAAATAATGGAAATAACCTGGACTAATTTAAAAGTTTATGATGGTTCTGCTGGCTAATTTCTGGAAAGGCCACAAGGGCCGAGCCTTGGGAGGGTGCAGCCCAAGGGGGCACCTGGGCAGGAAAGAGGCAAATGAAAATGGGGCTTGCTGAAATTTGGTGAGGAACACATGAAAAGGGGAAACTGATGCTCAAAGGGTCTGTTTATGAAAGAAAGGGGCCCGGTTGCTTTACATGGATGATACACATGGAAAAGGGGGCTGCACATGGAGTGGGAGGGGCGCTGCTGCTCATGGAAGGGGAGCCACAACATACTTGGCCTAGGGGTGCAAAAAGTATAAATCTGGCCTCGACCCTAGGAAACCTGGGCCCATGTGCAATTGACATTTTCTCCTGCGTTTCTTCCTAAGTGATTTTCCCCCCCCCCCCCACACAACTTGTCAGTAAAATGCCCTTTAAGCCACCAGCAAGCAACAAAATCATTTTGGCAGACTTTTTCACTGACTTTTTGGTACTTTTTCAGTGGCAGATGGCTGAACCGTTATTTTAAAGAGAACATGAAAAATGATCTCCTGGGAGGGATGTCAGGAAGAAGTGAATTGCATACGGCCCTGATGAGATAAGGCAGGAAAAAAAATGTTTGTTATATTAATTGGAAGTGAAGCGTTTGTATAGTGTCAGCAACTGTTTATCTTCAAAAATTCCAGTGCTTCTATAGTGACAGACTACTGTGATGGATGAATTTCTGTCATGGTACACAATCATGTCTCACCTTAAACATCTAAACTTTATGTGGGGCAAATTAAAAGGACTATTTTTCCCAACTTTATTTACCGGTAAAACATAGAGCTAGGAACAAACGTTTATCACTTTATCACAAATAATAAATAACAGAATTACAAGAGATCTCTGAATTGTCATGTCAGGAGAAAAGTTGCTGAATAAATGCCTGGGATTATTCTCACGTAGCATCGCTGTAAACCTTTTTGTGTTCCAAACACTCGCCCTGAAGGCCTTTCCCAGATCCGCAAGTAATGATATCCTTCTGCTGTACCAGTCCCAGAAACAAAAACCGATGCATGTTTTGCCTCTGGAGGAAAGGCCTCCAGGGCAGGGAATTGCCAACGCTTGTGTGCTTGTGTGTGTGGTGTCTTTTCAGCTACAGCTAAACTTAAGCTAGCTTTTTTTCTGAAAATTGATGGGACAGTGGGGCATAAATGCTACTTTTACTTACACAGCAGGGCAGTCATCAAGCAATGAAAAACCTTAAAGGACACCCGAGGCGAAAATAAACTAATGAAATAAACGATTGTATCTACCTTCCTTCTCCTAAAAATTACTTTTTAAGATATTCCACAGTTTTATTTTATGTTTTAATCCACTTTTTAAGTTTTTTTTTTTTTGTTTTTTTTTGTTTTTTTTTTACTGTTTGTATTGTTTTTGCTTAATGACACATCCATTGAAGTATGCCAGAGCTAAAATTTATGAACTATTGATCCTTTTTATCTCTTTTCTGCTCTCAGAATCCACTTTGTGCTAGGAAAGTGTTTTATAGTTTGAATTTCTTATCAGTGAGGGTCACACTGTAGTCACTTCCTGTCAGGTTAGGACTGTCAGGACTGAGTTAGCCACTTGCATACCTGGTATTTAACTCTTTCATGCAGAGAAAAAAAAAAAGGAACACAGTATAGTTATTTATACTTGACACTATAAACGCCTATGTCTATCTCACCATGTCACCTCAGGTATCCTTGAAAGGACTAACGTGGTGACACTAAAAATGGTTTTACTTAACTGGGGCTTCTTCCAGCCCCTAGAAGTTATTTGGGTCCATGCCGCATCTCTGGTCTTCCTCTGCTGGCACCCCAGGATCGCCTACCCCCAAGGGCTCTGTGGCTAATGCACATGCCCACGTCCCCAGGAGCATTGAGCTACATGCACTTTAGATTTGTAATGCAGTCTTGTTTAGAGATGATCAGTTTATTCCACATAAAATCTCCTGCAAGAGAATTGAGGGTGAAGCATGTGATTGATCTGATCAGGTGACTAGTCTGTCAGTTATGTTTCACTTCTGCTTCCTGTTTGAGCTAAAACAGGAAACGAATGTGAGGCATGATCACAAATCACACATTCATAGGCCTGCAAATAAGTCACCTGGTCAGATCTATTCCCTGATTTTTTTTTTTTTTCCATGAGTTCTCCTTGAGGAGAACTTATGTGGAATAAATTGGTTGCCACTGTTGTAGATACCCATGTGGACGACCAGATATGTTGCATTTTTATCACTGTGTGTCTGCTGCCCCTTCTGTCGGTTTGTGGTCAGTTTTGTCATAAAAGCATATAAAGGAAGGCACACAATTTCCTATTCTGCACTGGTAAGCTAAATCTAGGTATCTGGTTTTATGGTTTTATCCGTAGGAACAGTCTATTCCTTTAGATATAATGGTACACGAAGCCCTATACATTATCTATGGCACTATAGCATTCTGTATCAAGCCTCTGGACAATGCATATGAATAACACGTTTCTTGTTATAAGGTTTTCAGTCTTCCTTCTACAGTCCTGCATCCATAAATCTATATATACCGGTACATCATAAAATCGGATGTGTGTGTATACATGTGCTGCCATAACCCCTCCAATCCTCACACCTGGGTGGATCTGCAAACAGATTTGTCAATAGAAAATAATTTAAGCTCTTGCCTCTGACGAAGCAGGTCATCATCACGTCTGTCAGGCCTACACTCTGTAATTGTCTGTTGGAATTGTTGGGGATGCATTAAAGGTGCTAAGCGTTTGAATCCTTTGAAGTTGACACCCGGAGTCTTTGCTTCTCTCTGTCTACATTGATGGTTTCAGTCCTGGAGGTACAACTATTACACCGGATACCTCCAGCATTTGCCAATCCATCTACTGCCAACCAATCCACTCATTTGCTACTAGATGACTGGAATTAATAGCAAATTGAGTGGAGCCTACAACAGCCAATCAAAATTCACCTATTGATTTTAAAGGTGAATATTTAAATTGTTACCATTCTCTTAATGGCAGAGGCTTCAAACACAGTTGGTCATTGGGTGACTGGTGTTCAAATTAAGAAAATGGTTGGAGCCATAAACAGTCAATCAGATTTGTTTACTCGATTTCAATGAGATAATTTAAACTGCTTCTATTCTTACATTATTAATGCCAAGGACCCCACATCTCACAAACTTGGTCATTGAGTGATTGTCTGTCAAGGTTAAAAAAAAAGTGGCTGGACCCAACAACAACCAAATACATACCCGAGCAATGTGGCGTCTTCAGCTAGTGTAACAGAAAAAAAGCTGTACTGTATATTACATTTTCTAAACCTAAAATATAAATGTAGTGCAAAACAATTCATTTGAAATAGCTTATGTTATATACTAAGGCTGCACAGAGGCATAACCAGCTCTGATTAAGAAACAAAATGTTGCTTATTTTCATGTGAAACAGATGACTGCTTAAAATGACAGAGCAGGGCTCCCAAAATCCATGTTTCTATTATAATTATTGTTTCATGCAGCACTTTACAGGGCACATTAAAATCCATCTAAGAGGAGCTTACAATTTACCCCCTACCATAGTGTCATATCTTTACCACAGTGTAAAGTAACAGTAAAGTAGGTCAGTATGTGTTGAGAATGTGGGGTGAAATGTATACATTCTCAGGGAGAATAGGTGAACTCCATGCAGATCGTGTCCTGGTCGCTCTGAGATGAGTGTTAGTAGCCATGCTGACCAATTGAAGTACTATTTTAATCTCCCTTGGAGTAGGGACATCACATCCACTTCCTGTAGTTGTGCTTCATCCTGTGCTGCCCCCTCCCCTCCCCATCCTCCCTTTTCCTGGCATTCTGCTCCCACTGTATTTTCCTCCTCCCTCCAGTCACTACAACTGAATATTCACTGCTGTTCTATGCCACAAGGATAATCGCATAAGGAAAGGTGGTCTGCATGGCAGAGCTGAGTAACTGTGCTCCTGTCCTTCATGTGTATATTGGAGGTGCTGCATTCATCCTGCAGGCATATTGGCACCCTGGAGACCTAGTATGAGAGAACCATGATTAGACCCTAGCCATGTTCTGTATGTGATGCTTCCTGTCAGGGGAACCACCTCCCCTTGGGCTTTTCTTGCACCTGTGTGGTAGCTGCTGCATACAACTGCTCACTGCTCATGGGGTTTAGTTGTGGGAACACTATACAGAGATTTATGGGAGGTCCAGTATAATGAATGACTGGTCAAGTCTGACAAGGGTTGTGATATTATATCACTGATCATCTTACCTTAACCTACCAGTGTCCACACTTTGTTGGTTGTAAAACTTGCTGCACAACGGATGTGGTGATGCACATATATGGTATTCTTATAAGCCTTTCACATTAAAGAGGAACTTTACTAAAAGGGAGTAGAAGGGTAAAAAAGTAAATACATTGCCAACTGAGAAGTTAAAAAATAGAAGCTAGATCAATAAATGATCGACTCTTGCCATGTCATGTAATTCATTCTGAGTGTTTTCTTGCTTGCTGGTGGCTTAAAAGACATTTTATAACAAGTTGTGAAAAGATCACCTAGGACAAAACGCAAGAGAAAAGGTAAAGTTTTTTTTTTTTTTCCCGTGGGAAAGGAGGTATTGGCTACTAATTGCAATGAAGTTCAATCCTAGAAAGATGGAAGTTAATCTTTGAATGCGGGGGGTTCTGTCGCAGGGTAACGTGCATTTACAGTGGCAGTGAAGTGTACTTTTAATGTACTGTCTCACTGTATGGTTGCACTGCAACGGTACCGCAAAGTGCATCTTTTTGGCTTTGTTCAATTGTGATCACAATTTACACAGTGTGAAAGCGCACTTTTGCAGATTTGTGTAGTGATGAGCCGAAATTTCTCATTTTTTGTAATTATAAAAAAAAATTCAATTACGACACAAAATTGTAATTGTATTTATATAGTGCCAACATATTATTCAGCGCTGTACAGAGTATATTGTCTTATCAATTTGTAATTATCAGAAAATTCTTCATTCATAAACTTGTAATTTTCGTGTTAAATTGTAATTGCTTGTTTAACTTCTTGTTTCTCATAATTTTGTAATTTCTTGTAAAACCAGACAAATTACAAAAAAAAATAATTTTCGTGTATTACAAGAAAATTCATCACAAAAAATACTTGTAATTATGAAAATGTACCTATTTACGAACATTTCATCACGAAAACGATCATAATTACGAAAAAATTGTATATGGTTTTAAATGACATCTGAGGTGAAAAACAATTGTATCTATGCTCCCTCTCCTAAAAATAACTTTCAGTGGGCTGGTGCACACCAGAGCGGGAGGCGTTTTGCAGAAACGCATACTCCCGGGCTGCTGCAGATTTTGGATTGCAGAGGCGTTTCTGCCTCCAATGTAAAGTATAGAAAAAACGCAAACCGCTCTGAAAAACGGCAGTTCAGAGCGGTTTTGCAGGCGTTTTTGTTACAGAAGCTGTTTAGTAACAGCTTTACTGTAACAATATCTGAAATCTACTACACCAAAAACGCTTCCCAAAACCGCAAAATGATAGCTGAAACGCTACAGAAAAATAAGAAAAATCGTTTCAAAATCTGCTAGCATTTTGCGGATCTAGCGGGTTTTGGTGTACACCAGGCCTCAGAAGCCATTTACTGACAGGAAAGTGTTTTTATGGCTGTAATTGCTTATCAGAGAGGGTTATGCTCTAGTCCGACTCGGTCCCGACCCATACAGAAACTGTCACCTACATACCTGATGTGTAACTCTTTCAGGCAGAGAAGGAAAAAAAGGAACTCCGCATAGTGATTTGTGTGCTTGGCACTGTACATAGACATGTCTATCTCATCATGTCACATGTCACCTCAGTTGTCCTTTAATTATGCAAAATTTAGTGTAATTTTTCATGATGGCAATTTTTCCATCATGATCATAATTGTAAAATTACAAACATTGTGTGAAATTTTGTGAAATTGTAATTGGCTCATTACGATTGTCACTAGTCATATGCACTTGCTCTTTTCAAGTGTCTCACTGCACAACACAAGTGCACAAATAAATCCTTGTTTTAATTGCATGAGAGAAAGCAGTGAGAAAGCAGAGCTGACTCCAAACACATATATTCAACATGTGAACAGTAATTTAAAAAGTTGGATAGTTTGTGTCTGTGGGAGATCTCTCTCTATCTATCTATCTATCTATCTATCTATCTATCTATCTATCTATCTATCTATCTATCTATCTATCTATCTATCTATCTATCTATCTATCTATCTATCTATCTATCTATCTATATATATATATATATATATATATATATATATATATATATATATATATATAATCTCGCATAACACTTGTTCACCTGGTAGGGAGTTTAAAGCCACTCTGTCAGTAGTCATCTAGTATGGCTTTTTTGGGAGTGTACTTTACATATATGTTTTAGAGATGTTTCGTATGATTCAACTAGTAATTTTAGCTTAGTCACCATGAAAGTTACACCCAGGTCTTCCTTGACTTGTTTCTTTTCTTGGTAAATTCAGTATTGAATCTTCACCAGAGGACGTGACCGCACTGCCACCACTAGCATGTCAGCTTTTAGATGTTTCAAAAGTATTCTACTGCAAAGAGTTGTACTTTTTTTTTTATTTTTTTTATTTTTTTTTTTTTCCCCCTTCAAATTTTTAAATTAGAATAAGAATAACCCATTCTCTCTCTTTCAGTGATTCCAAACAATTCAGACTACCAAAAGAGCAAATATGCACTCAGCCATAATATAAAAATAACCAACTTTTGAGGTAAAGGTCCACTTTGACCGATTCAAGTTGACAACCGTTGAATATATAAAAGTTTTAAAAATGAACCCCATTACCAGAAACTAATGCTGAGTAAGTATCATATTACTCACTGCTGCTCTGCATACATTTCCCTTCCTCCGTCTCTTGATAAATATGCCAAAGTAACCAGGAATTTGCATGGGACAATGACCTAATGTGTGATTCTTGAACAAACTCTTCCATACATTTAGGCTGCTTACACACTAAGACGTTACAGGCGCACGTTAGTGCTGCCTGTAACGCTCCCCCAACGCACAGCAATGTAACACAAGTGGGCTGTTCACACAGCCCACGTTGCGTTACATGTAACGCTGCACGTTCTGCCAAAAGTGCAGCATGCTACGGCGTTACAGCGGCTTAAGCCTCGTTAGACTGTTTGCACATGCTCAGTCATGTTGGGGAGGAGCGGAGAGCGGCCAGGCACATGGCTAATTAATATTCACTGCACGTTGTGACGTGCAGTGTTTACTTCCTGGTGCGGCCGCTCTGTGCGGCGATTGGCCGGTGGGACCACGTGATGCCGCATGCGTCCAAGAGTGCACATTACGGCATCACGGACGCCAGCTGCACAACGCGGCTCACTCTGACGTCCACATCGAAGAGCACCAGGCCTTGCGTTAGGTGCACGTTATGCGACCTTAACTTAGCACCTAACGCAACGTCTTGGTGTGCAAGTAGCCTTAATATACTCCATTTCCCTATGGCAATCCCTGATAGAAGGAATACTTGTAGATTTCCAAAATTTAGGACTCGCAAGCCGAGCTGCCGCTAAAAAGTGTCACAATAAAGATTTTTCGGATTAGCATAGGGACCATTAATAACAACAAACATGCAGGCGTGTTCTCTAGTTCAACCCCAAGGCAGTCCTTAGCAATTTTACACACATTAGACCAAAAGGGTTGAATCAGCTGACACGAGTGCCAAACGTACCATAGTGCCCTTACCTTCCTCACAGCGCCAACACCCTGCTGGAAACTGCACATTAATTCTGTGAAGGATCATGGGAGTTCTGTACCATCTAGACAAAAGTCTGAAAGCATTTTCTTTGCCTCTTCCAGAAATGGATGCTTTAATCACAAAAACAAAATCTTTATTCCACGACTCCTCCGAGAACTCAGTCTCTAGCTCCTGGTGCCATTAAAGTACATATGAAGGCAAAGAATCATAAACTATTTCTAAAAGCATCTACGGTCCGGTGGTAAATAAAGTTGTACAATTTTAAATGCCTTGATATAAGATGTACATTTACCCTAGAGTAAAATGTGCTAGAAGTAACTTTTTTTTCTTTTTTTTGGTTTTGAGTTGGTTTTGGACTAGTCTATTTCCTCATTCCCAGGGTTTTCATTATTTACACAAGCACTTTCTGAACAACATTTGCTCGCTGCCAGAATAGTATGCATGTAAGTAGACCAGCATCTTTGTATATTTCTTTTCCAGGGAGTGCTCTTGCTAACGATAAGGCTACGTTTCCATCATAGCCGATTCACAGAGGTTCCCTGTGTGCAAATTCAGTGCATCATTACAGCCTATTGACATCAATGGCACCTGCTGCATTTTTTTTTCCGAACATCTTATCTGACGGGTAGAGGGAAACTGATGTGAATTTTCATCAGCACTGGTGTTATGTCCCATTTAAAGGGAACCTAAAGCGATAGGTATATGAAGGCTGCCATATTTCTTTCCTTTTAAGCAATACCAATTGCCTGACAGCCCCGCTGATCTATATTTGGCTGCAGTAGTGTCTGAATCACACCAGAAACAAGCATGGAGCTAATCTTGACAGATTTGACACAATTGTCAGAAACACCTGATCTTCTGCATGCTTGTTTAGGGTCCATGGAAGAAAGACAGAGGGACAGCCAGGCAACATGCACTGTTTAAGGCTACTTGCACACCAAGACGTTGCGTTAGGTGCTACGTTAAGGTCGCATAACGTGCACCTAACGCAAGGCCTGGTGCTCTTCGATGTGGACGTCAGAGTGAGCCGCGTTGTGCAGCTGGCGTCCGTGATGCCGTAATGCGCACTCTTGGACGCATGCGGCATCACGTGGTCCCGCCGGCTAATGCACAGAGTGGCCGCACCAGGAAGTAAACACTGCACGTCACAACGTGCAGTGAATATTAATTAGCCATGTGCCTGGCCGCTCTCCACTCCTCCCCAACATGACTGAGCATGTGCAGACAGTCTCACGCGGCTGAAGCCGCTGTAACGCCGTAGCATGCTGCACTTTCTTAAGAACGTGCAGCGTTACATGTAATGCAACGTGGGCTGTGTAAACAGCACACTTGTGTTACATTGCTGTGCGTTGGGGAGCGTTACAGGCTGCACTAACGTGCGCCTGTAACGTCTTAGTGTGTAAGCAGCCTAAAAGGAAATGAATATGGCAGCTTCCATATCCCCCTCACTTCAGTTGTCGTTTAAAAATGGAAACAGCACCCTAGTGGAAACAGGCCCTAAAGCAGTGATGGCTAACCTTGGCACTCCAGCTGTGACAAAACTACAAGTCCCATCATGCCTCTGCCTCCCTGAGTTGTGCTTACAGCTGTCAGTTTTGCAAAGCCTCATGGGACATGTAGTTCCACCACAGCTGGAGTGCCAAGGTTAGCCATCACTGCCCTAAAGGAAATGCTGAGAACCCCCCATGAAGAGATGGACTACTTCAAAACCAGTCAGCCGTCAGCCTTGTTAGTTTTTTTCTTTTCTTTTTACTACCTACTGTAAGTCACCATGACATAAAAAAAAATTCATTTATAGTGCATTTTTGCTTTGGGAAAAATATGTCTTAAGATGGCCATTAATGATCCAATTGTTTGGATGAGCGATTCCCCGATTCGATCGTAATATCGACCGATTGGGCCACTAACTGAAGGAAAGCTGCTATCCAATTCGATCAGATGAATAGAATCAATGCGAAAACTGGATCGATATTATGATCGAATTGGAAAATCGATAATCTGGATAATCCTATCTTTAATGGCCACACATACATATGTATGTGTTTACCAGGGATGAGCAGAAACTACGCCAGTGCGAATTTACGCATCGTAGTTCGCATCTACGCATCGTAGTTCATAGACGAAGTTTCAAACCTACGCTTACGAATTTACGCGTAGCGAAGTACCGCTACGCGTAGCTTACACCCACTATGCGTAGTTAACATGGGTATTGCGTAGTGAACTACGAATACGTTACTCGCGTCTAATTTTCCGCATGCGATTGTATGCATACAAATTTACGCATTGGAAAGGGGAATGTACGCATAGAAGGGTTCCCAGGATATGCATTTCTAAAGAAATTAATGTGTACAATTTTCTGCATACGGGCATAAGTATCCGCATACGCTACGCTTCGCACTATGCGTAATTGCGTATTTTAACGTGTATTCTACGAAATGCATACAAAGCGAATATTTGTTTTCGAAGCCGTAGTTTGGCGAAGCGTAATTGCGTAAAACTATGCGTATTTCCAGCGTAGCGAAGTTGGCTAACTACGACCATCCCTGGTGTTTACATGCATTTCAGATTTTATCATTAGTTTGTGATAGCGAACCTTTAATGGCATTTAACTTTTGATAGACAGAAAGATGTTTTGTACAATTATGGCAGAAAATTTCCCGCTTCAGTGCGGGTCCTTTTTGCCATACTACCAATCAGAAACGGCCATTTCATTGGCCCAATTCAATCTAAAAAAAACAATTGTCATGCAAGTCGACTATTATTAGTATGTCACTGATAATCGTCTCATTTGCCCTGCTGTGTTTTTTTTGTTTTTTTTTTTCTTTCTTTTTGCTGGATTTTTAGTTTATGTATCACTAGCTACGGTACCTCTCTGACCAATCCCCACGCAATACCTGGAATTTTGACCTGAGATAGAGTTGATCCATATTAAAATATTCATAACTGATAATGTTTGAAAGCCAAGAACCGAATGATGGGTATAAACTAAACATGATAGTCCTATTCAGTGTTCAATAGAATGAGTTCTTTAGAATGGGGTTTGTTTTGCAAAAATTGGACCAAATTTTTAAAGTGACTGCTACTAGCAACCAATCATGTATCAAGTTTCAAATGACTATTTCCTTTCCATAGAGAAAAGGAGTATTTCCGTTAAGGTTCACTGGTAATGTCCACCAGAGGAGTCAATGGGGAGATTGACAGAAAGTTCAGAAGGAGCAGTGATGCATTCAGGGATGGACAGATGCATCTCGTATCACTTGCAAGTTATTAAAGGAAGCAATGTGATCGATTTTATATAGGAGCATCACTTCTGAAAGACCATGCAGGAAAAAAAACAATTTTTCTAACACAACTTGGGTAGTCTTTTCTTGTATGGATAATAGCCAAGAATATTGTCACATCAGCTTCGTCTTTGCATTTGATAATTGGTGCTCATTTGCCATCTTTAGTAAAAGCTGAAATATTTTTAACCCCAACAAACCTTTTGTGACCTCTGGCACCAGTTTTTGTAAACCAGTCAGATGTTCCTTAGACATTTAGTAGAATTCCTCACCCAGCCTGCTTTTGTCAGTCTTCCTATTCGGATGTTGCTGGAGGAACAGGCATGAGTAAAGCCTTGTACACACGGTTTATTAAAGTCGGCTGAGGCGGGTGATCACGACTGCCTCCGACAATTACCCGGGATGTGTACAGTAGCCCCTGACTGCCGTCCTGCATGCGATTAACCAGGCAGATCAACTTGGCCAAGCAAGGACCGATACCTTTCTGCTGGCGCTGCCCCCCCCCCCCCTACCCACAGTGTGACGTCACGTCTGCGGCACTCCGTCATGGCTCCACACATTGCAACAGAATGCGTCGTATGCTGTAAAACTCTGCTTCTGTACAGATGTTAGCCCAGCGATGTCCCCCGCAGGATTTGGTCCATTCCCCAACGTGTGGAATCAATCCACAGTGTGCACAGGCCTTCAAGCTCTTTTCACAGTAAAAATCACGAAACGCAAGCACACGCCAAAGCGATTATGATTTCAGCATGCAATTGTGTTTTTTTTTTTTCGTTTTATGCAACTTTTCCTTTAATTGACTTAATCTGGAAAAAAAAAATGCAGCCATGTCAGTGATTGCACTTGGGAAAATCAGAACGCATTCAGAGTGAATACTTTCCCGCAATTCCCGTTATTGAGGCGCTGACCATGTGATCGGCAAAATGCGAGCATTCCAAAAATCAGATCGGAACGCTGTCTGTGAGAAAAGAGCTCTGTTCTCGACACAATGTTACATATACACCATCTGACATAAGCAAATGAATAAAGGCTACAGTGTATTCTACTGACCTACTCCTTCACAAGCAATAGAAGAGTAGCTGGAAGGTGTAATGAAAGCTGTTACTTTTCATTAGAGGTTGTATGATTTCAGCATGGCCACACTGGAAGAGGTACCGGCCCGTTCCTAGGACTGGATTAAAGCGGACCTGAACTCAGAACTTCCTCTCTGCTCTAAAAGATAAGCAACAACATGATAACCTTTTAAATATATAAAAAAAATGTTTGTTACAGTTGATACAAATCCTGCAATAAATCAGCAATGTCTACTTTTTGCAGACATGGGGTTAAAATCCTGTATTTAATCCTTCTCTGCTGAGGTAGCTGCCTGACACAGCTTAGATTAGTCACAGATGAGGGGGAGTTAGACAGGCTAAACTCTCTAAATACATACAGGGTGCATTTCTCTAGGGTTTCCTTATGTCCTGTGCAACAGTTCAGGCCCACTTAAAAGGTTTGGATTTATGTTATGTTAGGTACACACTATGAGGCTTTCTGGCAGATTTACTGTCAGATCGATTTATTTCCAACATGTCTAATCTGATTTCCGACTGTTTTCTGTTCACTTCTATCGGAAATGTGGACCTGAACTCTTGCACAGGACTAAAGGAAAACCTAGAGAGATGCACCCTGTATGTATTTAGAGACTTTAGTCTAATTCCCCCTTATTTGTGTCTAATCACAAGTTGTAATTTGATCTCTCCCCGTGTCACCTGACTGCCATGGCAGATAAGCTCATTCGAAAGCACAGGATGTTAATATGTGCTTCCATGAATCAGGAAGTAGAAACAGTGCAGATTTAGTTTAGGATTTGTATCAGCTGTAACAAAGAATTTTTTTTGGAGTTATGCTGTTGCATATCTTAGAGCAGAGAGGACATTAATATAATAATAATTTGAACATTTGTATAGCGCTTTTCTCCTGTCTGACTCAAAACGCTCAAGAGTTCCAGCCACTGGGACGCGCTCAAGAGGCCACTCTGCAGTGTTAGGGAGTCTTGCCTTCAACTCCTTACTGAATAGGTACTGACCTAAGCCAGGATTTGAACCCAGGTCTCCCATGTCAGTCAGGGCCCTTAACCATTACACTATCCAGCTACTACCGTTCTGAGTGTATGTCTGCTTTAATATGTTATACGGCTAACACAGTACAATACTCTACTGCTACTAATATGTTAGTGTGATACATTTTTAAGGCAATAACGCCATCTTGTTTCAAGCAAAATTGCTCTTCCTCAGGCCTTTATTAACTGTTGAAGTCTGTATATGAGCCATAGTACAATGATGGGCGCTAGTCTAGTTGAGGGAACACAGCAGGACCAAGAGCCACTTCCTGCTCGTGGCAAGTTTGTTGCATCCACTAATTTGTAAGAAAGAGGGGACCCAGGGGGAAACACTAATGCTAAAATAACACACCAGGTCCCCTGCCTTTGGCCGCTGGACTTTTGGCACGTTGCTTTTTTTTTTTTTTTTTTTCAAATAAGTGCTCTCATTTGCCACAAGCAGAGAATTACAGAGGGTCCCCTCAACTAGACTAATGCCCTTTGAAGGGATGAATAAATCAGCTCCACAAAAGATGCCAAAACCATCACAGACAAAATGAAGCCCTACAAAGCCATCCAAGCAAACTACGCTAGTAAGTGGACAGCTCCAAACCCAGAAACTGGAGTGGTCCACCTACAAGCTCAGCAATTGCTCAAATTGGAGTTGGATCTGCCTCAATACGTGATATCGGTCGTTTAACGTTGTCTGTTACATTTCTCATACTGGTTGTCATCCAACACTTCGATAGCTGTCATTTGTCAGACATTTCTGAAAACATCTTTATCTGATGTGTACAAGGTTTTGTAGTGTGAGCGCTAGATTGTAAGCTTGCAAGGGCAGGGGCTTCCTCCTAGTGTTTCTCATGCTGTTGTAATTTTAACATACGTACATGTACCAACTACACATCAACTATGTATGTATTTGTATTTATTCTATTTAATGTCATAACTGTACAGTGTCTTGTTTTTTGTATGTATTTTTGTTCCCCATTGTTTGTTTGTACTATGTACAGCTCTACGAAAGATGTTGGCGCCATATAAATTAATAATAATAATAATTGATGGACAATAACATGGGTGTGTACTCTGGAAAGAGCTGTGGCAGATGACTCTATGTAAATGAATAGATATTCTATATACTTGGGTGACCTGGTAGATAGTGGATTGGAATGTCCGGTGGTGGATTGGCTGATCATACAGCATAGCAGTTGAGGACTATGAATTAGGAATGGTAGCCAGCTGTTGTAGAGTCATCTATGGCCTGCTCTGTGATGTCATGAAACTAATGTCTGTGGTTCACTCAATCCCATTTCATCAAACCTGGAGAGCTTGTCCCATTAGCAAATACAATACAGAGTGGAGGAATGTAAGCTGAGAAAAGTAAAGCTTGTTACATTCAAGTGGGTAATCAGAGTGCAGAGCAATCTCCATTGTACCAAGATAACAAGAGCCAAGTTCTAATTAACAAAGGTAAACACAACTTCACAGATAAAGATGTGATTATATTCCTCCTAATCACAGAAACATAATTGCTATTGTGTATCTGTGTTTATGTAGTGCCACTTCCACACCTGACCCTGCCATTGTCTGATAAATGGCTAGAGACTGATAGACTGAAGTAGTAGAAAGGAGGGGAAATGGAAAGTAATGGGGAGGGTGACATTTTATTTCTTGAGGCTGGATTCACACTTGCCTGCTTTGCTCTGTGTTTTCTGTGTAGGGAAACTGAGAACTAATGTTAACCAATGGGCTAGTTCACATTTGGATGAGGTTTTCACATGCAGAAAAACCAAGTGACTGCAATGCTGCACTGTGAGAAAACTGAGGGTAGTTGGAACACACTAGGCAGAATCGCATATGTGTTCTCCACGATGTGCTATGGAAAACTCCTATGCGATCCTGCCTAGTGTGTTCCTAGCCTTGCACAGAAAAACGCACGCTGAAAACAAGTGCTTGTGTCTTTCTGCATAGCAGAAAAATCACATATACTGCAAGTCTGAGGGTGACTCAATCCCATTGGTGTGCATTTATCAATGCTATTTTTTTTTTTGTGCATTTACTTTTTGGGCGTTTTACTTTGCTAAATGCTATCACAAATCCATTTGCGATTTTGCAACAAAACTTATGATGTAATGAATTGTATGTGTAGTACGGATAATTAATAGAACGTCAGTAGCAAAGGAAAGAGTCTCATTTTTATTTTCAGCTGCTTAGCTGTTTTTTTTTTTTTTTTTTTTTTTTTTTTAGACATTGCATCACTCTCTAATATTTGCAGTTTACAAACTACACTCAGCATTTTAAACTATGAAACAAAGCAGAAGTAATGACCCTTTGACCTACTCTGCAGTAAAATCTTATCTTGTCTTTCAGGGCTCTTTTCCACTATGAGATTGCGATTCCGATCACGATCGCAATCGCGTTTCAATTTCCACCATGCGATTGCGATTGAGCTACTATATTCATTATAGTCCAGCTCAATCGCATACAAAACGAGGCAGGACGACTATTGCGTTTTGACCAAAATCGCATCGCAATCGGATCGCACTAATGGAAATTGCTGCTGCAGTTTCCATTAGTTTAATGTACCTTGCGATTTGCGATCAGAAGCAAATCGCAGGCTAGTGGAAAAAGGCCCTCACTGTTTCTTTGATGTATAACTGCTTCAGAAAATAGCACTGCTTTCTGACTAAATTAGTCAGATAGCTCCAGAGAAGCTCTTTTTCATTCATTGATAACAAGTGAAGTTTCTTAACTTTTCCTGTACTGGAAACAATATGAGGCTCTTATCTGTGCTACTAATTTTCTATTTCTTAGTGGTTATACAAATACAGTTCATTATATCATAATTTTTTTTTAATTTTTTTTTATTTTCACTTTTTTTTATTTTCACTTCAGATTCCCTTTAAAACAAATGGTTGTCTGCATTTTGAGTTAATGTGGTCATTCTTATTCGTTTGGGTAGCAATTTCTGGAGGATCGCTGTATCGCTGTACAGACATACTGTTTTGCTTTGTTCACATCTAAAATTGACTGCAGCAATTTTCGATTATTTGAGCTTTTTTTTCCCCCCTCCCAGCGCTCCACTGCGCACTACCATTTTGTGCAAAGCGCTTTTTTAGGCACTTTAGCAGAGAGATACCGTTTTGTCACTTCCTGACTTCAGTCAGGAAGTGAGCTCTTTGACCCGGAAAAGAATAACACAAAAGCAATCCCAGCATAAAGTGATTTTTGTAAGCACTTAGCGCTCTTTCTATACCTTCCATTAAAGCTAAATTGCCCCAAAAATGGTACAGGCACCACTTTGCGGATTGCAAAGTGCAAAGCGGAGAAAATGCACTGATATGAACCTTCTCATAGAGAATAATTGCACAAGCGTTTTGTGGGCGATTTTTGAAAATCGCCTGCGCTTGAAAAAAGGCTGAAAGCACCCTAAATGTGAACGAGCCCTAAAGCTCCTGCCCAAGCAGAATGTTCTGTTGTATGGAAAGGGGAAAGATGCACAAGCTGCACCCTGCTGTAAGAACTTATTCATTACAGTACTTCTCACTGTTAATGAGAAGCATCAGGTAAGAGCAATTAATCCTGGTAGATCACAATGGAGCAGGTCAGCGTCATAATTTCTGTCACACTTTAGATTTTTGTCTGAGGCGATTATGAATGGCTTTTGGCTGAGGATGTGTGTATGTATTTTAAGGCTTCCTCTGCTTTGTCAAATTTTGATTGGTCCAGTCAGCCAACTTTCGTGTGTGCATTTAGGATCTTAAACTTGGCAGATATGTAAACACAAATGCTAGGCTTTGCAGCGTTTGTGTATGTTTGAAGTGGAAAAGGTTTAGGGGTGGAGGTAGCGGGTGGCAAAGGCTGTTGATGTGGCATGTCCCTAGGATAGACTTTTTAGCCTTCACCTCAAAGGTTACTGCAGTTGCCTAGATAGACATGATGTCATAGTTCCAATCAGTCAGCATGGGTGACTGTCATTTGATGCCTGTAGGTAGCTTTTGGTAAAGTCTTATCAGTTGCGTATCTGCTGGCTAATTAGGTATTACATAGATGATAATTCTTCTTTTCCCTCCTCTAATGGGCTTTAGGCTTGCCTACAGAAACCTGGCTATTACAGATAGGAGTTTTCCAGGCTTGTTGGGAATGTTTGAGATCTGTGAGTGTATATCTCTGGCATTTAGGCTCTTTAGTCTTGGAAAACATTAGCAAGCACAGCATGTGCATCTCTGTATGTAGAGACCGGCTCTTATCTACCTAAACGCAGCCATCTGTTTGAATTTAGCATTTCTCAAATCCAATTTCTTTTATGTTCCACCACTTTGAGGTCAAAAATTATTGTTACAGTCTTTATTTACAGTACTAAATTCCTTTTTTTTACCAATTTAAATTCCCACTTTCTAGCAATTGAAGATGTGCCTATTAATTAAATTACATTTTTATTATTTCTTGAACCACATAAATTTAATAATGTGTTAAAAACCATTAACCGAATGTTTAATCATTGTTATGTAGGATACGATAATGAATCTCATGTTTGCAATACAATATATTCTACAATTAATCTGGTACTCTTACAGAGTGGTGGGTGGAGAGGACAGATGGAGGGGTTCCCGGAACTGACCAATCAAATGTTTGTTCTCTCTAATGCTGGCCACACTTTTTTTTTTTTTTTCTTTACAGACTAGATCTGTCAGATAAACAGATTTTGGGCTAGTTCACTCTAAAAAATTGCAAATTGTAATTGCAAACGCTTAGTGCTTTTTGTAGCGATTTGCAGTAGCAAATCTCAGCATGTGCCCAGCTATTTATGCCTAGTGATTTTGGAGTGTTTGTGCTTAGCGATTTTGGAGTTCTTGTGTCAAAACAGGAAGTACACTTTCCCCTGGAAGAGAACAGGTTTTGACATGAAACGCTTTAAAAATTGCTTTGTTCAGCGATTTATTTTATTTTTTTTAAAAAGGACACCCGAGGTAAAAATAAACTTATGAAATAAACCATTGTATCTATCCTCTTTCTCCTAAAAATAATAAACCACAGTTTTATATTTAAATGTACTTTTTAAGTTTTTTTTTACTGTTTTATTGTTTTTGCTCAATGACACATTCATTGAAGTATGCCAGAGCTAAAATCTATGAACTATTGACCCTTTTTAACTTTTTTTCCTGCTCTCAGAAGCCATTTTCTGCTAGGAAAGTGTTTTATAGATGTAATTTCTTATCAGTGAGGGTCACGCTGTAGTCTGGCCCAGGCCTGACTCAGACAGGAACTACCACTTACACACCTGATGTTTAACTCTTTCAGGCAGAGAAAGAAAAAAAGGAGCACAGCGTAGTTATTTGTGTGCTTGGCACTGTACATACACATGTCTATCTAATCATGTCACATGTCACCTTGGGTATCCTTTAAAGCGATGTTACAAGTTTTCCTGTACTTTACATTGAGGTGTAATTGTCTCCAAAATGCTGCAGGAAAAATCATTAGCCAAGCTCTTTTCACAATGCTGGAGCTTTTAAAAGCACTCTAAAGCGCTTTTGGTGTGAATCAGCCCTTAAACTGTTATGCACTGAGGGGGTTTGCTTGACTGATTATAGGGTGAACTTATGTATAAAGCTCTATACACACACTAGACCGCCAACTCTAGTAGACAAATGATCACCAGGGGTGATCAGTGATCTGCAAATACTTCCGAATTTATACACTTTTTTTTTTTTTTTAATGCAAATATATGCAATTTGAAATTTTACCAATCAATTTAAACCCAAATTTTTAAGCTGCATATGTTTGCTTAAATATTTACATAAATTGCATCAACTTGGAAAAGTTTGCATATCATTGATCAGGATGATCACTGACGACAATGCGGCAAATGATCGACGTCTGACTGAAACATGGCTCATTTGAAGTCAACAATATTCTCCATATTGATGGATTGACGCCACCACATAGGTGAAATCACGAAGCAGTGTTTATATACATGAGCTTGCTGTGCAGGCTCTGACTTGTCACTGTACCTTTGACCCGTCCACATAAAAAGGTCAACAATGGACTTGCAGGAATTAGAACTGGACCGTGGAAGATAGTAGTAAAACACAGAACATTTATATCACACTTTTTTCTCCTGGGGGGCACAAAGCGCCAGAGCTGCAGCCACAATAGTTGCAGGCTTACTGAATAGGAAGAGCCGAGATTCAAACCCTGTGTCAAAGACAGAGCCCTTAAAGAAAACCTGTACTGAAAATAAAAGTCAAAATAGGCATACACAAGTCATACTTCCATGTAGCCTACTCCTCAGTGTCTTTCCCCTGTCCCGCGTCCTGTTTGTTCACTATGATCAAGGGAATTTTCCGTCCTCCATTTTGAAAATAGCCATTACCCATAACAGCTTTCTGGTCAGCACACAGTTAAACTGTAACATTGCCCACTTGAGCCATAGGGAAACATGGACATTGCCTGGTACATCCGTTTTCCTCTCAGCTATAACTGACAGCAACTGATATTTTACTGACAGCAACTGATATATTTCAGATCTGACAAAATATTGTCAGAACTGGAAGGGATTATTGTCAGAAGAAAATGGTGAGCTTCTGAGAGGAACTGATGGCAAGGTAACTCTGTAATTTTCATTTGAAGTTACCTTATGTGTTTATTTTAAATATTTTTACTCAGTACAGGTTCTCTTTAACCAGTACACTGTCTAGCCACTGCGGATAGTGGCCTAGTCTAATAAATCCGTTTCTTTGGCCTCAGAGTATCCCTGATCTCAGCCTGATTGAACATCTGTGGGGTGTCCAATCCTCTGAGAAAACCCTTCACAACTTGCTGGACTTGAAGCAAACTTGAAGTAAGAAATTCACTGCAGGTTTGATACTAACCGAGGGAAGGCTCCTTCGCCATTAGCCAGTAAAACTGTCCAATGGAACAGCTCTTTGGAACTGCTCTTCCTTTTTTTTTTTTTTTATTTTTTTTTGGCAGTTGGACCTAGTTGTGAACAGCTGTTATTTCCCATGATGCAATGAGGTTCACAGACCGCAAACTGTCAGGACCATGGTCATGACTTCACACTGTGGGAGGGGTTTCACCACAATATCAGCTATACAGACCCCCCCACCTCTCCGATGATCCATTTGAGAAAAGGAAAATATTTCTCATGTAAAAGGGGGTATCAGCTACTGATTGGGTTAAAGTTCAATTCTTGGTCACGGGTTATCTTTAAAATTTGCATTTTTCAGAAAAATATAAACTCCAGCTCACTTCCTCATCTGCATCTAAATTAAAAACCTAGATATTGGTTCCAGATATGTGGGGACCTGAACTCTTGCGCAGGACAGAAGGAAAAAACATAGAGAAATGCACCCTGTATGTATTCAGAGAGTTTAGCCTGTCCAATGCCCCCCCATCTGTGACTAATCACAAATTGTAATTTGATCTCTTCAGCTGTGTCAACCGCGGTAATCTCCTCTACCATGGCAGAGCAGCTAATTTGTAAACACAGGATGTTAACCCTATGTCAGCTTCCATGAAAGCAGGAAGTAGACACACTTCAAATCTATTGCAGGATTTGTATCGGCTGTTACAAATACATTTTTTCTTTAAAGGTTGTTGTGTATCTTTTAGAGTCGAGAGGAAGTTCTGAGTTCAGGTCTGCTTTAAGTGCCCCTACAGTATTGTTCTAGAACAATAGAACATACATGTCAAACTCCAGCCCTTGGGCCAAATCTGGCCCTTAGGGCTCTTTCACATTAGGGCAGATTTTCTGCGTTTCAACGCAAAGGATAAAGTTTGCGTTACCCAAGGTGAAATGAAAGTCCATAGACTTTCATTTTAGCTTTCAGATATAACGCAGCCTTTTTGTGCGTTGCGTTACACTGCACCCAGGCGCAGTTTTTTGGCCAGCGCTAGCTTTATGCGTTACAATGTTAGTCAATGTAAAACGCACACTATGCGCGTTTTTAATCCGTTAACGCAGGCAATCAGTCCCAGAATGCAACAGAGGAACAATGTAGAAAGTTGAAAACTAAAAGAAAAAAAAATTACCTGCGTTTTCCTATGTCCTGTAACGCATTGAAAACGGATTAAAAACGCACACTCACTGCAGTGCAACGCATATCAAAACGCATTAAAACGCATACAACAAAACGTATGCTTTGAGCGTTCTCCAACGCAAGCTCTGATGTGAAAGAGCCCTTAGAGCAATTCAATTTGTCCCTCTAGTGGTTTCCCCGCTTTGCATCATGTTTGGCCCACTCTAGACCACCAGGGAAGCTATATTGGAGGTGAAGCCCTAGAACACCTGGAAAGCCATATGGAGGAGGGAGGGGGAAAGTACTAAATACTAGGGAAATGTATAGGGGAGCGTGGGGGCCTCTAGACACCAGGGAACTGTATAGAGGAGGTTGGGGAACTTTAGACACCAGGGAACTGGAGGGGGGCCATTAGACACCAGGGAACTTTATAAGGGAGAAAGGTGGCCAGTAGACCTTGAGGTTGGCCTGTGACTTGTTCCCAGTGTACAATTTTCGCCCACTTTGTATTTGCGTTTGACACCCCTGTAATCTAGAAAGAAGAATAAACACAACTGTGTTTTTCGCCAAGAAAATATTTTCACAACTTTATCAATAAAACAAAAAGTGTGCAGTCTTTCTCAGTTTTTCTGACCATCAAATTTTTTTTTGCCTTTTCTGCCATAATTATTTCCTTTTAAACAGTACCAGTTGCCTTGGCAGTCCTGCTGATCCTCTGCTTACAATATGTTTAGCCATAGCCCCTGAACAAGCATGCAGCAGAAAAGGTACTCTGACTCAGCTGAATCAGGTTTACTGGATTAGCCATATGCTTGATCCAGGGTTTTGGACTACTTATGCCAGAAGATCAACAGGGCTGCCAGGGAACTGGCATTGTTTACAAGCAATTAACTATGGCAACCTCCATTATCCTCTCACCTCGGGTTCCCTTTAAGAAAACTGAAGAGAGCATGTATTGGAATACACTGCTCGGACAAATGTCTTCCAGGTGTCGGCATGTTACTCAGGGGCATCATTTATTTGTCAACTGGAAGAATCCTTCTTGAGGCTGGGTGCACACATGGCAGAAACGCTAGCGTAGCGGGAAACGTTGCGTTTTATGCAGCAATGTTAGTCTACGGGATGCAGAATAAGCTGCGTTTCACTGCGTTTGTACAGTATGCATTCCGCAAACGCTGGTAATGTTGAAAAATATGCAGGCTGGCTGCCAAAACGCACATAATGAAAGTCTATGGTAACGCATATGCATTGCGTTTTTCATGCGTTTTTTTTTTTTTATGCTTTTGTGTTTAAAAAGTAAAAATCTCTGATCTGTTTCCGGTTGTCTTCGTAGTGATTTGCATAAATTAAAAAAAGCCTACAAAAAATGCACATGCGTTTTCCATTAGCAAACTGCGAACGCATTAAAATGCATAAAAAACACATAACGCACAAAAACACAGTAAAACCGCAATAGCAAATCGCAACTGCACCATCCTAAAATGCTACTTTTTCACGCTATGTCATATGTGAGCCCAGCCTGAAAACTAAATACTGATTAGCAAAGAATTGTGTAGAAGCAAATACCCACCCACACTGTTCTCCTAATAGAGCATTTACATGAGAAAGTATTCTTGGATTCACCTTAAATTACCTTAATTCTGGCAGTCAGAATTCTATTTTTTTCCCCTCTTTCCTTTCTCTGGATCTGATCAGCAGGATGTGGGGCTACCCTTTTTACAGCTCCAAAGGGATGATTGATGACCGGTCATGTGATAATAATGCAGCAGGCAGCACTGGGGTCAGCACTGGGGTCTATATATATATATATATATATATATATATATATATATATATATATATATATATATATATATATATATATATATATATATATATATATATATATATATATATATATATATATATATATATATATATATATATATATATATATACATATATATATAATGGTCTTCTCAAAAAATTAGCATATTGTGATAAAGTTCATTATTTTCTGTAATGTACTGATAAACCTTAGACTTTCATATATTTTAGATTCATTACACACTGAAGTAGTTCAAGCCTTTTATTGTTTTTCTTATTGATGATTTTGGCATACAGCTCATGAAAACCCAAATTTCCTATCTCAAAAAATTAGCATATTTCATCCGACCAATAAAAGAAAAGTGTTTTTGAAAAAACAAAAAAAGTCAACCTTCAAATAATTATGTTCAGTTATGCACTCAATACTTGGTCGGGAATCCTTTTGCAGAAATGACTGCTTCAATGCGGCGTGGCATGGAGGCAATCAGCCTGTGGCACTGCTCAGGTTTTATGGAGGCCCAGGATGCTTCGATAGCGGCCTTAAGCTTATCCTGAGTGTTGGGTCTTGCGTCTCTCAACTTTCTCTTCACAATATCCCACAGATTCTCTATGGGGTTCAGGTCAGGAGAGTTGGCAGGCCAATTGAGCACAGTAATACCATGGTCAGTAAACCATTTACCAGTGGTTTTGGCACTGTGAGCAGGTGCCAGGTCGTGCTGAAAAATTACGATGAAAGTTGTTGTTTTATTCACGAGGCAAGCATTCTTAGAAGGAAAGCAGTAAAAATGTAACTCTTTCCTTCTAAGAATGCTTGCCTCATAAATAAAACAACAACTTTAATCGTAATGTTAGATGCTAGCAGGACACAGCTACAACTCCTGGCTGCTCCGTGCTGCTGCCACAATGCTGCGCAGAGCTGAAAGCTGGTAACCACAGCAACGGACAGCAATAGGTGTCCGTGTCCTTGCCAGCAGCGGTAAAGGGGCCTCGGCAGGCAGGATTAGGATCTGTGAAGTGCGGTGACGTCACGCGGCTCACATGAACTGGGGGAACTGCACGAGAGTGCAGTTACAAGGTGGAGGATCCTATTTCTAACGTCTCAAGGGGGAAATATAATGCCACCCCAAACAGCTGATTTAGCTGCCTCCTACAGCATAATGGTATTGTCTAAATCGGCGTCAGTAAATGTTTCTTCTGACGTGGCTCCCTTGCTTCAAATGGGTAATGCCAGTGTACTAATTACATTTGTTCAGCCACTAAACGTGTTTAAAGTATTACTCCACTTGTACATAACTTATATGTAATGAAGTAAAAAGGACTATTTTCGCAATACTGCCCCTTTAAGAAAAACAATAAAAGGCTTGAACTACTTCAGTTGTGTGTAATGAATCTAAAATATATGAAAGTCTAATGTTTATCAGTACATTACAGAAAATAATGAACTTTATCACAATATGCTAATTTTTTGAGAAGATCCTGTATATCATTTTTTTTTTTTTTAATCCTTTATTATTTTACATGTTGTCTCTTGAAGATTTAAAATATAGATACTCCATGCTAAGATTAAAGTGTACTTGTAGGAAAAAAATCTGGAGCAGGTGGTTTTGGCGGGAAGCGCAGAAGCTGGGCGCCGCTATAACACTAATGCTATAGTGCACAGAGTGCGTAAGGTTCATTTGGGGTTCTGCCATTTGTCGTACCCCGAGACTACCCCCAATATATTCCCAGAGGGGGAATAGTATTTAACGCCACCGGGAATTTGAGCAGCAGCAGAGTGAGCCGTCATTCAGGTCACCCTGCGCCCAACTCACTATTGTACATATACTCACCTCAATAGAGGTTTCCCTGTCCTCCTCCACAGGCCTTTTACAACACTTGACCCATCAGGCTTGGCTTTTTCCGCCAAAGTCCAAGCTGGTTTGCCCTACTGCGCAGTGGCGTCCATGCTTCTGGGTTCTGAATGGCCTAGTGGAGGCTTCCTTCGCCCGAGGTAAGTATCATATTTTTCTGTTTGCAAACCTCACAGGTTTTCTTTAAACAAAGAAGTCCCCATAGACTTTCATTGCCCTGCGGTGGGGTGCGGTAAATTTACTGCACTGCACCGCCCCAGTGTGAAAGGGCCCTCTGTGTTACAGTAACAAGTAAGGCTTGGTAGAGACTGGTAGATGCATCTGCACATTCTCCATTGGAGATTAAACAGGTTGAGGCTCCTAAACACTGTTCATATATTCACAATGGTGCTTCTGAGCAGTCTTTGGTTACACATAACTTCCCATTACAATAAGTGCAGAACTGATCTACCAGCACCTCCGATTTTGCAATGACCAATCATAATAATAATAATTTGTTAGTCATTTCTCACCATGGTAAAATACACACATTTTTTTTTTTTCTTTTTCTTTAAATATTTTTGATTTACCCAGACCAACCCTCCCGACCTCGAAACATTCGTTGGTACTGGAATGTCAATAAAATATCCTTTGCTTGCACTGAGTGTGCAGACCATGTGGATTGTACAGGTTTTCTAGAGGGTTTAATAAAATATCACTTAGGGCTGGTGCACACCAAGAGCGCTTCTGAGTGCTTTTAAAAACGCCAGCGCGCTTGGCTAATGTATTTGAATGGGATGGTGAACGCCAGAGCGATTCGCTTTTTTCCCAAACGCAAACGCGGGTCCAGCAGCATTTCTGCTGATTTCTGAGGCGATTCAGCCTCAATGTTAAGTATAGGAAAGTGCAAAATCGCTCTGAAAAGCGCTAGACAGTGATTTTCCATGCATTTTTGTTAAAGAAGCTGTTCAGTTACAGCTGTACTCTAGCAAAAAAAAAAATAAAAACCGCTACACCAAAACGCCCCAAAAATCGCTAGTCATGATCAGAAAATCGCTAGGCACATGCCTAGAATCCCCTAGAAAAATCACTTTGAAAAGCGCTGACCGTTTGCGATTACGCTAGTGCTTTTTGGTGTGCACTGGCCTTTAGTTAAGACCTCATAGCTGACTATAGATAACTCAAAAAAAGTACTGACTACTTGTGCAGAATATTTCTATGTGGCAAACACAACTGGTTTATTAAGCCGCATCTACACACGTAGATGTGGCCGCGATGCTCCTTATCAATCGAGCCGCTGATGCGACTCGATTGATAAGATCCAACAGGACGGATCCTGCTTCCGCCGATTCCCTGCTCGCTCCCCGCAAGGGGACAATGGCAGGGAATTGAGCGGAAGATAAGCGGGGAATTGTATGCGGAGCATGCACGGCGAGCAGGGACGCGGCGGGTATGCGGAAGAGGCGATCCGGCGGCTAGTCGAGCCGCTGGATCGCAGCCTCATCTACGCGTGTAGATGAGGCTTTAGAACAAATGCAATTGCATGCAATCGCTTCCCATTGTCTGAAATGCATTACCCACAATTCATCACTTCAAGAGTAGGCGGAGCAATACATATTGATCGGTCTTTGGCATTTTGAGCCAGGAATGAATCATGAAGTGCTGGTTTATAGCACACAAGTATGTTGGTGTGTAGATTAGGATATGATCAGATAGAAGGGAAATCATGTTCCTGGCATTTGTTGAAGGGATGTTTCTAGTGATAGGAGCATCAGGAAGCTCTGACTTCATAATTACTTGTTTGCACAGAAAGATTTGTAAATTTGGCACCCATGTTTGCAGTTTCCATCTTGCCAATGTTTAATTATAAGTTGAAACTGTTGTTAGCAGCAAAAGATTTTTAAGTTAACAAACTAATTCTTATACCGTAAAACCATTTTACTCAGAACTGCAAGAATGTTTTGGTTTTCCTGAGAACTTGAGAAAATGTCTAATGCAAGTGCCGAAATTGTACACTGGGACCTAGTCATGGGCTGAAATTGTACACTGGGACCTATCGCGGGCTAACCTCAATGTCTAATGGCCACCTTCCTCCCTTATTAAATTCTCTGGTCTCTAGTGGTCCTTCCTCCCCCATACAGTTCCCTGGTGTCTAGAGACACCCACCATCCCCTGGTGTTCTAGGGCTTCAACTCCAATATAGCTTCCCTGGTGGTCTAGAGTGGGCCAAACATAATGCAAAGTGGGGAAACCACTTGATGGCCAAATTGAATTGCTCTGTGGGCCAAATTTGGCCCTCGGGCCGGAGTTTGACATGTATGTTCTAATGTGTCAGTGGGCCTGTGCTGTGTGATTTACTAGTCTGAGTTCTTAAGCACTCGCGAAGGCAAAGTGAAGAACTTCAGTCCTGGAAAGCCGGCTGCCTGCTCCATCTCAAAGCACGAGTACTTTCTATGTGATTTAGATGTTGCCTTGGCTGTTTATGGATACGTCCTTCAATAAAGGTTACTTCTCGTGACAAGTGCGGACCCTTCTTCCTTCACTTTGACTTCTTGGTTTTGCGGGCCAGGTCGAGCACTGTCAGAGAAGTGGTGGGATGAGCGGTGTTCACCTTGTCTAAATACTTTCTATGTGTCCTGTTCATTTTTGGGTGGTAACTTTGAAATCCAGACATTGCAATAAGGAATACACTTTGAGAAAGTTTCTTGATTACGTTGTTGTTTGTACCTCACATTTGTATGAACAGATTCTTGATCAGCCCTTCCTTGCTACTAGGACACGATTAATCCCCCGCTAACACCCTGTGGTCACTGACTCGCTGAGTCTGTTGGACCACTATTGCAATGGTCTCACACCTGTTGGGCATTACATAGGCTTCCCTTCACCTTACAATCAGTCCATGTCAAGTACACTTGACTAATCCGTACTTTTCTTCAATCAATACAATGGTTAATAATATTCTCCAAAACAATGATTATGTTCGTAGCACACAACATGGATGGTTTAAAAGCAACAATTTATTCATATACTAGCTGATGGCCTGGCGTGCCCGGGTATGTATTTGTCTGGTGTTGGCTCCGCCAACTTTTTCTACCCTAACAAACTATTACTCAATTACTCAGTGACCTAGTTTGTGAGCTTTGCAGTCTTTGGCATCAATAATTTGCATTGAAATGAAACAAATCTGATTGGCTGTGGCTCCACCCCCTTTTCTGAATTTGAGCCCCAGTCACCCAATGACCAACTACACCAGGTTTGAGGCTTGTGCCATTAACAGTGCAAGAATGGCAGCTTTTAAATATTCCCCTTAAAAATCAATAAGGGAATTTTGATTGGCTTTTGTAGGCTCCACCCACTTTTCTGAATATTAATCCCAGTCACCCAATGACCAACTGTGCAAAGTTTGAGAACCCTGCCATTAACAGTGTAAGAATGGCTGCAGTTTACATTTTCCCAGTGAAATTTGTATTTGTCTCTGCCCACTTTTTAGTTATGGGGATAAAAAGTATCCTATATGTTATTCAAGGCATTGTACTATGTGTGCCAAATGTCATTCAAATCCGCTCAGCCATTGTTGCGTGATTGAGTAACAAACATCCAAACTGTCGCATTTATAATATTAGTAAGATTGCACTTACAGATCCTAATGCTGCATACACACTTGAGATAAAAGTCTTTGGAAAAGGCAAGATCACAGACCAATTTTACCCCCTTCCATGTAGTATGAGAGCCATACTCTACACAGTCTATTCTATGGAGCTGCACTCCCCATCAGACAGAAATCTTTGCAAGATGCTGCACACAAAGATGCCCGTACACATTCAAAAGATCATTATCTGCAAAAGATCTCTTCCTGCAATAGATCCATTCCTGCAAAATGCATTCATAGTCTATGAGATCTGCAGATCATCATACACACCTTGTTTAACAGGCAATCATCTGCAGATCAGATCCACCAGGATGGATTTTCAGATCTGCAGATGACTGCCAGATATGCAGATGAAGTCTGTTAAACCAGGTGTGTATGAGGATCTGCAGATCTCATAGACTATGAATGCATTTTGCAGGAAGAGATCTTTTGCAGATAATGATCTTTTGAGTGTGTACGGGCATCTTTGTGTGCAGCATCTTGCAAAGATTTTATCTGATGGGGAGTGCAGCTCCACATAATAGACTGTGTAGAGTATGGCTCTCATACTACATGGAAGGGGGTAAAATTGGTCTGTGAGCTTTCATTTTCCAAAGACTTTTATCTCAAGTGTGTATGCAGCATTAGACTGTGCTAGCTGCGTTCAGCAAAAAAAAATTACTCAGATCGGCCCAGCAGGGCCTGAGAAAACCTCCTGCGCGGCTTACCCCGAACTACGTTCGGGGTTACCGCCAGGAAGTTTACGAAGACTGCAGTTTATGGCAGTTAAACCTGAACTCTTGCACAGGACAGAAGGAAAACATAGAGAAAAGTACTCTGTGTGTATTTACAGAGTTTAGCCTAATTTCCCCTCATCTATGACTAAGCGCAAGTTGTAATTTGAGCCCTCAGCTGTGTTAGATGACTGTCACGGCAGAGAGGCTAATTTTTAAATACACTATGGGCTCTATTCATAAAACGTTCCACGCAAGTTTTCCGCTCAAAACAGCGGACTTTCCCGACTATTTAGCAAAGTGGGCATTCATAAAAGCTGTTCCCGCATGAAAATCTACAATCCCCCAGCAGAGCGAGAAATTTCTGCCTTCTCTGGTGTTTTTCTAGATTTATCTAGAAAAAAGTAACAAAATGGCCATTCATAAATATTAGAGGAAGCGGTATGTGGACGGGAAATACCGCTTCCTCTGATTTAGCGAGAAGCCTGCGGATTACATACAAGTGAATGGGACAGACCTCCCAGAGAGAGCAGCGCACGGAGGGACTCTGCCGGCGTAAGTGTTTCCGCATGCCTTCCGACAGCTTACTGCCAGCCTTCAGCGGGAGATCTCCGCACTTGCATAGCAGCTGCCAACATTTTTATGAATGCCCACCCAGAAGTCTAAAATACCGATGCGGTATTTTCCCTCCACGAGTATTTTCGCCACAAATTTTTTATGAATAGAGCCCTATGTTAACTATGCACACTATGGGCTCGATTCACAAAGCGGTGATAACTCAGTTATCACGCCTAAAAGACTTTAGGCGTGATAACCTTTGCACCAGCAAAGTTATCACCGCTTTGTGCTCTAACTCGCGCGAAGTCTCCGCGCGTACGCGCAAAGTCCCATAGAGCTTAATGGGAGCTTCGCGCGAAGCGGGGGCCGCTGCGCGCGTAAAACTTTGCGCGCGGAAAATTCGCGCGAGTTTCTTCTTATCATGCCTAAACTGAGTTTAGGCGTGATAAAGGGGTTTTCACAGGCGTGCAAACACTTTGCACCGCTTTGTGAATCAAGCCCTATGTCTGCTTCAATCAAAGTAGAAAGTAAGTACACTGCAGATTTATTTTCGGATTTGTATCAGCAATAACAAAGAAATGCTTATTATTTAAAGGTTATTATGCTGTTGCTTATCTTTTACAGCAGAGAGGAAATTCTGAGTTTAGGTCCGCTTTAAAGTCTTTTGTGCAAAAAGTGGCAATAATAATAATAATTAATTATTATTGATTTATATAGCACCACCATCTTCTGTGGTGCTGTATAATAGCATACAGGGTATAAGTATACAAAATAAACCAAAACCGTTAATACAAGAGAAGAGTGGCAAACAGCTGATGCAGTGAACAAATTAACTACATATTACATAAGGGTGATGCAGGCAGTGTGCACGACGGAAGCACGGTGTGACGCTTGTGCGGACCGACGGGAACCCCAATGACGTACTTCCTGCCCACTAACCAGGGGGTGGGCCTATGCATATGACCCTGTCGCCGCATCGTGGTGCAAGATCATATGAAGCCTCATCTCTGCTGTGCAATGTGGTGTGTGCACTGCAGCGTATCGCACACATGCAGTGTAAAACTGCCCTTATATGTCGATTAGCAATAAGCTTTACCTTTCAGTGCCTACACAAGACTTGGAATATACTATATGTGAGCATTAAAATGGGCCTTAAAGAGACACTGAAGCAAAAAAAAATTATGATATTATGATTTGTATGTGTAGTACAGCTAAGAAATAAAACATTTAAGATCAGATACATCAGTGTAATTGTTTCCAGCACAGGAAGATTTAAGAAACTCCATTTATCTCTATACAAAAAAGCCATGAAGCTCTACGACTTTCAAAGTCGTGGAGAGGACTGTTTTCTGACTTTTATTATCTCAACTGTTAGTTAATTTTTTACTTTTTCTCTGCCAGAGGAGAGGTCATTAGTTCACAGACTGCTCTGAAAGAATCATTTGGAATGCTGAGTGTTGTGTAATCTGCACATATTAGAGAATGATGCAATGTTAGAAAAAACACTATATACCTGAAAATAAAAATATGAGAATATTTTCTTTGCTGCTAATCTTCTAGTAATTATTCATAGTACACAACCAATTCATTATATCATATATTTTTTTCGCTTCAGTGTCTCTTTAAAGCAAACTTGAACTGAAAATTAAAAGTCAAAATAAAGTAACATCCACATGTCATACTTGCCTCTTGTGTAGTCTACTCATCAATCTCTTTCTCCTCTTCTGTGTCCTGTTTGTCCACTGTGATCAATGGATTTCTCCATCCTCCTTTTTAAAAATGGCCATTACCCCATAACGGCTTCCTGGTCAGCACACTGTTAAACTGTAATGTCCCCCACTTGAGCCATAGAGAAACATGGACCTTACCTTGCTCATCAGTTGTCCTTTTTAAGTTTTATAACTGACAGCAACTGATATATTTAAGTTCTGAACAAAATCTTGTCAGAACTGGAAGGGATAAACTTCTGATCGGAACTGATGGTGAGGTAAGTATGTAAAATTATTTGCAGGTGCATCATGTTTATTTTAATTGATTTTACTTTGTTCAGGTTCCCTTTTAAAAATGTGGTAACCACCCTGCCTAAAGAGAACCTGTGGCTGATACTAGTTGAACTGCGTTCTGGTCCTTTATCGTTATCCACTAAAGACTTGACCCCGTATAGTCTGCATTAGATGTCTAGGCAGTTAATTATACTGGCGATGCTGTGTAAATAATGTCAGCGAGATCTGGTGAGCTCACATCTGAAGCAGTGTATCATTTATCCAGTAATTGAATCATTGTCCTGACTTCTACTCAGTAAGCCGTGCTGGGAAAATAAAAACAAACTCTGCCAATTTTTCAAGGTATAGATATAAATCATGCACCTGATGGGAGCTTGCGCTTTGCAGTGGCATTTTGTAATGGCTCTCTGTAATCTGTCTAACCAATCTAAGTGAGGGTGCGCCTTTCCGAGAGACTGCTTCCCCCGCTCCTATTCATTGTCATTTATCTCCTCACTCCAAACACACTGGAATCCACAATTTATGGAAATCCATTATATTCTGCTCTTACCAGGTGCTTACATCTGTCATTTAGGCTGTATTAAAGTGCACCTGCCTCCCTAAAACCAGACAAAATCATGTGAAACGATCAATGAACGACCATTCCACGATCAATTACAGAAGATATTAAAAGGAACTGACCACCTCTAAGGGAGGTTCGTAAATTATCTGTGCACCATAGCTGAACCGTAGGGTCCCCCCCCCCCCCCGTCTATACAGTGGCATCCATCTTGCTACTGGCATGCCACAGAATTGCAGGTTTGAAGCGCCTGAGATGTCTAGTGTGTCCCTGCCCACTACTGCATGCCAGGAGATATAGCATCCCCGGCCGCTAGTGCATGCTGGGAGATGTAGCCTCCCTGGCCGCTAGTGCATGCTGGGAGATGTAGTGTCCCCGGCCGCCAGTGCATGCTGGGAGATGTAGCCTCCCTGGCCGCTAGTGCATGCTGGGAGATGTAGCGTCCCCGGCCACTAGTGTATGCTGGGAGATGTTGCATCCCCAGCCATTAGTGCATGCTGGGATATGTAGCATACCCGGCCGCTAGTGCATACCAGGAGATGTAGCGTCGGGAGATGTAGTGTCCCTGGCCGCGAGTGCATGCCGGGAGATATAGCGTCCCTGGCTGCTAGTGCATGCCGGGAGATGTAGCGACCATGGCCGCTAGTGCATGTTGGGAGATGTAGCGTCTCTGGCTGCTAGTGCATGTCGGGAGATGTAGTGACCCTGGCTGCTAGTGCATGTCAGGAGATATAGCGTCCCTGGGCGCTAGTGCATGTCGGGAGATGTAGCGTCTCTGGCCACTAGTGCATGCTGGGAGATGTAGACATTAATGTGTTTCCATCTCCTGGCCGCTCTTCACATAATTTACGACCCTCCCTTGCGGGGAGGTTTGAGTTTAATATTTTATCACCAGAGGTGCTCAGTTCCCTTTTAAGCGATGTGATGTGGTGACTGCAGAACAAACAAAATGCCAAAGGATCATTAACCAATAGGACCTTTAAACGATGCAGGATGTAGTGGAGAGTGCTGTAGACTTCGCCAACACATTGTTTAAAAATTGTTTATAGCTTTCTCTATGCTGCAGACTATGAACGATGATCTGCCATCCGTGACGTCGGCTGTTCATAATGTCCGGGCACCATCGTGGATTGTTGGTTAATGGTTTCTTTAAAGGGAAGGTTCAGGGACTATGAAAAAAAAATCCTCATCCACTTACCTGGGGCTTCCTCCAGCCCGTGGCAGGCAGGAGGTGCCCTCGGCGCCGCTCCGCAGGCTGCCGGTGGTTTCCGGTGGCCGACCCGACCTGGCCAGGCCGGCGGCCAGGTCGGGCATCTTCTGCGCTCCATTGTGCGTTCCACGCCGGCGCGCTGACGTCATCGGACGTCCTGCGGGCTGTACTGTGCAGGCTCAGTAGTTCTGAGCCTGCGCAGTACAGCCCGGAGGACGTCCGATGACGTCAGCGCGCCGGCGTGGAACACACAATGGAGCGCAGAAGAGGCCCGACCTGGCCGCCGGCCTGGCCCGGTCGGGTCGGCCACCGGGAGCCCGCGGAGCGGTGCCGAGGGCACCTCCTGCCTGCCACGGGCTGGAGGAAGCCCCAGGTAAGTGGATAAGGATTTTTTTTTTTTTTTCATAGTCCCTGAACCTTCCCTTTAAGCAGTTTGAGCTTTACATTTTGAAATAACAACTGATCGATGAGTCGTTAATCCTGAACGAATTTTCCTCCTCATGTGTACAAAGCTACACAAGGCGGACCAAGCGATTCTACTCGCTAGGCTGCTAAAAGGCAATTTTGTTAGAGGAGTGCTTTTTCCCTTTGTGTGTTTTTTGTTTTTTTTTGTATTTTTGTATTTATTTATTTTTTTGTCATTGCTCATGTTTATTTCATGTCCATTTATGGTGATCTAGCATGATAGCCATTCCCTAGGCTTCTAACGTTCATAGCAGTGTGGAATAATGGCCACTTTGTAATGCAGCTCACCGCACTGCAATGCACTACCTATGCCACGTTACCAGCATGTGGTATTGTAACGCACTACATGCTTTATCACAATATATACAGGTAACCAATAACAATGAAGCATACTTTTCATTGGCTGATACATTCTCATATCATTGCGTTCCTGCTTTTATGAAAAACTCAACGCAAAGGCCACTGTGAACGTATCCTTAGCCCTCTGCAAGCTATCGAGGTCTTGATAGTTTTTACTCCATATAGCATGGAGAAGACTGGAAAAATAAAGTATCAATAACAGAAATTCTGTCTCCTGGTATTTCGAGGAATTGGACAATGGCCCTGTTTTGGGGTTTTAAAATGGGACAACGGCCAGAAGCTTGTTTTTTTATGTAAGTTTAGAATATCAGATGCTCATTGTTGTCTTACCTCTTGCTGAAAAGATTTCTTTCATTTCCTGTCCCTAGAGACCCCATAATAAGTGACGCAATCTCTCATGGGGGAGGGGCAGGAAAAGCATGACAATTGTTTTAAACATTCCCAGTGGAACGAAAATGTGCATTTATTCCTGTGTCTCGCAGAGATGGAGCCCAATGTACAGGGGGATATTTCACACCCAATCACTTTCATGAAAACGTGTATCTTTCTTATCTTTTGAATCTGGGTGTTGGAGGGAAAAGAAGTAAAGTATAAAGTGTTTTCTGCCTCCTAATAAAAAAAATAGCGATTAAAATATTAATCTCTTTAAAATATCTCTTGTGATCTCCAGATCCATATATTTTTTTTCCTTGGGTTAAAACCTATTAAAAAAAGAAAAAAAAAAAATGAAACGCCAAATTTGTTGGCTATAATAAAATAAAATGTTTTATTTCTCTACAAGCTACAGAGAAAAAACAAAATAGAAAAAAAAATCCCCAAATCGTTTGTGTTAAATAATGGCATTAAAAAAACCCCAAATAAAAAGCTTGATAAATGGAGGTGGTTTAACATGCTGGTACTGCCTCTGGTGTAACTAAAATAAGAGGTGCACAAATGCTGATAAGTTAGAACTTCCTGGCACGCTGTCTGTGTTAAGGCTCATACACACGGGGCACAACTGATGCCACAAACACGTGGTACGCGCATGTCTGAGCGTCAGGTGTCCCGTGTGTATGACACGCGCGCCACGAACTGTCGCCGGATAGTGAAGTTGCCGTGCGATTGAAAAGTTAAATCGCCGGCACCTTCTGTCTCCGCAACTGTCGCTAGTCCGTCACGCGTACTGCGTGTGTTTGCGAACTAGCGACAGGAGACAAACGCAAGTGAATGGAGCATCTGGCCGGGGGATGCTCCCTTCACCGACAGCTTCCGCCGCGTCACTGCCTTTCTGCCGAGACATGTGGATAGCTGTCGCCGCCAGGGAACTATCGCTCCCTGGTCTCTGTTGGCAACGGGACAGTTGTGCCCCGTGTGTATGTAGCTTTATAGTCTTCGCCAGAGCCCCCAGTTTGCTGGGTCCTGGCCATAAGTACAGAAATGGCAGCGGCTGTTCTCTGTGCTATATAGAAAGGCTTAGGTCCTTTCCCCAGCTGAACGCATTGCATAATAGAAGTGCCTGCGCAACATACGGCATTTCCGTTCCAATGCGATTTTTGGCAATGCGATTGTGATTCCATTCACTACAGTGGGTGGTAAATTGCAATGTGCAAATAATGACATCAGACAGTGCAGTCTGTATGCACGTCTGATGTCTCCGCAGATCGCCATCTAAGGGGCCTAATGCCTTTCTGGACTCTGGTTAAGGTTATTACACAGGCAGCATGCCAGGTAGTTATAACTTAGCAATGTTCAGTGTACCTTTTTGTCATTTTAGATACACCAGAGGCACACTTGGGACTTGTTCACATTGCGTTCCAATCGCGTTAGCATTCGCGTTGGGCGTTTTTTTGACACCATTTTTTTTTTTTTTTGCGATTTTCTGCGCTTGGGGTGGCGGTATGTTTTTGTTTAAAAGCACTTTTCCACGCTCTGAATTAAGTAAGGAAGTGAACTCTTTGACCCAGAAAATAATAAATACAATGTATTTATTCTTAAAAACGCTCACGCAATCGCTGCACATGTGAGCATTTGTGTTTTTCCTATACCTTCCATTAAGGCAAAATTGCCTCAAAAATGGTAAAGGCACCGCTTTGCTGAGCGGATCGGAAACTAACCACTCAGATGTGAACTCTCTCATAGGGAATCATTGCACAAGTGTTTTTAGAGCGATTTTGGAAATTGCCTGCGCTTGAAAAAAGGGCAAAAACGCCCTTAGTGTGAACTTGCCCTCAAACCTATGACCTTAACAGTAGGACATATGCGGTATCAGGGCTGTGGAGTCGGTACAAAAATCATCCTACTCCGACTGTTCAGTTTATGAAACATCCGACTCCACGTGCCCGAAAATTGCTTCAACTCCGACTCCACAGCTCTGTGTTATCGGTTCCCTAGTCTGCTGGCAAAAATTAACATTGTTTTTAGCCTTTATTTAATAAGGTTGGTGACAGGTACACTTAAGTGAATGTATTCACTAGAAGAGTATTACTTTAATCACTGTGATATTCATTTATTTAATTTAATTTCTTTTTTCTTTTTCTCTTCACAACTAATCAGACATCTTGTTTTTATTTACGATTTCTTAATTGCTTACTTGAAATCTCTATTTAAAGCGGTACTTTGTATAATTAATTACCATCAGTAGAAGTAATTGTGAGCAGTGTGTGTGCTCTTAATGCCATAGAAGTGTTGCATTGGGACCATAACTGATAACATTGATTATTGTACAGAGGAAGCGCCGTGCCAAGCCTTTGCCTTTATTCCTGAAACACCAGCCTGCTAATTAATAATAAACCATAAATGCTCTATTGCTGAGCACAATTAACTTTTTAATAGGGTGTATTAATGAATGTGCTTTTTATAGTGTGTGTGTGTGTGTTTACGTGTTTGTGTTTGTAATTTACTCATTGCTATTTAATATGAGGGCAGACTATGTCCTATGCCATTGTGTGTGCTTGTATAGTATTTTACATAGCTCTTATAAACCATGGAAGTTGGTATCGGTCCAGAGGTTCTCTATTAGCTGCATTTGTAGGGTTCAGTTAAAGCGGCATGGTCGGCCATAAAATCAAATTCCATTTACCCACGTCTGTGTTTATTATGCAGTCTACAACCTGACCCTGCATTGCAAGCATTCCAATATAATAATAAATGTTACTGCTGTAATGAAGCTTATTCCTGTCAGCCTGGCCTTAATTGGTACATTACCGGGGAAAGTGAAGCTTGTCATCTGCCCTCCCACATTCCTGTTCCTCACTGATTGGCTGAGGGCAGTTCAGTGTAACAGGAGCCTGAGAATGGAAATCCAGCTAACCCAATCTACAGAGGCTGCTGAATTACGAGTTATGATGTGCTTACACGTGTTTACAAAGCAAGCTAGATATGACAGAGCACTTTCTAGATACAGACTTTCTAGATCCAGAGCCCATTTTGGGCAGGAGAAAAAAAAGGAAGGGAGGAAACGACATCAGTATTGGCTTCAGTCAGAGTCTGTAAAGATGGAAAATGCCTATAACAGTTTTCTCTTTATCTACTATATAAAGTAGTTATCTACATATGTGTGTTTTTCTTTCCTGGGATGGTATGGCTGTCCCTGCTGCTTTTAATAGAACATTCTACTTCTCAGGAAAAGAAAAGGTAACAAGGCTGCCTCTAGTGTATGCGCTTGCGCATGCGTTGGCACACTGGACTTTTTTTGTTTTTCATAGGATATCAGTCTATGTATGTGTGATCATTGATGGGTGGTTTTTGGCGGCACAGTTTATCACTTTGGCCTAAAGTTTTTGTCTGGTTTTGCTTCCATGATGATAGTTGTGTATCTGCACTGCTCGTTTTGTGTTCTTGAGAGAAGGGAGGGACAAGAGGAACACTGCTGCAGGAACTTCAGTAGAGGATGCCCCAAAGAACAACAGATTTTGGTCATTAGTGATCCAGCATAATGGATCACTAATGACTGGTTTAACAATGCCGGGGGACACCTGTACATAAGTTGAGACTATAGTGAGACCTCATTTTAAGCCAAGGAATTTTTTTTTAAGAGTATGTGGTGTAATGCAAGGTTTCTGTGTAGTCCGGCTAAGTCATGGAAATCTCAGCCCGCGTTAGAGATTGTGTGGCTAATAGATGATAATTTTATCTGTCACAAGCTGATTTGTTTTATTTCAAATCCAAGAACATTGTTCAGCCATACTAGATGAAGAGTGGGTGTGGCCAGAATTGGAGCCCCTTGCTGGGGAAGTTTAAGGGCTCTTTTACACTTAAGATCATAAGTTCAAATGCAATATGACACTATTGCGATTTTTCTATGTACAATAAGTCGGTTGTCTTCATCGGACAATTGTGTTTTTGTTTTCCCGATGGTTTATAGAATAAAGAAGGCAAAAAATCCGGGAAAAATGAGCGCAGCTTGGTGAGTTGGGTGCCGGGTTATAGCGAAATTGATCTTGTCAATCTTTTCCTATTTACTTGCCCTTCCTCCTAATGCCTAAGGCCTCTTTCTCACGGACAGTTGATAGGCAGTGAAATACCTCGCAAACTCTCACAACTGCTTGTACTGCCTGGTAATTGCTCACTGCTACCTGAGCACACAGTTCAACTGCTCATGGAAAAGAAGCCTAACACTAATCCCTCCCTCCCAATGCCTGACACTAAAACACACCCCCTGGAGTCACGTAAATTTGAGCACGATAAGTGCCGTTACGATTAGGGCGTTGCCATAGGCACCCATTAAAAACTGCTTTCTTGCACTATGGGTTGCCCTGGCAAATCCCACGCCCACCTACAGTTAGCCGTGTGTGTGTGTGTGGGGGGGGGGGGGGGGGGTTAGAGACGTCCGCCAGGGGATTTTAGTGTTAGACACCACTTGGGGGTATCAGTTACTGTTAGGCATCAAGAGGGAGGGTTCTGTGTGGGACTAGGGTTAGGTTAGGACATAGTAGAATATCAGTAATTTTACCAATGTTTAACTATTTTGTGCCCATTTTTTACCTGCGGCGATATAATTTGTACTCCCTCTTAGTGCCTAACATAACTCCCTCCTTAAATGTGCTGTCCCATTGCTTAGGAGTCCCTGAACAACTATTGCTACTATTGGAGAGGGTGGGATGGCCATCTGATGGCTACTAGAACCTTTAGGACGTCCTCCAGATCTCACCCTGCCATCATTGACTGCTGTGATTTGTCTCTGGATTTTTGGAACTGTTTTGCCGCCTGACTGCCTGGAGTTGTGACTAGCTGGAACTTGTGATTTGCCTCACTGCTGAGACTTACTACAGCTTGCTGCTGGACCCTTGTGCCCTGTTACTTTGTGAATGAACCATGGATTTATTGCCTGTGTTTCTGTCAGTACAGAACTTGCTTATTAGTTTAGAAGAGTCTGTGCTCTGTTTTCACGCCCATCACAATATGTTCTACAGCTTTGATTAGGCCACCCTAGGTGCGTGGTTGTTATCTCTAGCTACCGTGTGGCTATTTGTAGCCTCTTGGCATGTATGCTTGATTTACTAAACCTAGTCCTTTTTTTGAAAGCCCTTTAAAGCTTGTTTTCATCTGTTTTATAGTAAAGGAAAGCAAAGCATTGTTCTGTGAAGTTTGGTTTCAGCACCAAAGAGCTGTCCTGTTCCACACGATCCTATGCGAGGGCTGATCACTGATAGTCTTTGTATTTTCCTGGGGTCAGAATGGTGTGGGACTGGATTATATTATTTGCATATTAGCTAAAATGATGTTCAGCATGTGCAGACAGAGCATTTTTTTTTATAAACGTTTGAAACTGAACAAACATCTCAAAGCAAAGAAAACCTAAACTACAATGCATGTATGCAGGGTAAGGGGTTTGCAGGTCTTTCTATAAAAATATGTAACATTCCAGAGATTGGGTACATATAAGCAATGCAGTTCTGTGTAGGGAGATGTGCTTGAATCTGGCCATACATGTGGTGTTTTTTCTGATTGATTCCCAGAGGATTTGACCACTTTGATTGAATTTGTAGCACATTTATGGCTCTGAGGCCCCTTTTCCACAGGCAGCTGAACTGCGCGCTCAGTGAGCAGTTACCAGGCCATAGCTGGCAGTTGTTTGACAGGTTTTTTTTTTTCCACTGCTTATCTACTGCTCGTGGAAAAGGGCCTTTGCATATCACTTTCAACTAATTTGGGGCAGTTTATTGATAAAAAGTTTGATCAGACCTATTGGAATATCTCTAGACGAGTGGGGTTGGTACAAAAAATACTCAGTTTATGAGGAGTACCCAAAATTGCTCTGACTCCTCGACTCAGACTCCATAGCCCTGGCTTTCAGTCAGGTATTCATTCTTCCTTCGTTGATTGTCATATGGCAGTGATGGCTATCCTTGGCACTCCAGCTGTGACACAACTACAAATCCCATCATACCTCTGCTTCCCCAAGTTATGCTTAGAGGTGTCAGAGTATTGCAATGCCTCATGGGCCTTGTAGTTCCACCATAGCTGGAGTGCCAAGGTTAGCCATCACTGTCATATGGGCACAGGTGAGTGAGCACAACAGCTGAGGGAAGTGGAAGAAAGCTGCTGTATTACAATGAGAAGCACATTTGATCAATAGTAAAATAATTCTGTCTGCTTTGCATCTGTGCATTGGTAATATTCACTCGTTGACCCGTTATTGAAATTTGCCTTCTTCGTTTCTGGGATTAGTACGGGCCCGTTTCCACTAGTGCGGCACGATTTCGACGGGAAAATCGCGGCAACGAATTCGCATGCGGTTTCGTTGCCATTCCTATGTGGATTTTCACACTGAATCGCTCGCGGTTTGCACGACGCGATTTTAACCATGTCAATGCCGGCAAGCATTGACGTGTTTTTAAGTGGAAATGCACACGGGAACGCTGGGAAAACTGCAAGACCAAAATGCTTGCCGTTTTCCTATTTAGTTACATTACCGAGGAATCGTGTGTGGCGTGCGAATTCTGGTGGGTCTGCCGTGCACGACAAACCGCACAGAATCCTGCACAAGTGGAAACAGGCCCATCCACTTGTGTTGCCTATGCGAATCTGTATGCAGGAAACACATGCAGATTCGCTCTAGTGGAAACGGGCCCTTAGTTGTGTTTTTTTTTTCTTTTTATGAGGAACTTACCGTAGTTAGGACATGAGGATGCTCTGTATACAATATACAGTGACTCACTATAGGGTGACTTTAAAGCAACAGTTCCAAATGGAAACAGCTTGTGTTCACCTAAATATTTAAATATGAAGATATGTAAAAAAATAAGAGCCCCATAACAGCTTCCAACCCAGCTAGACGGCGAGGTTTTTTTTTCTAGGTTTTGTTTTATTTTTCGGTGTTTACATTGTATCGCTGCAATGAAATAGATCTAGTTACAGTTGTTTTCATATTGTGATATCAGAGCAGCTGGGGAAATAAATGTGTACAAATAGAGATAAATAATAGGTCTGACAGTGCTAGCGCTACTGATCCAGGCATTCATTTTATTTACTTCATCCTTGAAATTGCTTAACCAGGAGCCTGACATGTCTGTGTTTTTATTTGCATGGAGAATTAAGTATGAAAGTGTATTAGCATATCTTGCACCTGTAGGTTGTAATCAAGTGTAATCTTATAATCAGAGGTAATGCAGCCTCTCTATCTCTGGCTCTGCAGGCTTGCTTGCGTAGATTTGGATTATTACTAGAGAGGTCTCTGATGAGTACGGACAGAGCACTGTACGCACGCTCGATCACCATCGGTAGTAAAAGCCGAGTGATCCCCGACTGTTTGCGATGAATGAATGACATCGGAGCAAGGTTGAAGTAAGACGACCGATTTGGATTGTTAGTGTGAAATTGAGGACCCAAAAGGGCGAAATTTGGCACTTGTGAATAGTTTGAATTGAGAGATCATTTGTCATTGTTCAGTATGAATGATTAAAGTAATCTGAAAGCCAGCACTTCTACTTTGCTCTAAAAGATTCCTCACAGCTTGAAGCTACTATCCCAGACATAATTTTTTTTTTTCTAGCAGAACATCACTGAAATACTTAAACAAACAATAGCACTTTGTCCTGCTATTCAGCTTCAGTCCGCATCCAAACTGTAGATAACAGTATCTTGTTTACATTCCAATGTTGTTACAATGGGCTTGATTCCCTAAGCGGTGCTAACTGTTAGCACGCCTGTGAAAAGCCCCTTATCACGCCTAAACAAAGTTTGTGCTTGCTAAATAGCGCTTGCACGCAAAGTATCGCGTTCAAAACCGAATGGGATCGGGTGCGCCGTGGTTTTGCGCACACCGGGCTTTGCGCACGCGAAGTTTTGCATGCGATCTGATTTTACTTGGTGCGTGCCAACTACTTAGCATCTTAGTTAGCACGCCCAAAGCCTTTAGGCGTGCTAACTAGGTTAGCACAAGTTAGTGAATCAGACCCAATGTGTGTACACACAGTCTAACTAGTGAAAAGGAGCTCTCTCTCACACACACTCACACACACTCTCTCTCTCTCTCTCTCTCTCTCTCTCTCTCTCTCTCTCTCTCTCTCTCTCTCTCTCTCTCTCTCTCTCTCTCTCTCTCTCTCTCTCTCTCTCTCTCTCTCCTCTCTCTCTCTCTCTCTCTCTCTTCTCTCTCTCTCTCTCTCTCTCTCTCCTCTCTCTCTCTCTCTCTCTCTCTCTCTCTCTCTCTCTCTCTCTCTCTCTCTCTCTCTCTCTCTCTCTCTCTCTCTCTCTCTCTCTCTCTCTCTCTCTCTCTCTCTCTCTCTCTCTCTCTCTCTCTCTCTCTCTCTCTCACACACACACACTCACACACACACACTCACACACACACACACACACACACACACACACACACACACACACACACACACACACACACACACACACACACACACACACACACACACACACACACACACACACACACACACACACACACACACACACACACACACACACACACACACACACACACACACTCTCTCTTCAGGAAAGCTCATTAGAAGATGTTGATATATGATAAAAATCAGTTTGAATAAAAGCAATGCCAGCTTTCAGGGTACGATAAACTACACTTTGGAAACTTGTAATTTGTAAACAGACAATATTACTTATGCACAAAAGCAAATATGATAACTGTATGAGTAATAAACAGTAGGAAAACACATATTCATTGAATGTTCTGTCGGAGTTTCAGACCACTTTAACACAGATTTATTGTGCAAAGTGATCCATCCTGGCGGTTTTGGGAGACAGTCAAGCGTGTGTACGGTTATTGAAGAGGAAATGTAGTGAAAATGACATAATGAATAAAATTGCTTATTGTTTACAATATTTATTTATAGATTATTATGTCAGTGTTTGCCCATTGTTATATTTTTCCTCTCCCTACTGGCAGGTGATCTGTGTGGAATGTTCGTTACTGAGAGTACTGTGCACAGAGGAAGATATTGCTTGCTCGGCAGTTGGAAAAAGCCGTTATTTCCCACAATACAACAAGGTTCACAAAAGGGAAACTGTCAGGACCTTGGTCATGACGTCACACTGTGGGAGGGGTTTCACCACAATATCAGCCAAATAGAGCCCCCTCCTGATGATCTATTCGAAAAATGATAAAGATTTCTCGTGGGAAAGGGGTTATCAGCTACTGATTGGAATTACGTTCAATCCTTGGTTATACCAAATGTAAAGAAGACCTGAATTGAGACAGATTTGCTGGCTTCCTTTTCAAAAAAACAAATTGGGGGCTGTTGGCTGCAGAGGATTCCTAGATCCTCCTGTTACCCACAGATCCAGCGCCGGGACCCTCTTAAATATGTTCTCAAGGCCCCACTCCAGTCTGTATATGAAAGTGGCGCACTACATAGGTGCAGGTACAGCCAACACCTGCACAGTAGCACTGAGCCACTCACACATGGCTTTTTCCTCCGTGCATGAGCGGCTCCGTGCTACTGTGCAGGTGCTGGCTTTACGTGCACAGTGTGGTCATGCTTGCGTGCAGGATGGAGGGTGGCCTCGAAGAAGAGCAACGGTGGGGTGCGTAAAGGAATTGAAGAAGCCTCTGGACCATCCATAGGCTTCCCTCTACTGAGACGGGTATCTACATTTTCTTGTTTTACAACTCGCTCAGGTTTGCTTTAATTTAAAAAAAATAATATACAAAAACAATCCAGACTTCAGGTACACAATAAGAATAACGGATATGCTGCTTGCCAAATGAGACCGAGTAGTAAGTTTAATTGACAATAATTTTATAGCCCATTGCTCTTTGCTTGTACCCCAGTCAGATAAACATAGTTGTAAGTCATCACATGATGTCATTGTCACATTAAACTTAACGGCGCTTGTAAAGCTGTCACTTCATCCCAAGTAAGTACAGTTAATATTTGCAAACTCGTGGACCTACTTCCCAACGTGATTTCAGCAGAGGACTGTAAAGTGAAGGCTAGGGATGTTGCAGAACTAGCTGTTATAAATGTTTTTTGGCATCCTTCACAGATTAGTCAAGCATTCTTCTGGGGACGTGGATTGCTAATGCTGCTATATTTTATGTATTTTTATTTCCTGTTCCCTCTGGCTCTGCTTATTGCTGCTGTATCAGCAGTCCTCTCCCATACATTTTTAATGCTCCTGTATGTAGGGTGGTTTCAGGTCCTCACATTAGTTGCGGTTTAACAAGCATGTTGTGAGAGATGGTCGTATGTATGAATGGAAGGTGTTTGAAGGACACTGATACAGAACTGTCACCGTGCTGCAGCTTCTGACACCACAGCCAGGCCTTTCCTGTCTACTTATTACTCTATAGTCACCGCAGATCAGGCATATTGTGCTGGATAGTGATGTTCTCCTGTCGCTTAGTAAGTGTCCGGAAATAGGTTATCTTTTCTATCTCCCTACATTTCACTATACGATTGAATGTGCAGAGTCTCATTTCCTTGGCCTTCACCAGGGATGGTCTGAAACGTCCATTTCTGATTCCGTGGAAATTCCGATTTTATGCCAATGCCGATGGATTTCCGATTCTGATTTCCGAGGGTTTTTTTTTTTTTTTTTTTTTTTTTTTTTTTGCACTCTCTGATCCGCAGCTTTCGTGCTGTGTACTGCAGTGATTTTTTTTTTTTTTCATTCTCTGTTTGGCCAAATACATCCGAGTTGACTCTGCATTCATTCTCTGATTGGTCCACTGCTTCCGAATCCTGTGATTGGTCTAAAATTACTGAGTTGCGGTAATGTGGTATTTCTGCAGAAATCCAATTTCTGATCGGAAATGCAGAAATTTTGTTTCCGTGGAAATGAGCATCCATGGACTTCACATCTCATCTCCTTTAATTTAAAAAAAAAAAAAAAAAAAAAAAAAAACCACTGGGCCTGTGACCTCTTAATAGCAAGACTAGTACAAGTGCAAACTGAGTGCCTGTTTTTGGCTTGATAAGGGGCGAGTAGCCTGAAACGGCTCACTCATGGCCTGGGTCTGTCGCCACGATTGGTGACACGTTATTGAAGTTTATGTGAGTGCTTGGACTTCCTTTAGCTGCCACATTTGTCACCATTATTATCTGTTGACACTGGGCAAATTTGATAGACAATCAGTCATCACTGTGCTAGTGGTAACTATTTGTTTTGCTGGTTTGACTCCATGAATTGTCACTATGTAATACATGCATGACAAATTCAGAAGAAAGCAAGAAAACACTTTTTAAAATCCTTTGATGTTGCTGCGTTTTTTTTTAACATTGAAGAATTGACAATAAATACAAAATGTCAACACTGAAGTTCATAAATATGTTTATTTTAGTTTTGGGCAGAGTGGTAAGGGGGTTCCAACTACTTTTGGGTTTTATTGCTGTCCTTCTCTCCGTCTGAGTATTTGCATCACTTTCTCTTTATACAGGAAGTGGGTAAAGCTTTCCAAGAGTGAAATAGACATCAGAAGTGTGTGTGTGTGTGTGTGTGTGTGTGTGTGTGTGTGTGTGTGTGTGTGTGTGTGTGTGTGTGTGTGTGTGTGTGTGTGTGTGTGTTTAGAATCACCAAGTGTACCCTCAGGACTGCTAGTTTTCATATTAAAGCTACATAGTAGTGATGGTCATGTCTAGGAGAACTCCTGAAGAAGCATGTCATTTGTTTTATCAGCTGATAGATTTTCAAAGCTCTGATTTGCTATGATCACAACCTGCTTTACCTCATGACTAGCAAATCAGAGACTTGCATATCTATCACCTGACCAAACTGATCACATGCTTCTCCACAAGTTCTCCTAGACATGACGATCATTTCCGCAAAGCTTCATAGAGGCCCAAGGGACAGGGAGTGTGGCAAAATCTCTCACATGGGCACACAGGCAACACTGGTACTGCCCAGCATACAACCATGCCCAGAAGGTTTAGTGCTTGTGTCCTGTTTTGAAATGTTGCTGGTTTAGTGTGTGAATCATAAAATGTTCATGTACTCCACTGAGAAGATAATGTGCAGGTATAATAGTGAATCTCCATGCATTTCCCTGCTCAAACAACCTGGTTTTCTTCTGGTTTATTGCATGGGTTACACAAAAGCAATGATGTGGTTTGTTTGATGGTGCACCTCAGCACCTTCTCTGAGTAACGCATATTTTTGTTTTCTCTCTGGCAGATTAGCGCTATACGTATATGAATACCTGCTACACGTAGGGGCACAGAAGTCCGCTCAGACCTTTCTGTCAGAGGTGAGTCATTCTCTTTGGTTTATCTGTGGTGGATGATTGGCATCCCAGAGATGGCTGATTTTGTGAGCTTCAGTTTTCCTGTAGACTCTTCAGTATTTATACAGTAATATAGGAGACGGGCTAGGATCCCTCAGTCCCTGGCCTCTGCTATTCAGCCTGCAGCAACTGGTGGCGTGCGCGTCTGTATGAATACTCCCTGTGGCATCAATTCATCCTGGCCAGTACACAGACAATGAGCCTCTGAGGTGGGCATGTCTATTAATAAACACTGCCTGGCGTTCCTCAGCACCCCATGGACCATTTCATACGTGTAGCTGTGAAAATAGACTAGGCGAGATTAGTATAATTTATAGGCATGTTCCGAGGTGCGGAAGAATAGTTGTGCTTGTCAACCCTAACTTCATATTAAAGCCCACCCCTCCAGCACAAATGTTTTCCTGGATCCGTGTGCAGTTGCAGAGCTTGTTTTTGTGTCGGCGCTCCTAGATAAGCTAATGTGAAATAAATTGTCTCTAAAATACCTGGTTAAAGTGGAGCTGAACTCTTGCACAGGACAAGAAGGAAGACAGAGAGAAATGCAGCCAGTATGTATTTAGAGACTTTAGTCTTCCCTCTCATCTGTGTCTAATCACAAATTGTAATATCTCTCCTGTGTCACCTAACCACCACGGCAGATAAGCTCATTTGAAAGCACAGGATGTTAACAATATATCTGCTTCTATAAAAGCAGGAAGTAGAAACAGTGCAGATTTATTGAAGGATTTGTATCCACTGTAACAAAGACATGATTTTTTTTAAAGGTTGTTATGTTGTTGCTTAACTTTTAGAGCAGAGAGGAAGTTCTGAGTTCAGGTCCGCTTTAGGAGCTCAGATGCTGCTCACTTCCTGCACAATAGACTGACTGTATTATAGGATGCAATCTTCTCGGGCAGATTTAGGCTGTGCTTTACCCCCTCTGCACTCTGAATTGTACAAATGATGCAGTCCAGGCATCATCCTAATTGGCCACACTCACAGAGGCTGAAACTGACTCCCTCCACTCTTCATTCTGGACATGTCATCACAATTTTGAAAAGCATAATTTTAGCTACAGACAGCTCATTTCACACTAAAAAGGTAACTTAACACACTAAGCTATGTGGTGATCTTTTTAGATCTGTGCCTGGAGGTGGGCTTTAAAGAGGAACCTTACTAAAAGATAGTAGGGGGAAAATATAAATCAAGACATTGCAAACTGAGAAGTAAAAAATATAAGATAGATCAAGAAATGATTGAGACTCGCCGTGTAATTTGTTCATTATGTTTGATCTTCTGTGAGCATGCAGGTCAGCATCTTTATTGCTGGCAGGCAATAAAAAAATCCCAACAGCACCAACTACCCATACCTATAAAAACACCCACTAACCATGTGATGGGCTATAATGGGAAAGGGGTATCAGCTACTGATTAGGTTAAAATAGTTCTTTCTTCTGAGAATCTAGCCTGTGTACAGGTGAGCCCCTTCCCCTCCCCTTGATGACATTTCATGATCTGCCATGCTGGATATCTAAATGTCATTGTTGAGCAGGCACATTGTATTTTAACTAATCCCGCTGCAAACCACTTCCTCTTGCACCGGCCCAATTGTCCCTTCTACCATTTTTACTGATCACATCATAATCCAAGGCGACAGCTGCAAAGCGTGTCTGTACATCACCCATGTAGTGCAGTGTCGCTTGATAATTCAGCAACACTGATGGAAGGTTGTGTACATTCCTGGAGTCCTATCGTTTCCATTGTCCCTGCTAAGGACTTTCCCCACTTCCTGCTCAGACAATACATGGGAAAATCTAATCAGCAACAACTTAACCAGCAACCAATACACATTTTTGTTACAGTTTCATTAAAAATTAAATAACCAAAGTTTTGGCTAGACTTTGGTGTTTTTTTTTTTCCCTTTGACCACTTCTGGTGAATCCCTGTGATTATAGGTGTCATTGTCCGACATCACATCTGTAGTCACTTTCCAGATGCAGCATGGCCTCAGAGAGAGAGAGAGCAGTGCTGATGGAGGTCCACGGCTAAACTGGACAGGGGCAGTACATTAAAAAGTAACTGTTGGGCATAAAATAAAAAATCAATTCTTTATTTTTATGTGGTAAACAAGTAATAAGGATGCTAACCAGGCAATCCAAAAGTTAAAATCACGATTTACTTTTCTTATTGATAAATGATCATTCCCCAGTTTACCTGACTCTTATTTGGTACAGACAAAATTTGGTACACAAAAAGGAAGTTGCAGGGCATGCTGGGTTGTCCTTTTTTGCTTCTCTACTTCCCCTAAGACTTAAAGGGAACCTAAACTGAGAAGGATATGGATTTTTCATTTTAAAATAATACCAGTTGCCTGACTCTCCTGCTGATCCTGTGTCTCTAATACTTTCAGCCACAGCCACTGAACAAGCGTGCAGATCAGGTGCTCTGACTGACGTCAGACTGGATTAGCTGCATGCTTGTTTCAGGTGTGTGATTCAGGCTCTACTGCATTCAAAGAAATCAGCAAGACTGCCAGGAAACTGGTATTGCTTAACCACTTAATTCACCACTACAGTATATCTACGTCATCTGTGGCATCCTCCAAGCCACCATGACGTAGATATACTGACTTGCTTGCAGCCCTGCTGTGTACATTCGGGAGCGCTTCCAAGCACACCCTCCAGCACTCTCAGCTGCCTTACTAATTGGTGAAACGGAACATGTTCCCTTGTAGCCAATTAGCGATTCCCCCCCCCCCCGCAGGTGAATGATTATCGCTGTAGCCAACAGCGTGATCCTTAATCTCCCCCTCCTCTGTGCACAGATAGCCTAAAAAATGTAAATAAAGCTGCCTCTCTCACCTTACCTCATTCCAGCAATGAGCCTGCAGCCCGAGCATCCGATCCCAGCTCTGCACTCAGCTGCGTATTGCCGGTTACCCGGGTCCCGGCTTGCTTGATGACGTCATCAAGCTGGGACCCGGGGAAGCAGCATTACGCGGCTGAGTGCAGAGCGGGGATCGGATGCTCGGGCTGCAGGCTCATTGCTGGAATGAGGTAAGGTGAGAGAGGCAGCTTTATTTACATTTTTTAGGCTATCTGTGCCTGAGGGGTGGGGGGCGCACATCTGGCTATCCACCCTGGGGGAGGGGGGGTTATAGGGTGTGAAAAACTTGCCAGGTAACTGGGGGGGGGGGGGCATTGACAATGGGGGCTCATTTGGTTACCTGGGGGGGGGGGGGGTAACCTAATACTGGGGGCACATCTGGCTATAATTGGTGGGGGGGAGGGCAATTCTGGGGTCACATATGGCTATAATGGGGGAAACTTTTACCCTGGGGACACATCTGCCTATAGTGAGGAGTGCTAATCCTGGCGGCGTTACTGTCTCTCTGTACTGGGGGGTGGTACATACAAGGGACACATCTGACTATACCAGTGCTGATATTGGGGTCACATCTGGCTATACTGGGAAGGTCGGGCTGATACTCGGGACACATCTGACTATATTAGGGGGGACATAAAACTGGTGGCATGGTTTTTATCACTTTGGCACTTTTTATTTTTAAACTGGAATTGTTAAAAACTGAGAAATAATGCATTTTTTATTCTTTTTTCCTTTTTTTTTTCCATTAAAATGCCTAGAAAACAAAATTGTTCTTGGGACTAAATGCCCCCCATTGAAAGCCTGGTTTGTCTTGAAGAAAACGATATATAGATCTTTTAGGTGTAGTGAGTAGGGATAAAGTTATTGCTGATTGAATAGGGACATAGCTAAAACGTCAAAACTGCTCTGGTCCATAAGAGGAAAACAAGGTATGGATGCAAAGTGGTTAAAAGGAAACCTCCATATCCCTCTCAGTTTAGGCTCCCTTTAACTAATGCAGCCTGATTGGCTTAAGCCTCTTTCCCTCCTGTTTTCCCCTGATTGGCCAATATTTCTCATGCTGAGACAATGCACTTTCTATAGTGAAGGGCAGGCAAATCAGGCAGAGGATAGTAAGGGAGGAGATGATATCAGGATTGGCTTTGAAATAGCCACAGTTAATATGGGAAATGCTAAGAAGGGTTTTTTTTTCTGTTAAAAAAAAAATCACTAAAATCAAAACGTGGACAGTGCAATACATATGTTATGTAAATAGAGCAAGTATTTATCTACTTGTATATGTAGGTTTTTTTTTCCTGAGATAGTATGGCTGACAGCTCCTCTTTAACAATCTTGTGGCACAGGGTGTATATTGTAAGGATGTTCATTTGCTGCATGGTGATTAAAACAAAGCTTTACTTAGCATCACTGCATCTTAGAGGACAACTGTCGCAAAAAAAAAAAGAAATTTAAAATACATAAAAATGTAGATTTCTCTGAGACTAAATATCACTGTATACTACATTTTCCCTATGTTGCTGCCACTTACAGTAGGTAATGAAAATCTGACAGGTTTTGGACTAGTCCTTCTCCACATAGAGGATTCTTAGGCATCTATTTATTTACAAAAGCACTTACTGAATGGCACAGTCCATCTGCCAAAATAGTGTTAAAACGAGTAGGGAGCCTGGCGAGCATCTTTGTATAGATCCTTTTCAGGGTATGCTTTTTGTAAAGCATAAATGAGATAGTTAGAATCCCCCATGTGCAGATAGACTAGTCCAAAATCCGTCAGATCTGTCAGTTTTTGCTACCACCGTATTAAGTGACAGCAACATAGTAAAAAGTGATTTACAGTTCGTTTTACTCTACATATACATTCTATATGTATGTATCTTACATTTTATAATTTTTAGTGTTGCTACAGTATGTTTTCATGAATTTTCTGTCATTGATTTCTGACATTTTTTCACCTGCAAGGGAGCTACCATTATGCATGTGATGTCAGCACTAAGCACACAAAAAGTAGTATTCACAGTCATTTTATGCCCCCATGCTTTGAGTTGCCTTCACCTGTCAGCAGAAAGAAAGAAGTGTCAGGTAGCATCATTCTGTAATTCCTTCTGTTGTATAACTGAACTTCATGCAACGTTTAAAATGAGATGTGACCATCAAAACTGATTGGCTTTTTACCTCAGCTCAGAAGCTACACAAAACAATGGTCACAAAGGTCTTCAGAGTGTTGTCTTACTTGAAAACCAGGGAATGTGTTACAGGAAAAGGAAACAGGAAAATCAGGATTCTACAGATCTCTGGGTGTCAAAAGAACATTTAAAGGGATCTCTCTGACAGTACTACAGACAGTTCTAAAAATCTGAAGTTTTTAAAGATCTTCATCATTCAGTACTAAAGTAACAAGGTTTTGTGTTTTAATATAGATTTCCACTTAAAACCTTTTATTTTTCAAAGGGCCGAGAACTGTGCCTGTTTCCCCAATCGTTCCACGTACCATTACTGTTCTGTCTAAATCCCAACTGCGCTGTACTCAGACTCCCAATTTTAAGTGTGTTTGATAATGTGGAGACATATTATCATTTAATTTTGCAGCGTGCCATTTTTTCCCATTGTGTGCTGTTTTGCTTGTTGAGTTTCCTGTTCAGCCCGGGCCTTTGTTGTGAGCTCCGGCCCTGCTATTACTGGATGGATTACTGCACTTAGGTGAATTGTACAATACCGTTCTGCTTGCAAGTACAATACCAAGATGAAGGCACTAATGTAGGATTGACCTTAAAGTCTGCATTCCCTGGTGTAGGCAGAAGGACCAGATACTTAAAGGACAAGAGCAGAATCAAAAGACAAGTTTGTTCTTGGCTTTGGTATAAAGGCTGGATTTAGATCCATGTGAAGAGGAGTTCAGAGCTGGACTTACAGCTTCGCAGACTTTCTGCAAGAGATCCACTGTGAGGGCACCTTCAATACTCACCCGATAAAAAAAATGAATTAGTCTATAGTGTCTACAGAGAATCAATCTCACTCACTCACTCACTCACTCACTCACACACTCACACTCACACTCACACTCTCACTCTCACTCTCTCACACTCACGCTCTCTCACTCTCACACTCTCTCACTCTCACACTCTCTCACACACTCTCACACACACTCTCTCACACACACACACACTCTCACACGCTCACTCACACACTTTCTCTGGGATGCATGGGCTGCCATATTTATTTCCTTTTAAACTACACACCTGAAACAAGCATGCAGCTAATGTAGTCAAACTTCAGTCAGAAACAGCTGATCTGCATGCTTGTTTAAAGGGACACTGTAGGGGGGTCGGGGGAAAATGAGTTGAACTTACCCGGGGCTTCTAACGGTCCTGGAATTTCAGACTTTAAAGTCTGAAAACCACTGCGCCTGCATTGCCATGTCCTTGATCCCGCTGATGTCACCAGGAGCGTACTGCGTAGACACAGACCATACTGGGCCTGCACAGTATGCCCCTGGTGACATCAGCGGGATCGAGGACACGGCAACGCAGGCGCAGTGGTTTTCAGACTTTTAAAGTCTGAAATTCCAGAAGTGAACCGGAGGCGGGGCCGAAGCATCGGTAAGTGGCTGCGCAGGCACAGGATGTCTCTGGGGGACCATTAGAAGCCCCGGGTAAATTCAACTCATTTTCCCCCAACCCCCCTACAGTGTCCCTTTAAGTGTCTGTGGCTAAAAGTACTAGAGGCAGAGTATTAGCAGGCAATGCGCAAGTGCAGGTTGCTGTTTGCTAAAAAAAAAAAAAAATTGACTTTTTCAGTTATTGCCATAATTGGGCTTCATTTAGAAAAAAAAGGGGATGGCAGCATACCTGTTTAGTAAGCAAAATGGGCCACTAGGTATTTTACCAACAGTTTTGATTTACCAAACAGCCCTTGGTGATTTGGGGCCATTATGCTTGGTTTCTTAATGGCAGCTAGCTTGTGAATTGGATGCCGAAGTACTGTTTAGCCGAAATGCCAACATCAAAAATGGCCACCAAACGGGCTTTGTATTGATCACGTGTTTGGCTACAAAGTAGACAGAATACCAAAATGTAAATTACACAAAAAAATCCTGATGAATTGGATTCTTGAGGTAATATAGCGAAGGTGAGTATTGGTTATGGTTATCATTTCCAGTGGGTTGCAAAATTATTCGGCCCCCTTGAAGTTTTCCACATTTTGTCACATTACTGCCACAAACCTGCACCAGTTTTATTGGAATTCCACGTGAAAGACCAATACAAAGTGGTGTACACAGAAGAAGTGGAACGAAAACCGTACATGATTCCTAACATTTTTTACAAATCAATAACTGCAAAGTGGTGTGTGCGTAATTATTCAGCCCCCTGAGTCAATACTTTGTAGAACCACCTTTTGCTGAAATTACAGCTGCCAGTCTTTTAGGGTATGTCTCTACCAGCTTTGCACATCTAGAGACTGAAATCCTTGCCTATTTTTCTTTGCAAAACAGCTCCAGCTCAGTCAGATTAGATGGACAGTGTTTGTGAACAGCAGTTTTCAGATCTTGCCACAGATTCTCGATTGGATTTAGATCTGGATTTTGACTGGGCCATTCTAACACATAGATATGTTTTGTTTTAAACCATTCCATTGTTGCCCTGGCTTTATGTTTAGGGTCATTGTCCTGCTGGAAGTTAACCTCCGCCCCAGTCTCAAGTCTTTTGCAGTCTCCAAGAGGTTTTCTTCCAAGATTGCCCTGTATTTGGCTCCATCCATCTTTCCATCAACTCTGACCAGCTTCCCTGTCCCTGCTGAAGAAATGCACCCCCCAAGCATAATGCTGCCACCACCATATTTGACAGTGGGGATGGTGTGTTCAGAGTGATGTGCAGTGTTAGTTTTCCACCACACATAGCGTTTTGCAACCCCGAACTCCCCGAACATCCCGCTTTTAGGGGCCCTATGGGGTCGCAGGCATAAGGGGGGAGCATGCCCCGATCGCGGGGGGGGGTCGGAAATTCCCCCCACCCCCTCCGCTAGCGCTCCCCCCTCTGCCCGCTTCCCCATACAAAAATTTCAAGAAGTACCTGTGTCCGGTGGTAGTGGGTGGCTGCCTGGCTGGCAGTGGGCGGCACTATGAAGTGACTGACTGAGGAGGAGGAGTCCGGAGAGTGACGCTTTGAGGGAGGCCGGGCAGTGGGCGGATCAGCAGTAGTACGGTACTACTGCTGAACCGCCCGCTGCCCGGCCTCCCTCAACGCGTCACTCTCCGGACTCCTCCTCCTCAGTCAGTCACTTCATAGTGCCGCCCACTGCCAGCCAGGCAGCCACCCACTACCACCGGACACAGGTACTTCTTGAAATTTTTGTATGGGGAAGCGGGCAGAGGGGGGAGCGCTAGCGGAGGGGGTGGGGGGAATTTCCGACCCCCCCCCCGCGATCGGGGCATGCTCCCCCCTTATGCCTGCGACCCCATAGGGGGGCAGTATTCGGCCGAACAGGGCCCTGTTCGGCGGCCATTAGAAGTTCGGGTCGAACCCGAACTTAAAAGGCCGAACACCATCAGGTGTTCGGCCGAACTCGAACATCACCCGAACAGCGTGATGTTCTGCAGAACCCGAACAGTGGCGAACACTGTTCGCCCAACACTAATTTTGGCCAAAAAGTTCAATTTTGGTCTCATCTGACCAGAGCACCTTCTTCCACATGGTTGCTGTGTCTCCCACATGGCTTGTGGCAAACTGCAAACAGGACTTCTTATGCTTTCTGTTAACAATGCCTTTCTTCTTGCCACTCTTCCATAAAGGCCAACTTTGTACAGTGCATGACTAATACTTGTCCTATGGGCAGAGTCTCCCACCTGAGCTGTAGATCTCTGCAGCTCGTCCAGAGTCACCATGGGCCTCTTGACTGCATTTCTGATCAGCGCTCTCCTTGTTCGGCCTGTGAGTTTAGGTGGATGGCCTTGTCTTGGTAGGTGTACAGTTGTGCCATACTCCTTCAATTTCTGAATGATCGCTTGAACAGTGCTCCGTGGGATGTTCAAGGCTTTGGAAATCTTTTTGTAGCCTAAGCCTGCTTTAAATTTCTCAATAACTTGATCCCTGACCTGTCTTGTGTGTTCTTTGGACTTCACGGTGTTGTTGCTCCCAATATTCTCTTAGACAACCTCTGAGGCCCTCACAGAGCAGCTGTATTTGTACTGACATTAGATGACACACAGGTGCACTCTATTTAGTCATTAGCACTCATCAGGCAATGTCTATAGGCAACTGACTGCACTCAGATCAAAGGGGGCCGAATAATTATGCACACACCACTTTGCAGTTATTTATTGGTAAAAAAAAATATTTGGAATCATGTATGATTTTCATTCTACTTCTCACGTGTACACCACTTTGTGTTGGTCTTTCATGTGCAATTCCAATAAAATTGATTCATGTTTGTGGCAGTAATATGACAAAATGTGGAAAACTTCAAGGGGGCCGAATACTTTTGCAACCCACTGTAGATGTCGATTTAGGAGGATGAGGAGATAGTAGGTTAGTGAGGATAGCTACATGTCGACTAGAATGCTAAAGTTAGATGCTTGAGCTAAATATGGTTACGGTCTTAAAAATGTTAGGGTAAAGATGCGAAAAACAGCATTGCATGTTGATGGTAAACTATGTTGAAGGCATCACCATTTTGAAATTGTGATAATTTGACATAGATGGCCTGGTTTATTCCACTATTGAACCTCCTTTCTCTATGTAGAATGTATAACCTGCTGTCCTGAAAAGCATGCTTTCTCCTTCAGATGCCTGTGGATTGCAGAGTCCTGCCCTGCAGGGATAGCCCACCTGTGCCGTGTCATGTGATTACTCTGACCCCACAACTCCTGAGTAATGGTACGACCTAGAACAGGAGGGCCACCTGTGCAGATTGCCTCTCATAGGCAAACAAAATGTCTTGCACAACGTAAAAAAAAGTGTCCAGCGGAAACTAATTAATTTATTTTTTGGTTTAATTGGAAAGAACTTCCGGTGGGTTTCAATTGCAGAGATGATTTAGTTTACAGTAAAGTCATAGCAATTACGTTATTTAATATTTGCCCAGAGCTCTACTTTAAATTTCAGATATAAAATCTGGAGAGCAGACCTGCTTCGGCCCGTTTCTCAGACTTTCATCATTCTTTCTACAACCTGCAGTGCATCCAAGGGTTTCTGAGGCTGTTATGTTACCTCATGTTTCCCTCTCCAACGCTGCAAGCGGCTGTACTCACTGACTCTGCTCAGCCTCTGTAATTACCTTGTCCACAGACACAAGGTTCTTCCCACCTCCTGTCATGGAACTCTTCAATTCTGTCCCAACATGGCTACTTCTCCCCCTCCTTTCCACAGACTCCATATGTAGCAGGGAGGCTATATTTCTTTCTTCCCTGAGAAAGGTCGCTGACAGGCTGAATAACACAAAGGGCTTCCTAAGCAGGAGCTTAAAACCCACCTTAACTCATTTTTCCTACACATGTTTTCATCTCTATCATGTTCTTCATGACTAAATATTGTTACACCAGCATACTGTGTCCTCTCACCTAGCTGTTGAGAGCTGCCAACTGTGCTGTCTGTGTATCGTGGGGGCAGCCATCTTGCTTCCTGTTAAGTGTGAATTAACCTTTCCCTGCAGAGCTCATAACTGTTTATTAGTCAGCTGTCCTCATGCACTAAAGGCTTACCTCTGCCCTCAAGCTCCACTGAAAGGAGAATGTTCGAGAAGGACACAGAACGTTCAAGTAGTCAGTCACCACTAACATTCACAACACTTCACTATACAAATGGGCAATGGAAAGGGTCATTATTCTCTGAAAACCGCTGTTGTTTCCAATGTTGTAACCTCACCCACAGACCTCCATGCCACATACCACAAACTTTTCCTACCCCTATTTCTCCCACAATGGCACAAATACCGCCTCCCACCCAGTGGCGTAGCTAAGAAGCTATGGACCCCAGTGCAAGTTTAGCATTGGGGCCCCCCAAGCATGCTATAGATAACAATTGATACACCACACCAAAACCAATCAAGGACAACCACAGTGTCAGAGGTGCAAGAAGGAGATGGGAAACTGTGTGTTAATGATCACTATTATTCAAATCTACTATAGAAGTGCATATTATCAGCACAGGACCACTAAAGAGCTAATACTGTGTTTGAGGGGTGGGCCCCGATGCGGTCGCTACCTCTGCACCCCCTATTGCTACGCCACTGCTACCACCCAGAGCAAGACTTGCAACAGCCACCTTTACCATCCATTCGGCAGTGAAGAGAGGTGGTGAGTGGAGCAAGCACTTCACCCCTCCTACCAATTTGTGGGCAGGGCCTCCACACTCACCCAGGAACTGAGGAGGAGCTAGCCGTTAGCTGAAATTTCTGAGGTTTTGTGAGTATAATTGGGGTCAAAGGCCCAGCCAAGTCATAGCTGGAGAGAGGGGAGCAGAAGATATAAAACTGTTATCAACTTTAAAGAGTAACTGTCAGGCTACAAAAGCTAATTTAAACCTCTATTCTCCTGTGTTAAACAGTTTAGAAGGAAGCCAAAAAGGCATTACTGAAGATAAAAATCTCTCTTACATTTGATGTGTGCTTATCAGCAAAGCTGTTATTCCCAAGCTCTCAGGGCTCGTTTCCACCATAGCGAATCCGCATGCGGCGACGAGATGCGGATTCGCTTGTTACACTGAAGTGGCCGGGGCTGTTTCCACATGTGCGGCGTGCGGGAGCGATTTGGCGGCGGGCCAAATCTGCATGACGGGACCCACAGAATTCGCCTGCGTCGGGAATCCGTGCGAATCGCCGCTAATGTATTTAATAGTAAAAACGCATGCGTTTGTTACATGCGTTTTTACCCGCGATTTCGCGTGCGATTTCGCACCTTTTTCAATGTTATTTTGCCTTGGCAGTGTCATGGTTAATGTCGCACGCGAAATCGCGGGTAAAAACGCATGCGGAAACGCATCCGCATGCGTTTTTACAAGCGTCGGAATGCCGGCGAAATCGCGTCGCAACAGTGGAAACGGGCCCTTAAGAAGACGCAAGCCGCATTCCATACTGCAAAGCATTCTGGGGCTCTCCCCTCGGCTGCTAATGAGAAGTTACAGGGTCAAGTAACAATAGCATGTAACTCAGTCCAGCACACAGCACTGATAAATCTCCCATCAGAGTACACTGCAGGAGTCCTCTATTGTTCCTAGCCACATGGCTAATTAATATTCACTGCACACTACTGTTATTCAGTAAGAGCTTTTCTGTGATCAGGAAGCAGGGAGGACATGAGGACACATTTGGCTTCATAGGAGACAAACATGGAAGCTGCCATGAGCTGTCAGGAGCATCATTTTCTGCAAATACTATATAAAAATTCTGTGAAATCCAAACGTGGACAGTGAAATGCATATGTAATGTAAGTAGAGCCAATATTTAGCTACTGATATGTGTTTATTTTCTCTGAGACCTAATACCTAACAGCTCCTCTTTAAAGGCCTTTGGGAATTGGTATGTCTATATAAGTAGATACCACTGCTTATTGTTTTAGCTCCCTTATTTTCCTTATCAATTCTTGTATGTCCCAGCTGACTATACAGGGGCAGTAACCGAAACTCTCCCTACAGGAGCCACCTCACATCACTGGAAACATAAAAGTTTTTCTTTTTGTGGATTGTCATTGCATCGAGCATTCCTCTATAAAGGGACTCCTGTCTGTGGACCTCTCCTTACCTTGTTCACACATCAGTCACAGGAGGATAGCAATCCTACCAGTTTCTTACATCCCTGTGCATAGAGGAACATGCCTTACCTATTGGGAACACACAGAAAGTAAGAAATCTTCATGTTTCTATTGCTAGACCAGCTTGTACAGGGAGGTGGTACGTGTTCATACTGATTCTAAGCAGTCTCCTGCAGCCAGTGCACATGAATACAGTCCTGAGCAGTTCATTTTATCATGCATCCTTAACTTTGCTTACAGCTTGTTTTTCCTGCTTCACAGCAGATGGGGCAGCCCTTGGGAGAACACATCGAGGTTTGCCTTTTACAACCGAACGTTTAGAAGTGCTGAAAATACATAAGTTGGGAAAAGTGGTTTATGAGTTATTAACAGCAGGGTTGAATTACCACAGCTCCTGAATAAATCCTAACACTTCATACTCCTTGTATACACATTCCAAGGTAACTGTTGCCCACAGGAGGACCCGAACAACGTACTCAGTGGCAGTATAGTGATGCCAGATTATTATTTAGTGTGTGTTTAGTCAGATTACAAAGGATTTGCTAGGAACGTTAGTATCAAAGAAAAGTGTCTTATTTATATTTTTAATAATGTTGCATAATTCTGTCATATTTGCAGTTTACAAACCACGCTCTGTATTTTAAACTATAAAGCAGAGCTAATGACCCCTTAAAGAGGAACTCCAGTGAACATTTTACTGTTGGCAGGTGATGTAGCTACTGCATGATTTTTGGCAGTTGGAGACAGCTGCAAACAGCTATTTTCCACAATGCAACAAGGTTCACAGACAGGAAACTGCCAAAAGTTCGAACTTTTCTTGTGGGAGGGGTTTCACCACAATATCAGTCATATAGCGCCCCCTGATGGTCTGTTTGTGAAAAGGAATCGATTTCTCATGTAAAAGGAGGTATCCGCTACTTTAACTTCAGCCTAGTGGGTTAAATAGCTCAGAGAAGCTCTTTTGCATGGATAACTGAAGTTTCTTAACTCTTCCTGTACTGGAAAACCATAAACCATATGATACTATTTTCTTTGCTACTTATGTTCTATTTCTTTAGCTGTACTACGTGTAGAATTCATTATCTCATAAGTTTATTTTCGCTTCCGATTTGCTCTAAACCTTATTGGTGCAGTTTTTATAAGCCACATGGTTTCTGCCTACAGACATGGATTTATTTATTTTCCCTAATATGGAAGCGTGAAGATGTTGGATGACATCTTGAGGACTGAGACTCCAGGCCTGTGTCTCTTGGTGCTTCTGCTAATACTGTGCCAGGCATTCTAGGCACAAATCTGCCAGCCTCATTCCATACACTGTTCATTAATTGATGGCACAGAATAGTATTGAAAATGAGCTAGTTAAAAAACACTGTTCAGTTGTGGTCATGATGAGGATGATAGCAGGATTATGTAATGACCACAATCATCTGAACAAGTGGCCTGCAGTGTATATATGGCTGCTGGCAACTTGTTAGTGTTGTGCGGACAGAACGCATGTGAACTGCTGCACAGCATGTAGATGATATATAGATACAGTAAATCGGTAATTAATCAGAGTAACTTTTTGAAGACTTAACGTGTACCCGAGGTGACATGTGACATGAGATAAACATGGGATTGTACAGTACAAAGCATATTAATAACCAGGCTGTTTTACTTGCTTTATTTTTCCGCCTGAAAGAGTTAATTTTTAGACTTGAAAGTGACAGCTTCTGTCTTGTCAGTAGCTTATCAGCAATATAGTAAACCTCACTGATATGCAAATTACAGTCATAGTTTTTTTCTGGCAGAATACAACTTCTAAGGGGAGAGAAATAAAAAGGTCAATAGTTCATGTATTTAATGTCTGGGACACTTAATAGGCTGTCACTGATTAGAGCCATTAAAACATTCAACCTACTTTGTAATTGTTTAAATATTAAAGAAAACCCTGGGATACTTAAAAGTCCTTTTTAGGAGTAGGAGGCTAAATCTAATTGTTTAGCTCAGGGGTGTTCCTAGGGTCCTTGGAGATCAGTGGCACCTGGGGGCACTAGGTGGGGGCTAAGCGCGCCGCGGCAAAAAAATGAACGTGGTCATGCAGTGAGTGGGCGTGGCCATGGGTGGGGCCAATCGTACATTAGATTAGGACAGTGGTGGCGAACTTTTTGGAGCCCCAAACTGCAACCCACAAGTCTCTTATCTATCGCAAAGTGGCAACAGCAATTTAAACTAAATACTATACAAACGTTTTAACACATACATGAACATTATGGAAAATCCAAGTTGAAAAACTGAAAAGATAAACAATTTCATCCATCCTACTGCTGAAAAATGTATTCATTTTTTTAGAACCTCCTAGTTTTATTTTCTGTTTTAAAAAGCTAAAAAAGTAGGTTTAATGCTATTGTCTCATATGATGATGATTCATTTTTTTCCATAGTCTCGCAGTTAGCAATCATGTGACCCTCAACAAGACAAATTCAGCAATCATAAGGCCCCTATCAAGACAAATTCAGAAATCATGAGGCCCCCAACAAGACAAATTCAGCAATCATGAGGCCCCCAACAAATCATGAGGCACCCAACAAGACAAATTCAGCAATCTTGAGGCCCCCAACAAGACAAATTCAGCAGTCATGAGGCACATAAATAGACAGCATTTCACATAAATAGGCAGAATGCCCCCTTAATATGGTAGACACCTCTCACCTGGCTTCTGAATTCTCCTCTACTGGCTGCTGTACCTGGCAATACTGTTTTTGGCTGGATTGGGGATGATGTGTGAGCTGAAAGGCCTGGCAGTGATGCTGTGGCCTGGCTGGCGGTGATGCTGTGGCCGATGTTGTGGCTGGGTTGGCTGGCAGTGATGCTGGGCTGTGCTTGGCTGGTTGAGGTAAATGCTGGCCTGACTGGTGGTGATGCTGTGGCCTTTTTGACAGTTATTCTGGGCTGGTTGGCTGGTGGTGATGCTGGGCTGGCTGGCCTGGATAGTTTAGGTAGCGACAGGTGCCCCCTAGTTAAGGTAGCGCCAGGAGTACCCCAGTTCAGTTAGTGACAGGAGCCCCCCAGTTCAGTTAGTGACAGGAGCCCTCCAGTGTAGGCAGTGACGGGAGCCCCCAGTTTAGGTAGTGACAGGAACCCCCTAGTTAGGTAGTGACAGGCACCTCCCAGTTAGGTAGTGACAGGCACCTCCCAGTTAGGTAGTGACAGGCACCCCCCAGTTAGGTAGTGACAGGCACCCCCCAGTTAGGTAGTGACAGGCACCCCCCAGTTAGGTAGTGACAGGCACCCCCCAGTTAGGTAGTGACAGGCACCCCCCAGTTAGGTAGTGACAGGCACCCCCCAGTTAGGTAGGGACAGGCACCCCCCAGTTAGGTAGTGACAGGCACCCCCCAGTTAGGTAGTGACAGGCACCCCTCAGTTAGGTAGTGAGTGACAGGGACCCCCAGTTGGGTAGTGAGTGACAGCAGGGACCCCAGTTAGATAGTGAGTGACAGCAGGGACCCCAGTTAGATAGTGAGTGACAGCAGGGACCCCCAGTTAGATAGTGAGTGACAGCAGGGACCCCCAGTTGGGTAGTGAGTGACAGCAGAGACCCCTGTTTAGATAGTGAGTGACAGCAGGGACCCCCGTTAGGTAGTGAGTGACAGCAGGGACCCCCGTTAGGTAGTGAGTGACAGCAGGGACCCCAGTTAGATAGTGAGTGACAGCAGGGACCCCCAGTTAGATAGTGAGTGACAGCAGGGACCCCCAGTTGGGTAGTGAGTGACAGCAGAGACCCATGTTTAGATAGTGAGTGACAGCAGGGACCCCCGTTAGGTAGTGAGTGACAGCAGGGACCCCCAGTTAAATAGTGAGTGACAGCAGGGACCCCCGTTTAGATAGTGACAGCAGGGACCCCCGTTTAGATAGTGACAGCAGGGACCCCCGTTTAGATAGTGACAGCAGGGACCCCCGTTTAGATAGTTAGTAACAGCAGGGACCCCCGTTAGGTAGTGAGTGACAGCAGGGACCCCCATTAGGTAGTGAGTGACAGCAGGGACCCCCGTTAGTGAGTGAGTGACAGCAGGGACCCCCGTTAGGTAGTGAGTGACAGCAGGTACCCCCAGTTAAATAGTGAGTGACAGCAGGGACCCCCAGTTAAATAGTGAGTGACAGCAGGGACCACCGTTTAGATAGTGAGTGACAGCAGGGACCCCCGTTAGGTAGTGAGTGACAGCAGGGACCCCCGTTAGGTAGTGAGTGACAGCAGGGACCCCCCGTTAGGTAGTGAGTGACAGCAGGGACCCCCAGTTAAATAGTGAGTGACAGCAGGGACCCCCAGTTAAATAGTGAGTGACAGCAGGGACCCCCGTTAGGTAGTGAGTGACAGCAGGGACCCCCGTTAGGTAGTGAGTGACAGCAGGGACCCCCGTTAGGTAGTGAGTGAGTGACAGGGACCCCCGTTAGGTAGTGAGTGGCAGGCGCGCTCCCCACCCCACCTACCTTGCCGCTTCAGACCTCAGGATCAGCGGGCGACCCGACCAGAGCCGGGCACAAATATGCGGAAGTGATGTCACTTCCGCATATCAGCGGTGTCCGCTAGGTCCTAGCGCCCGCTCTATCCGGTCGCCCGGCGCTGATCGGGGTCTGAATGGCAGCGCAGCGGGGACAGCAGGGCAGAGCGAGGCAGCGGCGGCCGGGAGATCCGTGGCACCCCAGGACAGATTGGGGGCACGGGCCCCCCCAAAATAGGGCTAGCGACGCCCCTGGTTTAGCTCATCAGTTTATTTTCACCACGGGTTCACTTTAATTGAAAAGTATAAAACATGGTGTTCTCTTTTATAGGAGAGTTCCACCAAGTGTCTTTGGGCAATAAATAGTAATAACCTTTGCAATTTTTTTAAACTAATTACTGGATACGGGTTAGGAGCCCATTCAGATATAATTATTTTTTATTGATGTGTTTTAAAAATTAGATTTACATGATAACACTGTGTAAGTAGACTGCAGCCTTATACATATGCTAGCTAGATGGTTCTCGGCCACCCTCTATGAGACAGCGAGAGATTTGGACCAATGGAGTGGCAGCCAAGTCTCTTGTTTTCCCGCCTTTTTCAGTGTGTGCAGTGCATTTTCCCTCCGCCATCCTCTATATACCCTAGTTTCTCAACGTGTGGTACGCGTAACCCGGGGGTACTTCTGATGGTTCCCGGGAGTACTCAGGCTTGCTATACATAACCAAGAATAACTAATTTAGAGTTTTATAAAATGTTAAATCTTCTTTAAAGAGACTCTGAAGCGAGAATAAATCTCGCTTCAGAGCTCAAAGTTAGCAGGGGCACGTGTGCCCCTGCTAAACCGCCGCTATCGCACCGCACAAAGGGGGTCCCTTCACCCCCAAACCCACCCCAGCACGACTTGGTCGTGCATTTGGTCGCTCCTGGAGGCAGGGCTAACGGCTGCAGCCCTGCCTCCAGTCGCATCTGTCAGCGGCGCATCGCCGCCTCTCCCCCGCCCCTCTCAGTGAAGGAAGACTGAGCGGGGCGGGGGAGAGGCGGAGATACGCGCTGACAGACGCGCGTGGGGCAGGGCTGCGGCGGTTAGCCCTGCCCCAACCAGGAAGCGCTCCCTCGCATTACGGAGGGGGATTTGGGGGTGAAGGGACCCCCGTTTAGCCGTGGGATAGCGGCGGTTTAGCAGGGGCACACATGCCCCTGCTAACTCTGAGGTTTGAAGCGAGATTTATTCTCGCTTCAGTCTCCCTTAATACAACACCGAATGAGTATTTTAGCTAATTATAAGCAATAGTAAATGCTTGGAAATTGTTTAAAACCAATTATCATGTACTACGATTAAAAATATATATATTTGTCAAGGGGAACTTGTGATAATGTTTACTATGCTGGGGGGGGGGGGGGGGGGGTACTTGGTGAGTACATGGTTTTAAAAGGGGTAGATACCATTAAAATGTTGAGAAACACTGCTCTATACCAGCAGAATGTGTCACATGAGAAAGTGGTGGAAAGCAATGCAAGCAGGATATGCGAAGAATAGAACCTCTACCTCAGGAAATTTGCTATTTAAATAATTCTTCCCCCCCCCCCCTCCCCCACCCCTTTTCTCCTTGAAGACCCCGCTCAAATGACAGATCCACAGAACCTACCTTTGCTAGCACTGGCATTGGCACAAAATGTGGTTTTCGTTTTTAAGACCACTATTATGCAATCCAACGGGTATCTGTTCTTGATTTTAGCAGCATTTGTGTGTCATAAATTGCGAGATGTTTTATTTTTTCTTATGTATTTACAAGTGTCTTGTGTTCTGATGTAAGATGTGCTCTAAGCTGAGATCATCTCTGTTATTGTTCATGTCTAATAATGGTTCAGTCTTCACATTTTGCCATCCCTCTGGCTGGATCAGTGCCCAGTGTTTTGGCAAATCTAAAAGACGAGAGCTGAGAATTGGCTAATTGATACAGTTGATGCCCTTTTTTTTTTTTTTGTAAAAAGACCACCTAGTCTCCCATCGTTTCTAAAGCCCCATTTTTATATGCAAAAGAGACTGTATTGCTTAGCAGAGTATATTTAGCCTCCCATATAAACATTGTTTATCTTCCTACAGTCCTGTATTATGAATGTTAATTCAATGTGATGAAAAATGTCTCCCTCCCATCTCATAGAAATTTTTCACACGTGTGGTCTGGAGACTTGGCTCTTCAGAGAATAATTTATTGCAGAACTAAACTAAATGCTGCTATTATTATTATTATTATTATTTTTAATAATGAATTATGTAGTCCAGTTAGCTTCCGTGGCGCTGTATGGAGTCACATTCTGTGGATTCTGTGTTCAGCACTGCGGGTATTGAGCGGGACACTGAAACATTACTCTGCTGTAGGAGAGTGACACATTCTGTTATGTAGGGAGGAGGAAGAAAGACCGTCATAGGTAAATAAAAATACAGACATTGGTATGCATAAAGAGGAACTGTTGTCAAAATAACTTAATTGATAAAATTGCTTATTTTTTTTTTTTTTTTACAATATTTATCTTTAGTCCTGTCAGGTGATCTGTGCGGATTGTTTGAGTGCTCTAAAGCCAATAGAAAATGTACCCCCGTCTCCCAGAATGCTCTGGGGGGAGGGGGAGAATTCCGAATATCTAATCACCCTACGCTAAGCATCACTGGGAGGGTGGGGCTAAGTACCAATATACAGCAATATATAGATATAGGAAGTGTTTTTGATGCGTAAATCAGAAACATTTCTGTAAAAGTGGGTATCCTGAATTATTTACTGCATTCTGTGATGATGTCCATGCAATTAATAATGAAGGATAAAGGAAAGCAGGGGTGTAAAAAAATAAATAAATGTAATAAATAAATAACGCTTTACTTACTGGGGGCATCTTCCACCAGCCCCTATAAGTCTGTGGCCCCTCGTTGATGTTCTGTTCTCCTTCAGGTTCCCACTTGCACTTTCTGCTGACCGCTGGGTTTCTGCGCATGCACAGATGCACGCTCCCGTCGCCAGGAGCGGACTGCACATGCACAGAAGCCTGCAGCCTGGGTAAGTGGCCTTCTGAAGGTGAAAGTGGGACCTTGGATGAGAACAGACAGAACTTCAGCTGTAAGTAGCCCCAGGTAAGTAAAGCTGTTTTTTTTTTTTTTTAAACTTGTTTTTCCTTTAAGAAAAAAAAAAAAACGCAAATCAGCTAATGGAACACCTAACAAAAAGAAAAGTAACGCCATATGCAGTATTTGTTATAGATTTTGTGTTTATAAAAATGAAATGTTCTTGAATTTTAATTTTTAATGCTAAATATAATATATTGATACAAATCCAAAAGGCCTTCCATAAACTCCTTTGTCAGTCCTTTAGTTAAAGAGAACCTGAACTGAAAATTAAAAGTCAAAATAAACATGCACACGTCATACTTACCTTTTTGTGTAGTCTAATCATCAGTCACTTTCTCCTCTCCTGCGTCCGGTTTGTCCACTGTGGTCAATGGAATTCTCTGTCCTCCATTTTGAAAATGGCCATTACCCCATAACAGCTTCCTGGTCAGCACACTTGTAAACTGTAATATCACCCACTTGAGCCATAGAGAAACATGGACATTAACTTGCACATTCAGTTGTAACTGACAGCAGATGATATATAACTGACAGCTACTAGTATATTTCAGATCTGACAAAATATTGTTAGACCTGGAAGGGATCACTGTAAGAAGAAAATGGTGAGCTTCTGAGAGGAACTGACAGTGAGATAAGTATGTAATATCAATTTGCAGCTACATCACCTATATTTATTTTAAATAATTTTACTCAGTTCAGGTTCCCTTTAAAGAAAACCTGAACTGAAAATTAAAAGTCAAAATAAGCATACACAAGTCATACTTGCCTTCCATGTAGTCTACTCCTCAGTGTCTTTCTCCTGTCCCGCGTCCTGTTTGTTCACTGTGATCAAGGGAATTCTCCGTCCTCCATTTTGAAAATGGCCATTACCCATAACAGCTTTCTGGTCAGCACACAGTTAAACTGTAACATCGCCCACTTGAGCCATAGGGAAACATGGACATTACCTGGTACATCAGTTTTCCTCTCAGCTATAACTGACAGCAACTGATATATTTCAGATCTGACAAAATATTGTCAGAACTGGAAGGGATTATTGTCAGAAGAAAATGGTGAGCTTCTGAGAGGAACTGATGGCAAGGTAACTATGTAATGTTCATTTGAAGTTACCTCATGTGTTTATTTTAAATAGTTTTACTCAGTACTCAGTACAGGCACCTCCTAATACAACATGCTGTTGTCTGCTAATACTGGAAATACTTCTTTAGCCACTTTACCCCAAAGCAGTTTTTACTCATCCCTTTCATTTGCCAATCGCTTAATCACTACTAATCACAATGAAATGATCTATATCTTTTTTTCCACCACCAATTAGGATTTTTGGGGTTGATATTTGTTTTTAGTAATTACTTTATTTTCTATGCATTTTAAAGGGGAAAAACAAGGAAAAAATGAAAAATACACTATTTCTCCATTTTCACCCCCTATAGTTTTAATATAAACACTGCTACTGTACATAAAACCCATACATTTCATCTATCTATTTGTCCTGGTTATTATCACAAGATTTTAATTATGTCCCTAGTACAAAGTAAGGTGACAATATATTATTTGGAAATAAAGGTGTATTTTTTTCTATGTTTTTTTTTTCTCACTAATCTCACGCGCACAGGAACGCAAGTGCACACGCGGGAGCACGCACAGCAACGGCAGCACTGTTTGACTTATAAAAATGTCCTGGACCATTAACCTGTAGCCGACCGCGTCACGCCGATGGGCGTTGCCGCGGCGGCAGCCCCAGGACCGCCTAATGCCGATCGGCGTAAAATCCTGGGGGCTCTGTTTTCCAGGAGATCGCACGCAGGGTGCGCGCGCATCTCCTGCTTGGTGGGCGGAGCTGAGCTCAGCCTTCAGTCTCTGAGCGGCAACTGCTCGGGAGACTGTTAGTCTAATTACATGTACAGCTCTGCCATCGGCAGCAGCGCTGTACTGGGGACAGCCGTGTGACACGGCTGTCCCCTCCTGAGACACAGAGGTGATCGGCTGTCATAGGCTGAAGCCTATGACTGCTGATCACGGGGATTGGCTGGCGGAGTGAGGGGGGTTTACAATGAAAAAAAAAAAAAACACGTTTTTTTTAATATAAAAATAAATAAACAAACACGGACAAACAAACATTGAGGGGGGGGGGGGGGGGGGGAACGATCAGACCCCACCAACAGAGAGCTCTGTTGGTGGGGAGAAAAGGGGGTGGGGTGGGATCACTTGTGTGCTGTGTTGTGCGGCCCTGCAGCTTGGCCTTAAAGCTGCAGTGGCCAATTTAATGAAAAATTGCCTGGTCTTTGGGGGGGTTTAACACTGGTCCTCAAGAGGTTAAGAGGCTCGAGACGGATGTTTTCATAAGTCTGGTTGTCATTAAGTGGTTAAAGAGGAACTGTCGCGAAAATCTAAAATTTAAAGAAAACCTTTACTGAAAAAAGTTCCCCTGGGGGTACTCACCTCAGTAGGGGGAAGCATCTGGACCCTATTGAGGCTTCCCCCATCCTCCCTGTGTCCCACGGCGGTCTCCCTGCAGCCCACGGAACGCACAGGCGACAAATCCGACAGAGCGAATACTGCACCTGCGCTGGAGCCAAAAGGTAAATATTTACATTGCCGCCGCCGTGGGACCGAGGAGGGCGGGGGAAGCCTCAATAGGATCCAGGGGCTTCCCCCACACGATGTGAGTACCCCCCAGGGGAGTTTTGTTTTTTTCATTACAGATTTTCTTTAAAACACATTAAAATTTGAAGTGCATTTCTTCCGGAGTAAAATGAGCTATACATTGCTTTTCTTCTATGTTGCTGTCACTTACAGTAGGTAGTAGAAATCTGACAGAACCGTCAGGTTTTTGGGTTAGTCCATCTCTTTATGGGGGATTCTCAGCATGTCCTTTATTCTTTATAAAGGCATTCCCTGAAAAGGATTTATACAAGGATGATGACCAGCCTCAATGTTTATTGCACACTTTTTTTGGCAGTTGGATGGAGCAATTGCCATTCACCAAGTGCTTTTAATAATAAAGAAAACCTTGAGAACCCCCCATGAGAAGATGGGCAAGAAATGTACTTCTTATTTGTATATGTTTAAATGTATTCTAAATTTTTAAGATTTTCGCAACAGAGGTCTTTTATTAGGGCCCTTTTCCACTAGCAGTTGCTAGCGTTCACGCTGAACGCTAGCGATTGCTGAATCGCAAAAGTACAAAAATTTGCGACGATTTCCCGACGTTTGCGGTCGCGATTTTAGCACTGCATAGCAAAATCGCGGCAATAATCGTTCCGCCGCGCGTTCGCGTTCCTGTAAAAAACGAATCGCGGTAGTGGAAATGACCTACCGCGATTCCTATGTTAAAAGGCAAACTGTAGCGATTGTAAAATCGCTAGCGGTTTGCGACTTTCCGATTCAGCAAACGCGCTAGTGGAAAAGGGCCCTCAAGTTTAGTTAAATAAAGTTAAATAAAGAAGCCACAGTGATGATCAATTTACTTAAATATTCCGATTGACTTTGAGATTTGTGTTGTGAGGCCAGTCTGCAGGAGCAGGTATTAATCCTTCGGATGCAGGCATTTGGGCATATGCACGTGTGTGTGTATATAATATATATGCATGGTTAGAAATGCTATTTTTGTTGCAGGAGAGATGGATAGCAGCTTAGTGGAATGTTGATTAAATAACACTGTTCCATAGAGATAAACTGCTGATCGCTTACAAAGGCATCCCATTTTCATTTTAAGGATGAATGCGTTTCTCTTGTTAGGGATCTTTGTGTATTATTCTAAGCCTTGAGGTTTGGAAGCCTTGTATGATATTTTAGCAGAAGATGATCCGTGCATTAGCTGAAAGGTAAGGAATTGTACTGCCTTCAGCAAGCATCTCTGGAGGCTGCACATGTATTAGTTGAAGTCAGTGGGGGAGTTAGAGGCTGTAGCTTTAACAAGTGTTTCTTGTGCATTTAAATATATGTTTATTGGTATATTGAGCTTCAGGGCTTCTGTGAATCATTTTTCTCCTCAGCATTCTTTAAAGTGAAACTCCGGGTTCACAGGCTAAAGCATAATGATATACTGTGTAATACAACAGCCCCTGTTCTGACAGCCGCTTCATTTAACATAATAATACAAAAAAATCACCTTTACTGCCGTGAAAGCAATGTAAACCTCTCATGAGGTGATGCAGTAGAAAAAGACTGCTTTGCCTGGGATGGGATTAAACCACCTTAGAAAAAATCGACAGTAACCCCAGGGCATATTGGCAATTCTTCATTGCTGGAAATCTAGAGATTTAGCACTTTATTTTAAACTTTTACAAAGGCATTTGCAAATAAAGGAAATACCTTATTTAATTCACATTTTCTCCTAAATTATTTCCTAGGAGATCATTGTTCATCTTCTATTTAGAATAACTTTTCAGAACTTTGCAATTGAAAAAGTAACAAATAGTTGGTGAACAAAGAACGGTCAGAATTTTGTATGAAAATATCACTTAGGAGAAAAAGTAAGAGAAAAAGTCAATTGAATAAGGTCCACGGTGTTAAATCTGGGGATGTCTTCCTCACTTCCCAAAAACCCTTTGGGACTTTATCTGAGGATCCCTCACAAAAAGCATACAAACGTCCATGGAAAAGAGAAAATACATATTAAAATTTGTTTAAAATAAATAGAATATATATTCTATTTTAATTTTTTTTTTTTTAAGAATCTTTCTAACATTTTTCAAATGTAGTTACAGGTAGAGTACATACACAAAAGACGTCCTCAAGGTATAAAGGGTTATAACAATCCATCCTGTCTCCTAAAACGTGCTTGAGTTATAATAGAACAATGGTGTGCTCAAAATAGATATAGGATATTGGCACATAAATACACCTCTCATATTGTAGGAGAGGGAGGGAAGAAAGCAAAAAATGAAAAGAAAAAGGAGTAATGAAGAGAGGATCCACCCATGTCAGAATGACAAAAGGAAGCTCCAGTACCACTTACAGAGGGCGTCCTGATGCCAAGGATGCATTATTGCTCTAAAGAATGACGCAGATCCGTCCAAAGTCAAGGGAGTACGCAGCAGACTCCTGGACCTCAAACCAGTGGAACCAGGTCTTTCAAAATTTTCTCATGCGGATTAAGTAGCACAGTGATGTCCAATTCCAGCCCTCAATGTCCATATCCATGCCAATGTAGGACGGACTCAGAAATGGAGAAACACATTCTACTTGATGACCCACACCTTTCCTGATTCAGTCCCATGGATTTAAATTGAGCTCTATCAAAAAATAAAATATTTGAGGAACTCTGCCAATGACGACTGAAGTTGGACACCACTGGTGTAGTGTGAGACGGAGTTCCAAGGATATCAGCACAAACCAATCATATGCAAGAATAGCACGCTTTATTGTGCCTACACTGTACAAACTGTTAAAGCCGACAATTGTTTGTTTCAGAGGCCAATGACTATTTCTTTACAGGGACGCCAAGTTTTTGGAGTGTCCAGAGAACAGAGGAAGCCCTTGCAGACAGGGAAAACATACAATTATACAGAGCTATCCACTAAAACTTTTGGAACTGGGTATCAAACAAAAGAATTTCTGTTTGTTCCATGTGTAAGCGCCTATTTAAAAAGAAATGGCAATGTAATTACTTACACTACACAAACTGTTCTCCGTTGAAGCCAATGCCCCCCTATACTTTCAATGTGGCGGATGCAATTTGAGTATCTGTAAAATGGTGATTACGATGATCAATTTATAACTACTGGTATCGGAATTGTTCATGCAGCAAAACCGCAATCCTGTGTAGCTCATATGATGATATAGTAACTCCAGATATGTGAGATCTGATTGCTTATGGCACTTCCACAGATGTGGTCATTACTGAGTCCCTTGAGCACTTCCTGTGATATGACAGAAATTTCTGTCTAGTGGAGGCTGTTCTCTACCATGCCGGTCCTTGTAGAGGGAGACCTGTTTCATAGCGCTTTACTATGGGAGTTGTGATTCATGCAAAATTCATCAATTGGGTATTTACATTAGTGACAGATTCTCATTACTTATTGTAATCTCAATTAGGCTTCTGTTGCTGGGAACACATGATGCAATTACCTGTCCAATTGACGGGTGATTGGACAGGAAGTTGTACCATGTGTCCATGTCCAAATTGATTTTTTTTTTCCCGCTAAAATTAAAATTTAGACTCTTCTAACCAGTGTACTACAAACGTTTGATTTTGACATAACCATGATATAAACGATCAAATAAAAGCTAGAATATATATATATATATATATATATATATATATATATATATATATATATATATATATATATATATATATATTCAATGTATGTTAATTTATAAATGGGGTGCTCTTGTGTGCCTTTATACATGGCAGTGATGGCACAAACACAGTCAACCTTAGAAAATTTACCTCACAATAAAAAATCTGTTCCTCATTTATTTTAATCAACAACACTACATTTGTTACAGTGAATACATACTGTACATTTTATCTAATGTCTCACTTTGACAAATAAAATTTCTTTATTCTTGAAAGGAAGATTCCACTGGAGCAGACACCACCAATGTAATAATAGCTACTTTATTAATCACATGGATGAAAAGCCGCAATACAACACAAATTGTTATTTTATTAGGTTAAATGACTGTCATACAACCCACCACACATCATTACATTTCTGCCAAAATTGATCTGATTTTTCTAAACTTTTCTGATTGATTTTTCCTCAAGAAAAACAGTTTTGATCGACATTATCAATCGATAAAATCGAACAGAAAAATTGTAACGTTAGGCCACCATAATGGTGGAAATGGTCTGTTAGTCCGCAGAGCGATGTGTACGTCCGTAATAATTCCAGTATTTCAGCAGCTACTACATTAAACTTGGAGGGCAGGTTCCCTTTAATAGATCTCAAGCAAAGATAACTGTTCTGCCAACCTTTTGCCCTCATATGTCGAGCCACAAGTGCCTTGACCTAGTTTATATTATGTTTTGTCAAACCAGAGTGCTTTTTTTTAAGGGATTTTTTTTTTCTGTGTACCTACAGGCTATATTTGTCTTCATTCATTTGTTAACCCATTTGCTGCTTGTATCGTAACTCTGCCGCTGTGAAATATGTGCTTCGTATAGCAGTGTGTCACAATGACAGGCAGTATATGGCTTATATTGTTTCCTTATAGCCGAGTCAACAAGCTAGCATTGTAGTGTTTGTAAATGGGCCCTAAAAAAGCTTTTCACAACTTCATAAAACACTGGATATGGATATTTGGTGTTCGGTGTCAGTATTATGGCGACATTACGTCTTGGTGTATGCTGTGGATTTATTATGAACGGCAACTTTAAAGTTGCCATAGGTTTGATTTAAGGTTATTGACATGTTTGTTATGGAGGTACATTGTTGTAAGTGCTGTGTATTGACACTGTACTTATACTGAGTATTCTTATAAACCATATAAAATGAATCTATCATATGTAAAGCGAGAGCAGTGTGGCAGGCCAGTATGTTGGCTTTTCCTGTAAAGGACGTCCAGTGCTGTTTTTGATGCAAACATTTCAGCTCTTCACTCGGGGGAATAGTAAAATGTTTCCAATTACTGTGAGCGCAACGGTAACCTTCACAGTAGAATCTGTTTGTGCCGACTTGCTCACAGCACAGTGCGTAACCCTTTAGTTTGTAAACATTTGCAAGTCCTCTGCAGATGGCTAGTCGCACATCTCACCTGGCCCATACTTACTCCACCTGTACTTGAACCACAATCCACACAACTAGTAGCTCTCGAACCACAGCCCACCTCAGCTGGACCTGAACCACAGCCCTCCTCACCCGATTAGCACCTGAAATAGAGCCCTCCTCACCCGACTAGCACCTGAACCACAGCCCACATCACCCAACGAGCACCTGAACAACACCACAGCACACCCAACCCTGCTACAACTAGAACCACAGCACACCCTGTTAGCACCAGAACCAGAGTACACCTCACCCAACTAGCACCTGAACCACAGCTCACCGCACCAAACGAGTACCTCAACCACACCCCACCCAGTTAGGACCTGAACCACAGCCCACCCCAGCGGCACCCAAACCACCACATCCCACCTGCACTACAGCCTACACAACTTGCTCCCCAACCACAGCACAGCCCACCCAACTAGCACCTGAACCATAGCCTACCTCACCCAACTAGTGCCTTAACCACAGCCCACTTCACCCAAGAAGCACTTGAATCACACCACAGCACACCCCTCCCAGCTAGGACCTGAACCACAACCCACCCCATTGGCACTACTGCACACCCCACCTGCACCTGAACGGCAGCCCACCTTAGCCAGTTAGCACCTGCACCACAGCCCACCTCCCTCACCTGTACCCAAAGCAAAGCACACCTCACTCAACCTGCACCCGAACCACAGCCCATCCTACCTGCACCTGACCCACAGCCCACCTTACTCCATCCACCCCTGAACCAAAGCCCACCCCAAAGTGTCTTCTGACATGATGCATTGATTGACAGAGTTTGCAACTTTCTCTTCCCCCTGTCTGAAGTCAATAAATGGTACCAGTGGGTGAACTTGGAGTGTATGTTCAGTGCAGCTGTGTGAATGCAAATGAGTGTGGTATCTAATAAAGCACGTTTTCTATTTTGGCAAATACCCTGAGTGAAGACGCCATCTATTATATTGCAAAAACATGTTCATATCCTTTTTGATTTCGAAGCCATATTTGAGCAGTAAACCATGTATCTTGCTTCTTTAGCCAGAACATGTACCTGCTGCAGGGATCCTCCCTTTTTCCACTTCTTCCTTTGTACTTCTCTGGATTTAGGTCCTGTTTCCACTAGCGTGTTGCATTCTGCATCAATTTTTCTGGATCCAGATTTCTGGATGAAAGGGATGACAGGCCACACCCAACACTCAAAAGTGTCAAGGGTGAGCTGAGGGAGATCTAACAGCCAGAGTGGCCAAAAGATAAGAAAGCTGGTGGAGAGAAAAGTGAGCCCAGCTCAATCACCTGCAGCTGCAGATACCCTTTTATATCTTCAGACTTGACAAGAGTATTGAAACAGCATGATGTTCTGTCCATTCAGGGTGAATTCTCTGTTCAGTAAGGGAGATCATTGCCAAATTACATCAATAGTAGTAAATGAAAATTATTAGTTGTTGCTGGTTCTTTAGCTGTGTTTTCTTTTATGTAATACAAGTTCACTGTGCCGACCTAGCCAGCTGTTGGAAACTTTAGCACAAGAAATGTATTGGGTGCGTACTGACTAAACAAGAAAGTGAAATTAGTTTTTTTCACTTGAATTTGAAGAATATTTGAGTATATACCATGCCCCCGGAGGCGGGAACCTTTATTCCCCCGCCTCTGCACCTCCTGATCTGTTGGTTCACCAGTCAGTTCCCCTGCATTTCCTGTGTCTTGGGTGGCCCCATTGCCAGTATAAGTTTATGCTTGGTTATGACACTGGTTCATGTCAGTGTATTGCTTGCACAGACTGCTGGGTAGGGCCTGTCCTGCGGCTAATCACTGCTGTTGGAATAAAATGCTTTTGAAGAGGCCAACAAGCTTTCTGCCATTACCAGCCATACACAGGGGCCATAAACTCAAAGCAAGCTTACCAAAAAATGTACAGATAAATTAATTAGCTTGCAAACTATAGGGTATTGTACCATGTTAGCCATCCATAAAAGCAAGAAGTTTTGAATCAGGATGATACCATTTATTGGCTAACTTAAAAGAATAAGGGTAAGCAAGCTTTCGGTTGTATCGGCTTCCTCAGGCTTCAATCCTGTTTACTCACAATATGCTGGCATCTTGTGAGGAAACAGGATTGAATCTGACGAAGGCTGTACAGCTGAAAGCTTGCTTACTCTTATTCTTTTTTTACGTTAGCCAATAAATGGCATCATCCTGATTCAAAACTACTCAAATTATGTAATCCATGTTCAATTTATTTGCATACATACATATTTTAATGACTTTATCTTTCTTTTTAGATAAGATGGGAAAAAAACATCACATTGGGCGAACCCCCAGGATTCCTCCACTCTTGGTGGTGGTAAGTTAGAATCTTCATTCTGTATCTAATATTGTGCAAGTATCATTGGCGTTTCCTCTCGGCAGGCACGTATTGCATGCATTGTGTGATAAAATGTTCCCAGCCACATTATATAGCCACGTGCTGGAAGGCACAGCTGTACTGTGAGCGGGAACATGAAAGTCTATGGCCTTTTGTGTTAACATGCGATCCAAACACAGTACGTCATAACTGACAGCACCTCACATAGTGTGAATGAAATCTTACCACATGGGGACTGTGCTGTGTTTATCAGGCTAGTGTAAATATGCTTCGGTCAGTGGCTCTGCTCATTGACCGCTTGCGCCTCCCTCACAGTTTGATCCCAGCATTGCCATCTTGCAGAAGAAGCTTTGAAAGAGAACTGCACATTTGGTGCAGATGACATCATGCAGGGTATCATTGGAATTCCAGCAAAACCATCTATCATGTTGATAATAAAATCTGCCTGCTTACATTGACTTTTACTGTGTTTTGAAAAGGGGATTCAGGTTCCCCACACATCCTCCCAATTCTCTGTCAGCAGTGAGTGTCTATTTCAGACTGACAGTAGGTTCAGCATAGCAACAATATCCTCATCAGGTTACCCTTAACCACTTGAGGACCGCAGTGTTAAACCCCCCAAAAGACCAGGCCATTTTTCTGTTAATAGGCTACTGCAGCTTTAAGGTCTCGCTGCAGGGCTGCACAACTCAGCACACAAGTGATTTCTCCCCCCCCCCCCCTTTTTTTTTTCTCCCCACCAACAGAGCTCTCTAGGAGGTCTGAAGCGAGATTTATTCTCGCTTCAGACTCTCTTTAAAGGGATACTGTAGGGGGGTCGGGGGAAAATGAGTTGAACTTACCTGATCATGCTGGAGATAATAAGGCAAGAGAAAACTTACCTCCACATAGTAAGAGAGTTATCTTATCTCTTCATTCCTTAAGTTACCTCCTCTGTAGTTAATTTCCCTCCTCTGTAGTTAAAGGGATACTGTGGGGGGGGGGAAGGAGTTGAACTTACCCTGGGCTTCTAATGGTCCCCCGCAGACATCCTGTGCCCGTGCAGCCACTCACCGATGCTCCGGCTCCGCCTCTGGTTCACCTCTGGAATTTCAGACTTTAAAGTCTGAAAACCACTGCACCTGCATTGCCGTGTCCTTGCTGCCTCTAATGTCACCAGGAGCGTACTGCGCAGGCCCAGTATGGCCTGTGCCTGTGCAGTACGCTCCTGGTGACATCAGCGAGAGCGAGGAATGAAGAGATAAGATAACTCTCTTACTATGTGGAGGTAAGTTTTCTCTTGCCTTATTATCTCCAGCATGATCTTAGTGAATTGAGGCCATTGGCCTCAATTCACTAAGATCATGCTGGAGATAAGGCAAGAGAAAACGTACCACCACACAGTGAGAGAGTTATCTCATCTCCTCGTTCCTTAAGTTACCTCCTCTGTAGTTAATTTACCTCCTCCGTAGTTACTTTCACATGGAGTTAATTAACAGCCTGTCTTTAACTCTGGAGTTATTTTAAGGATTGAAGAGATAACTTAAAGACAGAAGAGCTAACTTTAGGTTTGCCTGAGGTCAAATGTTTCCTGAATACTACATGCCTCATCACCATAGTAACAACTCTAGAAACGTTATTAAAGACAGGAGATAAGCTTAGTGAATTGAGGCCATTGCCTTAAAATAACAGGTGTGCATAAAAAGTGTTAATCCGTAGTTCACAGCAAAGGCTGTGCTCTCTGCACTTCTCCACAACTAAAGACTTTTCTTCTCCCTTTTCTCAGCCTTTTGTCTTTCACAAAGCATAAGCTTAAAGAGGAACTCCGGTGAAAATAATGTAATAAAAAAAGTGCTTCATTTTTACAATAATTATGTATAAATGATTGAGTCAGTGTTTGCCCATTGTAAATTCTTTTAAATCCCTAATTTACATTCTGACATTTATTACATGGTGATATTTTTACTGTTGGTAGGTGATGTAGCTGCTGCATGCTTTTTTGGCAGTTGGAAACAGCTGTAAACAGCTATTTCCCACAATACAACAAGGTTCACAGACAGGAAACTGCCAAGAGTACGTACTTTTCTTGTTTCTTCTGGGAGGAGTTTCACCACAATATCAGCCATACAGCGCCCCCTGATGGTCTGTTTGTGAAAAGGAATAGATTTCTCATGTAAAAAAGGTTATCAGCTACTGATTGGGATAAAGTTCAATTCTTGGTCGTAGTTTCTCTTTAACCCTCCTGGCGGTCTAATGATTTCCGCCAGGAGGCAGCGCAGCAGTTTTTTGTTTTTTTGTTTTTTAAATCATGTAGCGAGCCCAAGGCTCACTACATGATAGCCGCCCGCCCACTTTGATCGCCTTCGGGATTCAAAGAACGGGATTTCCTGGAGGGCTTTCCCCGTCGCCATGGCGACGGGGCGGGATGACGTCAGTGACGTCATTGGGAGTCCCGATCCACCCCTCAGCGCTGCCTGGCACTGATTGGCCAGGCAGCGCACGGGGTCTGGGGGGGGGGGTGCGGCACGACGCGACAGATAGCGGCGATCGAGCGCGGGGCGACGTCGATCGGTGTGCTGACACAGCTAGCAAAGTTCAGCTTAACCTTCCTGGCGGTAAGCCCGAGCTGAGCTTGGGCTATGCCGCGCAGGAGGATTTCTCAGGCCCTGCTGGGCCGATTTGCATAATTTTTTTTTTTTTTTTTTTTTTGCAACACGCAGCTAGCACTTTGCTAGCTGCGTGTGCATTTCGATCGCCGCCGCTGAGGGGTGGATCAGGACTCCCTTTGACGTCATCCCGTGCGACGCCATGGCGACGGGGGAAGCCCTCCAGGAAATCCCGTTCTTTGAACAGAATTTCCTGATCAAAGATCGCCGGAGGTGATCGAAGCGGGTGGGGGGATGCCGCTGCACAGCGGCTATCATGTAGCGAGTCCTAGGCTCGCTACATGATTTAACAAAAAAAAAAAAATTACAAAAACACTGCTGCGCTGCCCCCTGGCGGTTTTTAACCACTTAAAGCGGTTTAACACCCAGCATTACAACTTTGCTTTAAAAGATTGCTTACAGCTTAGAAATTATTATGCCAGATTTTTTTTTAAGCAGAAAATCACTGAATGGGTTAAACATGACATTTTAGTGTTGGATTTAACTAGGAATCCGCATCCGTTCTTATCTTTTAGTTACAAATGTATCTTTGTTTGGAATGCAATTAGACCTCTGAAAAGCCTGCCGGGGAAGCCCTCTTTGTTCTCTCAGAGCAGTGTTTGTTTATTACTTTGTAAATAGATACATTTGTAACTAAACCTAAGCACGGTGGAGGATTTCTAGCTAAATGCAACACTAAAATGTCATGTTTAATCCATTCAGTGAATTTCTGCTAAAAAAAAAATCTGGCATAATCGTTTCTAAGCTGTAAGCAATCTTTTAAAGCAAAGTTAAAATTCTGGGTGTTAGACCACTTTAAGCTCTCAGTCGTTTTCACTTTATTCATCCGAGCAATGTTCACCTCCCATTCATTAGCCTATAACTTTATCACTACTTATCACAATGAACTGATCTATATCTTGTTTTTTCCGCCACCAATTAGGCTTTCTTTAGGTGGTACATTTTGCTAAGAGCTACCTTACTGTAAATGCATTTTAACAGTAAGAATAAGAAAAAAAAAAGAAATTCATTATTTGTCAGTTTTCGGCCATTATAACTTTAAAATAATACATGCCTCCATAATTAAAACCCACGTATTGTATTTGGCCATTTGTCACGGTTATTTCACCGTTTAAATTATGTCCCTATCACAATGTATCACGACAATATTTTATTTGGAAATAAAAGAGCATTTTTTCCGTTTTGCATCCATCACTATTTACAAGCTTAAAAAAAAAATATAGAGAGATATTTTATCTTTACATAGATATTTAAAAAGTTTAGACCCTTAGGTAAATATTTGTGGGTTGTTTTTTTTTTATAGTAATGTTTTTTTTTTTTTTGTTTTTTTTTTATTACACATTTTATGTGGGTATTTTTGGGAGGGTGGGATATAAATAGTGTTTTATTTGGGGAAATATTTGTGTATTGTAATGTTTTTTTACTTTTAGATGTAGTTTTACTTTTTGGCCACAAGATGGCAATCTTGAGTTTGTTTGCATGACATCACTCTAAGCGTACAATGTACGCTTAGAGGGACATAGCGTCAGAAAAAGCGTAGCTTCCGAGAGAAGCTGTCGCTTTTTCAGAGGGGGAGAGGACCATAGCCCGATGCATTGATTCCTGGGCTAACGAATCCGCGGCCGGTAGTGCGCATGCACGCGCACGATCTAATAAGCATTTTAGAATTAGAAAAGGTCAATAGTTCATGTATTTTTATTGCTGTAATTAGCTTATTTATTTATTCTATTTATAAAGCGCCAACATATTACGCAGCACTGGACATGAGTTTACGTTACAGACAATATTTAGGGTTGACAAACAGCAATATGACAATACAGGAATACATGCAAACCAGAGCACACAGCACAGTATGAGTACAAGGCAATGCTTAGTCAGTAACTGAATGGGAGCATGGAGATTAAGCAAGTTAGGTTCACTCAAATGCATAGCATGGGTGCACAGTAATGGAGGTGCATGATCAGGTAGGACACAAAAGGAGGAGGACCCTGCCCAAAGGCTTGCAATCTAGAGGGAGAGGTAGAGACATGAAAGGTAGGGGACCAGAGTTCAGCTGTGGGTTTGGAGCACTTGTGGGTGAGTTTTGAGGGCCTTCTTGAAGATATTGAAGGAGGGGGCTGCCCTAATGAGTGGAGGTAGGGAGTTCCATAGTGTTAAGAAGCTCTTGAGAAGTCCTGGAGGCGGGCATGGGACCTGGGTGATGCGTGGGAACGGTCAGGCGAAGTTTATTGGAGGAGTGGAGTGAGCGGCTTGGTGTGTGCCTCTGAGTAAGATCGGAAATGTAGGTTGGACAGGTTTTGTGGACAGATTTGTAGGTCAGACACAGTATCTTGAATCTGATTCTGGACAGCTTATCAGTGATGTTTACTATATTCCCTACAAACAAAAAGGATCCGCAGGCTGCAGTGAGGTAGAAAAAGCTGGTATTCCTTATTCAAAAATTCCACAGAAAAATGACAAATACATCCACAGGAACAACTAACGCGTGTAAGGTCTCAGAATCTGTCCTTAGTCATAGTTACTACTGCATGGTAACTATGACTAAAGGCAGATTCTAAGCCCGACATGCGTCGGTTAAACCTGTGGATGTATCTGTAATTTTTCTGTGGAATTTTTGATTAAAGAATACCAGCTCTTTCTACCTCACTGCAGCCTGCGGATCCCTTTTTTGTTGCTGTAGAAGGCTTGGCTGACCAGATCATGCACCAGTGAGAATGTGTCTGTGGGGGTTTAAGAGCATTTGGGCCTCTCTCTTCATTCCCTACAAACAAGACATAAGCTGTCACTTCCATGCCTAAAAATTAACTCTTTAATGCACGAAAATAAAAAAAGCCAGGCTATTAATGTTTTGTACTATACATATGTATCTCATCATGTCACATATCACTTTGGGTACACCTTAACTTTTCACATACAACACATAAATGGTTTATAATATGTGTTCTATCCCATTTACTATCAGGGTTGTTAAAATGAATATATCTATGTTGAGACAGAAAACCTCCCCATGCAGGGTGCTGACCTTTCCTCAGGACTGTATCTCTGTGAATTGCGTTGTGGCTTTTATAGAAAGTGATGACCTATCCCACATTCAGCTGCTGCTCTTTTCTATTACAGTGATCCCCAGGCATGGGCTGCTCTGGCACGGCACAGTGTCGGCATCAGCGCTGTCATCTCGGGGCGATTGTTTAATAAAGTATTCATTTACAGTCATGTCTAATTTCTCATGTTATCTTTTCTCATTTCCAGTGTATTCTGGGATCTGTACTGTGCCGCTCCAGAGAGACGGGAAACCTGTGAACATTCAAGTGAAGCAAAAGCCTTTCATGACTACGTGAGTGGCCCATTCCACTTCCTACCGCTTAGGCTTGCTATACGTGTCAGTCAGCTGTTCTAGTTCCATATAACTGTTCCTAATGTGCACAGTGCAACTTTCCTAAAATACAGTAAAAGGTATTTCCAAGTACTGTATTCAGCTAATGTGCTGTAATACATAACCAGTGGAATGGGCACAAATAAATGACAGTTAAGGTGCCATACACTGTTTCACACTAAAAATGTTGGCGCGATTTTTAGCAACCTCTCTCAAAGCGCTGCATTGCAGTGTGAATTCCCCTATAGGGAGATTCTGCACTAGCGATTTGCAGAGTGACTGATTCTGCAGGGAATCTGTTTCCAAATGTATTTCTTTTTGACCGATTTCCAATTGCTGCAATTCCAATTTGCTGCACTACTTTGATTAATGGAAACGCAGCATGCTTACAATTGATGGAAACGCAGCATTGTACTATTCATCGATTGCCAGCTGGAATCCATTAAAAATGTATGCGCTGTCTGTATGGCATAAATCGATTTCCTCTCTGAATCAGAGAGGAATCAACATTTTTGCAACATTGGGTGGCAATTTATAAGGGTACCTTTACTCTCCTCCAGCAGATTTCTGTCTGAGTGAACAGACCCCGTGCATCCCTTCCTTAAAGTGTAACTGTTGGGCATAAAATCAAAAATCAATTCTTTATTTTTATCTGGTAAACAAGTAATATGGATGCTAACCAGGCAATCCAGAAGTTAAAATCTCTATTACTTTTCTTGTTTATAAATGATCATTCCCCAGTTTACCTGACTCTTATTTGATACGTTGCCTCACAAAGGAAGTTGCAGGGCATGCTGGGTTTTCCTTTTTTGCTACTGTGCATTAGTTAAGTCTGAGGGGAAATAAAGGAGCAAAAAAAGACAACCCAGCATGCCCTGCAACTTCCTTTGTGCGGCAACGTACCAAATAAGAGTCAGGTAAACTGGGGACTGATCATTTATAAACAAGAAAAGTAATAGTGATTTTAACTTCTGAATTGCCTAATTAGCATCCTTCTTACTTGTTTACCAGATAAAAATAAAGAATTGATATTTGATTTTATGCCCGACAGTTACACTTTAAAATTAACCTGAAGTGAGAGGTATATGGAGGCTGCCATATTTATTTCCTTTTAGGCAATACAAGTTGCCTGGCTGTCCTGCTGATCCTCTGTCTCTAATGACAGTACAATAATAAAGTGTACCCTGAACCTTATAGCTCCGTTCATTACTCGGCACTTTAAGCTTTGGCATTTGTAGTGCTCGTGTGTGTCAGGAATGCTCACTGAACTGGCTATGGAGGGCGGCTTCTTAGCACCCTCTTAAACTTAGACTAAAACACTATACAAATGTTGCTGCACTAAGTGAAACTTCTCTGTTTGCAGTAGTAGCTCGTTGAAAATGGTTTGACAATTAAAACCGGTTTCAAATATCTGATGTTATTTATCTGTTTTTAGACACTGCCTTACCCTTCCTCCTACCTCAAGCTTCCTCACCCAGCCGCACAGTTTAACCCCATTGTGACCATGTTGTGCCTTTTTTAAAGTGAACCTGAGGTGAACATAAACTGATGAGATAACAGTTGTATTTATCCTCCTACTCCTAAAAATAAATTTCTTACACATGCCATGGTTTTATTTTATATTTAAATATTTACAAAGTAGATTGAATGTTTTATTGTCGATGGCAGTCTATTAAGTGTCCCAGAGTTAAAATACATGAACGGTTGACCTTTTTCTATCTCTCCCCTGCCCTCAGAAGTTGTATTCTGCCAGGAAAACTTTTACGGCTGTAATTTGCTTATCAGTGAGGTTTACTACTGTATATAGGGTACAGACCTGACAGAGGCTGTCACTTGTATGCCTGAAAATTCAAAATTAACACTTTCAGGCAGCAAAATAAAAAAAAAAATTTGAAACAGCCTGGTTATTAATATGTTTTGTACTGTACATACACGTTTATCTCATCATTTCACATGTTGCCTCTGGTACAACTTTTTAAAGGATATCTGAGCCGAAATGTGGGAAGTACAGGGATCTGTCCCGATTGCCCACCTACTTGGGCTAAATGCCCCCCGGCAGCCTCTTCCGGGTCGGTGGAGTCAGGCATTAGTGTCCGCGTCCAGGAACGCACCGTGCATGACGTCACGTCTACGTCATGCACAGAGCACTCCTGGGCTGTAGGACTCGTGCAGCAGGGCCAGCGCCTGCCCACTAATGCCCAATTTTAGAGACCCGGAAGAGGCTGCTGGGGGGGGGGGGGGGCATTTAGCTGCCAAACAGAGGGGGGAGGAGAACGGGGGAGAGGTGGACTTCTAAACACATACAAATAAGAAGTATGTTTCTTCCTGATCAAAATGAGCCATAAATTACTTCTCTCCTATGTTGCTGTGGCATTTACAGTAAGTAGTAGAAATCTGACATTACCGACAGATTTTGGGCTAGTCCATCTCTCCATAGGGGATTCTAAGCATGGCCTTTATTCTTTACAGAGACACTCCCTGAAAACGATTTTTACTAAGTTAAATCTGCTCACTGTACACTTTTTGGGCAGTTGTACGGAGCAACTGACATTCACTAAGTGCATTCTGAAAATAAATCCCTGTGAACCCCCCATGAGGAGATGGGATAGTCCAAAACCTGTCGGTACTGTCAGATTTCTACTACCTACTGTAATTTTTGTTTTAAATCTTTTGATTGCCATCTGAATGAGAAGTAACATATGTATTGATTTCTCAAAATAACCTATGTATTACTTTTATGCTTTTGTAAAATGGTGAAGATTGTGTAAAATGTATGATTTTAAACCCACTAAAATATCAAATGCAAACTAACCTTAATACTTCAGTAAAACAGCTGCAATGAGTATCTGAACAACAAGTAGTTGGCATATTATAAGTTGCTGTAATTGGGATTGTTGGAGCTTACAGCTACATACTGACTACTTAGGCCTGGAACCCACTACAAGTCGCAAATCGCAATCGCTTGAGCTTTGAATTAGTGATTTGTAAGAGAGTTCATGAGCGTTTTCTGGCGATTTTGGTAGTGACTTTAAAAAGTGTAAGCTTTTTGCCAGCGATTGTGATTGCGATTTGCGATTAGCAATTTCAATTCTGATTGGTCGTTTTAAAAAAAAATATATATGTATGTGTAGCGATTTATAAGCGATTTGCCAGCACTTCAATACTTTACATTGAAGCGCAAACGCTAAACTATCCCAAAATTCTGCATGTCCTGCGATTGCAATTTGCCTAATCGCAATCGCTACTGTGGAATTTGTTATATCCATTTTCATTGGCAGAGCATCTAGGGAAATCGCTAGCGATTTAAAGCAATCCCTATATGCTCAAAAAAGCGCTCTCCTGGGTCCCAACCCTTACTGATTGCAACAGCAGGCCAAAACTAACAATACAGAATTGAATATACTCTCTGTACAATCACATAATCTCGGGCATTTGTCTAGCTGCACAAGACAGTTTGCATACAGTTGTATTACAGGAATGACTCGCTGTGTTGTAGCTGCACAAGTTTCGTAGAGTTTTTGGATAGTATTTCACAACATCTGGAAAGGCAAAGGGTGATTTGGCAAATTACAGAGCTTGTGCTGCTCCAAGATTCTTATACTGCTCCTGAAATAGTATTACCAATTATTATGTGCTGTGCAACAGGTGCAGCTTAAATCTAATCTGCCCGCCTCCCACAAATAGAGCGTCAGAGCTGGTCTGAACCCGCGCGCCGCTCTTCTGTTCCTATGGGCATTCTAAGCGTTACAACCTTGGGAGAAACGCATCTCATTGCTGCAGTTTTCCCATCAGTTCTCCACTTGTATACTCTCTGGAATAGAGCTTAAGTGGCCTTACCCCATAGGGCCAAACAGCTTTACAGCCACTCAACCCCAATGCTTATTTCAGCTATTGATTTATGATGGGGGTCAAGTGACACACCAGCCTCTTGTGTAACTCTTGGGGATCCTTCACATCAGAAGCATTTCCCAACACAGGCAAATGTCACACAGGCATTTGATTAAATGATGCCTCCTCAAGCCGCTGTGTAATGCTGAAAGACAAGTGTGCATGCTGCGTACCAGTTCCATAGAGCTGTTGTTGTTTTTTAATCCACTGAGTTGAATCAGCTACTCTAAAGATATAATGTAATATAACTAAATTTGTACACTGCTTTGTGTTGTTATAGCACACATTGAAAAGTTGATTTTTATAAAAAAATAAATAAAGAAAGAACATATTTGGTCCAGTGATATGTTTAGTAGTGTTTGCTTGTATTTTTAAAGCCAACCTGAACTGAAAAAAAACTTATTTAATGAATTGTATGTGTAGTATGGATAAGGAATAGAACATTAGTAGCAAAGAAAAGCGTTTCGTCTTTTTGTACAGTGCCAAGGAATTAATAAATCAATACTAATAATAATTTTATTTTCAGTTATATTTTTTTTTTTAAACATCGCATCATAGTATCACAGTTACAGTACTCCTTTTTTTTCAGTAGTCTTTTAAACTATAAAACAAAGCCGAGCTAATGACCCTTTCAGGCCAGAAACCCACTGGGAGCGCTTTGTAAGCGTGAGTGATTTGAAAAGGCTCTTGGTAATGCAATGCTATGGGGGATTTTTATAAAATTTTGGGGGGATTTTTATAAAATCACATCACTCAAGTGGGATCACACCCATAGCATTACATTAGCTAGAGCTTTTCAAATCACAAAGTGCTCAGAAAAGCTCTCCTAGTGGGTTTCTAGCCTCATAGTTTCTGCAGTAAAACGCTATCTCAAGCTGTCTCTCACTGTTTCTTGGTTGATTAAGTGCTTCAGAAAACAGGACTGTATTTGACCCAGTGGCTCTTTTGCATAGATAATAGCTGAAGCTTTTTAACTCTTCCTGTACTGGAAAACAATATGAGACACTTTTTATTTTCTTTGCTACGAATTTATTATCTGTACTACACATACAATTCATTAAGTTTATTTTCACTACAGATTTGCTTTAAAAATCACTGTTATAATTGCCGATTTTGTAGCTGTCTGTAGGTATTCATAGAAATGGAGGAGGGGAAAAGTTCTTGGGCATTTAATATAAGAGGCTAGTCCGTTTGGTTTAGATCCACCATCACACATGTCTGTTTCAGTGCTTTCTTTGGTAGGGAAACTGATTGATGGTGGTTTAATCCTTATGTTGTAGTGCAGGCATGGGCAAACCCGGCCCTCCAGCTGTTACGGAACTAAAAGTCCCACAATGCATTTGCCTTTATGAGTCATGACTGTGGCTGTCAGACTCATGCAATGCATTGTGGGACTTGTAGTTCCTTAACATCTGGAGGGCCAAGTCCATGCCTGTTGTAGTGTCTTGGTGATGATCGGAGACAACTGGTAGAGAGGAGGGCGGGGGTGTGGGGAGGGTGAAGGTTTGTAATAAAAACACGGTTCTGATCTGTGCATTGCAGTAGATTATCTATACTCTTGTAACAGCTGGATGTGTGAAGTTTTTGTTATAATAGGGAGGTGCCATGGAATGCTATACCTGTCCTTTCTGACTGTAAAGTTTGATTTTTGCATGTTGCTCTACTGTATTCTACTGCTGTTTCATTCTCAATAGTCTTTTGAAATTAAAAAATGTAACCCATGCCCGTTGGACACATTAGCTATAGGGATCACTGGGTAGTTAGTAGCTATGGGTCACTTTTTCTTACGTCAGATATGTTTGAATGCTGTTTTTTGTTAATCCATGCCTCTCAATGGCCCCTCAACCACTTAGCAAGGCATGTTGAGGGTACTCCTTTTAATTATATGGTGGCAGCTGAGCTGAATCGCCAGCTGATGTGACGAGAGGCAGAGCTACAGCCCTAAGCTCTGCCTCAATCAGGAAGCGCTCCTCGCAGTTAGCCCAGGGGATTTGGGGGGTATAAACCCCTCGTTTTGCCGCGGGGATGCAGCGGTTTAGCACTAGCTTATAGTGCTTAACATAAATAAGTTAAAAATATGGATTTTAACTCGCTTCAGTGTCTCTTAAGTCTACCACCCACTGATCCTTGCAGCAACGATAGGGAGCCTTATGTTGCATTCTTCTCTATTTTATACTGATAGTAGTGTTTAACATTAATATTTCCAATGTAATGCTGAGTATCATTTCTTGAGAGAACCGTATTTTTTATATTTCATGCAAGTTTGTTTATAAAATCAACTTTACATCTTGTAATACATGTACATGTTTGGGTTTGTGGAGCTGTCCAGTGTGTGACCTGTACATGGCTTGTGCTGGATGTAAGGCCTTTTTTGCATTGGAAGCGGAACCATGTGCTTGTCGGGCAGTTCTGCTTCTGGGCATGAGCGCCTTTTCGGCTGCAATTACAGGCGGTGCGCCTGTCCCCCGCCTGTGCCAAGCGTTAGTAAACACCCAGCCAGCGAACAGGAGCAGCTGACAAGCGGTGAGTAATGCTGCGTACACACTGGCGACTATGGTCATTTGAAACAGCTAATTAACGATCGTTCCGCCGACAATCGGGGAAAAAACTTTACCCAACGATCATTAACACGAACGACATCGGGAAGATACGGATCGTATCTACCGACAATCGTTACAAAACTATAGTGTGTACAGACATCGGCTGAGAACGATCGTTACAAGGGCCAATGCGCTTGCGTGGAATTCTGCCCAGCTTCAGTACTTCCTTTGTAGCGGGGAGGTAAAGATTGTTACATTGCTCATTTCAATTAAACTTTGTTTTCAATTTAACAATCATATATTTGTATCTATTGTAACTCCATGTTAGTGTGTTTAATTTTATAGAAATATGTACACATTATTTCCTTATAAGCGTTCTTTTCTGCAAGAACGATCGTTAAAATGTGTATGATGATCGCTGCATCCCATTGTTGCATTCCTATCGTTGCCGTATCGTTCGTCTTTCAATTATCGTTCCTAGCGAACGATCATTATCGCAAGTGTGTACGTAGCATTAGGCTAGGTAGGGATGGTCAATTAGATGCAAATAATTTCGAGTTGATGAGGGATTATGCAAAATTTGTATGCAAATTTATGTAGCTTGAAAATGGGACAATAAAATTTTGCCTCAGCAAGATTTAAGTGGTTCATGTTCAAGATGCATAAATTTGCATACAAAATGTGCATAATGCTGCTGCATAAACTCCAAATGATTTGCATCACATTGACCATCCCTCAGGCTAGGTAAGCACTGCACTAAATGAACATGCCGGCTTATTCAGTGTTGTCTGTATTGGATCCATTCAGACCTGTTTGCTTTAATGTACCCGTTGTCTCTGTTGCAGTACTATTATATCCTATAGTATAAAACCCCTGTGTCTCTGCGTACTCTCCTGTTTCCGTGCTATTGCGCTACTGCGTATGTGTAGCATGCAGGCGGCCGTTGGGACAGGAGGAGGATGGGGGTGGGCGTGCATGTGCATGCGCACTTACACGCAGCAGCGGCGGTCACAGGAGCGGGAGGGGGATTGTGAGGGAAGCCTAGAGCTCATTAGATTAACAGGCTTAGGTCTACTAGTAGTCTATAAGACCGCTTATATGACTATATATTACTTCATGGGTAATAGATGACGTTGTCCAACATACGTATAATTACACCACAGTATTTTCATCTCTGCTGTTTTTCAATATAGACAGTGTCTTAATTATATTGCGCTGCCTATACAGCTGATATTTTACTGTGCGCCACACTCCCACTATCCGCCTCCTCCTTAGTGAGACTCTGGCAGTATAGAATGTATTTTATATGGAGAAATGTCATACTTTGAATTTCTCTAATCCTTCCTAATGATAATTTAATGTAGTGTGATATAAGCTTGAAAAGCATCTCACTAATTCAAACTGTATTTTTACAACTACAAAAAGCATGCAACAATTATTCCTAAACAATACTGCTGTGTAATTACTTTGTGAAGCAAACCTTTAGATCCATTATACTTGATTACCGAATATGAATCAAACCTGCTTTCAGCTGAGAATTGGACGAAATGTACCCCCCACGCACACACAGGTGTGCACTCCTTTCACTGATTGCTTGTCCAGTTAGGTAAGCTCTGTGATTTTGTTGTCTCCTTGGCTGTCAGTGGTATTGTTTTTTTTTTTTTTTCCTTTTAAGTTTTATTGTTAGCATGGTTTTCAACATTCAGTTCTCTCTCTTTCTCTTTTTATCTGTGTAAAAGCATGCTGAAATAGCTATGAAGAGCTGGCTGGTGCTGGTGCAGTTCCTGCTGCTGCTGTCGCTGCTGGCAGGCACCCCCAATTATGTTATCATTCTGTGGCCTCTGTATTGCTGCAGAGGCTAGAGCAGGCATGGGCAATCTCGGCCCTCCAGCTGTTACGGAACTACAAGTCCCACAATGCATTTGCCTTTATGAGTCATGACTGTGGCTGTCAGACTCCTGCATTGCATTGTGGGACTTGTAGTTCCTTAACAGCTGGAGGGCTAAGTTTGCCCATGCCTGGGCTAGAGAATGTTCCTGCTGGTGTGGGGGCGGGGATACCATTCCAAACAGCTCAACCAGCAGGAGGATGTTAGCAAGGCTGCAGTTAGTGCAGCCTTACTAATGCTCTCATTTGCCTTAGTAGGCTGTTGATGCACGTTAAGCATTATTTAGTAGTATAGTAGATATTGGTGGTTTTTGCCTGGTTTGCCGGATCGGAGTGGAATGCAATAATGGACGGTGAACGGATCATATGTTAGTAATGGGATCTGTTCACAATGTCAATCGAAACACAATCGCAGTGTTGCACCGTAGTTTAGCGCCGAGTCCCGACCTGAACAATTTTTGCAGATGCGCTTCCCATATAGACCTGTGGTGGAAACTCATTTGCTCTGGATGTGAATCAAACATGAACATTTTTGACGAGATTATAGATGGCAATCTCCATATTTTTCGTCACTATAGGTTTCCTGGGTACTTATCCGTTAGCCGGGCGCATCCGGCAGGTGGCGCTGTTGATGTTAATTCCAATCATAATTACTTCACATCAACCTGTGAATGTAAACGCCGGATGCGCCCGGCTTAAACAGATCAAGCCGCCGGCTTGCTTCGTGAGTGTCTCGCTCTCCTCCCCCTCTTGCCCTCTCTCGTATGAGCCTTGAGGAGGGGACATGCGTGTCCCCCCAGAGTCGTTTGTCGTGGCATTGCGACGAACGACTCTGGGGGGACATGCATGTTCCCTCCCCAGTGTTCTATAGGAGAGAGGGCAAGAGGGGGAGAAGAGCGAGACACGAAGCAAGCCGGCGGCTTGATCTGTTTAAGCCGGGGTGCATCCGTCGTTTACATTCACAGGTTGACGTGAAGTAATTATGATTGGAATTAAGATCAACAGCGCCACCTGCCGGATGCGCCCGGCTAACGGATAAGTACCGTTTCCTTTAAATTTACAGACCCAACATGGAAAAGCAGAGTACTAGAATGTTTTTAGTAACAGATAAAAGGTGAAAATATTAGCATAACGTGCAAAAAGTCCATTTATTTCAGTGATTCAACTTAAAAGGTGAAACTAATATATGAAATAGGAACCCTTCGCAGGTGTTTTGGATTAGTTAGCTGATTAGAGTCTGACACTTTGAGCCTCGAATATTGAACATTTTCACAACATTCTAGTGGTCTGAGATTTTTGATTTTGGGGTTCTTATAAGCTGTAAGCCATAACCATCAAAATGATAACAAATAAAGGCTCAAATTGCTTTGCATGTAATGTCTATTTCGTATATTTTGACCTTTTTAAGTTGAATTACTGAAATATATGGACTTTTGCACTATATTCTAATTTTTTGAGTTTCACCTTTTATTTAGGCCTCATTCACACAATTTGACGAGTTTTTGTATGCATGTTAGTGCACTAAACGTGTTTACAGCCGCAATACTCCCATGCATGCCTACTGGACTTCTCAAGAGCTGCCCCCACTCTATGGAACTCCCTCTACTCCCACCTCAGACTGCCTTCAACACCTTTAAGCAAGCCCTAAAAACACATTTCTTTAAAACACCCCCCATCTACCACACTTTAACTCTCTGTCAAGTACCTTTTCCACAGCCCTACTTTGTGTCCCTTCCCCACCCTTTAAATTGTAAGCCTTTGGCAGCCCCTTCCCCCAGTGTGTCCTTCTTAATCTTGCAACCCCAGTAATGACACCCTTCTCATGGACTAACTCGGACTTGATTTGCTGGGTCTCTGTGAAATCACGTGACTGTGCATCTTACACCCATTTGCATGTATAACCTTGTGCTATGTTGTATAACTGTTTGCTACCTCTCTGTCTGTCACCCTTTGTTTACATTGTATGCATCCGTATTTATTGCCCAGCACTGTGTAATATGTTGGCGCATTATAAATACAATAATAATAATAATAATAATAAAAGTCTGTGACACACATCCTGTGCAGTGCAGCAAGGCTCACAGAATTGTACAGTGCGAATGAGCCCTTAATGTTTACATGTTTACAGCATTTAATAATGCATTTTGTATGCACGTGATATGGAGAGATTATTGTGATCACTCTGGCATAGGCAGATTAGGATAATATCCGCCACTGAATCTTGTTAAGGCAAATCCTTTCCAAGTCGCACACGGGCAGTAATCTGCGAACACTCCAGGCAGCTAGGAAGTGGAGGTGTTGAGTTTCTCCTCCATCAACTTGACAAGTGATCACTTTCCTGAAGAGCGAGGAGGACCAAAACAGGAATCCTTCTTTCTTTTAGAAAAATGACTGTCATTAGCCATGCTGATCTTTTGTAGTAATTTTTAGTCATGCATCTGGAACAAGAATACAGCCAGAGGTGCCTGAGTCTGGTCAGAACGCATTTTCTGCATTCTTGTTCCGTGACAGGGGAAAGGTAGAAAATCAGCACAGTGGCCAGGTAATCCGCATTCACAACCTCCATATTTCTTTCAGAGGCACTTGCAGTAAGTTGGATATGGAGGGTTGCCATTGTGTTACGCTTAAGCTTGGAGATCCTGCTGATCTGTGACTTCAGAAGTGGTCAATCATGGTCTTCTGACATAATAAACAGGAAAACTGCTGCTGAATTTGTGAGCTAGGAGAACTGTCAGGATGGTTGCCACCTAAATACAGCCAAGGCTAGAAAATCCTAACTACAGCAACAGTGCATCCAGAACAGCCTATAGCTCTCCTGAGCTCTCCTGAGCCTTAATGCTCTCCTGAGCCATTTATAATCGTAGAATTAATATGGTCTCTTATGTGATATATCTGGCAAAGAGTAAGACCAATTTCTTCTACTTCTGTTCACACTTGGATTTATTAAGAGAGAAACAATCAAAAATAACAGGGCTCGGTTACCATAGTAACGGCGATACATATCGCCGTTACAGGAAGCCGCTGCCCTGCCTCCTTCCACATCACACAGAGCAGCCGGAGACACGCTGCTAGAATAAACACATGCGCCGGATAGGGGAGAGCGGCCGCTGCTAAGGTAATAACAGCGGCGGCCGCGGGGACGGGCGGGAGGGCACTATACTGGCTATACTGGGGCACTATTCTGGGGCACTATACTAGCTATACTGGGGCACTATACTGGCTATACTGGGGCACTATACTGGCTATACTGGGGCACTATACTGGCTATACTGGGGCACTATACTGGGGCACTATACTGGCTATACTGGGGCACTATTCTGGGGCACTATACTAGCTATACTGGGGCACTATACTGGCTATACTGGGGCACTATTCTGGGGCACTATACTGGCTATACTGGGGCACTATACTGGCTATACTGGGGCACTATACTGGCTATACTGGGGCACTATACTGGGGCACTATACTGGCTATACTGGGGCACTATTCTGGGGCACTATACTAGCTATACTGGGGCACTATACTGGCTATACTGGGGCACTATTCTGGGGCACTATACTAGCTATACTGGGGCACTATACTGGCTATACTGGGGCACTATACTGGCTATACTGGGGCACTATACTGGCTATACTGGGGCACTATACTGGGGCACTATACTGGCTATACTGGGGCACTATTCTGGGGCACTATACTAGCTATACTGGGGCACTATACTGGCTAAACCGGGGCACTATTCTGGGGCACTATACTAGCTATACTGGGGCACTATTCTGGCTATACTGGGGCACTATACTGGCTATACTGGGGCACTATACTGGGGCACTATACTGGCTATACTGGGGGGCTATACTGGGGCACTATACTAGCTATACTGGGGCACTATACTGGGGCACTATGCTGGCTATACTGGGGCACTATACTGGCTATACTGGGGCACTATACTGGCTATATTGGGGCACTATACTGGCTATACTGGGGCACTATACTGGCTATACTGGGGCACTATACTGGCTATACTGGGGCACTATACTGGCTATACTGGGGCACTATACTGGCTATACTGGGGCACTATACTAGCTATACTGGGGGGCTATACTGGGGGGCTATACTGGGGCACTACACTAGCTATACTGGGGGGCTATACTGGGGCACTATGCTGGCTATACTGGGGCACTATACTAGCTATACTGGGGCACTATACTGGGGCACTATACTGGCTATACTGGGGCACTATACTAGCTATACTGGGGGGCTATACTGGGGCACTATACTAGCTATACTGGGAGGCTATACTGGGGCACTATACTAGCTATACTGGGGGGCTATACTGGGGCACTATGCTGGCTATACTGGGGCACTATACTGGCTATACTGGGGCACTATACTAGCTATACTGGGGCACTATTCTGGCTATACTGGGGCACTATACTGGCTATACTAGGGCACTATACTAGCTATACTGGGGGGCTATACTGGGGCACTATACTAGCTATACTGGGGCACTATGCTAGCTATACTGGGGCACTATTCTGGCTATACTGGGGCACTATTCTGGCTATACTGGGGCACTATACTGGCTATACTGGGGCACTATACTAGCTATACTGGGGGGCTCTACTGGGGCACTATACTAGCTATACTGGGGGGCTATACTGGGGCACTATACTAGCTATACTGGGGGGCTATACTGGGGCACTATGCTGGCTATACTGGGGCACTATACTAGCTATACTGGGGCACTATACTAGCTATACTGGGGCACTATACTAGCTATACTGGGGCACTATTCTGGCTATACTGGGGCACTATTCTGGCTATACTGGGGCACTATACTGGGGCACTATACTAGCTATACTGGGGGGCTATACTGGGGCACTATGCTGGCTATACTGGGGCACTATACTAGCTATACTGGGGCACTATTCTGGCTATACTGGGGCACTATACTGGGGCACTATACTGGGGCACTATACTAGCTATACTGAGGCAACTAAACTCCCTACACTGGGGCAACTATGCTAGCTATGCAGCCACACCCCAGCCCCCCCCCCCCCCCCATAGCCTGCTGCGCACGGCACTGTCCACTAGGTCACGCAAACAACCGGGGGTCGCGCAAACAACCGGGGGCCACATCCCCGACTCCGCCCCCCCCCCCCCCCCCCCCCCCGCGCGCGCCCCGTTCACCGGAGAAAAATTTGGTCAGACAGTGTTCCCCGGGCCGGAAAAGGTTGGGAACCACTGGCTTAATGCTCTCCTGAGCCATTTATAATCGTAGAATTAATATGGTCTCTTATGTGATATATCTGGCAAAGAGTAAGACCAATTTCTTCTACTTCTGTTCACACTTGGATTTATTAAGTTATCAAAAATAACATTTTCTATCACTCTAAATCACACATTTTGTCATCTTTCCAAAATCAACCCAACTGTCTGGATGTACATTTGTAGAAAGCCTAATTTGAGAGCATGGTAGGTCAATAATCACTTGGCTCTACCAGTAACCATACCAGATTCTTATTTTTAGAGGTGAGACCCTGGCACTTATCCTGTATCATTTCTCCTGAGATGGCTCACAGGAGATGTTTTCTCATTGTATCAGTAAAATACCTTGTAATCCCTTATTGAGCAAGGACTCAAAAAAGTTATTAATTTTTACATACTTTAAAGAGAATCTGTATTGTTAAAATTGCACAAAAGTAAACATACCAGTGCGTTAGGGGACATCTCCTATTACCCTCTGTCACAATTTCACCGCTCCTCCCCACATTAAAAGTGGTTAAAAACAGTTTTAAAAAGTTTGTTTATAAACAAACAAAATGGCCACCAAAACAGGAAGTAGGTTGATGTACAGTATTTCCACACATAGAAAATACATTCATACACAAGCAGGCTGTATACATCCTTCCTTTTGTATCTCAAGAGATCATTATACACAGGCAGTGTGCATAGAGGGGCCAGGAGGGGGGAGATGCATCACAGAACCACAACACTGAAGAACTTGGCAGCCTTCCAGACACAGGCTGACAAGTCTGACAAGAGAGAGATAAGTTGATTTATTACAGAGATGGTAATAGTAGAACGTGCTGCAGTAAGCCAGAACACATTAGAATAGCTTTTGGAACTTGTAGGATGATAAAAAACAGGATGTAATTGTTGTTACGGAGTCTCTTTAAAGGGGAACTGAAGAGAGAGGTATATGGAGGCTGTCATGTTTATTTCCTTTTAGACAATACCAGTTGCCTGGCAGCCCTGCTGATCCTCTGCCTCTAATACTATTAGCCATAGTCCCTGAACAAGCATGCAGCAGATCAGGTGTTTCAGTGGTTCAGACTTATAAGTCTGATCTGACAAGACTAGCTGGAGACGAGGTAATGGAATCAAGACAAAACACAGATTCCTGGCAGACTGAAAGTGCCAGAGCTGCAGCCACTAGGATGCTGTCTATAGACAGTAGCAGTGTTAGGGAGTCTTGCCCAAGGTGTCTTCACTGAATAGGATGCTGGCTGAACAGGAAGAGCCAAGATTCAAACCCTGGTCTCCTGTGTCAGAGGCCAAACCCTTATCCAGTACACTTTATCAGGGCCACTGACTCTGATGGTAGCTCATACGCAGGGTACTCGACACAGATGTTTTTTTTGTTTTTCAGTCGATTGTTATGAATGTTGTAGCATTTCAATAACATTGCATCTATCATTGCAGTAGCAGCAGCATAGAGACCTAACGGCAATTCACCATTCAAACTACACAAAAATAGACATCCAGGTAACACTGCTATCATGTACAATAAATAGGAAAATATGTTCTTTTCAAAAAAAAAAATTAAAAATCTTTAATAAAGGAGCTTTCTTTTTGTACCATATATTTAATTCTACAGAAAAATAATAAACCGCAACCGAAGTTCAGGAAAAAATATTTTTTTCTGTTTCGGCATGACAGAAAATGTTTAAAAAAGGACATGTAGGGGAAGAGGATGATTATGATGATAATAATATTAATTGTTGTTAGGTGTTTCTAGACATTTTAAGAATGAGGCCTGGCTGATGTGTTAAACTCCCAGTCACTGACCCAGATGTGGTGTTCTGATTCCATTGGCTGCAAGCTTATTCCAGATGTGTGACTCAAACCACTGAATCCCCCCAAAACGAGAATGTCTGCCAGGCAACTAGCATTTTCTAAGAGGAAACAGACCACAATCTCTGCATTTATTTATCTTCCGGTCTTCCTTAAATATCACTCCCAATCTAACGCTAGATTTGCCTCCTCCTGGCATCGTGTGTCACAGTAACTTTGTGTGATGCCTCCAGCCTGATGTTGTGACACATAAATGTAAGCTTGAGACTCTCTGCTGTCAATTTGCATGTATTACGGCAGAGCAAGATCTGGATATCCCTGCGGTTTTAGTAAAAATACAGGACTATTTTGTTTCGTTTTTTTTCCTTGGATTTATGAGCTTGAAGTTTGCTGTGATATTAGAAGCTGACATCTCTATTCATCCATAGAGTATGTGCTACAGGAGTGTGCCTGTATCTTGTGTCCTTGCTTTCTCTGCTTCATACCGTGGCAGTAAGTGCAGCTGTCTGGTATAGGGCTTTTATGTGTGACCCGCGTTTAGTATCATTTTCATGAAGGTGTTTGTTGATGTCTTTATTGCTGCTACAGACGCAACCGTGATTCTCAACTGCTATCTGTGTATCCTCGGCACAGAGGATTCCCCGCCTGACATTCAGCTAGCCAGCAAGGGGTCCTGTAACGCTTGTCTCTAATCTGTCTATGTAAAATCAGGTGTGTGTGTGTGTGTGTGTGTGTGTGTGTGCCGCAATCACTCAAACGCCTTGACCGATTTCAACGAAACTTGGTATACAGATCCCTTACTACCTGGAAAGATACTTTCTGGGGGTGCCACAGTGCAGTCTTGTCACCCCTCTCTGGTATTCCTTCCCCGACCAGAAACCAGATTTGGGATGAATAGTGGCCAATGAAGGAAAATCCAGGTGAAATGGCAACGTTTGCTCCGATTTCAGAAAAGATAGCTGTTTGGTTACCCAGACAATAATCTAGGCTTCTCCGTTGGATTTGGTGGTGTGTAGCAGGAGCGGAGCAGTGCGGCAGCAATGCAATCAAGTGGCTGGTATACAGGAATGTGTTTTCTGTTCAGCCTGCTGCATTTAAACCATGGAACGCACTGCAGTGTCATGTCCACTTTAATTTTTTTTTTTTAAAGTGAACCCGAGGAAAAAATGATCTGATGAGATAAACCATTATATTTATCCTCCTACTCCTAAAAATGACTCTTTTTTTTTTTCTTTTTTAAAGATTCCCACATGGTTTTCTTTCATATTTAAACAAGCAAAACAGGTTGAATGTTTTACTGTCTCTAATCAGTGGCAGCCTTTTAAGTGTCCCAGAGTTAGAAAAAGGTCAGTAATTCCTGTATTTTATCTCTCCCTGCCATCAGAAGGTGTATTCTGCCCAGAAAACTTTTATGGCTCTACCAACAAGACAGAAGCTGTCACTTCCATGCCATGAAATTAACTCTTTCAGGCAGCAAACTAAAACAAGTACAACAGCTGGTTATTAATGTTTTGTACTGTACATACAGATGTTTATCACATCATGTCACATATCGCCTCTGGTACACTTTAACTACTTGCTGACCGCTCCACGCCAAGTGGCGTGAACGCGGCAGCAGCTCCGCTCTGCCTTTAGTCTCCCAGCCGCTCAGAGACTGTTAGACTGCGAAACCGCCGTCTAATAAGTCTATACAACGTGGCGATCTAAGGCAGCGCTGTACTGGGGACAGCTGTGTGACACTGCTGTCCCCCTGGGGGAGACAGGAAGCCTATGACAGCCAATAATTGGCTAGCGAAGGGAGGGATGGACGGGAATAAATTAAAGGAATAGCAACATTTATTAATAAAATAATAACATAAATATTTACAAAAAATAAATAAACATTTGGGGAGCGACCAGACACCACCAACCGAGAGCTCTGCTGGTGGGGAGAAAACGGGAGGGGAAATCGCTTGTGTGCTAAGTTGTACGGCCGTGCAGCGAGGCCTTAAAGCTGCACTGGCCTATTTAGTAAAAAAAAGGCCTGGTCTTTCGGGGGGTTTAACACCGCGGTCCTCAAGTGGTTAATGTAATTGCATTATTGAATGGGCAAGAACACATGTGCGAAGCTGCATGTAAATGTGGCCTATATTTTAGTTTTTCCAAAAGCTTTTATTTGTTGCCTGAGTTCCCTGCATGGAGCGCATTGAAAATGGCAGCAGTATTTTAATATTTTTTTAGTGGAACTTGACAATTTTTTTTTAATTTTTTTTTTTGTAGGAAATGTTAAAGCAAAATAAAATGGATATTTTGCTTGATTTAACTTGCTGCTTATTTCTCAGGGGCAGGAATGGGTTTTTCTCCCGTAATGTTCACTTTCATCCACTTCATCCACTTGGTTCTGGGGAAGCACTTCATAAGGATGAGATGTACTTAGAAAGATTGAGCTGGTGGTGTAAGTGATTTACTGTGCAAACTGCGGCTGTGGAAACAGACAGTCTTGCCGATCCCATTGATGAAATACAGGTGTGAGGGAATCACCGCTTCATTTCCAGGACTGCTCAATCACCACTGCGGATTTACTTACTTATTCGCTGGATTTTCTGCACTTATGCTACAAGACTCGGGTCTTCTTGTAAGAGAACAATGAGCAAACTGCAGAATTCACTGAGTACACTGTAGGCGTGGCTGTTTGACTGGAATTTTTTGGGTATTGGCCTCAATTCACTACGCATCACTGCATTCGGTAATGCAGAACACAGCTGGTTTTACGTGCCAAATGCCAATTCACTAAAACTATTACCTATTAGTGAGGTAAATTACCGACTTGTACAGTAAATACCTCAAGAAATTGCAATTCACAAAGATTAAACCATTCAGTAAATCAAGTTACAGTGTTCAGTATTTACCTCCAGCTCTGACCAACCGATAACTCACACTTTCGATGTGGTAAAAGTTGACAGATGTAGCACACAGCCAATAGGGAGAGCCCTGGAGGGCGGAACTTCACTCCCGCAGAGCTGGAGAAGTAGACATTTTATAAGGCTTTTCTGCATCCCTTTAGATGTGAATATATCTGTATGCTCCTATACAGAACAGCTCCCCCTGGTTGCTGTAGCACATCTAAAGGGATGCTGGGGATGCACAGGACAGAAATGCTTGATTCATACACACACCTTTCTGCCTCTCTTCTGATCTGCTCCACAGCTGGAAAGTGGCACTTACCAAGCAGGGATTAGTGTATTGAAGCATGTTTGTTCAGTAACTTACCAAACTTCTACCACATGCGGGAAATCTTAGTGAATTTTGAAAAAAAGTGTAAAATGCCAAATGTGGTATCTTACCGACATAAATTATTTTACCTAACTGCTCTTTGTGAATTGAGGCCATTGGCTTGACCATGTTATAAGACTCGGCTCACACTGAAGTAACCAGTAGGGGAACAGCGTGACACTGCACACTGTTACCAAACCAAAACGTGGATGGTACTGCAGCAATAAAGTGAGTTAACATACACCTGAAGTGAGAGGGATATGATGGCTTCCATATTTATTCCCTTTTAAACAATACCTGTTGCCTGTCAGTCTTGCCGATGTCTTAGGCTGCAGTTGTGTCTGAATCGCACACCTCAAGCATGCGGCTAATCCAGTCAGACTTCTGTCAGACACACCTCATGTCATTACCATGCTTGTTCAGGGTCTATGGCTAAGAGTATTAACTACAGAGACTCAGCAGGACAGCCAGGCAACCTGCATCATTTAAAAGGGCTAAATGTCTTCTTCCATATCCCTCTTAGTTCAGGTACTCCACTAACCCATCCATGTATTGTCTCTAGGCATTATTTCATAAAGGACCACTTCGTTGCAAGGTGGCTGGAGACTTCCTTTCTTCTGCAGCTTGTATCTGTATTGTATGCCTACACTGTACTACCACAGAGGCTACACTGTACAACCACAGAGGCTACACTGTACAACCACAGAGGCTACACTGTACAACCACAGAGGCTACACTGTACAACCACAGAGGCTACACTGTACAACCACAGAGGCTACACTGTACTACCACAGAGGCTACACTGTACTACCACAGAGGCTACACTGTACAACCACAGAGGCTACACTGTACTACCACAGGGGCTACACTGTACTACCACAGAGGCTACACTGTACTACCACAGGGGCTAAACTGTACTACCACAGAGGCTAAACTGTACTACCACAGAGGCTAAACTGTACTACCGCAGGGGCTAAACTGTACTACCACAGGGGCTAAACTGTACTACCACAGGGGCTACACTGTACTACCACAGAGGCTACACTGTACAACCACAGAGGCTACACTGTACAACCACAGAGGCTACACTGTACAACCACAGAGGCTACACTGTACAACCACAGAGGCTACACTGTACAACCACAGGGGCTACACTGTACTACCACAGGGGCTACACTGTACTACCACAGGGGCTAAACTGTACTACCACAGGGGCTAAACTGTACTACCACAGAGGCTAAACTGTACTACCACAGAGGCTAAACTGTACTACCACAGGGGCTACACTGTACTACCACAGAGGCTACACTGTACTACCACAGGGGCTAAACTGTACTACCACAGAGGCTAAACTGTACTACCACAGGGGCTACACTGTACTACCACATAGGCTACACTGTACTACCACATAGGCTACACTGTACTACCACAGAGGCTACACTGTACTACCACAGAGGCTACACTGTACCACCACAGAAGCTACACTGTACCACCACAGAGGCTACACTGTACCACCACAGAGGCTACACTGTACCACCACAGAGGCTACACTGTACCACCACAGAGGCTACACTGTATCATCACAGAGGCTACACTGTACCACCACAGAGGCTACACTGTACCACCACAGGGGCTACACTGTACTACCACAGGGGCTAAACTGTACTACCACAGGGGCTACACTGTACTACCACAGGGGCTACACTGTACTACCACAGGGGCTAAACTGTACTACCACAGGGGCTAAACTGTACTACCACAGGGGCTAAACTGTACTACCACAGGGGCTAAACTGTACTACCACAGGGGCTACACTGTACTACCACAGGGGCTACACTGTACCACCACAGGGGCTACACTGTACCACCGCAGAGGCTACACTGTACCACCGCAGAGGCTACACTGTACCACCGCAGGGGCTACACTGTACCACCGCAGGGGCTACACTGTACCACCGCAGGGGCTACACTGTACCACCGCAGGGGCTACACTGTACCACCGCAGGGGCTACACTGTACCACCGCAGGGGCTACACTGTACCACCGCAGGGGCTACACTGTACCACCGCAGAGGCTTCACTGTACTAAGAATATTAGAGGCTGGTGATCAGTGCCCGCCGCAGTTAGGATCAGCAATGCATCTGCTATGGATAAAAATGTGCAGGTTGAGTTTTTGGGTTGTATTTGAGGCCAGGCCATTGCAGTGATGCACCAGCCCATGTTATCAATGGAACTCTCATGAGATCAAAGTGAGTGGAGATTGTTTTTTTTTTTTGTGGGGGGGGGGGGGGGGGGGGAATATGTATTCACTTAGGGAGGAAGAGTGCCAATGAAAATAAAAAAATGGTCCTTAGGCCAGTTTTACACTAGAAAGGTGCGGTTGCGATGCCCCACCCCGTCACATTGCACCACAATGCATAACATATGACCGTGCAGCAGAGTGTGCTGACAAGGTCATATGTACAGCGCTGCCCCTAGCCCAGTGACGTACTTCCTGCTGGATAGGAAGTACTTACTGGGATTCACCCGTTTCTCCATCATATTATTGAGCACCGCTGCCGCCAACATTTTTTATATTCCTGTGTCTCCCATTGACTAAGCCAGGAATAAAAAATAAATTTTACTTTCCTGGGATTTCCACCAGCCGTCCCGTGTTCAGTCACTCACGGAGCCTCTGGACCCCCACCGCCAGCTAGTTTCGTTTTCACTGACAGGCCCAACAGGCCTGGCCATGCGTATTTTTCTTCGCGTTCCCATCCGCAATAGCGTCCAGTGCAGGACACTACTGAGGATGGGAACATGAAGAAGGATATGCGTGGCCAGGCCTGCGCAGGCGCAGAAAGCCCGCTGGCTCCCTGTCGGCGAAAACTAATATAGCTGGGGGCGGGGTGCCGGAGGTTTCATGAGTGACTGCAAGGGCACGGGACGGCTGCAGGAGGCTGGTAGAAGCCCCAGGCAAGTAAAACCTGATTTTTTTTTTTTTTTGTTCCTGGTTTAAGTGTCCCTTTAACCTCCTTGCTGGTTATCCCGAGCTCAGCTCTCTGTAACCTGCGCAGGAGGATTTCTCAGGCCCCGCTGGGCCGATTTGCATAATTTATTTTTTTGTTACACGCAGCTAGCACTTTGCTAGCTGCTAGTAACATCCAATCACCGCCGCACCGTTCCCCCCCCCCCCCCCCAGACCCCTTGCGCAGCCTGGCAAATCATTGCCAGGCAGCGCTGAGGGGTGGATCGGGATTCCCTATGACGTCCATGACGTCGGTGACGTCATCCCGGCCCGTCGCCATGGCGACCGGGGAAGCCCTGCAGGAAATCCTGTTCTGAATGGGATTTCCTGCTTACTCTGATAGCAGGAGGCAATCTGAGTGGGTGGGGGGATGCCACCGCTCAGTGGCTATGATTTGAAAAAAAATAAAAATTTAAAAAAAGTGCTGCGCTGCCTCCTTGCCGGCGGAAATTAGACCGGCAAGGAGGTTAAGTTGGCCAGTAATGTGCTATTGACATTATGGCGGATTGGGCATTTCCTGCCCAACACGGTAAGTGCTCTAGGCCATGTTGCCTTGCATTACCTTTGCTTTACTCTGCAGTAAAACAGGGTAACGAAATGCAGGTTTACAGCGCAAGTGTAAAAGGGGCCTGAAACTGTAGGCTTGTAGACACTAGATTTTTATTACCTCAAATTATCATTTATGATTGTAACAAATGAAGTGTTAATGCAGGTGCGACGTCGGTGATTGGTACTGTGGCAGAATGCAGAACATGATGGCAATGCGTCCATTTATTTTTGTCCGTTTTTCCAAATGCACTAAATGGAGAACAAACTTGTTTTGCATGAGGTCTGTTTGTGAATGATGATGGACATGTTTGCTGTGGTAGTCTGTAGATGTGATTTCCTGATACCTGTGTCAGTGCATTCCTGTGGAAGTTCCTGATACCTGTGTCAGTACATCCTTGTGACAGTTCCTGATACCTGTGTCAGTACATCCTTGTAGAAGTTCCTGATATCGGCGTCAATGCATCCTTGTAGAAGTTCCTGATATCGGCGTCAATGCATCCTTGTGGCAGTTGACACCGAGGCTTTGTATGAACACAATTACATCTATATGGACGAGGAGATCTGCCATCTTCAGGATGTCACCTACACTTTCTATAGAAAATCTGGGCGTTCTAGGCTTTTCTGTATTTACTTTCTCCTCCCTGCTGGTGATCTAGCCAGTAGCTGACATTTCAGGTTTAGTAAGTTGCATTTTGTGCATTACATAACTGACATTTAGTTTATTTGTAAGTGTGAGGGATTTTCTCCGTGCATTGGGTGTGCCCACATTACACCAACATTCACATCCACACTCTCCATGTTACTAGCACAGAGGACTGTGTCCTGTTTTTTCCCCTCCTTGGCACATTGCTAATGCAGCGAGGTATTTCTAGCTGCACAGATAAGTAGCAGCACTGTCTGAGGAGAAGGCGACAGACGACTCCTCTGAGATCTAGAATCGGGTCACTTCTGAATTCTGTATTTATAGTGTATGCATTATGGACAAATTGTACTCATCGCTGATGTTTACTGATCACTGTGTAATTATGCTTATTTGTGAATCCTATAAGCGTAGCTATTTGTACCTCTGCTATATTTAGTTATTTGCTTTGTCGTCTTGATTCTGAAGAAGGAAAATAAAAATTTTTCCTTTTTTTTTTTTTTTTTTTTTTTTTTTGCTATAAAGACATTGTAGGCAAATAGTTGTATTTTCTGTGAAGCTAGGTTCGGGTTTTTTTGGTCTCTTATGCATTGTAAGCATCAAAGAGGATGGCGCTCAAAAGCCATTATTAAAATACAGTCTCTTGCATTAGCATAGGTGGTCCTTAAACATGCCCTTATTCCAATTCAGGGAACTTTTATTTCCTCATAATCCAAAGCTGTCAGATAGGGAGGCCACCACCTCACCCTTTGTGAGTGGCTCACCGGATACTAAGACCTTCAATTAGGTCTAGCAGCACCTTGGGACCATTCACGGGTTGCCCCCCACCTCACGACCAATAGGCATGGAGCTCCTCTTCCTCAAGATTGCACGTCCCCGATCACCATGTAACTCAATAAAAACGCTTCACATAGTATAAAACCTGCTACCATTTAATGTAATATAATCTTAAAATACACTCACATATTCCACTGTGTTTAAAGTGCTCAGAGTAATTTAGACACGGGCTCTCCCCCGCTAATGCTGCCAGGCTCTGCAGTAACTCAAGTGGGGCATCTCCGCTTGTCAAGCCGCGCACTTTCCACCCACGCCAAGCCACCAGGGCTCTCAGCCATGCTGTCCTTCCCGTCCTCTCTTCCGTGTCTAAGCTCCACCCTACCGGTTTCGTCACTCATGACTCATCAGGGGTGTGGAGCCCAGATGCATTGAGAGGTAGTATAAACATGCTGCAACCCCACCCCTCACCCAAGCTACTCCCCCTATCGCCAGCCTGACTAGCTCATTGGCCATCCCCATACTGGCTGCTGATAGGAGGGGAGATTCCGTTTACAAAGCACGATCTTAATAATAGCACTAGTTAAAATTATATATAATAAAAAGGCAAGTATAGCACTATTCAGTTTGTTATGCATTAATCAGCTTCCATCCATCTTACACAAACCTATTCTTATACATTCCCTCCTGCTCCCTCCCCAATACATTCCCTCCTGTCAGTCACCCCATACACATCCAATAAAAAGCGTTTTTATTGAGGTACATTATGATCAGGGACGTGCAATCTTGAGGAAGAGGAGCTCCATGCTTATTGGTCGTGAGGTGGGGGACAACCCGTGAATGGTCCCGAAGTGCTGCTAGACCTAATTGAAGGTCTTAGTATCCGGTGAGCCACTCACAAAGGGTGAGGTGGTGGCTTCCCTATCTGACAGCTTTGGATTATGAGGAAATAGAAGTCCCCTGAATTGGAATAAGGGCATGTTTGAGGATCACCTATGCTAATGCAAGAGACTGGACTGTATTTTAATAACAGCTTTTGAGCGCCATCCTCTTTGATGCTGTTTTGATACCTATGTAGAGGAGGCAAACAAGCTTGGTTTACACTCAGGGCTTGTTTCCACTGTTGCGACGCGATTTCGGCCGCATTCCGACGCTTGTAAAAACGCATGCGGATGCGTTTCCACATGCGTTTTTACCCGCGATTTCGCATGCGATTTCGCATGGCAGGGTGCCATGCGAAATTAACCATGACACTGCTAGGGCTAAATAAAATTGAAAAAGGTGCGAAATCGCACGCGAAATCGCGGGTAAAAACGCATGTAACAAACGCATGCGTTTTTACTATTAAATACATTAGCGGCGATTCGCACGGATTCCCGACGCAGGCGAAATCGTTGGCTCTTTTGTGCGTTTTTTTCACGCTGAAAAAAACGCACCTCAACAACGCTACAGTGGAAACAGGCCCATCCACTTGCATCACATGTGCGGATCTGCATGCGTTGGACGCATGCAGATTCGCGATAGTGGGAACGAGCCCTTACTGTTATTTGCTATTCTTTATACTGATACTAACTTGCTGTGAGCGCCATCCTCTGTTGATTTGATTCTCTTATGCATTGTGACTGCTTTGCCCTGACACCGAGACTCCTATTCTCTGATCCTGCATGTCTGAAGGGCCCTTAAACATGGCCATATAGCACTAAACATTCACGAACCAGGCAACCAATCAGTCTCTCCCTGAATGGAATGGATGGGACAGTAGTGATCACTTCAATGCGCTGTACCATGGGTATCAGAAACCTAGATTTGTAAGTAGGACCTGCGTATGTATGTATATGTATGTATGTATGTATGTGTATATATATATATATATATATATATATATATATATATATATATATATATATATATATATATATATATATATATATATATATATATATTGGGGTGTGTGTGTTCTGGCGTTAGAATTGCATTGGAAATACATATTTGTCGCTATGTTCGGCATTGATTATGTATTTTGTCACTAGGTTTGGCATTGATTATATATTTATGTGACTAGGTTTGACATTGGGGATATTGTCACTAGGTTTGGCATTGGTGATATATTTTTGGCACTAGGTTTGGCATTGGTACAATATTTTTGGCACTAGGTTTGGCATTGGTACAATATTTGTGTCACTAGCTTTGGCACTGGTGATATATTTTTGTCACTAGGTTTGGCATTGGTGATATATTTTTATCATTAGGTTTGGCATTGGTAACATATTTATGTAACCAGGTTTGGCATTAGTGATATATTTTTGTCACTAGGTTTGACATTGGTAATATACTGTATTTTTGGCATTGGTGCAATATTTTTATCACTGGCTTTGACACTGGTGATATATTTTTGTCACTGGCTTTGGCACCCGGATTACCATTGATATTCCTATAAGAGAGCCATATTTCTTAAGTATCAGTTTGTGAAGAAGTAATAAGTGTTGAACTGTGTCACTGACTATCCTCTCATTATGTTTCATAGAAAGGACAACTGGTTATATCCCTGGAATGTATTTATGAATACCTCAAAAATATATGAAATGCAGGATGACCTGCATTGTAACAAAGTGGATGGCCTGTGATTGCCCTCCTGCAAGCAGTAAATAGTGCTGTGCATGTAGAAAGTATACAGTCAGCACCAGTATGGAGAGTCACCAGGGATGATCTGGTCAGTAGTTTAATGTTTGTCCTTGGGGAATCATCCTCCACAGCTAATTATAGTCATTGTTGGATTTGCCTGCAGAAATAATTTCCATGTTTAGGACTAAAGACAGAAGCTCCTAACAGTCAATACTGGAACATCATTTACAGCATGACCATGTAATATCTGCTACTCTTATATGGCTGAATCTGTGGTTTTTGTTTTTTTTTCCTTTTATATTTGAAATTGGTTATCTGGACTAGTGATTTTCTTGCTGAGGTATAAGCATCCAGTGATGTGCCCATTATGAAAGGTTTTAATTTTGTTTCTTTTTGGGTTGTAATTACTCTTGAGTGGACTTTGTCTGCACTATAAGGTTCCTTAACATTAAAGTTGATGTAGTTATCCACCCCTGTGGACCCTGGGACTAGTCAGTCAGTCATGAGTTGATGGTAACAGCTTAGCGATAACTAATTGTACGCATAGTACTAATGGTTAATAGAACATTACTAACATAGAACAAGAGTCTCATATTTTAATTTTCAGTTTAAAGAGGATGTGTAACCAAGCATTGAACTTCATGCCAATCAGTAGCTGATATCCCCTTTCAAATGAGAAATGTTTACCTTTTCTTGAAAAGATCATCTGGGGGGGTCTGTATGGCTGATATTGTGGTGAAACCCCTCCCACAGTGTGATGTCAGAATCTAGGTCCCTACAGTTTCCTGGCTGGGAGCCTTGTTGCATTGTGGGAAATAACAGCAGTTTCCAATTGCTCCTTGATTTTCTAAGACTGAATTCTGCACAGCAGACATGACATGACCTCCCTAGCATCGCCCACTGCTTTTTCATAAGATAGATTAGTGCTAGTGTTAGCCTTGTCAAGCCAGTATGCCCCCTCAACCAGTCACACTTGGACAATAGAAGCACACCACTGGTGCAGACTCTCTCATTTAACCCATTATCAGCTTTTGTAGAGTTGTCTTGACCTCAGTCAGCAGAACTCAGTGTGCTGAAAATTCTTGGAATGTTTTGATGTCTTTATCTGCTAGCAGAAAATATAGAAACTGAAAGCAGACATCCTCTATTATTGTCTCACACTGCCCCCTAGTGACTAGTGGCCTTTAAATACACATTACAGTAGTACTAATGAGAAGCAAGGAAATATAACAAGTAAAGGGGCCCATACACCTAACGATTTTCCCGCCGATATACGGCCGATTCGATCACAGTGATTGAAATGGCTGTGAAATCGCCGCGCACACCGCTGACAGAACGATCGCTTTCCATCCGAAATCGATCGCTCCCGTCGATCCGTCCGTGCGGAAGATTTTTCTGAATCGCTGGCGGGTCGGGAGTGCGTCGATAGCGGCGTTTGAATGCCCGACAACCGACGCAATACAGCGGATATACATTACCTGTTCCGGCCGTCGCGAGTCCCCTGGTCCCCGCTGTCTTCTCTGGTCTGGTCTCCGGCATGTTTCACTTCTTCCTGCCCGGCAGGAAGTTTAAACAGTAGAGGGCGCTCTACTGTTTAAACTTCCTGCTGGGCAGGAAGAAGTGAAGCATGCCGGAGACCAGTTAAGAGCGGAGAAGATGACAGCAGAGACCTGGGGAGTCGCACCGGCGAAGCAGGTAATGTATGCGGGGGGGGGGGGGGGGGAGAGGGAGAGCGGCGGCAGCTGCACCACCACCACCACAGATTGTGAACGGTTTCAGGTTGAAATTGGTTCACAATCTGTTTGCAGTAAGGCAGCCATATGATCCCTCTCTGATCAAATTCGATCAGAGAGGGATCTATCTGTTGGTCGAATCTGATGGCAAATTGACCAGTGTATGGCCACCTTAAGAAATAAAAAAAAGTGTCAAAATAAATGTACAGGTTTCAACCTCTTATCAGTTGATAAAGAACTTCAAGCTGAAATATGTAGCATATAAATATTCGAATCTCACAATTTAGGCTGGGTTCACAGTGGTCAGTTGCATAACTCGCGCATTACACTGACTTTGAATTGCAATGGAGACTGGCCATAGACTTGAATACAAAGCCTGCATGCAGCGAGTTAGAATAATGCGATCAGTTACTATGAACAGGCCCATAGAATTGGATGGGGAGTGAGCTGACGAGCAGAATAATTCTGCAACGCAGCTGACCACTGTCAACGAGGCTTTAAACACAACTTTGTGCCCAATACTGTCATCAAAAATTGTCAGCTTGTCCATACTGCCATCAACTGATTTGTTGCATGGACTCAGGCTTTAACTCCATACAACTTTGATGTACATATATTTGAAGAAACCGTATAGGAACTCATTTCTCATTACTTGTTATGCTCATTTGAGCCTCCTAGCATTATATAGGGACATGACAGGTGTTCTTGATCCATTGTAACGCTCTGATCACAGTGCAGCACTGCAGACAGTCACGTTGTACACGGCTTTAAATTAGTAGAGACTTTCTACAGCTGGGATCTCTTAATCTTGCTGGCAATGCTCCAAGCTGGCCCGTTTTTATAAAGATTCCCCATAATACCTTCTGAAATGCCTTCATTTTGAACAGGTTATAAAAAAAAGATATGGGAGACTCGCTATAATTTTGATATTTTATGTTAGAAAATCTCATTTTATAAGATTGGGAGAATGAAAAACATTACAGTGAGAAGGTTAATGGTTAAGAACAGAAACTTTACATTTTAGAAGGAAAATCCTGCGTCTGAAAGGTTGGCTTTCATTCTCATAGTCTGTTTTATCACCGGAGCGTTCAGGTTCTCCCAGCAAAATGTGTCTGTGCTGTAAATCTCCATCTTACATGCTGAGCTCATTATCAGGGGGCCGCGAGTGGGTTTGTTGGGATCAGGAGGGCTGCTTTGTCATTACCCCTTTAAAGTGGACCTGAACTCTTGCACAGGACAGTAGGAAAACCTAGAGAAATGCACCCTGTATGTATTTAAAGAGTTTGGCCAGTCTAATTCCCCCTCGTATGTGACTAATCACAACTGTAATTTGATCTCTCAGCTGTCAGCTGGCTGCCTCAGCACAACAGCTAATTTGTAAACGCAGGATGTTAACGCCATGTCTGCTTCCATGAAAGTACTTCAGATATGTTACAACACGGTGGATCTTTTCACAAATCTGATCGCAGTCTGTCCACACACACTGCAGATTTATTGTAGGATTTGTATCAGCTGTAACAAATGTTTTTCTTTAAAGGCTATTGTTAGAACCTGTTCTATATCACCTTGCTTCGACACCATTAACTTCTTACAGTTGCGTCTCACAGACTGTGAGATCACTGGACTCTCCACACAGCAAGCAGGAGATAGACTTTCTCAGGCTTCTTCAAGGTTTACGTTATTTATTCAAGAAACAGAAATACAGATAACTACAGTTCATCATAACCTGGCAAAGCAGATTTCCATGTTGCGTTACAGCTGCGTGAGTACCTTCCTGCTGAAGGTACCCAGGTCTTCTTGTATCTACTCTATGTTACATCTAGACTACCTATGTACAGCATACATTATATCAGATTACAGAAAGGAAGAACATACTTAGAGGTTCTAGTCAGCCTTTAGATCTAGTGGGAAAGTCAGAAGCAGAGTGAGCTCTGATCGCCCCCCTCGGTTTTAATACCGACTAGGAAAGAGTTAAATGTGACATCATATTTGCCCTCCCCTAGACCAGACTAGTGTCATAATACCCACCCACTCGATTAATAATCAATGAGGCATTTGACCTACATGCAGGAATGTGGATGTTTACAAAACATGGCTGATTTTTATTGTTCTAGTGGTGGTACATGCCCAGGTCAGGGAGACCTGCGGCCTTGTTCAGAGAACAGCTTCTTGGTATGTTCTAGTTCTGCTGACAGAACTGCAGATATTCTCTCTAAGAGAGAATCCCCTTAAAGGGCAGGTCTGCTCATCAAGCCTTTTTGACTAACTCAGTCCAAATAACTGAGGCCTACTTAAATTATAACAGCTATTATGCTGTTCCTTATCTTATATAGCAGAGAGGAAGTTCTAAATTCTGGTCCAAATAAATACAAACTTCCATAACACATGTGATACATTGCCTCTGGCATCTTCTCTATTACATTGACTTCATTAAATCTCTTAAAATAATGCATATAATAAAATAAGACTATGAATTCATGGGCATTGAATGAGCACTATGGAGGATTTACAACAGACTTGCTTCATAGGACAGTGCAGAGACCGGTGATGTTATTCCAGTCATTTCATTATCTGATTGTTTTGATTCTGACATTAAATTTTTTGAAAAGATCCACCATGTTGTAGCATATTTGAATTGTTTATTTGTTTGTTTTTTAAGATTGTGTTTTTGGAAACTTTTGTATGTTTTTTTTTTCTGATTATTTACTTCTGTATTAATAAAGGAAAACTGTCACAAGGAGGGATATGGGCTAACATATTTATTTCCTTCTAAGCAATACCAGTTTCCTGGCTGTACTGCCGATACTCTGCCTCTAATACTTTTCGCCATAGCCCCTGAACAAGCATGCAGCAGATCAGGGGCTTGATTCACAAAGCGGTGCTAACTGTTAGCACGCCTGTGAAAACCCCCTTAGCACGTCTAAACAAGCTTATTGCGCATAAAACTTTACGCGCGCAAAACTTTACGCGCGTACTGCACAGAGCGCAGGGCGCTCCGCGCGAAGTGCCCATTAAAGCATATGGGACTTAGCGCGTGTAAAACTTTGCGCGCATAAAACTTTGCGCGCGCAAAGTTAGCGCGCGATCTGATTGAGAAATCCGGTGCTAACCTACTTAGCACCCTGGTTAGCGCGTCTAAAGACTTTAGACGTGCTAAGTAGGTTAGCATCGCTTTGTGAATCAAGCCCCAGGTGTTTCTGACATTACTGTCAGATCTGACAAGATTAGCTGCATGCTTTATTCTGGTGTGATTCAGACACTACTGCAGCCAAATAGATCAGCAGGGCTACCAGGCAACCAGTATTGTTTAAAAGGAGATAAATGTGGCAGCCTCCATATTCCTCTCACTACAGTTGGCCTTTAACTTATGCAGAGATAAAATGTGAAAAAACATATTTTACTTTAAAAAAATAAAAATAAAAAAACCTATCTAAATCTTGGCAGCACTTTAGAGTATATGTAGTCTTGCCCCACGGATGGGTATGACTGTAGTCCTATGTCCATTATAGTCTCACCCACGCTAACACAGGAAGGTGAGAGTTCTATCCACTATGCTATTGTCACTCTTTTCTATACGTGTTAATATTACTATTTTTATTGAGCACCATCATATTCAATATTCATACATCAGGCATGTCCAAAGTCTGACTCTGGGACCAAATGCGACCCACCAAGGCTTTTCTGGTAGCCCCCAAAGCACCCTACAGTTGTTAATTCCATGCAGTCGACAGGCCATAGCAGCAGTAACGCATGCAGGGGCCACCTTGTGTCGCCGCTCTGCCTTCCCCTTTGCTCACCTGTAGGTCATCAGTCACCACTGTAGCAGTAGCAGCCACTAATTAGCAGCTACCGCTGTGTCAGTAGCAATATGCCTGCATACTAAAAGGGGCATGCTAACTGCATATATATATATATATATATATATATATATATATATATATATATATATATATATATATATATATATATATATATATATATATATATATATATATATATATATATATATATATATATATATATATGGGTTATTTCCATGGGAATGTCAGAGGCATAGGGCTCTATTCATAAACCGTTACCGCAAGTTTTCCGCTCAAAACAGCGGATTTTCCCGTCCATTTAGCAAAGTGGGCATTCATAAAAGCTGTTCCCGCATGAAAATCTACAATCCACCAGCAGAGCGAGAAATTTCCGCCTTCTGCAGTGTTTTTCTAGATTTATCTAGAAAAAAGTAACAAAATGGCCATTCATAAAGTTTAGAGGAAGCGGTATGTGGACGGGAAATACTGCTTCCTCTGATTTTGCGGATTACATACAAGTGAATGGGACAGACCTCCCAGAGAGAGCAGTGCACGGAGGGACTCTGCCGGCTGAAGTGTTTCCGCATGCCTTCCGACAGCTTACCGCCAGCCTTCAGCGGGAGATCTCCGCTCTTGCATCGCAGCTGGCAAGATTTTTTTGAATGACCACCCAGAAGTGTAAAATACCGCTGCGGTATTTTACCTCTACGAGTATTTACGCCACAAGTTTTTTATGAATAGAGCCCATAGTGTGCCTAACGGCAATCGGCAAATATTGTGTTTACTTTCTCTAGTTCGGCCCCATAGTACTCTCAAGAATGACAATATGGCCCTTGGCCTAAAAAGTTTGGGCACCCCTTACATACATAGTTAACACACTTACAATCAGAACGTCCAGCAACACAAGCACAAATGTTGCCTATATTGCTGCGGTATGTAGAAAAATGAGAAACCGTGGGGAGGTCGCTACCCCTGCCAGCGTTTAATCTAGAGGCTCTTCTAGATGTATATACTGCGCATTTTATCCTAACATATTCTGTTCCATTCTGAAGATCTCTGTCATACACGTTCCTCTTTGTTTCACATTCTGGAAACATCTCATACATTAGGCGCTCTAATACTGCCATTGCTGTAAAGTTCACTATCACTGTTTAGATCTTGTAAGATTTCACCGCTATGAAATCTATTCAGTGCATGAAGCGATCTCCTCCCCTTTGTTTCTTGATGAGTACCTTGCCATTTGTGAATGGTAGGTGATTAATTGATACTAGTAAGGAGCCTCGGCAGACATGAGTAGAGAGGGAGTGGAGATAAGTGCTGTTGTAAGAATGTTCTCATTCACTCTGTCTAATTGTTTTCATTTACATTTGCACAGCAGTGGAGCAGTGGAGGTGCTTTTGTCTGCTGTCTCTAGTTGTCTGTTCTGCTGAGTAGCTGTTACAAATGTGTTACATTAGGACTTCATGCAATGTAAATCTGTAGTATTATGTTGTCACATTTGATACAGTAATTGCCACTTTTCAGCATCTGCACTAGATCCACTAAACGCACAGAGAGGTATGGCAAATGTTTCAGATATAGAACTATCATTCCCTAATCCTGTTAAATTTGCTTAATTTTAAAATCCACTTTTACCTGATAGAGAATTAGAAACGTTATAGGTGCGTTCGTTCTAATAAATATAAATGACACACGATACATATTTCATGGCTGTAGGCTGTTATTATTGTAAATGCTTTCATGGTTCTTTATCTGGAGTTTCCTGTCTTGGGTTTGCAGGCGATGCTATGGAGAGGGTGTCAATGGATTGGACTTGCTTCACAGTGATTGGTCTTGCTTCATGGTTTCTGTCCTGAGGCCCCTCTGAGCTGGGCTGCACATAACGGATGACTGCACTTAGGTTGGTGTTAATATAGGTCTCATCCTAGATAAGCACAAGAGCCTGCCTGTGACTGTTGCAGAGGTCTGGTGCTTGGGCCTTCTGCCTCGGCTGTTGCAGCCCTTGTCTTCTTTTCTCTGGGTCTACCTCCATCTCGCCTTATCTTCTATCCTGCTTCTATGAAATGTTCTACTGCTATTGCGACTTATACGGGCTCCTGCTTTGGCCACATTCAGTATTTAGTGTCTTCTCCTGGTGGTGGGTCTTCCATGCCTCTAATACAGAGAACATGTGTTTAGGTGTTGTGTGCATTAAAGTCTGGCTGGATTTTGTAGTTTCAGCTGGGCACTAATTTTAAGCTATTTTAGGGAAAATGACGATCCAATTGAGTGGAAATTTGCTCAGGCACCGGGAAGGTGCACAGAGCTTCCTCTTTCTCCACAAGCTACCGACTTATTTCTGATTGCTGGTTAGTATTTGTGCCCCATTTCTAACCTGGCTAGGACCCTGTCCCATTTGCTGCTTGTCCCAACCTGTTTCCTGAAATTGGTCAATGAAATGCAAATAATTCTCGATTATGCAAAATTTGTTTGCCAGTTTATAGACCTTAAAAATGGACCAGTGGTGGAGTTTGATTGGTCCATTTTCAAGACTGATAAATTTGCTTACAAAATTGTAATATCCCTGTATAAACGCCAAATTATGTGCATCTCATTGACCATCGCAGTTAACCAAGCATACCAGAGACCTATGCCCTAGTGTATGCATTTGCAATGTTTGTCAACTCTTGTGGGGACTCAGAAGTATGGGTGTGATCTCATTTGAGTCGTCCTTTTATGGCCTTTAAGGCTGGCTTCAGTACCTGTGACTGTGGTCTTTTTCATGCAGGTAGCGGGTGCAGCTTTGCATCTGTACCCATGGTACCCCCTCTTTTCCTGTGAGGCTCATAGGTAATACATGGATTGCAGCTGTATGCCGTCCAAAAGTGTTATGTGGCTCTAAAGGGCCGTTTTGAGCTATTTGTCTCAGTTAAGGCCTTGACTACTTTTTAACGCCGTGTGCAGGTTGATGACGGAACGTAGGGCACTTTCTTTGCTACACGATCATGATCCCATTCATTATGATAATTGGAATTGCACTGCGTTGTGCAGAAAATGCACGTCACCATTTGTAGCAATTCTGAGGTGATGTTATAGAGCCTGCTGGCGGAGCAGCTGTTTTCGGCACAGCAGATTTGGGCGCATTGAATAACTTCGGCCCGTCAGAAGACTGAGCTGAAGTTGCATATAAAACACTATATAATTTGGCCTCCAGCTATTGCTGGAAGACGAATTATATCATTCCCCACTATCCACGGCGACCTGGAGGGGGAATAGTCATTAAACACGCCGGGAACTTGTGCAAGAGCAGGATAAGCCATATCGGCTGTATCCTGCTCCCAAATCTCCCGGCGCCGATTTGATACGTATGCGCTGCTGGGTATATATTTTTAATAATTCACGCTAGATAATGAAATTCTGGATAGGTCATCAAGTGAAAACAAAATATGGCCAAAGTGTCTAGTCATGCTTTCATGGTGTTCTTAGTGAATAGAGGAGGCCTTAGGCCTTTAGACCGACCCAAGTAAAAGGTTACTGGTTAGTTAGCACAGGTACAATCCCAGCTCAGACCAGATTAGTCTTCTGGGAGTTAGATCAAACCAGTGACAGTGATGTGTGATTCAGATGTCATGGGAACAGCGTATTTTCAGGAATCAAGGCCTGAAAGCAGCTTATAGTTTTAGAACACTAGAGCTGTGCTACATCCTCCATTACCTCACCAGAGCTGGAAATAAGTTACTAATACCTGAATTTAATGTGCCCCTACATCTCCTTTCCCCATAGTTCATTCTACTAAGACCGTCACCCATGAGACAGTCTTCTTAGTAAAGTTCTGTGTAACTGTTTATACTGTTGAAGGACTGGAATTAAAATGACTTATCTGTAGCTCTCTGTCTAAAACAAAAGTTGAAAGCTAGGAGTGTAGTACCATGTAGTGGGCAGATAAATGTGCATTTTATTTACAGAATGCCGGCCATCTTGATACTTATTTGGGGGTTACCAACGGCGACAAGGTGGTTAGACAATGGCCTCAGTTCACTAAGCTTATCTCCTGTCTTTAATAACGTTTCTATAGTTATCACCATGGTGATGAGGCATGTAGTATTCAGGAAACATTTTACCTCAGGCAAACCTGGTCTATTACACAGGAATAAATCATTCATCTGCCGCGGGGATGCTGCGAATCTAGTGGGGCATTCATGTGCAACAGGATTATATGAAAAAACAAGGTAAAAAATGAGACTTCAGAGTCTCTTTAACTCTTCTGTCTTTAAGCTAACTCTTCAATCCTTAAAATAACCCCAGAATTCTAAATTTAAAGACAGGCTGTTAAAGCGGTTTAAAACTCTGACAAAATATTCAACAAAAATGTGTTTTCCTACTTTTTATAACCCATACAATTATCATATTTGCTTTTGTGCACAAGTATTATAATTCATTTAGAAATTATAACTTCCCAAAGTTCTGTTTATTAACTTTGAAAGCAGATGGTGCATTGTATTCATAACTGTTGTAATTCTGTTGTAAATGCAGCCATGAGTGATTTCTGACTTGTGTTTCACTTCAGGACTCATTAGCATAAGCTTCTGCACAGCCAGAGAATGTTAATTGTATCAAGCAAAAGGTCCGTACACACGCCGGACTGGAGGCAACGACGGGTCCGTCGTCACCTCCTGCTGGGTGGGCGTTCCAACGACAGTCCGGCGTGTGTACGCACTGTCGGCGGACTGATACGGCTGTCTCTGAGCGATCCGCCGGGCGGATCGCTCAGAATTTCATGTAAAAAATCTTTTAGCGCAAAGAAAAGGTAAATTAACTGCTGAGGAGGTAACTTAAAGAGGAACTCCAGTGAAAATAATGTAATAAAAAAGTGCTTCATTTTTACAATAATTATGTATAAATGATTTAGTCAGTGTTTGCCCATTGTAAAATATTTTAAATCCCTGATTTTATATTCTGACATTTATTACATGGTGATATTTTTACTGCTGGCAAGTGATGTAGTTGCTGCTTGCTGTTTTGGCAGTTGGAAACAGCTGTAAACAGCTATTTCCCACAATGCAACAGGGTTCACAGACAGGAAACTGCCAAGAGTACGTACTCAGAATTTCTTTGTGGGAGGGGTTTCACCACAATATCAGCCATACAGCGCCCCCTGATGGTCTGTTTGTGAAAAGGAATAGATTGCTCATGTAAAAGGGGGTATCAGCCACTGATTGGGATAAAGTTCAATTCTTGGTCGGAGTTTTCTCTTGTAAGGTTCATACACACGTCAGATTTTTCCAAACGACCGGTCGTTTGGACGTCAAATCGGGCGTGTGTACAGTCGGTCGTTCGACTGATAACGCTGGTTTTGACCAATCCGCCAAGCGGATCCGTCAAAACCAGTGTTATCAGCCGAACGAACGACTGTACACACGCCCGATTTGACGTCCAAACGACTGATCGGTCGTTTGGACGTCCAAACGCCCGTTGTTTGGAAAAATCAGACGTGTGTATGTACCTTAAGGAATGAAGAGATAAGATAACTCTCTCACTGTGTGGTGGCAAGTTTTCTATTGCCTTATCTCCAGCACGATCTTAGTGAATTGAGGCCAATGTGTCCGAGAAGTCTGGTGCTTGTTGCATTTTCCACATCATTTCATGATCATATCGTTTACCGTCAACACATCACGTTCACAATGCGTAGATATCGCGAAAGGTAGATTGTGTGGCCACGTAGCTTTCCAGTCTCACATTTCAGCCACTAGATTGTGTTGGACTGCTACATAGGATAATAAATAGCCTCATATACTTAGACTAAAACTACCACGTGAAAAATTAGCACAGTAACGGCACCAGAGAGATTGCACAGATTTGTTTAGGGCCGTTTGAACTATTTGACAGTTAAATCACCACATAGATACCTCTCACAGTGAATTGTGGTTGCTCTTCCTATGTAATACTCTGAGTAAATTATACAAAGCATTAAATAAGCTAAACAAACCTGTAAGCCAGAATACAGAAACACACCTTAACTAGAAGTAAATGTCAGGTGGTAAAGTCAATAGTCGTTCTGCCTCCGCCAGCTAGGCCAGAAGTAACTGGATGCTGAAACTGCCAAAGTCCATTGAAAACAATTTGCTGTCTAGGTGGCCTTTTCACACTGATATGTTGTAAGGATGGCGGGCATGAGAAGCATTACTGGAAATGTGAGGCAGCTTTACATTACAGCTAATTACATGTGTGAGCTGTAAACAGGACAGGCATATTGCTGTGATCAAGTAATTGTAGGGAGACTGTCTATTGACATAGAGTTGTCACTGCAATTCAGGCTGACAGGTGTATATTGAGTCTGTGCAATAATGTACTGTGTTTTGCCATAACTCAATATTGGAAATACATTTGCCCCTTAAACTTAATAGAGAAATTAGGCTAATGAACTCGTCCGAAGGACAGTGAGTCAAAAAGACTCAATAGACTCCAAAACAATAGTAGAATATGTCTGTACTATAAAAATGTGTTAAAATATTTTTTTTTTAAAAGCAAGTGTGTGTATACTTAATGTATAAGTGTGATGTATGTATTTGTGATATATGTTTAAAGTGTACCTAAACTGATGCATAAAAAAAGTTTAACTTACCTGGGGCTGCTACCAGCCCCCTGCAGTCGCCCTGTGCCCGCGCCAGTACTTAACGATCCCCCAGTCCCCGCCGCGGCTCAGATTTGATTCTGCTAGTTTATGGCAACTGCGCCTGCGCACGTCCTTGTTAGCATCCTGCGCAGGCGCATTATGAGAAAATCTGTACTACATCTGTGTAGGACCGTCCCGGCGACAGGAACGTGAGCGGTCAGGGCCGCGCAGACTCATTGGCCATCGACTGGCAGAATCCAAACAGAACCGTGACAGGGACCGGAGGATTGTTGAGTACCGGCGTAGGCACATGGCGACTGCAGGAGCCCAGGTTTTTTTTATTTTTTTATTTTTTTATGCATTAGTTTAGGTTTCCTTTTAGTGTGTGTGTGTGTGTGTGTGTATAGAAGTATTTTACAGAGAATGTATACTATACCTATCTTTAGGTCTCAACTTAATTAGACTACTGGTATATCTTGAGATTTGAAGGTAAAGTGGACCCAGAGGAAACGCAAGAAGGCACAAACCATGGAAACTGCTTGTATATAGTGTGCTCATTTAGATTACAATCTAGAGTGTGTGTGTGTCTATAATCTGTATGAATTGACAGCAAAATCCGTAAGTAACAGTATGTATGTGTGTGTGTGGCAGCTATGCTCTACCCCAGAGCATTGTGGGAGTAAAACAGGAAAAAAGGGCACAGGAACTTCGGCAGAAAAAAGGGTGTTGCAATTGGAGCCTGTTATGAAAGCCACAATTTGTGCCACCACTGTGTGTGTGTGTGTGTGTGTGTGTGTGTGTGTGTGTGTGTGTGTGTGTGTGTGTGTGTGTGTGTGTGTGTGTGTGTGTGTGTGTTAGGCACAAGTTACTGGCAGGGTAACTCTCCCCAGGCCTATCAGACCTGGTCCGCCGGTGCACAGTCCTCCCGTAGCTCACCACTCCACAGTAGGCAACAGATAGAACATAAATGAAGGAGGCACTCCAAAGGCATTTGGTAAACTTGCATTTATCTAGACAGTTGCAGAACACATGTTTCTGGGTTTCCCCCTTCCTCAGGTGTACAGGCAACACTGACAGGTTAGGCACAGGGAGGCACCTGATGAAATAGTGGGCATCGAGTATTCCTACTGTACAAACTGCGGCTCTGCATAGCGGGCAAGGAGCTTTACTCTAATTGCTGCAAATCACAGCTATGGGGAGGGTTATTGTAAGTTGGGGGTTAAGGGTTAGGCATCAGTAGAGGGACGATTCACACAGAGTAGGGTGAAGTTTAGTCATAGTAAAATATCAGTATAGATTACCAATATTTTGCTATCCAAATTCAGCAGTAGAATATCGCTAATTTGAACGTTATACTACTAGTGGCAATCCCCTGCGCCCTTTTTTCCAGGCACCTTTTTTTAATGTATGCTTCTGGCAGACCAGGTATATTTTCTGCTTGTTTCAGAAATTCACACTGGCTTCAAACTTCACAGCAACTCTGTCCCTAAATGCAGACAATGGAGAAGTCAATCAGTTCTGACCATGTGACATTCAAATTATGTGAAGCAATAGATGGCAAACGTCAATTCCCAGCATCCCTACATTGCTGCAGTAAATGTGTCATCTAGTGGAGCATGCAGACTTGTTGTTCACAGGAAGTGGGTGGCAAGCATGTGCAAGACCATCATCATCTGCTCACAGGAAGCCACTTGTTAGGTCAAAGGTCTTAAAGGATACCCGAGATGACATGTGACATGATGAAGTAGACCTGTGTATGTACAGTGCCTAGCACACAAATAACTATTCTGTGTTTTTTGTTTTTTTTTCTTTCTCTGCCTGAAAAAAATTAAACATCAGGTATGTAAGTGGCAGTTCCTGTCTGGGTCAGACTACAGAGTACACCTCACTGAAAAGAAATCCCAACTATAAAAACACTTTCCTAGCAGAAAATGGCTTCTGAGAGCAGGAAAGAGATAAAAAGGGTCAATAGTTCATAGATTTTTAGCTCTGGCATACTTCAATGAATGTGTCATTGAGTAAAAACAATAAAACAGTTAAAACTTAAAAAGTAGATTTAAGCACAAAATAAAAATCTGGAATATCTTTAAAAGTCCTTTTAGGAGAAGGAAGATAGATACAATTGTTTATTTCATTAGTTTATTTTTGCCTCGGGTGTCCTTTAACTCTGCAAACGTAGGTGTGCAGCCACACAATTTTTTTTAAAGAAAAAGCGACACCCATGCTAACCTAGAAATAAAAATCACATATATCAGTAGATAAATACGACTTCTACTTACATAACAGATGTAATGTGCTATCCACGTAATGATTCCTGTGAAATTTATAAAGGAAAAGCAGAAAATCCTACTGTAGGCAGTGGCCATCTTGCCAAGCTTAATGCTGACATCATATCCTCCCTGACTCTTGTCCCCCCCTCCCTTCTCTTGTTCATTGTGTATTCATTAGCTGCCCTCCTCCCAGAGTCTTTTTTTTTTATTTACACATCCAATCACTGAGTCACCTTATCCTTGCTTATAAACACAAGTGATCAGCTAGGCAGGGAAATGGAAGAGGAGGAATATAGTATAGATAAAAAGAACTCCCAGCATTCAAAAGAACTCCCAGAATTCAACTCTTTGGCACTGTTTGGCACTAGGGCCAGTGCTCCTAAAGTATGTGATAACTCCAAACCATAACAGCAGAAAAAGTTTTGAATGCAGGATTAGCATCTTTATCACTTAATACACTCAGACCAGTTGCTGTTGAAATTTGATTTTTATGGTGACAATACCGCTTTAACGCAAAAGTTCAGTTGTAAAGATAAGGTGAAACATTTAATTCACACTTATCAACATTAGTGTTTAGAGAATATATCAAGAACTGCACATTGGGAAACCATGATAACACCACTCCAAGATACCAGACAGCTATATAGCCAGACAGGCGATGGAACTAAAATACACCATCTTGTTTTTAAATTCCTCTGGGGTCTTTAAGGAGCAACCTATTCTGATCAGCAGAGCCCCTCCCTGTACGGGGCTGGGGGTGACAGCTCACCTGTGAGACCTCTGCTGACCTTGTTTCTGCAATAATACAATTATTGGTAGTGCATACAATGCCTCTCTTGTCCAACAGGCTGCCTCTTAATGATTAACCTTATCGCTGCTCAGACTGCTACATACCAGGAACTGTCAATAAGGTATATTAGTGTCAACATGCATATAGGTGAGAGGAGCTTCTGTGGAGGCATAAAGGGAAAGTGTACCTGGTCAGTCTCCAGCACTACAAATACAGACAGGCAACTACTTACAAACCACTCGAGCACCAACATTTCATAGCTACAAACGTACATTCCAAATAGCAGTGGCGTAGCTAAGGAGCTGTGTGCCCTGATGCAAGTTTTACATTGGGGTGGTCCCCCAAGCACTCTATACATAACAATTCATACGACGCACCAAAACCTGCCAATGGCAACCACAGTGTCGGAGGTACAAGAAAGGGATGGGGAGCAGTTTGTTAATGATTACCACTATTCAAAGTATCTATAGAAGTGATTATTATGAGCACAGGACCAAAAGAGAGCTAATACTGCAGTTGAGCAAGTGCCCCTCTGGCCCCTCTAGCCCAAGGGCCCCGATGCGGTTGCAACCTCTGCACCCCCTATTGCTACACCCCTGCCAAATAGCACAATGAGGAGGAATGAACAATAGCCGTGATTGGTCAGCTGAATTCTCTTCCTACAGGAATGTGTTTAAAGGGAACCAGAGACGTTGGGGGGGAAGCTTTTATACATACCTGGGGCTTCCTCTAGCCCCATACGCACGGATCGCTCCCACACCGCCGTCCTCCGCTGACTGGTTCCGCCGGCACCGGGTCCCGTCATTACCGCCAGTCGGCCGGCAGACACGGCCAATTGTCCGCATCACAGGGGGCTCCCTCCATATAAGTACGCGTGAGGCTGCATACTGCACAGCCGCATGCGTACGGGTATGGAGGGAGCCCCTGTGATGCGGACAATTGGCTGCGTCCGCCGGAAGTGACGGGACCCGGTACCGGTGATAGAGGAAGCGGAAGATGGCGGCGTGGGAGCGATCCAGGCTTATGGGGCTGGATGAAGCCCCAGGTATGTATAAAAGCTTTTTGTATTTTTAATGAGGGTTCCTCTCTGGAAAAAAGCGCAATACAAATGTTCTGTGTCTGTACGTCTTGACATGAAGAGCTTTCTGAAACTGTACCACACCTCTCACAACTCAGGTCAGCAAGATCCTAAAATGTGGTCACTCCCAGAGTGCACCTCAAAACCTTTGGAGCCAGAGCTTTCTGTCATGCTGCCCCTACACTTTGGAATTCCCTACCATGCCCAGTAAAGACAGCCCCATCCCTGGAGTTAGTAAAATCCAGATTGTAAACCCACCTGTTTAGCCTGGCATTTGCGGACTTGTAGAATTCATAATTAACCAATTACTGGTCTGAGCCATGCTTATGCGCTTTTAGTCCTACAGGAAAAAAGCGACTTAAAAATGTTGGTTGTTGCTTCCATGTCATTTAAATTGACCATGCAGTGCAGTATTGACCAAAGCTATGCATAGCAGTGTGGATGTACAGACACAACGGGCTCTATTCACAATGCTTCTCATAAATGTCTTGTTTATCACCTAATGTTTAAAAATAACCTTTCAGCACATTTGCAAGCAAAATAATCACTCAAAGTAAGTTGTTCCTGATTAACTTCATTTTAACCTTCCTGGCGGTAACCCCGAATGTAGTTCGGGGTAAGCCGCGCAGGAGCTTTTCTCAGGCCCTGCTGGGCCGATTTGCATAATTTTTTTTTTTTTTTTTTTTTTTTTTTGCTACACGCAGCTAGTACTTTGCTAGGTGCGTGTGCATACCGATCGTCGGCGCTACCCGCCACGCCGCCCCCCCCCCCTTCCCCAGACCCCTTGCACAGCCTGGCCTATCAGCGCTGAGGGTTGGATCGGGACTCCCAATGCCCTAGGCTTACTACAGGATTTAAAAAAAAAAAACTGCTGCACTGCCCCCTGGTGGATTTTAATAGACCGCCAGGAGGGTTAATATTGCTTTTCTTACCTTAATTCTATTATATTTTTGCTCTTAGGAAGCTTAAAAAAGTAACCTAGATAAGGTGAAAACAGAGGAAAACAGGTGAAAAGCTTTGTGACTCATGCCCAATGTTATGTTTATCAGTAACAGCAGCCCAGTCAAATCTGACTTTCTTGTAGAATCCAGTGTCCAGCGCACAGTTGTTCCCTTGTCAGCCCCTCCTGAATGTTTGGGGAATAATAGTGTGTCTGCTCCTTCAGTATGTGACCTGGTATGAGGAAGAGACTTGTATTTTGTTATTCAGTTGCTTAGTGAGGTTTGTCTCTTCCTGCATATAGGAAGTGTGTTCTAACCTCAGTGTTAGCATACACAAGTGGACTCCCCTTACATTCCAGCTGCACTTCATTTATGTTACAGGTTGTTTCCACCAGTGCAAAGGTTTACCTGCGTGAATAAGTATGTTGCTTAAAGAGGAACTGTCGCGAACATCACATAACATACTGTACAAATAAGAAGAACATTTCTCCCGGAGTAAAATGAGCTATACATTACTTTTATCCTATGTTGCTGTTACAGTAGGTAGTAGAAATCTGACATTACCGAAAGGTTTTGGGCTAGTCTATCTCTTCATGGGGGATTCTCAGCATGGCCTTTATAGTTTATATAAAGACATTCCCTGAAAAATATTTATACAAATATGCTGGTCAGCCTCCCTGCTCGCTGCACACTTCTTTGGCAGTTGGATAGAGCAGTGTTTCTCAACATTTTATTGGCATGTACCCCTTTTACAACCCTGTACTCAGCAAGTACCCCCAGCATAGTAAACATTATCACAAGTACCCCTTGGCAAAAATATATTTAATCGTAGTACATTATAATTGGTTCTAAAGCATTTCCAAGCATTTACTATTGCTTTTAATTAGCTAAAATACTAATTTGTTGTTGTTTAAATAAGATTTATAATTTTCTAAATCTCTAAATTTCTAATTCTTGGTTAAGTATATCAAGCCCAAGTACCCCCTGGAACCATTGGAAGTACCCCCTGGGGTACGCGTACCACACGTTGAGAACCTAGGGGATAGAGCAACTGACATTCACTGAGTGCTTTTAATAATAAAGAAAACCCTGAGAACCCCCTATGAGAAGATGGGGTAGTCAAAAATCTGTCAGTAATTTCAGATTTCTACTACTTACTGTAAGTGACAGCAACATAGGAGAAAAGTAATTTATGGCTCATTTTACTCTGGAAGAAACATACTACTTATTTGTATATGTTTACATGTATTTTAAATTTTAAGATTTTTGCAACAGAGGGCCTTGAGGGCTCGTTTCCACTGTTGCGGTGCGGAATCGCCTGGATTCCACCGCTGATGAAATCGCATGCAGATGCGATTCCCCATGCGTTTTTTGCAGCAAATTCGCATGCGAATTCGCATAGGTGAGGGTACATGCAATTTTAACCATGTCACTGCCTGTGTGAATTTACATCGGTACCTATGCGAATTCGCATGCGAATTTGCGGCAAAAACGCATGGGGAAAACGCATGCGATTTCCCTATTAAATACATTGCATGCAATTCGCATGCATTCCACTCTCAGGCAAATTCGTTGGCTCTTTTGTGCGTTTTTTCACCGCTCAAAAAAATGCACATCACCAACGCAACAGTGGAAACAGGCCCATCCACTTGCATACCATGTGCGAATACGCATGCGTTAGACGCATGCGGATTCGCGATAGTGGAAACGAGCCCTGAATAAAATGCAAAAAAATGCAAAATCTTCGTAAGCTATGCTCCATAACTTGCAGTTCTTCTGCTTGTTACTTGGCTGACATCTGCTTTTATGTTCCCATACACATGAAATGTTTATTGCCTGGTTCAGTTGATTTTGGCTAAGTTGGATGTCGATCATTGTGGTCGCCAGAGGATGACTGCAGACACCTGACTCTGGAGCAACACAAAATGCTGTTGTCTCAGCATCTGACAGCCCTAAATAGAATAAGATCTAGAATAAGATCCATCAGTCGGGACAGCGAAAACAATTCACTATGAAAATCTACAACCTGGCAGTAAACATCTATTCAACACCTGTCCAGGCTAATACAGAGATGTGGCTGATCTGAATGGAGGGATCATCATCAAGCGCCAGGGGACACGTTATTCAATGTGTCACAAGCTTCCTTGTCACTCTGTTATACACCATCAGTCACTTGTGCTTACTGCTTACCATGACTTGGCTGCTAAAGACAAAAAAAAAAATAAGGTGCAACTTGGGATTTGATGACATGTAGTAATGTATTCAGTTTGTAGTACCATATTAGTGTCTACCTATTATTCCGTACAAAGTGGAAAGATTACTGCTGATTTTTTTTCTCTCTTTTCTTAAAACATCTCGGCATTGCCTTTTTTCAGTTTTTAGTAGACCTGAACTCAGAACTTCATCTCTGCACTAAGACTGCTAAAGACACTTAAAGTGAACCTCCGGACTAAAAATCTACTCAGCAGAACTGAAAAGGCTTGGTGTTTCATTAACAGTTTCACAGCATCAGAACTTTGTTTTTCTTACCAAAGCATCATTTTTAGTTGCATTTTTAGCTAAGCTCCACCCATCAAAGAAAAAAAGCCTGGGCTATTTTTCCCTGATGCTGTGCAGAGCATGATGGGATTTCCTATGTTGTTGTTCACGTTGCCTAGCAACTGGGAGAGGTGCTCAGGACACAGGACTGTTGGAACTGTGTCTCATGCTCCCTGTCACCTCCTTTCAACCAAAAAGATGGCTGCCAACATGCAATCAAACATTTGCCTGTTCTTTTAAAACAGGGTGGGTAAGAGATTATATTACCTATCTATTTTATTTAACATAACTAATGTAACTTAATGACAGTATGTTTGTTTAGGCTGGAGTTTCTCTTTAACCCCATCGTGTCTGGACAGGAACTGAGGGAAATTCTTCAAGATAGGGACTTGGCAGCTAAACTCCCTTTTATATTTTAATGGAGTTTTTCTGTTTAGGACGCTGGAAATAGCTGTAGAGGAGTAGGAGGGGTTTGTATTTATTGTAGTTTGTGTTGATTGTCAGAAGTGGCTTATTTCTGGTGAGATCATTAAACAGTTCCTTGTCTTGTGTATTGGGTCTGTGGTATCAACTTGCTTCCCCATATTGATCCAACAGCTGGCTTGTGCCAGAGTGCATTGTGGCTCAGGGAGCTGTACACATTTATACCATCACACACCTTGTGTAAAAATAACAAGGAAGAACAAGTTGTGCTGGAAAGCATGTAGCCCTCAGCAGCAAGTCACAGAAGCTGGCTTTTTTAGCTTTAGGTATAAATACAATTATAGAGTCCTAACTAACGATTTACACACTTCAGTACATTCTGTGCTGACTGTGGCCTTCACTCACAATAAGGAAATGTCTCAGAGAATTAGTTTGGGTTTGTGTTCACATATACGTGAGTCCACTTCCTTAAGTGAATTGTGACTTCTATCGGCTTGCCTGTGTGTAATGACAGACTTTGCTTCCTACACAGGTCTGGCAATCAGGGAACTTGTATCTCAGGGAAATTGTGCTTTGGTTATTTGTGCATTCTGCCCATTTCATGCAGACATGTTAAGATATTTAAAGTCACATTGTCTGAAACTTTCTTAAAGAGTAACTGTCAGGCATAAAATCAAAAATCAATTCTTTATTTTTATCTGGTAAACAAGTAGTTAACCCAAAAGTTAAAATCGCTATTACTTTTCTTGTTGATAAATTATCATTCCCCAGATTACCTGGCTCTTTGGTACACAAAAGAGAAGTTGCAGGGCATGCTGGGTTTTTTTTTTTTTTTTGCTTCTCCACTTCCCCTCAGACTTAACTAATGCAGCCTGATTGGCTGAAGCCTCTTTCCCTCCTATTTTCCCCTCCCACACCTCTGTTCCTCTCTGATTGGCCAAAATGTCGCAGGCTGAAACAATGCACTTTCTATAGTGAAGGGCGAGCAAATCAGGCAGAGGAGACTAAGGGCGGATATTACATCACAACTGGCTTCAAAATAGCCACAGTAAATATGGAAACTGTCTAGAATAGGATTCTCTACTTTTCCTTTATAAAATTCACAGGAATCATAACGTGGACAGTGCAATACATGTTATCTAAGTAGAGCAATTATTTATCTACTTATAGATTTGGTTTTTTTCCTGAGCTAGTATGGCTGACAGCTCATCTTTCAAGCCTTTTTTTCCTTTTAGGTAACTTTTCCTTACCCACCAAAACATAACCTATACATTCTGCATACCATAAATTCTATGGAAGTCCTTATCTTCGTGTGTCACATGACCTCAAACCTCCAATCAGCTAGCCTTGGTCCACCGGACCGTTTTGTCTGCATTTCCACTGTCCTATCTCTGCTTTCTCCTACAAACTCCCACATTGCATCCCAGCACCATTCCCACCAATCCAGCAGCACTGTCTCCCATCACTTAAAGGACAACTGAAGTGAGAGGGATATTGAGGCCGCCATATTTATTTCCTTGTAAGCAATGCAAATGGCCTGTTCTGCTCATCCTCTGATACTTTCAGTTAAACCCTTAAAAAGCATGCAAATCTGTAGTTTGATTGCATTTTCCGCACGCTTGTTTCAGGTGTGTGATTCAGTCACTACTGAAGGGTGACTGAAAGATCAGCAGGACTGCCAGGTAACTGGTATCGTTTCGAAGGAAATGCATTTGGGTGCCTCCATATCCTTCTCACTTCAGTTGTCCTTAAAGGGGAACTGAAGTAAGAGGTATACGGATGCTGCCATATTTATTTCCTTTTAATCAATACCAGTTGCCTGGCAGCCCTGCTGGTCTATTCCTCTGCAGTAGTATCTGAATAACACCAGAAACAAGCATGCAGCTAGTCTTGTCAGATCTGACTTTAAAGTCTGAAACACCTGATCTGCTGCATGCTTGCTCAGGGGCTATGGCTAATAGTATTAGAGGCAGAGGATCAGCAGGGCTGCCAGGCATAAACATGGCAGCCTCCATATACCTCTCTCTTCAGTTCCCCTTTAAATATTCAGTCTATGACCTCACCAGTGGATATATTTGGGAGTAAAATGTTAGTGGATAGCCACACCCTTCTCTAGTCTTTTCAGACTGTAGCAAGCAAAGGATTAGTCAAAATCACTTTTTACAGAATAAGAAGTTTAATATTTATTTTCTTACCTACTTTGTAATTCTTTTCCACTTGTTAGGTACTGAAAAGTGTATATAGGTTAAGAAATTATTTCCTGTGAAAAAAAACCCAATGATTTATAGCTAAATACTACAATCTATACTGAGTCTAAAGGCCCATACTCACCAGAAGATGGATCGGGCAACCCACAGCGACGCGACCCAATGAACAAGCGTTCCCCGATCCATCTTCCTACCCGTGGGGACACACAACGGTACATGACGGGAGTGAACGAGAGTTCAAATGATATCGGCACTTTGCACGGGAGTCATTGGGGATTTTAAAGATCAGATCCGCCATAACAGTCGTAATCATTGCTCGTCCCAAAACTTAATTCGTTTAATCGCTCACTCACACCCACATTACAAAATCGCGGAAACGATCGCTCGTTGCACAACAAAAATGGCCTGTTGCTGGAAAAATTGCTTGAAAAATCGTGGCATGGTTACGTGGCTTTAGATTGCCCAGTGCAGCTGTTTACAGAGTGAGAAAGTTTGCAGATATCTTTGCTGATCTTGTTGAAGGAGGGAGAGATGTACTGTAATGAATAATTAGCTTGGTTGGCATTTTACTGCCATTTGGTATTGTCCAGAGCAGAGAGATTTCTTGACGGTGTCCTTCATCTTTCTTTTATGATCATATACATTTATAATTTCCTTTATGAGCATGACATAGTGGTTGGCTCTCTCGCCAGCGATGGATCCCTGGTCCGGATCCCAGCCAGGGCACTATCTGCATGGAGTTTGTCTGTTCTCCCCCTGACTGTGTGGGTTTCCTCCGGCACTCTGCTTTCCTCCCACATCCCAAAAACATACAAATAAGTTAACTGTCTTCCCCATAAATTGGCCCTAAACTATGACAGAGATTAGATTTTGAGTCCTTTCAAGGAAAAGTGGCAAGACAATATGCTCTGTACAGCACTGTGGAAGATGTTGGCACAATGCCCCCCGCAGCTCACACATCACCCCAGTACTGCAAACTCTTCACTGGTTTCCAGTAAAATGGAGAATCAATTTTATGATCTGCCTGCTGACATTCAAGGCTCTACACCACATGGGACCCAAATACATAGCGGATCTATTGGAACTTTATGCCCCTCCACGCACCTTCCGCTCTGCTAACACGATGAAGCTGGTTATTCTCAGGATACACTTAACATTTGGTGCTCGGGCCTTTTCCTATGCAGCCCCTACTCTATGGAACTCACTTCCACAATCAGTACGAGAGACTCCTTCTCTGGATAGCTTTAAAAAAAAGGCTAAAAACTCACCTCTTTACCGAGCCTTTGAGACTGCATTATGCACAGTCACAGCGCTTTGAGTCCCCAGGGAGAAAAGCGCTATAAAAATATTACTGTTATATAAATACTAATAATAAATAAGAATAATTCTCTGCCAGTAAATGTCTTGTTGGAGGTCAGATCTATCCTCCACTCCCAGCTCTATTGTATCTTCTGTGCCGATCTGCTCTGTTCACTAAGGGGTATATTCACAACACCGCTATGTACCTCAGCACTCTTCTCTGCACACAGCACCTTTTTTGACCAGCGCTGAGCATCACTCCATCTTTCAGTGCATTGCTGCCAACCCACTGGACCAAGGGGGGTGCTACACAACACAGGGTTATAACACACAAGCCTGTAGTCTTCCCCAGATACAGCAACACCATGAGAATCTGGCTCATTGGAAGTATATTCGGTGTACATTTCAGTTAAACTGGTTCTACTTTGTGATTTTGACACAATTACAAGGTTTACTGCTGAAACAATAACAATTATGGCAATTATGATTGATTTACTAGTGTGATTTGTGTTTGTTATCTTAGGGCTGCATGTGAAATTTTGATCTTTTGAGATGAAGAGATAGAACTCCTCATTGAACAATGCATTGCCTCTGCTAAAGTCTGTGTATCACAAATGAAGCAAACGTCAACTAGTAAAGCTCTTGATCTCAAGCGATTAAAACCGCCCAGTGTATCCATAGCCTTGGGCAGAGAGTCCCCTTATGATGCTGTGAGGTGAAGAATGGCAGTTTCAGGCTCCCCCTTCCCTTCCTAGGTATAGTTTAGAGCGGTACATAACAGAACGCCAATGCATTGCATTCATGCTCCAGCTTAATATGACTTCCAGACACAGCAAGATTCTGGTGAAGCACAATACCTCAGGGACAGGCTGGCTGTCATGGCAACACTTTGCGTTTTTAATTTTGTGAAATGAGGCTACACATGAGTGACAGGGGTCTGTCTCTGCTGTATTGATTAAGCCTTGTCACTTCAGCTTTCCCTATTATACATAAGGATGTGCAGGAAGACGCAATGAAAGAGAATGAATGACACATGCTTTACAATGACAAATCCTTGTGTGATGCTCTGGTTTGAGTCTGAGGCATTTCAGGATAGGGCATCATAAAGCTATTGTGATAGAACATGCATTTTCTCTGAACTATCACTGGCTTACTGCAAAGTGATTTTAAACACATTTTTTTATGTTTTCCTTCCCATTGTCATTGAAAAAATTAAGCTAAAAAGAGCAGATTTTTAACCCACCGCCATCTAATCTAGTTTAAGGGATCCAGCAGGAAACCTCCTAGGGAACAGTTCTCCAATCACAGCACCCTCTACAGCACCAAGTGTTGTGATGGACCAAATACTGTGGGCATAGTTCACTGAAAAATAGCAGTTTGAGAGGGGGGTGTCCACCCAATCGCATTCATGGAATTTCCCTATGAGGTTTCCTGCTGGGTCCCCTAAATTAGACTAGCCCCCGAGTGTGGATAGGGCTGCCATCTCCAATCCTGAACCTTTTTGTCAGAGGAAGGTCTGCCTTAGCCTTTGAAGTTTTCCATCCTGTCACAAAGCAGTGATGGGACTTTTCTATTGGAGTCCAAGGGACCTGTAAGAAAGTGGTAATAACAGAATTGCTTTATACTTTACACATTACTGCTTGCAAATATGATTAGCGATGTTCCTTTTCAGACTATATCTGACGTAACTAGTGAATAGTACAGCTGCATGTTTTGCATTTCTCATTTTTTTTAGTCTTAATAGGGCCCCTACTAGGTCAACAGCTGGTTGAGGATGTTGTACCTGTTCCCTTATAGTCTAGCAGCTTCCACTGCCCAACCTGCTGCCTGCAAACCAGCCACTGTTGACCATGAGACTGCATTACTTACATATTTCTTAGCTGCTACCTGTCTGTCAAGTCTAGTTTGCTCAGTTTCACACTCTGAAACCTACTCCCTTCCTGTCTTCCTCACTAGTCAGACCTCAAAGAAATGAGACAAGGGAAGAAAAAACACACTGTGTATGGCTCTTTATAAGTAGGACCTAACATTGTATGACCCTATATAAGAAGAACCTAGCTCTGTGTGACCTTTTTATGACTCTGTATAAGGAGGACCTAGCTCTGTGTAAGTAGGACCTAACTTTGTATGAGTCTGTATAAGAAAGACCCAGCTCTGTATGACTCTGTATAGGGAGGACCTAGCTCTGTATGACACTGTATAAGAGCTCTGTATGACTCTGTATAAGAAAGACCTAGCTCTGTATGACCTTGAATAAGAAGGACCTAGCTCTGTATGACACTGTATAAGAAGGACCTAGCGCTGTATGACTCTGTATAGGAAGGATCTATCTCTGTATGACCTTGTATAAGAAGGACCTAGCTCTGTATGACTCTGTATAAGAAGGACCTAGCTCTGTATGACTCTGTGTAAGATGGACCTAACTTTGTATGACTCTGTATAAGAAGGACCTAGCTCTGTATGACCTTGTATAAGGACGTAGCTGTGTACGACTTTGTATAAGAAGGACCCAGCTATGATTTAAATGCAGTGCATCAGCACAGAAGCCAGGCAACTGGCATTGTTTATTAGAGAATGAAGATGGCAGCCTCTGTATTCCCCTCACATCAGGTGTGCAACCACATGCCCGGCATAAATCTAACTACAGGCGCTCCACAAGTGGTTATCAATGTTTTACTTACATCATCTATTGTCTGTTGATTGATAGTGAATTTGCCTGTGTTTGTTTTATCAGTCATGAAGTGATCGGATGTGCTAATACTATGAATTGGTCTTACACACATTGGGCCATGTGGATGTGCAAACGGCCGATGAATATACTGCCTAGGGAACAGGAAACTGTCTGAGCATTGAGATCACAAGAGCAGTTTGTACATGTGTGTCCATTGATTTTGCATTGCCTTCCAATCAATTACCAGATCAATCAGTCAAGATTGCCTGAAAGATTAACCAAAGTGCTTATGCTAGGTACACACCATACAATTTTGTGTTAGATAGATGATTCGATAGATCATTTCTGTCATGTCTGATATTATTTTCGATCATTTTTCTGGTTGATTTCTCTTAGAAGTGAATGGAAATAGATAAGAAAAGATAAGCGAATCAAGCGGGAAATCGACTGGAAAATGTAATCTAAAATCGATCGGATGGAAAATCGATCGAAAAATCACATCGTATGTACCAGCCCTAAGAAAACCATTCTAGAGCTTTGTACCTGCCTAAGATAATTGTACCTTGAAATAATGATTCCTGATCATTTCAGGTAACAGTTTAGGTATATTTCCTGTGCACATATGTTGCATGATTACATGCTTAGCACCACTGTTTTGTATGGGGAAGGAAGGATCAAGGTTAAAGATCTCCAGTAGGAGACACCCTACTGGAGATACTACAAAAAACTAAATACAGACATGCATTAGCAACCCACTGCAGCAGATCATAAATAGCAGTGTTAACCCCATACCTACCAACTTTTTGAGATGAGAAAGAGGGACACTTAAGCCACGCCCCTGCCACACCCCTGATCACACCCCATCACACCCCCTAGTCATGCATACCATAAAGATTTTATTAGAAAAATATGTTGTTTTATAATTCAAACCACACTGGTTCTTTCTACCCTGGTTCATTTTCCTTCATATAAACGTTTTAAAATTAGTAATATATCAATTTAAAGGATGGGAATCAAGTTTAGAGTCAATCCAACATATTTTTTAGTTGAGAAATATATATTTACATAGAAAGAGGGACAAAGTCCTGAAAGGGGGACAAATGAGGAGGAAAGAGGGACAAAGGGACAGGGCTCCCAAAGAGGGACTGTCCCTTCGAAAGAGGGGCAGTTGGGAGCTATGGTTAACACTATTGGGGGACACCTTCACTCAAACTAGATTACTGCCCATAGGCAATCATTCACAATCATTTAGTGCAAGTAAACACTAAGGTGCGTATTCAGCTTTAGCCCGTGTGGGGAGTACCCCAAGGACTACGTGGACCTCTGGCCAAGAACCTGTTATCTACCTATTCTGCTAGAGAAGCCTGGATATAGTTAATCCATCTCACGGACTCTCACTGTATTTGTGATTGTTCATCTCTGTGAATAAAGGCGAGATATATATCCCTGGTTTTAGAGAAGCACTCCAAAGAAATGAATGCTCTCTTATGTGGTTTGTCGGATTGTATAGCCGTTTGTAATGTATTAAGCCCCTTTCCTGGCATTGCTCTTATTGACATTTTTATATTGTAATAGTTAAGAGTTCTAAGCTCAGTTCGGGCTGTACATACCTAAGGCAATACATTCTTCTCAGAGAAGGAAGTCTTAGAAGATTATAGTCAGACTCTATTAACATTATACTAGCTGAGTTATTTAGCAAAAGAAAACACAATGTATAATGTATCACATAAGAGAGCATTATACCCTCTGGATATTTACCAAAGCGGCAATTGACAGGAGCCATGTGCTGCAGAGCTGCGTGAAGCTCAACTGCTCCACAAGAGCTTCTGTACACTGATGGTGTATGGCCCTATCATGGGCTGCCTGGAACGGACGTGAGGCTGTGCCTAGATCGCAACACTTGACATGGCTTCTTGAAATGCCACAGTGACCTTCTTATAACATTTCTGAAGCTGGTTGTGAAATGCCTCCGTTTTAACTGAAAGGCTTCATTCTCATCGGCTGTAGTGTTTATGAATTCTCACCGTGGTAATCCACTCTGAAGACACTTCTTTATTTTTTGTAATAAGCAATGTAAATGTGCATCGATGACGTCGGTGGCCGCGCACTGCAAGCCGAACAATATAATGTTCTGTACAAAGTGTTCCTAGATAATGAGATTTATGAATAATCCAGCCTCAACAGCGTGTTGGTGTATACGTGTGCAGATGTTTTTCTTGCATGTCCGTCTATAGAGCTGCGTGTATGCCGTATGTTTCTGACTTCACTTTACAGTTGTGTTATCTGACTTGTTCAAATGTGAATGATGATTAGCAGACTTCTTATTATATTGATCCTAAGGTCTTTATATGTGTGTTTAAAGGCCAAAGGTTCCTGGGTTCAGCCCGCGCGATCAAGGCTGGATTAATATTGTAATCCAACTACAGAATGTTCTTTCTTTGAAAAATGCCAGTCTCAAAATAATTATCTTTGTTTCAGGTCATCCCAGGGGTGTAACTACAAATCATGGGGCCCCCAGCAAAACTTTGATGGAGCCCCCCAATCTTCACCCCCTTTCCCTTGCCAACCTATTGTGGCCCTCAGTCTGGTGGCCATTCTTGCAAGGGTCTTAAAACAAGTGTGAAGTATAGGCACAAAAACACCAGAGCTGAAGGATGGAACACTTTATTGGAGGGATTGTAGTAGTATTTAGGGCCCCCTTCCAGCTCTGGCCCCCCTGCGGTCACAGGGGCTGTTCCCCTGTAGTTATGCCCCGGGTCATCCTAATGCATTCATGGGGACTTTATTATCGGGGCTTTCCATCCCGGTAGGTTGGAATTGCCAGTATTGGGAAGAACAGGGCAGATACAAGTGGGGGGAGCTTAGTGTAGTAGCTAGACTGTAGTTACTGGCTAGGGTTAGGTAGAATTTCTAATGCACATGGGGGTTGACTCACAAAGCTTTTCTTTTGAATTATCTCACCTTAATGTATTTTTCTATAGTGTGAGATAATTCATGAGATAAAGACTGGAAGGCATAAATCATGAAATAAATCAATAGGGAGAGAGAGAAATAAATAGGGAGAGATAAATCACGAGTTAAGTCAGACAAGAAGTGATATATCATGAGCGAAGTTAGATAAAGAAAGATAAATCCTGAGTTAATAAGTAAGGTGAAATAATTCATGGAATACGTTTTGTGAATCAGACCCCATTGTCACAATTTAGTTCTTTGAGAGGATCTCTAGGCAAAAATAAAGAAATACTTGTAGTATGAAGACCTCATGCTCACCTCTCCAGTAGGGCTTCAGCTGGTTCTTTGTCCTCCTCTTCTTCACCAGCACTGTGGTGGATCTTGAGCAAATGGCCTATCTCCTTTAGTACTGTTTGATGCATAAACATAAACCTCAATCTCAACATAAAAAGGATAGTTACCATATCTATCAAAGCTGCTGCCCTTCTCATCTCATAGCACTTATCATTAGAAGGAGTGGCCCTTGGCAGCCATTTTGGAATAAATGACTGGAGAATCTTCACCACAGTCAAAAGTGGCCTTGGGAGAGGACACTGGCAGAAGGAAAAAGGGGAGGACTAGGGACCATTGGAAGCTATAGTGTAGAGGTAAGTATGTGGTTTTCACCATGAATTTTGTGCTTATGGAGTCTGCTTTAAATGAAACCAAAAGTAAAAATAATATGGAGGCTGTCCTATGTATTAACTTCTAGATAATCCAGTTTATCTTTCTGGTATTATAATCTTATCACGGAGTCTGAGTGACAGACCTGCAACCAGTACTGTACAGCAGCGTTAGTAGGTGTAATCTGCGAGAAGTATTAAAGGACAGTTATTGGAGGAAAAATCCAAACACCTCATAATGTTGTTTAGAGCGATAATAGGAACTGGTTAGTGGTTTTTCTTTTATTACTCTAAACAATATTATGATTTTTTTTTTTGATAAAGAGAAATCATGGCCAAGAATTGAACGTCATCCCAATCAGTAGCTGATACCCCTCTCCCATAACAAATATTTTCCTTTTCACAAACTGATCATCAGGGGGCTCTATATGGCTGATATTGTGGTGAAACCCCTCCCTCAGTGTGATGTCAGGACCTTGGTCCTGACAGTTTCCTGTCTGTGAACCTCATTGCATTGTGGGAAATAACAGCTGTTTACAACTGGGTCCAACTGCCAAAATAGCAAGCAGCATCTCCTTTCACTGACATCTCCTGCCAGCAGTAAAAATGTCACCATGTGATAATTGTCAGAATGTAAATCAAAGAGAGGAAAGATTTTACAATGGGCAAACACTGACTAAATCATTTATACATAATTTTTGTAAAAATGAAGCTCTTTTTTATTATATTATTTTCACTGGAGTTCCTCTTTAAGGACCAGCACAACAGCCAGTTAAAAAAAACTTTTTAACACTCTCTTCTAAAAGTAGTCAAGCAGCGTCTCCTTCAGTACGCTCAATATTTCAGGTTTTCTCTAAGTAACAGGTTTGTCGGGAGTCTTTTGTGGGGTTTTATGTTCCTCTAAAAATACCAGCACGTTTTAGAAGGAATTTATAAAGATGTCAATCATATATAGTGGCATCTGCCAAGTCTTCTGTCCTGCAATTTGTCTAATACTTGACATAAAATACTATACTATGAAAGCCGTGTCCCACTGCACAGCCCTATACAGCACAGGCAGCTCGGAAGAAAAGCAAGTGGTGCCGCCAAGAATTAGAGGTGCAGATGCCTGCGCTACACACTCCTGCTCTTTTGTTTTAAGCAGATTCTGATCATCTGCTGATTATTGTAGAGTTTCATTTTCTTTTGGTTTTTTTCTTTTTCCTAATTTTTTTTGCAAACTATCTAAGACCGTAATGAGATATAGATGTTTTAGATTATTATTTAACCCCTTGCAGACAGCTGTAGTTGAAACCCATGCTCTGTTTGTCGCCGCTAATTCCTCCCAGGACGTGGATTTCAACTTCGCTCCCGCAGTTCCAAACGTTTACGTCGATACTGCGATGCTGCAGTCCCCATGCTGACAGCAGAGGTCCATATCTCGGTCAGAAGCCAATTTCATTGGCTCCTGATCACGTGATTACTATGAGCCAATCGCAGATCACAGCAAAAAAATAAGTCTCTGGTCCTTAAACCCTAAAGCCCTGTTCAGACTGTGCGTTCCTAGCCGTTTTGAGGGAACACGTACGGGTACAATATACGCATAGAAACGCCTATCAATGCTTTCCAATGGCCTCGTGAACATGTATGCGTATGAGACGCATACGTTTCTCATCCGCATTGCTGCACGCAGTTCTGTGCGTCACGCACAGAAACGGACGCAATGAAAGTCATGTTAAGCCATGTGGTTGAAAATAAGTAAAAGTGGCACCATTTTGTTGGTGATGGCATATCTGTTTTCAATATTCTGATCCACGTGCTTTTAAGTTTTTAGTTTTAGTTATGTTTTTGTTTTGTTTTTTTACATTTATTAGTTAGAAAACAAAATATAGAGAGCGTATGCTTTAATACGTACGTTTTAGTCCGTTCCTGCAGCATCCAGCCAGGTAGAAGGGAGCACATGGCTTGCATACTGAGTGCTGCTTTTAGACTTTGTAGAGCAGTGAATTGGAATCAATACATACCTTTTAATTGAATCTTTGACCCATTTCTCTTAAAGGGTCTGTACTCTATTTCACTAGATTAAAAAAACAAGTTAAAACGATCTTTTATTAAGCATTTTATGGTTTACTACCTTAATTCATTTGTTCTTGGTTTTATGCGCTAGTGTTTGTTTGTAAATGTGCCATTTGTGCCTTGGAATTGGCTTTGGATGATGTTTGTTGTTATCTGAATTTTATGTTTAATGGGTTTGTAACACAACAGATTATGCTTTTATGAATGGTTTAAATCAAATCTGCCACAAACTAAGTTCTGCGCTGCATGTCGTATGCTTACTACATGATATAGATGCACTTATTCAAATTTAAGCATCCAGTTATTTACAAATGAATAATCAGCCTGTGATGTCATTTTGTCATTTTTCAATGCGATTAACCAATCAGCTTCCACTTTCTAAGGAAAAAGGCCCTCCCCTTTCCCTCTCAGGGTTTCTAGTGGCAGCTAAGCCGGTCATGTGACCCATCAGCAAGCTTTCCTCTCTGCAATACATGGGTGAAACTCCGCCCCAATCGACCTAGATTTTCCATCCTGTCTGGTCAACACAGTTGAGCAATATTTGGTCAAAATCCATAAAATTTTGATCGATTGGACATTTTGGAGAATCTAATGCACGTATGGGCACCTTTGGCATTATTTCTCACATATGCTGTGTGATTGGCACATGGCATATGAGCCCTATCGCACCACACCATGGCACCCATTTTGTTCCCTGCAGCAGATTGCGCCGACGGGGAAATTTGCGTAACCCCGCTCGGTGACCTAATAACTACAAAAAGCTGGTTCACATAACAGTCAGGGGTCCTGGAATCTGCCACAGACCGGGACCCCTAAACCACCATGCGATACCTAGAGGGAGTTACAGGGGAGCCGTGGACCTCTCACCACCAGGGGAATCGCCCTCACTGCCTCTAAACTGCATGCTGACTGCAAAACACCCGAAAAGCAAATGCACACTCCCAGCTAGCACATTCCTACCTTTATCTGATCAGCAGACGCCTGTCAGCCAATCACCCTTTGTCTGCCGTATCAAATCTAGCAGGAATTGCATAAATCGCATGATTGTAGCCGCATTCAGGTGGGAGGCTTCAGTTGGGCATTAATCATAGATCATGTCACTTAGCAGGGACACCAACGTGCAGGTAACCCCCCACTTGGTCCCCTCCCTAACCACTCGCCTATCAAGCGCATCCTGGAAGCTGCAAAAATAGAAATTTAAAACCACAAAACACTGGTTCACATGACAGTCAGGGGTCCCGGAATCTGCCACATACTGACTACTAGACAGGAAGTACAACACGGCAATTCCCATGATCTGTGCATGCGCACTGCCCCACTACAACCACAATTTAGAAATATTTTTGCAGTGCCATTGACTACTAAATAGTTATGGATCGCTCGGTAACGCACACATCGCTCGTCACCACACTGCAGCTACTGCACCGGCCGGACCACTTCTGTCGCATCGCGTCACACCGAGGGTACTGTGGCCTGTCTCATCGACAGTAATGGCCACTGCGACAAGCTGTATTGGGGGTGAGTACCACGGCACTGTATGTATATGTATGCAAGGGCCCTTAGGGGAACTAAACTGAAAAGTTGCATTACTAAAATAGCCTCCACTGTGTAGTTAATACTTTCTCAGGCTCTATTCACATCTAAAATGCTGACGCCAGCGATTTGCTATTTTGTGGGCGATTTTTTTATTTATTTATTTATTTCCCTTTATGCCTCCCGGCGCTCTGGTGGGGGCTGCAGTTTTTTGTTTTTTTTTAAAGCGCTTTTCTAAGCAATTTTGCAGAGTGATTCGGCTTTTTTCACTTCCGGATGCAGGTCAGGAAGTGAACTCTTTGACCCGGAGATGAATAAATACAATGTATTTATATATTCATCAAAGCGCTGGGGAAATCGCTATACAAAGCGGTTTTTCAAGCTTTTTGCGATTTCCCTATACCTTATATTGAGCAAAAAACGCTCAAAGTGGTACAAGCAGCGCTTTGCTGAGTGGATCGGAAACGAACCGCTCAGATGAGAATACTCTCATAGGGAATCATTATACTAGCTTTTCAGGGCGATTTTGAAAATCGGCACCACTTAAAAAAAAAAAGGTACAAAAACGGCCTAGGTGTGAACGAGCCCTCAGTGCTTGCACACCTTTTTTTTTTTATTTTTTGTTTTTCTTTTATCCAATTTATAAGTGTAGTGCGGCTTTCTTATTTTTCTGTAAATAGTTTATTTCTCCATTGTTTGTTTCCCTGTGAGTCGTGTGGAGAATGAGTGACCCGATGTGCAGATAACCTGTAGCTGAGGATTCTTTGCCTGGCAGGAGACGGCTCAGTGGTGTGCAGTACATTTCCAGACAGCTAACTCTATTTGGTAGAGTCAAATCATGCTGACATATGTTGCAATCCTTTAGGAATCTTAAGATGCCTTTTAACACACGCAGAGATGGTTGTTATTTTAGGGCAGCTTAACCTCTTGTGTCCCATGTTTATGGTGCAGCTCTTCAGGGTCTTGCTAAGTTAGCAGGATGAATGGTAGCTACATTCAGTCCACTTGAAGAGGCCCATCCTATCTGGAAAATGCCTGCCCAGGCTGCTGCCTTCTAGAATACAAGGCCGCTGTCCCCATCTGCAGACAACAGAGAAG